>NC_091246.1:79450357-80079821 GCF_042477335.2 Ovis canadensis | reverse complement strand
CAGTTTATTGTGATCCACACAGTCAAAGGCTTTGGCATAGTCAATCAAGCAGAAATAGATGTTTTTCTGGAACTCTCTTGCTTTTTCCATGATCCAGCAGATGTTGGCAATTTGATCTCTGGTTCCTCTGCCTTTTCTAAAACCAGCTTGAACATCAGGGAGTTCATGGTTCATGTATTGCTGAAGTCTGGCTTGGAGAATTTGGAGCATTACTTTACTAGCATGTGAGATGAGTGCAACTGTGTGGTAGTTTGAGCATTCTTTTGCAATGCCTTTCTTTGGAATTGGAATGAAAACTGACATTTTCCAGTCCTGTGACCACTGCTGAGTTTTCCAAACTTGCTGGCATATTGATTGCAGCACTTTCACAGCATCATCTTTCAGGATTTGAAATAGCTCAACTGGAATTCCATCACCTCCACTAGCTTTGTTCGTAGTGATGCTTTCTAAAGCCCACTTGACTTCACATTCCAGGATGTCTGGCTCTAGATTAGTGATCACATCATCATGATTATCTGGGTCGTGAAGATCTTTTTTGTACAGTTCTTCTGTGTATTCTTACCACCTCTTCTTAACTCAGATATATTCTTTCTGTTTTTTGCATCATGACCACCTGTTGACACCACTGTGATTCCTTCTCTCCTTGAAATATGACTCACATGAAGGCTAGCTTTAAAGATTTCAATTAGAAGGATAAGATATTGCTACGTAAGACTTTAATCTGAAAATTAAATACACTGTTTTATAGTTACCTAATCATTCCTTCACATATAATTAAATTTGATCTCTTTTCTTATAAAGATTTTAGCCCTTCAATTTATTCTTGGGCCATGCCCTTCCTCTTTGACTTTCTTTTCCTGTCTAGATTTTTGCCCTTAAACACCCAATCCCTGCTTTATATTTTAACTTTTTCCATGGAAGTAATATTTACTGTTCCATAAAGCATAATTTAAAATTTCAGTCAGTTCAGTCACTCAGTCCCGTCTGACTCTTTGTGACCAACTGCCAGAGACTAATCAAACTCATGTCCATTGTGTCGGTGATGCCATCCAACCATCTCATCCTCTGTCATCCCCTTTTCCTCCCACCTTCAATCTTTCCCAGCATCTAGGGCTTTTTCAATGAGTCGGTTCTTCACATCAGGTAGCCAAAGTCCTGGAGTTTCAGCTTCAGCATCAGCCCTTCCAATGAATATTCAGGACTGATTTCTTTTAAGATTGACTGGTTGAATCTCCTTGCAGTCCAAGGGATTCTCGAGAGTCTTCAACACCACAGTTCAAAAGCATCAATTCTTTGGCTCTCAGTTTTCTTTATAGTCCAACTCTCACATCCATACATGGCTACTGGAAAAACCATAGCTTTGACTAGACCGACCTTTGTTGGTAAAGAAATGTCTCTGCTTTTTAATATGGAATCTAGGTTGGTCATAACTTATCTTCCAAGGAGCAGGTGTCTTTTAATTTCATGGCTGTAGTCACCATCTGCAGTGATTTTGTAGCCCCCCAAAATAAAGTTTTTACTGTTTCCATTGTTTCCACATCTATTTGCCATGAAATGATGGGAGCGTATACCATGATCTTCATTTTCTGAATGTTGACTTTTAAGCCAGCTTTTTCACTCTTCTGTATCACTTTCATCAAGTGGCTCTTTAGTTCTTCTTCAGTTTCTGCCATAAAAGTGGTGTCATCTGTGCTTCTGAGGCTATTGATGCATTATATCTTGTATCTATCATATTAGCATGAAATCTGGTAACTCATACTTAAGACTATTAACTCCTTACAAAATGGTTAAGAAATCATAGTTCACTTGAATCAAAGGGCTCACGGTTCAGTTTACTTTTGAAGATCATTGTGGAACAAACGAAAGTGTATTCAGTTTGTACTGTAGCTGTTTCTTGAAACCATGTAAATTTACTACTTAAGCTTAGCCCTAGGCAGTCAGTAGACAATTCTTCACTCAGGATCCTGTCAGAGTCAAATCTATGTAAGCCTGGAAGGACTTATGGTTGGAATGACTGATGCTCCAATACTTTGGCCACCTGATGTGAAGAACTGACTATTGAAAAAGACCCTGATACTGGGAAAGATTGAAGGCAGGAGAAGGGAATGACAGAGGATGAGATGGTTGGATGGCATCACTGACTTGATGGACATGAGTTTAAACAAGCTCCAGGAGTCCGTGATGGACAGAGAAGCCTGGTGTGCTGCAGTCCATGGGGTCACAAAAAAAATAAGAAATGACTGAGTGACTGACCTGAACTGAAAGGTAACACATGCCTAGGTTCAAATAATATATCACATGTATATGTATGTATCACTTTACTTCTAGTTTGGACATTGAACAATCCAGTATTAGAAACTGTGGTCATTTACTCCAGCACAGTGCTCTGTGTCAAATGTAACTGAGAAAACCACCTCCTAAGTGCAGGGCATGAATCTCAGTATTCCCTCTGAAGTCAGTTAAACTTCTTTCTCTGTTTTAGGAACTGGGTTTCTTCGTGTTAAAGTTTCTTTAAAGATACAGGGAAAATAGGTGGTGTATCCTAAAGTTGAATGCATCATCAAAACTCTTTGTAAAGAGTGTCTCTAGAAAATATTTACTGAAATGGCATCTGCAGCCCCCACTCTATTTTGAAACCTTTTCCTCTGTGATTCCTGAAGTAAAATCTCAAGCAGAAGTATGGAGGATATGACTAAAAATGTGTGCATTTATCAATCACATTTGCATAATTCTTCAAGATTTTCATTATTTGCATTGTGTATCCTCATTAAGAACTATCTCAATAATTAGTGTCAGTTTTGATTCTTATATCAAAATTTGTTCATTTGAAGACTGTCGGTGGACTACAATTATCATGAAATGTTTATAGACTCTTTTTTTTTTAATGAGGAAAAGTACACATGTGTATAAGGTATATGACTAAGTTTAGTTTGAAAACATTGTTCTCTTGTAAAGATTTTCTGGGAATAATAAATCACAGTACAGGTTCCCCTAACATCAGAGAAGATGAGTGTTCTGTTTCACAAGATTCAGCATGCAAACATTTTATCAAATATTTTGTCACCTCTAACCATGGTTTACTTATTTTTCAAGCTGGTATTATGGGATACACACTATCTAGGTCCTTACCTCTTTTGTCATATAAGTCACATTTCAGGTTCTGTTACTTGTAGCATCCACTTCTGTCAGCATTTTATATTCTGCAGATAGCATAAAATCCTACTGTAGTGACTTGAAGGTATAACAGTATCTTGGTTTTGCACCATAAGTTATCCAAGGGCAAGCAATCCAGTATTACAAAGGGACAAAGTTTCTTCTTCTGGCCACACATTCCTAGTATGTAGAGTTTCCTCTTGACATTTGCTGTATTGCAGTCACATAGCGAAAGCTATGCCTTTACTACTTTTGTTTTATTCTTGAGAGAAAGAAGTACACTAAGTACAATGAAGAGGGTGAGTTAGTAAAAAGTAAATGGTAAAAAAAATAAAGATACTTTATTTTTCTTTTAGTAAGGACTTCTGCTAACATATTATAGACCAAAATTGAGGCCCAAGGTTGGCCCAGTAATGAGAAAAAAATGATCATGAGAAGAGGCTGTGGCTATTGTGAATGGGAATTTGCCTAGCCAGCTTAAACTATTTGCTTCATGAGTGAACTTTCAAATTTCATGATTTTATTCAAAAGGTTAGTTTCAAAGCAGTTTCAAAGATAATGCAAATAAATTCTAGGATATATAAAGTGATTTTTAATAAATTATCACATAAACATTGAGTAGCACGTTAAAAAATAATGAATTTCCCTGGTGGCTAAGTAGGTAAAGAATCTGCTTGTAATGCAGGAGATCTGGGTTTGATGCCTGGGTCAGGAAGATCCCCTGTAGGAGGAAATGGCAACACACTCTCCAGAATTCTTGCCTAGAGAATTCCATTGACAGAGGAGCCTGGCAGGCTACAGTCCATGGGGTAGCAAAGAGTTAGAGATGACTGAGCGGCTAACACTTTCACTTTCACTAAGCACTGAGTGATGCTTTACAAAATAATAAGCAAAATTTACATATATCATGATAAAGTTAATTACACTGCTATCTAAATTTATAAGAATCACATGGTGTCAAGAACCTACTGTTAGCCCATCTCTGTGCATGTCACCAAAAAATGAGTTAAATTTTTCAGAAAATACTGAAACTTTCTTCAGTCTGTAGTATAGTGGAGGATGGTAAATTATGAGAAGTTGGAGTTATTTTCTGAGAAGCAGAGCTCAGATCCAAGAGAAGAACACTCACGTATTTGAGTTCAACTAGTACTGTGTTGAGAAACCAATTTAGTGGGCCTTAAGTAGAATAAGCAAATCCTTCATCACATAACATGAGACGATTTTGAGAGATAAATAATATGAGATTAATAGTAAGCTTGTCAGTAGATGTAAACCAGAATTTTTCTGAGAAAACCAATATTTATGGTGACTCTAGTAATGACCATTATGTTACAATGAGATAGAAAATAATAAAATAGAATATATATTATTAAAGGTTATCCCATAGTAAAGACATTGTTTCATTATATAAATTTCAGTTCAGTTCAGCCACTCAGTCGTGTCCAACTCTTTGTAACCCCATGAATTGCAGCATGCCAGGCCTCCCTGTCCATCACCAACTCCTGGAGTTTACTCAAACTCATGTCCACAACCTAGATAGCATTTTCAAAAGCATAGACATAACTTTGTCAACAAAGGTCTGTCTAGTCAAGGCTATTGTTTTTCCTGTGGTCATGTATGGATGTGAGAGTTGGACTGGGAAGAAAGCTGTGCACAGAAGAATTGATGCTTTTGAACTGTGCTGTTGGAGAAGACTCTTGAGAGTCCCTTGGACTGCAAGGAGATCCAACCAGTCCATTCTGAGGGAGATCAGCCCTGGGATTTCTTTGGAAGGAATGATGCTAAAGCTGAGGCTCCAATACTTTGGCCACCTCATGCAAAGAGTTGATTAATTTGAAAAGACTCTGATGTTGGGAGGAATTGGGGGCAGGAGGAGAAGGGGACGACAGAGGATGAGATGGCTGGATGGCATCATTGACTCGATGAAAAAGAAAAAAAAAAGATAAATATGCAATGTGATGGATCTGTCAACTTAACAATAACAACAAAACCTGGATAATGAGGTCCTGCTATTCTCAACACTCTCAACTGTCTCTTCTAAACAACTTAAGAGTCAATCACAGCCAATATTTTATTAGAAAAAATAAGAGCCTAATGGTGACTAGGCCACTAGGAAATCTTTATTAATTCTTTTTCTGAAATTATTTTTGCATGTTCTTGTGGTTCTACTTTAGTCCAGAGGCTCTGAAAAATTTTGTCTATCACTTTATTATTCAGTAGATACTAAATATATGTATTGGCTATGACTGACTCTTAAGTTGTTTAGAAGAGATGGTTGAGAGGGTTAAGAATAGAAGGACCTCATTATCCAGGTTTTGTTGTTATTGTTAAGTTGACAGATCCATCACATTGCATATTTATCTTATTTATTTATTTATTTATTTATTTTTTGGTAAGAACATTTAAGTTCTACTTTCTAAACAAAAATAGCTAGTGAGTCAAAGAAAAAATCAAAAGAGAAACCAGGATTTTTGAATATCCTCTAAAAGTTTTGAGAAAAGATGACAGCAAAAGTAATAAATCTAGATGACAGCAAAATTAATAAATGTAAGTGACATCAATACATACACTCAAACAAGATTTTACAATCTTGAAGATCAGACATCAAGCCCGTTTAGAATCTGTGTTCAGTTCAATTCAGTCACTCAGATGTATCCGACTCTTTGAAACCCCAAGAATCCTAGCATGCCATGCCTCCCTGTCCATCACCAACAACCGGAGTTTACCCAAACTCATGTTGATCGAGTCGGTGATGCCATCCAGCCATCTCATTCTCTGTTGTCCCCTTCTCCTCCTGCCCTCAATCCCTCCCAACATCAAGGTCTTTTCCAATGAGTCAACTCTTCGCATGAGGTGGCCAAAGTATTGGAGTTTCAGCTTCAACATCAGTCCTTCCAATGAAGACCCAGGACTGATCTCCTTTAGGATGGGCTGGTTGGATCTCCTTGCAGTCCAAGGGACTCTCAAGAGTCTTCTGCAACACCACAGTACAAAACCATCAATTCTTCGGTGCTCAGCCTTCTTCATAGTTCAACTCTCACATCCATACATGACTACTGGAAAAACCATAGCCTTGACTAGCCGGACCTTTGTTGCTAAAGTAATGTCTCTGTTTTTTAATATGCTGTCTAGGTTGGTCAACAGAGAAGGCAATGGCACTCCACTCCAGTACTCTTGCCTAGAACATCCCATGGATGGAGGAGCCTGGTAGGTTGCAGTACATGAGGTCGCTAAGATTCGGAAATGACTCAGCGACTTCATTTTCCCTTTTCACTTTAATGCATTGGAGAAGGAAATGGTAACCCACTCCAGTGTTCTTGCCTGTAGAATCCCAGGGACAGAGGAACCTGGAGGAGGCCGTCTATGGGGTCGCACAGATTTGGACATGACTGAAACCACTTAGCAACAGCAGCAGCAGGTTGGTCATAACTTTCTTTCCAAGGAGTAACCGTCTTTTAATTTCATGGCTGCGATCACCATCTGCAATGATTTTGGAGCCCCCCAAAAATAAAGTCAGCCACTATTTCCACTGTTTCCCCATCTATTTATAATGAAGTGATGGGATCAGATGCCATGATCTTCATTTTCTGAATGTTGAGCTTTAAACCAACTTTTCACTCTCCTCTTTCACTTTCATTGGGAGACTTTTTAGTTCCTCTTCCCTTTCTGCCATAAAGGTGGTGTCATCTGCATATCTGAGGTTATTGACATTTCTCCCGGCAATCTTGATTCCAGCTTGTACTTCTTCCAGCCCAGTGCTTCTCATGATGTACTCTGCATATAAGTTAAATAAACAGGGTGACAATATCCAGCCTTAATGTACTCCTTTTCCTTTTTGGAACCAGGCTGTTGTTCCATGTCCAGTTCTAAATGTTGCTTCCTAACCTGCATACAGGTTTCTCAAGAGGCAGGTCAGGTGGTCTGATATTCCCATCTCTTTCAGAATTTCCACAGTTTCTTGTGATCCACACAGTCAAAGGCTTTGGCATAGTCAATAAAGCAGAAATAGATGTTTTTTCTGGAACTTTTTTGCTTTTTCAATGATCCAGCAGATTTGGCTATTTGATCTCTGGTTCCTCTGCCTTTTCTAAAACCAGCTTGAAGATCTGGAATTTCACAGTTTAGATATTGCTGAAGCCTGGTTGGAGAATTTTGAGCATTACTTTACTAGTATGTGAGATGAGTGCATTGAGCATTCTCTGGCATTGCCTTTCTTTGGGATTGGAATGAAAACTGACCTTTTGCAGTCCTGTGGCCACTAGTAGGCAGGACCAATTTCAGTGTTATTCATTGAGGTACCAAAAGTAACATCTTTATCAGCTGCTAAAGATATAGAAGGAAAAGTTGGGGAGAATGTGATTGCTCATTCACTATGGGCAAAGAAAGTCAGATAGAAAAGAAATAATTTCAATTACACATCATCGTACTAGTGCAGAATGTAGAAGAGGACTTTCATAAACTTAAAACCTTTTTCTGCTGGAGTAGCTGAGACTTAATTTAGTCTGACCTTTTTCACCTTGAAGTCAGATCTAAATGCTGGAGTGTTTACGTGGCACAGAGGCATGTGTGTGGGTTGTACCAGTCTCTGGTTGTTTAATATCCATGTTTGCTTATGGTGAACCTTCCATTGCCTGCTTCATGATCTTAAGCATTGATCAATGAAAACCACTCTGGATTTGGCATCTTCCCTGACACTGCTGTACTGGAGAAAAGTGAAATAATCAGCCTTCTTTCTTTAAACCGCTCTGAGTTGTGATATCTCTCTTCCTAGACACTCTTTCTCCATGGAGCTGGGGAAAGAATGCAAAGCACAGAAACTCTGGGACATTTTACTATGTCTATATTCTCAGCAGTTGCCTGCTAGTTCTCCTCCATTCTCTAAACCTGAGAAAACCTTTACTAGCTTTGAGAGATGGGAAGAAAAGGAACATCTTCCCCTTTTAAAACCCCAAGTCTTTTGACTAAATAAAAGAGTCCTATTATATTTTACTTTGTAAAATATAAATTGAAAGTTTGAAATCATGAGAATTTCTTCCTTTCTATATATACTACCATATCACTCCTTTGAGGTGATGAGAAGAAATGTGATTTAAAAAAGGAAAAATGACTAAGAAGGAAATTAGGAAGTATCAATTTAGATTTCAGTTTATAATATATATATATTTATATAGAGTAAGATTGTATATTATATACTATATATTTTATAAGCAGATTTATAAAGTAAGATGAAATATAATATCCTATATTTGTAAACATATTTACAAAACAAGACTATAAAATGTAACTTACCTTTCAAGTTTTTAATTTAACAGAATGTCATAGTCTTCTATAGTAAATATAGATATATAATTATAAAAATAGTGCTCACTTGAAGAATGTAAAATACTTTATTTTCTAAATGCCCCAGTTCAGTCCCTCAGTAGTGTTCAACTCTTTGTGACCCCATGGACTGCAGCACACCAGGCTTCCCTATACAGGCTTCCCTGTACAACTCCCAGAGCTTGCTCAAACTCATGTCCATTGAGACAGTGATGCCATCCAACAATCTCATCCTCCACCATCCCCTTTTCCTCCTACATTCACTCTTTCCCAGCAGCAGCGTCTTTTCCAGTGAGTTAGTTCTTCACATCACGTGGCCATAGTATTGGAGTTTCAGCTTCAGCATCGGTCCTTCCAATGACTATTCAGGACTTACTTCCTTTAGTATTGACTCGTTTGATCTCCTTGCAATCCAAGGGACCCTCAAGCGTCTTCTGAAACACCACAATTCAAAAGTATCAATTCTTCCGTGTTCAGCTTTTCTTATGGTCCCACTCTTACATCCATATATGATACTAGAAAAATCAGAGCTTTGACTATATGGACCTTTGTCAGTAAAGTAATGTCTCTGCTTTTTAATATGCTATCTAGATTTGTCATAGCTTTTCTTCCAAAGAGAAAGTGTCTTTTAATTTCATGGCTGCAGTCACCATCTGCAGTGATTTTGGAGCCCAAGGAAATAAAGTCTGTCACTGTTTCCATTGTTTCCCCATCTATTTGCCATGAAGTTATGGGATGAGATGCCATGATCTTCGTTTTTTTGAATGTTGAGTTTTAAGCCAGCTTTTTAATTCTCTTCTTTCACTTTCTTCAAGAGGCTCTTTAGTTTCTATTTTCTTTCAGCCATAAGGGGGGTATCATCTGCATATCTGAGGTTATTGACTTTTATCCCAGCAATCTCGATTCCTGTTTGTGTATCATCCAGTCTGGCATTTTGCATGATGTACTCTGCATATAAGTTAAATAAGCAGGGTAACAATATATAGTCTTAACGTTCTCCTTTCCCAATTTGGAACCAGTCCATTGTTTCATGTCTGGTTCTGACTGTTGGTTCTTGACTTGCATACAGATTTCTCAGGAGGCAGGTAAGGTGGTCTGGTAGTCCCATCTCTTTATGAATTTTCCACAGTTTGTTGTGATACACACAGTCAAAGCTTTAGCATAGTCAATGAAGCAGAAGTAGATGTTTTTCTGGAACTCACTTGCTTTTTCTATGATCCAGTGGATGTTGACAATTTGACCTCTTGTTCCTCTGCCTATTCGAAATCCAGCTTGGACATCTGGAATTTCTCGGTTCACATACTGTTGAAGTCTAGCTTAGAGAATTTTGAGTATTTTACTCTGCTAGTGTGAGACAAGTGTGATTGTGTGGTAATTTGAACATTCTTTGGCATTACCTTTCTTTGGGATTGGAATGAAAGCTGGCCTTTCCCAGTTCTGTGGCCACTGGACTAAATGCCTACTTTTTCTAAATAAAATGTAGTTTCTCAATAAATATTTGTTAAAAAAATTAATGCCTACTTCATGGACTTTTGATTGGCTTTCTAAATTAATTTCACAAACTTGACTACTGCCAAATATGTTTTAACATTTCCTTTTTCAACATCACTTTATAATATTTGACCGAAACATTGGATTTAGGAACTTAATTTTTATTTTAATTTCCTCTTCTCTTTATTAAGAAGAATAGTCTGAAACATAATTAATTCCTCATTAAATAATTGCCAGGTATCTATTTTAAAAATCCTACTGTGTTTTTGTTTTAATTACTTGAAGTTTTCATTAAAACATTTTATCAGTTATTATTTAATATGTTGGTGATTCACAATTAAAATAGATTATATTTATAATTTCAAAAAGTTTGTTTTCTTTGTGGAAGATCAATTGAGAAATAATTACATTGTGGCACAATATATGACAGCAGGGTTTGTGAGAAGTCTTATAGTCTAAGAACTGATTTCTCTTCAAAATGCTGCTGTGGTTTGCAACTGTTTTCAACAGCCTGCTATTTAATGCTTATTCCTATCCCTGATTTCTGGGTAGCTGTGATGGTTATAGGTCATGTCACCTTCTAGTCTTTTTTTTTTTTTTTTTAACTGTATGCGTGGCTTTTTAAAGATGATCCTGTTGCATTTTGTTTTCTCGGCAGAAGTCTTGCAGCTGTACCAAAGCTGCCAAATTTGATGCCTCATTCCTAATACTTAAGTTTTATAATGTAATGTGTGTATTAAGTTCAGTCTCCAACTGTGTCATATCATCTACCTTGACCCTGAACTTCCTTTTTTACTGATGGTTGAGAGTCATGGTCATGGTAGAAAGGGGTGGGGAGGGTCTATACAAAAAATGGACAAAAATATGCAATGGAATTTATCTTAACTCCTCTTTTCCTTATGGTATCATAGAGGATGATGGGACAGAGACATATCAGTGACTTAAAAGTGCAGGTGAAGTGGGTGATCACCTTAACAGAAATAATCTATCACCTTGGATGTACCTCTGATAGGAAAATGTCAGTTCTCATATAAAAGACATTTAAAATGGTTCCCATCCTAATAGAACACCGCAAATTGCTATGGTACAAACAAGGAATGGATGGCTGTCTTGTGTTGTCAGGGAATATTTATCAGAGCTGGATTTGAAGGAATGAAGAGCCATTCACCATTTTTGACCTTGCAAATAATTGTACACGAAGAGACAACAATGTACACACACAAGTATATGGGATTATGGAAGTGCATAAAGTGTTATTTGGTTCTGAGTGGGTGACATGGTAAAAGTAGTGGAAGAAGGAAAGAGAGCTGGTAAGAAATCAATCTGAGTAATAGACTGGCTATAGATTTTGAAGAACTCTATCTCTAGTGCTAAAGTTTCAAGGCTTGATTCTACCCATAGTGTTAATAACTTAGTAATTGGTAAGTTAGCTCTCTCTAATTCCAGTGAAAATAGCATATAAAGATTTTTTCAGTTGACACATTTGTAATCCTCTGTGATTGCTTCTAATTTAAACCTTGGCAGTGTTTCCAAATAATTTCTATTTATATCACTATTAAGCAGTTCTCACAACTGAGTTTATTTCAGAGTAAGCCTTCAGGATGCATCTTCAGAGAGTTATATCAAGAGTTGTACAATTCAGATGTATTATTTGTTTGAAGTGAAGTCGCTCAGTCGTGTCTGACTCTTTGCGACCCCATGGACGTACAGTCCATGGGATTTTCCAGGCAAGAGTGCTGGAGTGGATTGCCATTTCCTTCTCCAGGGGATCTTCCCGACCCAGGAATCGAACCCAGGTCTCCTGCTTTGCAGACAGACGCTTTACTGTCTGAGCCACCAGGGAAGCCCATTGATGAAAATCTATGGAAATAAGGATATAGAATATTGAGAATTTTCATTATGATCAATAAGATTCTGTTACCCTGCCCATCCTTATTTAATATGTATATCTTTTAGGACACAAAGGAAATAACCTTGCCATTCCTCTATTTTCTTCAGTACAATTTTTTGTTACATTTTGCATTTGCTGAAAGTATTAGAAATGGATTAAAGTCTGGTGTATGACCAAACTATAGTTTTACTATAGTTCCTTTTAATTTATCTATGTTTCATTACACCCCCCTAACACCTTAGCATAGTTTCAGTATCAGGGTATTAGCTGTTTCACTGCTCTTAACAAGACATTTATATTGAACTACCTATCAAATCTAACCATGAACTGTGTTGCCAAGGAAGAGAATTTTCATAGAATTTAAATTTGAGTCATTTTCCAGTTTGCAAGTTGAGTCCGAAAGATAATGTTATTGTGATTTTTACCCATACAAGTACCCGTGCCGAAGTCAATAACTAAATATCTAATGTGACTGTAAAGCTGGAAAAAGATAATGCATTAATGAAAGTCTTCCTAGGATAGGAGCCACACTTCTACCTTCCTTATGGTGATGATGTTCCTGAAAATAGCCTGTCAAAAATGAGACAGAGTTGGGAAAACTTCATGGCAAATTTAACTGAGAAATAACTATTTTCTCCATCGAGAGAATTGCCTGATAAATGTTTTGCACAATTTAAAAGTCATTCCAAAATTAGTTTCAAAGAACTGATTGCAAATGACAGTCCCCAAATGTGTTTTTTTCTTTCTTCTTTTTCTCCCTGTCATTGCCAACTCTGAGCATTAAGGAAATCTAACACTGAAAAAGGACTACTCCTGTGAGATGTGAAAATAATTATATGTTCTGCTTGAACTGATAGGCAGAAAAACATTTCGTCTCAGATTCTGCAAAGCATGTCAATTTTGAGTTTGCATGTTTTCTGTTTCTACGACCCACCAGTTGGAGAAGCAGTGATTGGAAAACACAAGCATTATCCTTACAGCAAGAAACCTTGAAAATTGGATAGATAACATACTTTTCCACTTTTAGTGTAAAATGAATGAAAAGTATGTTATTTCTTGCTGTAGGTTTTGGGAGAGATAAAAGAAATGGTTTTATAAAATAGGGCCTCAATAATTTTAATATAGCTAGTTCTGTTGCATTAAAAATAGAGTATTAAAATACATATTAATGGAGTCAGTGTGATTTAGAAAAATGTTTCTCAGAATGACATTTCATAAAATGAATCTGGTTTTTCATTGACTTCAATTTTTAAGTCCCTTTATTTCTTATTTAAAAGAAATGTCCAATAAAGCAAATTATAAAAATTTGAAAATGAATCAGCTTTTTTTAGATTGTTGGCTACTATAATACTAGTAGTGATTTTGCCAAAGTTGAATGCTATAATACTTTTAGTGATTTTGCAAGTTTCCATTACTTTGCAATGTTGCAGCTTCTCATTCTCTGCTGTTGACAGTTTCCAGGTCCCATTCCGGCTTTTGTCATATCTTGGTAGACCAAACACTTGTTTTGTTGACCTGAAACCAACTATTTTCCAAATTTTTTTAAGGTCTTGGGCAACTTAAGTAACACTGATGCATCCTGGCATCCCACCATAGGACTGAACATTTTCTCTCTCCCCTTCTGCTCTTCTCCACTTTCTAGTCCTCTCTGCCCTTTCACTTTCTCTTCCACTTTATTTCTTATCACCCACCATGTTATTTCTCTCTGGCTGGGTCTGTCAATGTGAATACCTCCCATTTTATTACACAAGACAGTTAAAGAATATCCACAAGCCATTTGTGAACAAGAGTCCTTGTCTTTCTTAACTAACAGGCCCATCAGAGTCTATTAAAGTTTTTTTTTTTTTAATGTTTTGAAAGATTTATGTATTCTGCCAGAGAGATTATTGCTATCTAGAAGACATAAACAGCCAGAGTCAGCTATTCATTTAATATTTTATACTTATTTAATAACATTTATTTTCATAGCATAGATAAGGAAAATTATTTTATCAACAACACAAAGAGAAATGATAAAATCTCATATTACTTCCTTAAAAGAAACTAGTATATGGAAATTCTTGTATCAAAATAAAAAGGAGATCTATACATCAAGATATTTTGTCAGAAAGTATAATATTTATATTTATTACCATTGAGATGTAAATTGATGTGGAAGATGTCATCGAATATTAAGATTATTATTTTTTCTGCAAGACTGGAAGCTCTATTTTGCCAGACACCTGCTGCAAGTGCTATAACTGGACCATTATTCTACATGGCAGCTAGTAAAATTTGATCACATTTTCAAATGTAGTCCATACATACAGGTAGTGACCCTTCTTTGAACACATAACTTTTCTGATAATTGAACACCTTTTAACAATAACTATAGGTTTGAAATTTTGGACAGATCTCAATCTTCTTAAGCTTCACTCCTGGAATATCTCTTAAACATAGTTACGATGACCAATAATTTTTCTAGGGCCAATAACTGGTAGTAATATTGGAGGGTGCACTTATGAAAATGATACTCTTCTGTCATAGAATTGACCTCCAGATAACACCACCTATAGGTCTCTGATATTTTTCACTTTCTGGAGTTCCTGACCACACCCTCAATTAGTATGGAAAAGACCTTGAAATCTCCATTTACTTTCCATCTCCTGAGAATACCAAAAAAAAAGTGTATCAAGTGGATAGTAAGGTAATATATTTGTTGCAAAATATATTTGTTTCAAAATTTAAATCTTTTTAAACTATTTTCTATCCTTATCCACATGGAACACCTCTCTCCCTTTCAGAACAACTATGTTGTGTAAACAAAAGTTTCATATTAATTTTGATCACACCAGTATTCTGGCAGCCAACAGTAATCCAGGGTTACAGACCCCTGAGGGAACATCCAGGACACTGTTTCATACATATAAATCAGCAGTGTAAGAAAAGTGACAGCTAATGGTAAGAACCACAGGAAATTATACTCAAGTATGAAATGTAGTTTTACTTGAGTAAATATTCAAGTTCCAACAGTCTCACACACAGGAATATATAAGAATTACTACTTGGGCTCCTTCACAGTAATGGCATCATGAGACTGTAACTATTTTCCTTCTTCACCCTGTGTCATCACTTCTAGTAACTACAAGCCTGCACTTCTCCATGTGCTTTTTTCCTATTTCCTAATGTTTTTGTTGTGGTCAGTCTATGTAGTTGCTTCCTACTGTCAGTGGCCTGCCTAATGACGAAGAAGTGTTTTTCAGTGTGGTGTAATAGAGCTTTCATATTTTTCATGAGATGATTTGGTACTTGAGAGGGATATGAACCAGGAGAATAACCACTGCATTATACATAGCATGTTAAGAAAGTTGTGGAACACACCTGGGCCGTATAAAAAGAATATATAAGCCCAAATCCCACTACAGTAATCCTGGTTTGGGGTAGAATCTTTTCTTCTCTCTTAAAATAGAGCATTTATTTAAAAAAACTAGATGTGTTAAATGATTACTTTGTCTTTAGAAGTCAAATATTCCATACCACACTCTCTTTTTCACCTCTTTTCTATCATTTTACCTCTTCTTGATTCTAAGCACATCTTAAATATACTATTATGTCTCAAACAAGAAGTTAGTGAATAAAAAAGGATCGCATGTACACCCGTGGTGGATTCATGTCAATGTATGGCAAAACCAATACAGTATTGTAAAGTAAAATAAAGTAAAAATAAAAATTAAAAAAATTACACTTCTCCAATTCCATGAATTGAAAATATGACTAAGAAGCTCTTTGACAAGAGGAGATTAAGCAAGTTGAACTGACACTGAAGGTTGGAATTAGATGGGCAGGCAGTAACAGGAGGCCTGGCCATATCCTAACAGAGCCGTGATTACCATGCTGGGATTCAAAGCAGATATCCAGGCACTAGTAAAAAGAAATGCAATAGCAGGTAACTGTAATTATTGAAAAGTAAGAGAAACAACTTCCGTTGTCATTTAAGGAGAAAGAATATGTGTACAGGGATAAAATAAAAGGAAACTTTTCTACCATTATTGTTATCTCTTTTAGAAAGACTGTATGATCAGTGCAGAGACAAAGGATACATGTTATTATATATAGTGATATCATTACAGTCTATTTTACTTTTGTTTTTCTGTCTTTTTAATCTTCTCATAATATATTTAGACAGTTAATGCCCTCTTGTTAAAATTGAAAAAAAAAAATCTTCAAACACAAAGGAGTAAACTCCTTTCACAATTATAAATTCTGGGTATCATTATTGGATTTTGAACTCAGTTTTCTGGCTGCAGAAACACAGAAAACAGACCAAAAAAAAAAAATGTTCAGAGATATGGTTCTGGAACATTTGCTTAGATTTTACATATATTGAAGATAATGGCTGTATCATACTTCCTTGTTCATAATATCTGAATATTATATAACAACTTGTTTATAAATATTCAGTTTATCCTGAGTGGTTTAAATTAAGGCAGATAATAGTTTAATTAAAACAGGTATATAAAGTTATAGAAGTGTAACCCAGCATGATCAATTAATACATCATAGGGAAATTTGAAAACTATTCAGTCTATAGGTGATTATCAAACAAAAATTGACATACACTTTTTGAGTATGAAAAAACTGGTTTGGGTTATTTATCCATCTAAATTTATAATTGCAAACAATAGTCCAGTCTATTTTATAAATTAGAACTATACATTAATCTGTACTAT
Organism: Ovis canadensis; assembly: GCF_042477335.2. Classification (NCBI taxonomy): domain Eukaryota; kingdom Metazoa; phylum Chordata; class Mammalia; order Artiodactyla; family Bovidae; genus Ovis; species Ovis canadensis. Next base: position 80,063,258 of record NC_091246.1, on the reverse strand, counting down.
ACACTCACACACACACACACACACACACACGCATATATGTTACCTTGTCTAAACTTAAACATAATTAGTGTTTGGATTCTTAAAATTCATAATATAGGGATTTGGGTTGCATATCATAAACTTTAGTCCAGATAAGTGATTTCAGTGTAATTAGTTGTCTCTCCATCATTGCCCTAGTATTCACCTTTTTCTATTTTTGTGTAAAAAGAGAAAGCTATCAGTGTTTTCCAGGTACTACTTTTCTGGGCCTCTGTTCCTGTTCCTAAATTTATTCCATGGACAGTATGCTACTTGAGCTTTTAGAGTCAAATATCCTTAATTTCACTCCCTCCCCCCATCCAGTCATGGTTCAAACTTTACTCATTCACTCTAAATATTTTGTCTTCTTAAAGAATGTTTTAAGGCTTCTCTGTCTCTTTTTCCTTATTGTCCAAAATTTATAATATTTTCCTTATTTTACTTGACTTCATTTGTGATTCTTATAGTACATTTAAACCATCTTTTTCTCTTGCTAAAATTAAGTTTGTAAGTAAAGGTGAAAACTGGTATACTTCACTCTAAAAATCAACCTGAAAAATTCTGGTCATAGGAAAAAGCAAAGCAAACACAGCTATAATTTTCGCTTGGTCATTGGGAAACAAAACATTTGAAGAAAGGTTGAGGCCATGAATTGATCTCCCTCTGCATTTCATCCAGGGCTTAAGAAAACTTGATGTGCTTGTGCTATTGATCCAGACCTGTAGTCCCCATAAGCTCATTATCTGGGAAAAAAAAAAAAGTTATCCAAATGTAGTGTACCAAAGAGGTTTTTTCTCTTAAAAAATAACCCCCCAAACCCCTAAACACTTAAGAAAAGGTTTGATATTTTCTCTTGAAGAAAGAAAACAAAGTCAATATTGTTATGGGGGAGTCCGAAGTAGTTTTTCATTGATAAGTTTAGACAGAGGAGAGATTCCAAAGATATACTCCATAGCACCCTTTTAAAACTGTTTGCAAGGATGTAAATTCCTGTTTATTGGAGTCATTGTGGAAAACGGAGGTCAGAATTTGTGATTCATTTTTCTAGGCAAAATTATAGATTTTTTAAAAAGTATTCATGTTTGTAAATATACTCTTCAAAGTGTGGCTTAAGGAAAAAATAAATATATAAATCAGTAAAGTAAGCTTAAACAATTTATGAAGAAGAAAGAGGAGAGTGAAAAATCTGGCTTACAACTCAACATTCAGAAAACAAAGATTGTGGCATCTGGTCCCATCACCTCATGGCAAATAGGGAAAAAGTGGAAACAGTTACAGATTTTATTTTCTTGTGCTCCAAAATCACTGCAATCACTGGTGACTGCAGCCACAAAATTAAAAGATGCTTGCTCCTAGGAAGAAAATCAATGACAAATCTAGACAGTGTATTTAAAAAGCTGAGACATCATTTTGCTGACAAAGGTCCATATAGTCAAGGCTATGTTTTTTCCGGTAGTCTTGTACAGATGTGAGAGTTGGACAGTAAAGAAGACTGAGTGCTGAAGAAGTGATGCTTTCAAACTGTGGTGCTGGAGAAGACTTTTAAGAGTCCCTTGGACATCAAGGAGATCAAACCAATCAATCCTAAGGGAAATAAACCTTCAATATTCATTGGAAAGAGTAATGCTGAAGCTGAAACTCCAATACTTCAGCCATTTCATGTGATACGAGATGTCGATTCTTTGGAAAAGTCCCTGATGCTGGGAAAGATTGAGGGCAGAGGAGAAGGGAGTGACAGAGGATGAGATGGTTGGATGGGATCACTGCCTCAATGGGCATGAGTTTGAGCAAATTGCAGGAGATAGTGAAGGACAGGGAAGCCTGTTATTCTGCAGTCCATGGGGTCTCAAGGAGTCCAACACGACTTAGTGACTGAACAACAACAATGATGACAAGGAATTATGATGTTATATTTACTCTTAAACTAGATTTTAACTCATCAGCAATAAAAAAGACAAAAGACGTAGGCAGATAAATTATTTTAATAACAAACTTTATTAATTTTGAATTGTAATTCTTATCAAGTCTTATTAATTTCTTCTGCCAAACTAACTCCCTTCCTTCAGAATCAGTTTTCCTCCTGTCCTTCAGGTTAGAAGTTAACAGTCTTTGTTTCTATCTTGTTACTTTCTTCAGCCTTTTTATTCTTCCTTTGAAAAATATGGACAGTTTTATCTTAAACATACACCTCTAAATCATCCTTTTCTTCCTAGCATGGTTTGTCATTACTCTTTCCAGGCTTCTTACCATCCCAGGAATGAGTTCTGAGTGTGAATTAATACCTCATTTAAGCCATCCCTCACATTACTTCTAGTCAGATTTTCTAAAGACACTGTTTATTAACACATGCTGCTCCCTTCACTGTGACTTTCTAGTCAATTTTTGTCTGTGTGCACCATATCAAGTACATATTTCCCTTCCGTTGGATTTTTCGCAGGACATTGTGCATGCTGTGTGTTGGGAACTGTGCAGAGTACGAAGGGACAAGACACAGTTCCTGCAATTTTTGATTTTACAGTCTAGTAGAGAAGATAGTCACTGAACAAGTAATTAGAAGGACATTGAATTTTATAAAGGAAAAGTGCAGCAAGCCATGTGAGCATTCTAAGGGGGTCTTAATATTTTTATTCTACTTTATGTGCTGTTCTTCCCATTACACTTTTCTCTAGCATGGACATTCCTTTGCAGTCAAGCATACTAAAAAATTTAACATTCACTAAAACACATGTTCAAAAGCAGAGACATTACTTTGCCGACTAAGGTCTGTCTAGTCAAGGCTATGGTTTTTCCAGTAGTCATGTATGGATGTGAGAGTTGGACTGTGAAGAAGGCTGAGCGCCAAAGAATTGATGCTCTTGAACTGTGGTGTTGGAGAAGACTCTTGAGAGTCCCTCGGACTGCAAGGAGATCCAACCAGTCCATCCTAAAGGAGATCAACCCTGGGATTTCTTTGGAAGGAATGATGCTAAAGCTTAAACTCCAGTACTTTGGCCACCTCATGCGAATAGTTGACTCATTGGAAAAGACTCTGATGCTGAGAGGGATTGGGGGCAGGAGAAGATGGGGACGACTGAGGATGAGATGGCTGGATGGCATCACTGACTTGATGGATGCGAGTCTGAGTGAACTCCGGGAATTGGTGATGGACAGAGAGGCCTGAGGTGCTGCAATTCATGGGGTTGCAAAGAGTCGGACATGACTGAGTGACTGAACTGAACTGAACTGAACTGAACTGAAAACACATCACACTATTTTAGTAATTTTGTGGTACTTTCCACCCATCTGCTCTATAAGATCCTTACAAACCTAGGAGAATAGCATCCCAGATATAACACTTTCTTCTGTGGTTTTTGTGTGTCCTCTGCATACTTTTATGATGATACTCACCACATTACATGTCTTCATAGTTTTATGTGACTGCCTTCTCTTGCTAGTATCCTGAGGGCAGGAAATGTGTTTTACACGTTTGTAATATTCCAGCATTTAACATGAAGCTTGTCATTTTTAAACCCAATTAATATAGGATGTGTTAGATTGCATTGTTTTTATAGATTAGTTATTTTCTATTCTCTTCCAAATGTATTAGAAGTTAGTTAAATTTTTAAAAAATGATTTTAACTCATGTTTTCTATGGTTCTTCCCTAGTTAACATGGCATGTATCCACGTGTAACTTATTTCTCACCATCACTGAAGTCACTTTACCTTGCCAAGCCCTTTTGCTTCCGTGGCTTTGTTCTTACCATTTACTTCCTGTTTAGTGCATCTCAAACTGTTATGTATATCTCTGTAATTTTGGAAATAGAAGGCTCTGTAACAGAATAAGCATAGTCAAATATCTGGGAGCATCATTCTATCTCTAGTATTTGAAGAAAAATAAGCAATTTAACATATAAATAATTGTGAATGTCTTTAAAACAATTGCTGATGTATCATGTTGTTGTTCAGTCACCCAATTGTGTCCGACTCTTTGTGACTCCATGGACTGCAGTGATCCCTTCACAAATCATTGCCTTGTTATGGCTACAGGGCTTGTATATCTCTAGAAACTATGAGCCATGCCATGCCCCCAAGATGGACAGGTTGTAGTGGAGAATTCTGACAAACTGTGATACACTGGAGGAGGGAATGGGAAACCACCTCAGTATACAAGCCATGAGAACCTAATGAACTGTACAAAAAGACTAAAAAGACAAAAATAAAAAAACAAAAAACAAAAAAAGATGTATCATATAGTATAATGCAACATGTACATCATTTCCAAGATGATTTACAGAAATCTTCAATTCCAGGGTGATTTCCAGAAAACTTTAAACTTACAGGGAGTTGTTGGACCTAAACTTTGACAATGTACAAAGGTACTTTGGTAGCAGAGTATAAAGAGCTCTGAATTAGAATGGAATGAGAATGGGCTTTGAAGGTATTCAGGACTTCATATTAGCTGTGAATCCTCAAAAAATCAACTTGCCTATTTGAACTCTAGTTTTTTCACCCACTGGTGATAATATCACTTTAACAGGATACTCTCAGTATCAAAGGAGATAATGAATGCAAAGTTTCTGGTACATATTAGGTAAAGTATGACTGAGTCTCACTAATTGAGAATATCAAAGATTTAGTGTCCGAAGAAAATTTATCAGTGATATCCTGCCATCAGTAATATTATTATTTCTAATTTGAACTTTCATAGTCATAGTTTTTCTTTGGGCACAATGTTAAGAAAATTAGTAAAGAAAGGAGAACCTTGTGTCATAAGGAAGTATATTATGAAATAGTTCACATTTAAGTATAAGTTTCAGCTAAGTTCAGTAGAGTTCAGTCGCTCAGTCATGTCTGACTCTGCAACCCCATTGACTGCAGTATGCCAGGCCTCCCTGTCCATCACCAACTCCCAGTTGAATTGGTGATGCCATCCAACCACATCATCCTCTGTCGTCCCTTTCTCCTCCCACCTTCAATCTTTCCTAGTATCAGGGTCTTTTCCAGTGAGTCCTTTCTTTGCATCAGGTGGTCAAAGTATTGGGGTTTCAGCTTCAACATCAGTCCTTCCAGTGAACACCCAGGACTGATCTCTTTTAGGATGGACTGGTTGGATCTCCTTGCAGTCCAAGGGACTCTCAAGAGTCTTCTCCAGTACCACAGTTGAAAAGCATCAGTTCTTCAGTGCTCAGCTTTCTTCACAGTCCAACTCTCACATCCATACATGACTACTGGAAAAACCATAGCCTTAACTAGACAAACCTTTGTTGGCAAAGTAATATCTATGCTTTTTATTTTTTTTAATTTTTATTTTTACTTTATTTTGCTTTACAATACTATATTGGTTTTGCCATATATTGACATTAATCAGCCACAGATGTACATGAGTTCTCCATCCTGAATCCCCCTGCCACCTCCCACCCCATATCGTCTCTCTGTATCTTCCCCGTGCACCAGCCCCAAGCATCCTGTATCGTGTATAGAACATAGACTGATGATTCATTTCTTACATGATAATATACATGTTTCAATGCCATTCTCCCAAATCATCCCACCCTCTCCCTTTCCCACAGAGTCCAAAAGTCCGTTCTAAACATCTGTGTCTCTTTTGCTGTCTTGAATACAGGGTTATCATTACCATCTTTCTAAATTCCATATATATGCATTGCTGCTGCTAAGTCGCTTCAGTCGTGTCCAACTCTGCACGACCCCATAGACGGCAGCCTGTCAGGCTCCCCGTCCCTGGGATTCTCCAGGCCAAGAATACTGGAGTAGGTAGCCATTTCCTTCTCCAATGCATGAAAATGAAAAGTGAAAGTGAAGTCGCTCAGTCGTGCCCAACTCTTAGCAACCCCATGGATTGCAGCCTACCAGGCTCCTCTGTCCATGGGATTTTCCAGGCAAGAGTACTGGAGTGGAGTGCCATTGTTAGTATACTGTATTGGTGTTTTTCTTTCTGGCTTACTTCACTCTGTATAATAGGCTCCAGTTTCATCCAACTCATTAGAATTGATTCAAATTTATTCTTTTTAATGGCTGAGTAATACTCCATTGTGTATATGTACCACAGCTTTCTTATCCATTCATCTGCTTATGGACATCTAGGTTGCTTCCATGTCCTGGCTATTATAAATAGTACTGCGATGAGCATTGGGGTACATGTGTCTCTTTCAATTCTGGTTTCCTGGGTGTGTATGCCCAGCGGTGGGATTGCTGGGTCATAAGGCAGTTCTATTTGCAATCTTTTAAGGAATCTCCACACTGTTCTCCATAGTGGCTGTACTAGTTTGCATTCCCATCAACAGTGTAAGAGGGTTCCCTTTTCTCCACACCCTCTCCAGCATTTATTGCTTATAGACTTTTGGATCACTGCCATTCTGACTGGTGTGAAGTGGTACCTCATTGTGGTCTTGATTTGCATTTCTCTGATAATGAGTGATGTTGAGCATCTTTTCATGTGTTTGTTAGCCATCTGTATGTCTTCTTTGAAGAAATGTCTATTTAGTTCTTTGGCCCATTTTTTGATGGGGTCGTTTATTTTTCTGGAATTGAGCTGCATAAGTTGCTTGTATATTTTTGAGATTAGTTGTTTGTCAGTTGCTTCATTTGCTATTATTTTCTCCCATTCTGAAGGCTGTCTTTTCACCTTGCTTATAGTTTCCTTTGTTGTGCAGAAGCTTTTAATTTTAATTAAATCCCATTTGTTTATTTTTGCTTCTATTTCCAGTATTCTGGGAGATGGATCATAGAGGGTCCTGCTGTGATTTATGTCAGAGAGTGTTTTGGCTATGTTCTCCTCTAGGAGTTTTATAGTTTCTGGTCTTACATTTAAATCTTTAATCGATTTTGGGTTTATTTTTGTGTATGGTGTTAGAAAGTGATCTAGTTTCATTCTTTTACAAGTGGTTGACCAGTTTTCCCAGCATCACTTGTTAAAGAGATTGTCTTTAATACATTGTATATTCTTGCCTCCTTTGTGAAAGATAAGGTGTCAATAGGTGTGTGGATTTATCTCTGGGCTTTCTATTTTGTTCCATTGATCTATATTTCTGTCTTTATGCCAGTGCCATACTGTCTTAATGACTGTGGCTTTGTAGTAGAGCCTGAAGTCAGGCAGGTTGATTCCTCCAGTTCCATTCTTCTTTCTCAAGATTTCTTTGGCTATTCGAGGTTTTTTGTATTTCCATACAAATTGTGAAATTATTTGTTGTAGTTCTGTGAAAAATGCTGCTGGTAGCTTAATAGGGATTGCATTGAATCTGTAGATTACTTTGGGTAGTATACTCATTTTCACTATATTGATTCTTCTGATCCATGAACATGGTTTATTTCTCCATCTATTAGTGTCCTCTTTGATTTCTTTCATCAGTGTTTTATAATTTTCTATATATAGGTCTTTAGTTTCTTTAGGTAGATATATTCCTAAGTATTTTATTCTTTTCTTTGCAACGGTGAATGGAATTGTTTCCTTAATTTCTTTTTCTACTTTCTCATTATTAGTGTATAGGAATGCAAGGGATTTCTGTGTGTTGATTTTATATCCTGCAACTTTACTATATTCATTGATTAGCTCTAGTAATTTTCTGGTGGAGTCTTTAGGGTTTTCCATGTAGAGGATCATGTCATCTGCAAACAGTGAGAGTTTTACTTCTTCTTTTCCAATTTGGATTCCTTTTATTTCTTTTTCTGCTCTGATTGCTGTGGCCAAAACATCCAGAACTATGTTGAATAGTAGCAGTGAAAGTAGGCACCCTTGTCTTGTTCCTGACTTTAGGGGAAATGCTTTCAATTTTTCACCATTGAGGATAATGTTTGCTGTGGGTTTGTCATATATAGTTTTTATTATGTTGAGGTATGTTCCTTCTATTCCTGCTTTCTGGAGAGTTTTTATAAATGGATGTTGAATTTTGTCAAAGGCTTTCTCTGCATCTATTGAGATAATCATATGGCTTTTATTTTTCAATTTGTTAATGTGGTGAATTACATTGATTGATTTGTGGATATTGAAGAATCCTTGCATCCCTGGGATAAAGCCCCCTTGGTCATGGTGTATGATCTTTTCAATGTGTGGTTGGATTCTGATTGCTAGAGTTTTGTGAAGGATTTTTGCATCTCTGTTCATCAGTGATATTGGCCTGTAGTTTTCTTTTATTGTGGCATCTTTGTCAGGTTTTGGTATTAGGGTGATGGTGGCCTCATAGAATGAGTTTGGAAGTTTACCTTCCTCTGCAATTTTCTGGAAGAGTTTGAGTGGGATAGGTGTTAGCTCTTCTCTAAATTTTTGGTAGAATTCAGCTATGAAGCCGTCTGGACCTGGGCTTTTGTTTGCTGGAAGATTTCTGATTACAGTTTCAATTTCCGTGCTTGTGATGGGTCTGTTAAGATTTTCTATTTCTTCCTGGTTCAGTTTTGGAAAGTTGTGCTTTTCTAAGAATTTGTCCATTTCTTCCACGTTGTGCATTTTATTGGCATATAATTGCTGATAGTAGTCTCTTATGATCCTTTGTCTTTCTGTGTTGTCTGTTGTGATCTCTCCATTTTCATTTCTAATTTTATTGATTTGATTTTTCTCCCTTTGTTTCTTGATGAGTCTGGCTAATGGTTTGTCAACTTTATTTATCCTTTCAAAGAACCAGCTTTTGGCTTTGTTGATGTTTGCTATGGTCTCTTTTGTTTCTTTTGCATTTATTTCTGCCCTAATTTTTAAGATTTCTTTCCTTCTACTAACTCTGGGGTTCTCCATTTCTTCCTTTTCTATTGCTTTAGGTGTAGAGTTAGATTATTTATTTGACTTTTTTCTTGTTTCTTGAGGTATGCCTGTATTGCTATGAACTTTCCTCTTAACACTGCTTTTATAGTGTCCCACAGGTTTTGGGTTGTTGTGTTTTCATTTTCATTTATTTCTATGCACATTTTTATTTTTTTTTAATTTCTTCTGTGATTTATTAGTTATTCAGAAGCATGTTGTTTAGCCTCCGTATGTTGGAATTTTAAATAATATTTCTCCTGTAATTGAGATCTAATCAATGCATTATGGTCAGAAAAGATGCTTGGAATGATTTCAATTATTTTGAATTTATCAAGGTTAGATTTATGGCCCAGGATGTGATCTATCCTGGAGAAGGTTCTGTGAGCACTTGAGAAAAAGGTGAAATTCATTGTTTTGGGGTGAAATGTCCTATAGATATCAATTAGGTCTAACTGGTCTATTGTATCATTTAAAATTTGCATTTCTTTGTTAATTTTCTGTTTAGTTGATCTGTCCATAGGTGTGAGTGGGGTATTAAAGTCTCCCACTATTATTGTGTTATTGTTAATTTCCTCTTTCATACTTGTTAGCATTTGTCTTACTTATTGCAGTGCCATGTTGGGTGCATATATATTTATAATTGTTATATCTTTTTCTTGGATTCATCCTTTGATCATTATGTAGTGGCCTTCTTTTTCTCTTTTCACAGCCTTTGTTTTAAAGTCTATTTTATCTGATATGAGTATTGCTACTCCTGCTTTCTTTTGGTCTCTATTTGCATAGAATATCTTTTTCCAGCCCTTCACTTTCAGTCTGTATGTGTCCCTTGTTTTGAGGCGGATCTCTTGTAGGCAGCATATAGAGGGGTCTTGTTTTTGTATCCATTCAGCCAATCATTGTCTTTTGGTTGGGGCATTCAACCCATTTACATTTAAGGTAATCATTGATAAGTATGATCCCGTTGCCATTTATTTTACTGTTTGGGGTTCGGGTTTATACACCCTTTTTGTGATTCCTGTCTATAGAATATCCTTTAGCATTTGTTGAAGAGTTGGTTTGGTGGTGCTGAATTCTCTCAGCTTTTGCTTGTCTGGAAAGCTTTTGATTTCTCCTTCATATTTGAATGAAATCCTTGCTGGGTACAGTAATCTGGGCTGTAGGTTATTTTCTTTCATCACTTTAAGCATGTCTTGCCATTCCCTCCTGGGCTGTAGCATTTCTATTGAAAGATCTGCAATCTGCAGTTATCCTTATGGGAATCCCCGTGTGTGTTATTTGTTGTTTTTCCCTTGCTGCTTTTAATATTTGTTCTTTGTGTTTGATCTTTGTTAATTTGATTAGTATGTGTCTTGGGGTGTTTCGCCTTGGGTTTATCCTGTTTGGAACTCTCTGGGTTTCTTGGACTTGGGTGATGATTTCCTTCCCCATTTTAGGGAAGTTTTCAACTATTATCTCCTCAAGTATTTTCTCATGGTCTTTCTTTTTGTCTTCTTCTTCTGGGACTCCTATAATTTGAATGTTGGAGCGTTTCATATTGTCCTGGAGGTCTCTGAGATTGTCCTCATTTCTTTTAATTCGTTTTTCTTTTTTCCTCTCTGATTCATTTATTTCTTCCATTCTATCTTCTATTTCACTAATCCTATCTTCTGCCTCTGATATTCTACTATTTGTTGCCTCCAGAGTATTTCTGATCTCATTTATTGCATTATTCATTATATATTGACTTTTTTTCATTTCTTCTAGGTCCTTGTTAAACCTTTCTTGCATTTCCTCAGTCCTTGTCTCCAGGCTATTTATCTGTGATTCCATTTTTATTTCAAGATTTTGGATCATTTTCACTATCATTATTTGGAATTCTTTCTCAGGTAGATTCCCTATCTCTTCCTCTTTTGTTTGGTTTGGTGGGCATTTCGCCTGTTCCTTTACCTGCTGGGTATTCCTCTGTCTCTTCATCTTGTTTATATTGCTGCGTTTGGGATGGCCTTTCTATATTCTGGGAATTTGTGGAGTTCTCTTTATTATGGAGTTTCCTTGCTGTGGGTGGGGTTGTATCAGTGGCTTGCCAAGGTTTCTTGATTAGGGAAGCTTGTGTCAGAGTTTTGGTGGGTAGAGCTGGATTTCTTCTCTCTGGAGTTCAATGAAGTGTTCAGTAATGTGTTATGAGATGTCTATGGTTTTGGAGTAACTTGAGCTGCCTGTATATTGAATCACAAGGGTGTATTCCTGTGTTGCTGGAGAATTTGCATGGTATGTCTTGCTCTAGAACTTGTTGGCCCTTGGGTGGTGCTTGGTTTCAGTGTAGGTATGGAGGTGTTTGATGAGCTCCTATCAATTAATGTTCCCTGGATTCAGAAGTTCTCTGATGTTCTTAGGATTTGAACTTTAGCCTCCTGCTTCTGGTTTTCAGTTTTATTTTTACAGTAGCCTCAAGACTTCTCCATGCATACAGCGCTGATGATAAAACATCTAGGTTAAAGATGAAAGGTTTCTCCATATTGAGGGATACCCAGAGAGGTTCACTGAGTTACATGGAGAAAAGAAGAGGGAGGGAGTAGTTAGAGGTGACTGGAATGAGATGAGGTGGGATCAAAAGAGGAGAGAGCAAGCTAGCCAGTAATCACTTCCTTATGTGCACTCCACAGTCAGGACCGCTCAGAGATGTTCACAGAGTTATACAAGGAAGAGGAGAGGGAAGAAGTAGACAGGGCTGGTCAGGAGGATAAAAGAGGAAAAGGAAAAGGAGAGAGACAGATCCAGCCAGTAACCAATTGCCTAAGTGTTCTCCACCGTCTGGAATACACAGAGATTCACAGAGTTGGGTAGAGAAGAGAAGGGGGAGAGAGGAGGCAGAGACAACCTGGTGGAGAAAAAGGAGAGTCCAAAGGAGGAGAGAGTGGTCAAGCCAGTAATCTCACTCTCAGGTAAAATTGGGTACTGAAAATTGGGTTTTAAAATGTACAAAATTGACAACAAATACCAAAAAGCAAAGATTAAAAATCTAGAGTAGAGGTTGGTTGGATTTTCAAAAATACAATATTAAAGAAAAGAAGAAGAAAAAAAAAGTCACAAGAATTATTAAAAAACAACAACAACCACAAAAAAATATATATATGGCGTTTGCTTTAAAAATAGGGTCTTTTTTTTTTGAAAAGTAATAGTAGGTTATAAAAATAAAAGTTAAAGGAGAAATAGAGGACTTAAAAATTTTAAAAAGTTAAAAAAAAAGAAAAAGAAAAGAAGAACAAACAAACAACAACATCAACAACAACAAAAACGAGAATGGTCGTAAAAATAGTAAAGATAATTCTTTAGACTCTCTCTGGTGTTGTGGGCAGTGTGGGGGCACTTCCAAGGCATTTCCCTCTGTTTATCTTCTTCTGTTTGCTGGTCTCTTCAGTGTCTGATTTCTGCCCTGACACAAGGGGGGCGGTGGTGGACTTTTTTTTTTTTTTTTTAAGGCTCACTTGTTCAGTCGCACTGTGGGGAGGGAGGGATGCTGCAAACAAATAACCTTGGCGTGTGCTCGCAGTGTCTCAGCCATGCTGGGCATGCCCCTACACATGGCGCACACCGCTCAGGCTCTACGTTGCTCCACCGGGAACCGTCTGAGGCCAGCCCTAGGCTGCATGCATCTCCCCAGTCTAAGCCTCTCAGGCTCGGCTCTCAGGTAGCCCTCAGAGGCGCAGATTTGGTTGGGCCTGCATTTTTTGCCCTTCCCAGGACCGAGTAGCTCAGGTGTTTGGCAAGCACAGTCGCTGCGACTTATCGCCTTTCCCTGCTGCTCAGTTTTCTAGGTGTACCGCTGGTGCCCCTTGTTAGGTGGATGGTGACTGTCCAGGACCCCAAGAAGTCTTAGCAAAGAAGCCTGCTTGCAGTTTGGTAGGTAAAGTCTCTCCGGGGCTGCAATTGCCCCTTTCCAGCCCTTATGGCTCTGGCTGCCTCTCTCCGGAGGGGGATGGTCTGCAGCCGGCTATTTCTGTTCCGTCCTTTGTTCTGTGTGTGGTCCTGGTGGTGTCTTATGTTAGAGTTTTTCACGTGGTAGCTATCCCACAGTCTGGTATGCTAGCCTAAGTTAGTTCACTCTGGTTACACTCGCGGCATTCCGGCCTGATTCTTAAAAGGCACTGCAGCCTGTGCCTCCCTGCCCACCCCCAACTTGCTAGTGGCGTTACAGGTGTCTGCACTGCTTCTCCACTGGGGGAGTTACCACTGGGCTCGTAATCTGTTGGTTTTAATTATTTATTTATTTTTCTTCCCTGTTATGTTGCCCTCTGTGTTTCCAAGGCTTGCCACAGACTCAGCAGTGAGCGTGTTTCCTGGTGTTTGGAAACTTCTCTCTTTTTAAGACTCCCTTCCCGCGACAGGACTCCCTTCCCAGGATGGAGATCCCTCCATACCTCCTTAGTCTCTGTTTTTGTCTTTTATATTTTTCCTACCTGTTTTTGAAGACAATGATCTGCTTTTCTGGGTGCCTGATGTCCTCTGCCAGCATTCAGAAGTTGTTTTGTAGAATTTACTCAGTGTTGAAATGTTCTTCTGATGAATTTGTGGGGGAGAAAGTGGTCTGCCCATCCTATTCTTCTGCCATCTTAGGACTGCACCCATATCTATGCTTTTTAATATGCTGTTTAGGTTGGTCATAACTTTCTTTCCAAGGAGTAAGTGTCTTTTAATTTCACGGCTGCAGTCACCATCTGCAGTGATTTTGGAGCCCCCCAAAATAAAGTCAACCTCTGTTTCCACTGTTTCTCCATCTATTTGCCATGAAGTGATGGGACTGGATGCCATGATCTTTGTTTTCTGAATATTGAGCTTTAAGCCAGCTTTTTCACTCTCCTCTTTCACTTTCATCAAGAGGTGTAACTCAGTTTTAACTAAAAGAACTACCATCTGGTCAGTATCCAAGGTCTCTTAGAAATGGATTGGATGTTTCATCTGAATGCTTAAGGGCTATTCATCTGAATAGCCATAATAGGATAAACCAGAGGCTACTATCATATTTAACACTCTTGTCAAATGCTCCAGTGAAAAGGCCAAAGTTCAAGTGACACAGAGCAAAACTCTTCTCACATTAAGTACTTGTCTCTTAAGCAAGGCTTTGACAGCATTTCAGTCCCTCAGGAAGTAGTATTACAAATCTTTCCACAATTATCATGGGAGCAAACAGGAAAGTCAGGTGATCAAATGGGTAACAAACAATTAAATTAGATGGCTAAAGGCAAATGGATGCTGTTCTGCCTTACCATCTCAGACAAAATTAATAGTGTTCTTATCAACCCTCCTCCCTTCTCAGAGAAAAATAGCTGGAAAGGATGCCAAAATATGTATAAAAATGTAATATTTTTTTAATGTAGAAAATTTTCCATTTTAAGTTCTCCATAAACACTTAAAATAGAAACCACAGTAGTTTCAATGTATTAGTTGTTCTTAATTTACTTCTCCTGCCTTCTCTTTTGAAATTGGTAGGATTCCAGATAGGCAATTATACATCCGTTTGAAACTGTTGATTAATCCTCCTATCATTGCTTTTCAGAGAACTTAGAGAAACCATTGTTTTTGCAGCTTGATGGTAGGAACTGTAAGGAAATCACTGGAAGCACAGCAACATGATATGAAATAAAATTGTTCTTTGAGTGGATTTATTTCTTGAATGTGGATTTTTAGTGGAGAATTCACTGTGCATAGTGGTGACATTTACTGGTGATGTGGAGTAAATTGATTTCCCTGAAGTCATTTAACCAGCTTAACTATAATTGCAAGTGTAATCAATTAATTGCAAGGGCTCAAATTTCTTGTTTTGTCATGCTTTCCACAAGGAATATGTGCAAAATTGTCTTACTAAACAGCTGTTTAAAAAAAAAAAAAACAATTATTGCCAGGTATAAGAATTCTCTATTCCAATATTAGAGGCCTACCCTGAACCAGATTTTATGGAACTGTAATTGAGGAAAAAATACTACTGTGTAGAATATGTAGCAGTATTATTTTAAGCACAGTGAAGCTAGAAGTATGTCTGTTCCTTCAAGGATAATGAGATACTTTGTCACATTATATGTTTAGAAACTATACAAATAAATAAACTATGGTACATACAGAAAATAGAATATTATTCAATACTAAAAAGAAATGAGATCTTCAGCCATAAAATGATATGGAAGAAACTTATATGAATATTGCTAAAGAAGACAATCTGAAAATACCATGCACTAAATGACTCCACATAAATGACATTATGGAAAAGGCAAAACTATATCAAGAGTAAAAGCACCCTCAGTTGCCAGGGGTTGAAGTAGGAGAGAAATGGATAAGTAGAACACACAGGATTTTAAGGGCAGTGAAATACTCTGTGTGTCACCTCACATTAGTCAGAATGACCATCATCAAAAAATTTACAAGCAATAAATGCTGGAGAGGATGTAGGAAAAAGGAAACCCTCCTATACTGTTGGTGGGACTGTAAACTGATACAGCTGTTATGGAGAACAGTAATGAAGATGCCTTAAAAAATAGGAATAAATCTACCATATGACCCAGAAACCCCACTACTGGGCTTATACCCTGAGAAAACCATAACTGAAAAAGATATGTGTACCCAAGTGTTCATTGCAGCACTGTTTACAGTAGCCAGGACATGGAAGCAACTTTTAGGTCCATCTACTGAAGATATGGTGCATATATACAATGGAATATACTCAGCCACAAAAAGGAAACAAATTTAAGTCAGTTCTAGTGAGGTATATTAACCTAGAACCTGTTATACAGAGTGAAATAAGTCAGAAAGAAAATAACATAGTATATTAATGTGCATATATATATACATATGTATAAAACCTAGAAAAGATATATTGGTGAACTTATTTGCAGGGAAGGAATGGAGACACAGATGCAGAGAATGGACCTGTGAACCCAGTGTGGGAGGGAGAGAGTGGAATGAATGGAGAAAATAACATCAACATATATACACTATCAATATAAGGTGGATAACTTATGAGAAGTTGTTGTGGAGAACAGGGAGCCCAGTCTGGTGCTCAGTGATGACCTGGAAGAATCAGATAGGCATAGGGGAGGGAGGCTAGGGAGGGAGATGATGTGTGTGTGATTATGGCTGATTTGTGTTGCTGTATGGCAGAAACCAACAAACAATGTAGAAACTTAAAAAAATATGTAAAATATATAAAAAAAAGAAAATACTCTGTGTAATACTATAATGGTGGTTATATGTCACACATTTGTTAAACCCCATAGAGTGTATAATATGATCAGTGAATCATAATGTGAACTATGGACTTTGGGTAATTATGATGTGTCATTATAGGTTCATCAGTTGTAACAGATGTTCCACTTTGATGGGGAATGTTGATAATCCAGGACCCTATGCCTGTGTGGTTGTATGGGAAGTCTCTGTACCTTCCCCCTAGTTTTGCTGTGAACCTCAAACTACTCTAAAGTAAAACTTAATAGATTTAAACCCAAATATAGAAATGTGTTTTAAATTAAAAGAAAATTCTACGTATATATTTTACAGAGCAGTTTTATAACAATACCTCATGTTTTATAGCCCCAGAAATAGTTATTATATGAGTTTTGGAGCGCATCCTAAAATTTTCATCAAAAGTAGCTACCTTCATAAAGTCTAAATGTATTTTAGATTTTTCTCATATTTTTATACCTTCATTATTGATAAATCTCAAATGATGTTTATTTTGCCACCAAATTCTGATTTTTTAATTAAAATCTAGGTAAAAGTTGGATTATTTGGTCATTGAATTCTTTTACTTTTCTGTCTTTGAAATTATTTATTCACACGGAATGTTATTCATTTAATAAATGCATTTGACAGAATGAGCTTTCAAAAAAAATTAAGCTAATTGTAGCTACCTTTTCTAAAACTTGGTCCTTAGTCACTTTCACAATATGCATTGAGAAAATATTTTGCATATTCTCTTTTTAATTATGTCTTCTGAAAAGTACTTCAATCAGTTTATAATTTATTTTCCTTTACTGTATTCCACTTACTCTTGGCTGTATTTTTATTTCATGTTTATGGATAAATGTAAGTGATGACCTAATGTTCCAAGATATCCTCATTATAATACTTTCTATTATTTTTTGAAGTGAATATATCAATTCTGTTCAGTTCAGTTCTATTGCTCAATTGTGTCTTACTCTTTGCAACCCCATGGACTGCGTCACAACAGGCTTCCCTGTCCATCACCAACTCCCAGAGGGTGCCCAAACTCATGTCTATTGAGTCAGTGATGCCATCCAACCATCTCATCCTCTGTTTTTTCCTTCCTTCCGAGCATCAGTCTTTTCCAATGAGTCAGTTCTTTGCATCAGGTGCCAAAGTATCGGAGTTTTAGCTTCAGCATCAGTCCTTTCAATGAATATTCAGGACTGATTTCCTTTAGGATGGACTGGTTTGATCTCCTTGCAGTCCAAGGGACTCTCAAAAGTCTTCTCCAACAGCACAGTCCAAAAGCATCAATTCTTCAGTTTTCAGCTTTCTTTATAGTCCAGCTCTCATATCCATACATGACTTGGAAAAACCATAGCTTTGACTAGTTGGGCCTTTGTCAGCAAAGTAATGTCTCTGCTTCTATTACTATGTTATGATCATAATTCTTATTCCCAGAAGTCCCTAGATGACATAGATTTATTAATACCAATGTTTAGTTCATTCTATTTATTGATCATAATGCTTAACCTGGTAGCTGGACATCTGAAGCCATGCCTATTCTCAGGATTTTTATATTCCTCTGAGAATTGCTTGTTATCTTTATAATGTCACTTTTTGTCTTTTCAGGTGATTTATGACATCTAGATTACTCAAGTTTAATTTTATCTGGAATATTTACTGCTTTGTTATTAATTCTTATTTAAAAGCTTAAGATTGGGGCTAGGTGCTTTTTTATTAAACACTTTCTTGGGTTTTTATGGAATACACTTTATCATTTGTGAAGCATCTGCTAATCTGGTAACAAATTACAGTGAAGAAAAGCAGTTTTCTTTATATCTTAATTTGTGTTATCATAGCTTATCTCTTTTTCAAAGGCATAACTTTGATTGAAAGGGTAAATAAAGGCGACATTTGTATTTGCAAGCCTTTTGAATATTTGGACAGAATTCTGGACAAAATTATGTATTTTAGGGTTCCTCTGACTCTATCACTTATAGAAAAAGCTAGTGGTGTATGTATGTGTGAAATATGGCAGGCTTCCTATCATATCTACATTTGTATGCTCATTTTTAATGTCTATAAGTTAAGTTTCTTGAAAGGATGTCATGAAAGTGTTTTGAATAATGAAAACAAAACAAAAATATATAGTCCATGAAAAGGCTACTGGAATAAGTCTGAGAAATATGGAGAAAGATTCTAAAATTCAAAACACATGTCCCTATGACATTCCTTTCCAAGCCCCTGTCTAGGGGTGGAGACTCATGAATTTACATGAATTCATAAGCTAAAACCAGGGTTTATTTTTGATCATTTACTACTTGCAGATGTTAAGGCTAGTCTTTCCTGAACTCCTTAGGGTAATTTACTGCAGATTAAGAGCAAGTAAAAAGATTTCAAATAACAACATGTTTAACCTTCAAAATTAGCTGACAAAGATATATATGCTCCATTTCTATGATATAGAATTGTTGCTGAAACTAGACACCCAGAGTAAGATTTTATCTTCAGCACCCGGTTCCTTAGTGAGGATTGAGTTTAGTAGCTAGAATATGATTGAAAGTGTCTCTTTCTTAACTGAAATGGTTGAGTATGCAATATGCCTTCTATGTTCTGTTTTTGCAAGCTTGAAAGTCATGTGTTGACTATGGTAGGTAGGGTCTCAAGGTAGATGGAACAGGAATACATGGGTCATTCCTTATAAGAGAGAAGTCCAGGAGAGTAACTCAGTCAGAAAGTTCATCATTGTACCTTATGCAAGAAAGAAGTAAAATATTATTGTCTTAGTTAATCTTATGAGACTTAAGGTGGAAATTTAGGTCATTGGTATGACAACCTTCTTATTTTCTAATGTAAGCAATTATTGCTTATGCAGAAAATATATAAGCTCTCAACTTATGAAGCTCTCTAAACTATATTCTATTTGTATTCAACAAATTTTGACCAGTTGCATTTTATTTTTGTTGACTTGAATTCAAAATATTTTGTTATTTTCTTTATGACTTTGATCAGTGGGTTACTTAGAAGTGTGTGGCTTAATTTACAAATATTTATACATTTTGTGTGTATTTCTCTTTTACTAATTTCTGGTTTATTTTAGTGGGTGTCAAAAGTACTTCTTGTGATTTTCTTTGTATGTAGTTTATTTTAATTTGCAATTCAAAATATAGTTTGGTGAATATTCTGTTTGGTGAAAATCTGTATTCTGCTGTTGTTGAATGAAGTGTTCTATAAATTTCAATTAGGTCAGAGTGAATGATAGTGTTTTTCATATTATCTATATCCTAATTGATTTTCTCTGTCTTTTATGTTAATTCCTGATTGAAGAGCATTGGGGATTAAACTATAATTTTAAATTTGTCTATTTTCATCAATTCAGTAGTCATTTTTTTGCTTCATATATTTGGAAACTCTGTTGTTATTGCCTGGAAAATCCCATGGACGGAGGAGCCTGACAGGCTACAGTCTATGGGGTCGCAAAGAGACTGTCTAACTTCACAGACAGAAGCATTTAGGATATTTAAAATCTTCTTAGTGAATTTTTCCCTTTATGATTATTCAGACTCTCTCTATCCCCCATAATAATCCTGTTCTGATACTAATACAAACATTCCAGCATTCGTTTATTAGTATTTGCAGTCTCTATATTTTCACCATTTTATAGGCTTACATTTATCTCTGTTTTATATTAAAAATGAATTTATCATAGACGGTGTATTTTGAGGTTCCAATGTTTTTAATTCAGTCTGATAACCTCTGACATTTAATTCATATTTAATACAATTATTATTGTTGGCAAATTGAAATCCTACAAGACATTTGCCCCTTGGAAGAAAAGCTATGAAAAACCTAGACAGCATATTAAAAAGCAGAGACATCACTTTGCCAAGAAAAGTCGTGTATAGTCAAGCTATGGTTTTTCCAGTAGCATGTGCAGTTGTGAGAGTTGGACCATAATGAAAGCTGAGCACTGAAGAATTGAAACTTTTGAAGTGTGATGCTGTAAAGACTTGAAAGTCCCTTGGACAGCACAGAGATTAAACCAGTCAATCCTAAAGGAATTGAACCCTGAATATTCACTAGAAGGACTGCTGCTGAAGCTTAAGCTTCAATACTTTGGCCACTTGATGCAAAGAGCCAACTCATTGGAAAAGACCCTTATCTGGGAGAGACTGAAGGCAGGAGGAATGGGGGTGACAGACGATGAGATGGTTGGATGGCATCAGTGAACATGAATGATGTGGGCAAGGTGATGTCTCTGCTTTTTAATATGCTGCCCAGATTTATCATAACTTTTCTTCCAAAGAGCAAGTGTCTTTTAATTTCATTGCTGTAGTCATTGTCCACAGTGATTTGGAGCCCAAGAAAATGAAGTTTGTCACTGTGTCCATTTTTTCCCCGTTTGCCATGAAGTGATGTGACCAAATACTATGATCTTAGTTTTTTGAATGTTGAGTTTTAAGTCAGCTTTTTACTCTTTTTTCACCTTCATCAAGAGGCACTTTAGTTCCTCTTTACTTTTTGCCTTTAGAGTAGTATCTTCTGTATATCTGAGGTTATTATTATTTCTCCTAGCAATATTGATTCCAGCTTGTGATTGATCCATCAAGACATTTCTCATGATGTCCTCTGCATTGACATTAAAAAGCAAGGTGACAATATACAGCCTTGGCTTACTCCTTTCTCAATTTTGAACCAGTCTATTGCTTCATGTCTGGTTCTAACTGTTGCTCTTGACCTGATTATACTCTCGCTCACTTCTTCTTTAACTTCACATATCTACACCACACCATTTGATATTGTTCAAGTCATTAATTCTGCTCTGTTTTTTCTCATTTTGTTAATATATCTCCTTTGCCCTCAGTAAGCGCCTCAGCTAGTCATAGTTCTTACCTGATGGGATCCCCTACACTTCATTCCTGAAGGGTTTGGGCCATTAACTTCCCTGAAGGATTTGAATTGCAGTTTTCCATTGACCTCACAGACTTGGTAGCACCAAGATACCCAAAGGGATGTCTTATGTTCCAGACACATTCTTCCTTACCTCAATTGTGTAGTAGCATTCTAAATCCCTTCAGTAATCAGGGTTGGTCACCCTATTCAGTATAATAGCTCTTTTCCTTGCCAGTTGATTCAGAGACATGAAAGGCTCGAAGTATACAGATGACATTCAAATTCTAGTTGAATGAAATCCATTGCTGTGTGTCTTAATGGAAGTGGTTCTTCCTTTAGGACTAAGACACCTATGCCAGAAGAATATGTGGTCACAAGCATGAGAAGTATAATTTTTTAAAGTGGAATAGTAAGGATAATAGTGATTACCTCATTATTCCTGGATCCTAGAGAATACTTGGAATGAGAGAAATAGCTCCATATATTAGACATAGATTTAGAGCATGCATAGTCTCTGAGAATCTTGCCCCTTCTATGCAAGATATTTTCAGCTAACTAGCACTGTATTTGAGTTTTCAAAAGCTTATTCCACAATTCTATCAAGCCATCTGTTTCAGGATGATGAAAAACATAGCAACAAAAGTGCTGCTGGAGGAGAGGATGGCATCCCACTTCAGTATTCTTACCTGGAGAATCCCCATGAACAGAGGAGCCTAGTGGGCTAAAGTCCATGGGGTAACAAAGACTAAGACTTGAATGACTGACTAAGCACATCAGTGAAATCCTTGGGAGGTTGGAAATTCAATTTGCATTATATTTTAGTCACTTTTAGGATGAAACCCTGGATTTGGTTTTCAAAAATCTTGGCCTTCTAGCTACAGGTTTCTTTGAGGGCATGTATAGACACCTGGTAGGTTGCAGTCTATGGCATCACAAAGAGTTGGACATGACTGAGTCACTAACCACACATGTAGACACTTGGATTTCTAGTCCCAAATTCATCTTTTTCTTTCAGCATATTTCTCAGTGCAGTTAGGAGTAGCTGGTATATTCCCTAGTTTGACTAAATTATTCTAAGATATCAAAAACATAGTCATTCAGAATTTTATCTTGTAGAAGTATTTGATTGGAATTACCCAGTAATGACATTCTGAGTATCTCTGAATGAGATACTCTGAATATACTCTGAGTATACTCTGAATCTCAGAGTATCTCTGAGTATCTCTGTCACATCATGCCATGAGCTACCAGTGTTCTCTTACCACTGTAAATAAGAATCTTTAATGCCTTTAAATCTAATCAGTTTAGAGAACCAGTTCCAGGGTTGGGGGTGGAATGGAAACAACCAAATCAGAATATTCATCCTCAAGTTCCTGTTCCTCTAGAAAACCTCTCAATACCAAATTCTGTGTTAGGGTTCCACCAGAAAAAAAAAAAAAAAAAAAAAAAACAGAACCAGTAGGAAGTATCTGAGTATATAGAGATATATTGAAAGCTATTGAATGAAGTGACTATGTGGAGAGAGGAGGAAGTCTAAAAAGTTGGAGGGCAGGCTTGCAGACTAGAAACCTGGGCAGGAGGTGAGTCTGAGGTCTATCAGCAGATTTTTTTTCTTTATTCAGGAAAACTGTTTTGCTCTTGAAGCTTTTCATCTGATAGACTGAATCTGAAAACTCAGGTCATTAAAAGTTATCTCCTGTACTTAAAGTTGCATGTGATTGTAGATGCCAAACAAATATACAGAATACCTTCACATCAACATCTAAACAACTGGATTAGTTTGAACTGGGTGGATAGCCTAATCAAGTTGACATATAAACCATCAATCACTGTATTTTATGACTGAGAAGATTTACTATTTCTCACCAAGGAATTTCCTTGTGCTTAGTCAATCGTGTCCCACTCTTTGCAGCCCTATGGACTGTATCCCCCCAGTCTCCTCTGTCCATGGAATTTTCCAGGCAAGAACACTGGAGGGTGTTGACATGCCCTCTTCCAGGCGATCTTCCTGACTCAGAGATTGAACCCTGGACTCTCTGTCTTCTGCATTGTCAGGTGGGTTTGTTAACTCTTTACTACTAAGGCCACCTGGGAAGCCCCATTAAGGAATAGAAGAGTTACATACATTACACTCTTCTCCCAACTGCCCTGAGAGGAGAAGAAAGGAATTTGTAAGTTTTATTCCCCCATTTCAGTTTTGCTTTCTGGGAGATAAGGATCCAGTGAAAGTGGCAGGGATAGGCATCTGTCCTCACATAGATGATTAACTTTTTTGAGACAATTTGTGTCACTCCTCCTGCATTTTAAAGCTTTTTCCTTTGAAAGAAGGACTACAGGAAGTATGTAGTTCTTGTCTCTGCTCCCCACAAGTAGTTAATCACCTGTCACCTAAACCAGTCATCATGCTCTTTCTGATATCTTATCTTGCTCTACATTCCACATTTCTCAAGAGTATCTGGTGGAGACCCAGAGAAAAGATCTTTATGAGTGGAAACAAAATCCACTCGTGAGTGCAGTCCCAAAATATTCCAGACTGACCTACCAGTCCATCCTTAACCTTTCAATTCATTTCCTTATGGTTTTAACAAATTTGTTTTTATCTTCTTGTGTGAATGCTGATGTCTCTTAGTCCTAATCTGTGTCAAAAGTGAGATGTTAGTGTGTCCCTTTTCTCCTTAAAGAGTCCTGTCTCCCTTTAGAAATCCAGTTATGTGATTATCTTCTGACCACTGCTTAGTAATGGCTAAAGAGAAATTATGCTTTTATAGTTTATATGGCATTTTGTCATTTTGACATTAAAGTGACCCTTTTGAAACTTTCTGCATAAGAAGTAGAAGTGGAAGTAAATGTATAGTCTCTTATTAAAATTTTATTCATGATGTATATAAAAGTAACGGTCTGCTCTTATCACTCAGTTTGAAATCATAAAGCCATTTCCTTAATTTTCACAGTCATTCATTTTGAAAAGAAATAAAAATTTAATATGGTTTTAAATTTGTGAGCTCAAACTTATTATTATATAAAGTCCAAATTACAGTAGACAAAAGGTAAAGTCAGTTGTTATTAATAATATGGCAGAAAATAATGAGAAAATTTAGGCAAGAATTAGAGCATGGATTAGTTATCTTTTTGGATCAATACATGTAACGTATTGGTTATTACAAATGTTCATTTTGATCATGTATGAGTTATTGATTTTTGTATGGTATTGCTATTGTAAAAGATGTGAAACTGTATTAATCTAGATGACAAACTTTTTATTGTAGAAAGACCTTGATTAAGGCTTATGAGCATAGGCTTTATAGAATGGACTAATCCCAGCTGGTGTAGACTGACCACACAGTTAGATCCTGGCCTTCCTGGAGTATGATGGTGAATCGTGATTAACTCTGTGAAATATATACTCAAAAAGAAATGATTTTCTATTTTTAACTTTGGTCAGTAAGTTGTTTGGGACACCAGAAGGGTATCCCATTCTGGATTTTGTAGTCAATAATTACATCTGGTTTTAGAATCCTAATGGGGTTTGACTTTAGCACAAGTCAGGTAACTGGAAAGTTCTTAAATGACAAATTTAATGTAAGAAACCCCCACCTTGAGATGACTTTGGGTCTCATGGTACCTAGATGCTTCAAATATGCATCAATGGTAGTTAAGAGCTGGAAGCAAAATGCATCCCATGTGATCCCATAAGTTTTCTATGTGTTACCTAGAGGTAAGTTCATCTTATATACGTTACTTTGAAACCTGACTTTTTAGTTAAATGTTATTATTTCTTTCCCACATCTATACATAAAGAACCATCTCATTCTTTCCAATAAATAAGTAGCATTGTATATTAAATAAGCATTCAAATATCTGATACGTATTAAACATGTGTGAAAATTGCCATCTCCTTAAATATATCAATTTTTAATCTTTTTGTGAAATCTAAACTTGGAATAAAAAGGGAATGATCAGCAAACTATCTAATATTAATGATGTGACTCACTTAATCATGGAGAATTAAATAGTGTAGTTCTATTCAGCCATCTAAATTTAAAGAAAAAAACATAAAATAAGCACATTATTTTAGCAAAAAAAATCAATGAGAAATACAAGGTAAATACAGTATAATCTTAAATATATCTAGCAAAGTGGCCACAGTTAGGGTTTGGGTGCATAGTAGAAATTTGTTATTCACTAGAGATACATTCTAGGACATTTTGAAATTCATAATTGTGTAAAACTATAGCATATGATTTATTACTTGTAGATCTGTAGCTCTAAAAATCAAATGTGCTTACATTTTAATTGAGAACAAACTAAATTGTGGTGTGTGTGCTAGGTGGTTATATGGAGAAGATAAAGTTCTGACTATATTTTTACAGTGAAGATTCAAAGTAAAATTGTTTTTAATTGAGTTTTTCTTCTTAAGTTATGCAAGTTTGTAGAACTATATTAATGCTTAACTTCATCTTAAAGATACAGAATATGGCATTTATTTTCATTATTTTAGAAATGTTAGGTATGCATCAGTATTTTATATATAATGTACCTATTATATATATATATATATAACATACTACTATGTATAACACATATATGACTATATTTGTTTATATAAAATCAGTGTTTTGAATCTGATTAAAATTTCTGTGTCTGTTTTATATGAACTGCATTTTTTTTAATGAATGGATTGCAGTCTGGTAAATTTTCTTATTACTTCTGTGTTTTTCTTCATTGTTGTTTGATGTTCAGTCGCAGTTATTTCTGAGTCTTTGAGACCCCATAAACTGCAGCATGCCAAGCTTATTTGTCTTTCACTATCTTTTGGATATCTTTGTTCACATTCATGTGATGCCATCAATCATCTTAAATTCTGTGGCCCCGTTCTTCTCCTGCCCTCCATCTTTCCCAGCATTAGGGTCTTTTCTAATGAGTCTATTTTTCACATCAGGTGGCCAAAGTTTTGGAGCTTCAGATTCAGCATCAGTCCTTCCAATGAATATTCAGAGTTGATTTCCTTTAGGATTGACTAGTTTATATCCTTGCTGTCCAAGGAGCTCTCAAGAGTCTTCTCCAGCACCACAGTTCTAAAACAACAATTTTTCAGCACGCAGTCTTCTTAGTGATTCAACTCTCACATCTGTACATGACTACTGGAAAAAGCATAGCACTGACTCTATGAACCACGGTTGGCAAAGTGATGTCTCTCCTTTTTAATACCTTGTCTAGGCTTGTCATAGCTTTCTTTGCAGGGAGGAAGCGTATTTTACTTTCATGGCTACAGACAACAGCCACAGTGATTTTTAGCTTAAGAAGTGATGGGACCAATAGCCGCAATTTTAATTTTTGAACTTTGAGTTTCAAGTCAGCTTTTTCACCATCATCAAGAGGCTCTATAGTTCTTCACTTTCCGCCATGAGAGTGGTATCAACTGAATATCTAAGGTTTTTTATATTCCTTATGGCAGTCTTGGTTTCAGCTTGTGAGTAATCCAGCCCAACATTTTGCGCAATGTATTCTGAATATAACTTAAATAAACAGAGTTGCAGTATACAGCTTGATGTACTCCTTTCCCAAATTTGAACTAGACAGTTGTTTCATGTCCAGTTCTAACTGTTGCTTCTTATCCTGTTTACAGGTTTCTCAAGGGACAAGTGAGGTAGTCTGGTATTCCTATCTCTAAGAATTTTCCACAGTTTGCAGTGATCCATGCAGTCAAAGTCAAAGGCCTTAGCATAGTTAATGAAGCAAACATAGTTTTTTTTTTTTCCCTCCTTTGCTTTTTCTATGATCCCACGGATGTTGACAATTTGATTTCTGGTTCCTCTACCTTTTTAAAATCTAGCTTGTACATCTGGAAGTCCTCAGTTCACATACTGTTGGAGGGTAGCTGAAGGATTTTAACCATTATCTTGCTAGCAGGTGAAATGAGCACAATTGTACAGTAGTTTGAACATTTTTTGGCATTGCATTTATTTGGGATTGGAACAAATACTGACCTTTTCCAATCCTGTGATTACTGCTGACTTTCTCAAATTTCCTGGCATATTGAGGGCAGCTCTTTAACAGAATCATCTTTTAGGATTAGAAGTGGGTCAGCTGGAATTCCTTCACCTCCACTAGCTTTGTTTGTAGTAATGCTTCCTAAGGCCAACTTGACTTCATATCCTAGGATGTCTGGCCCTAGAGGAGTGACCACATCATTGTGTTTATCCAGATTAGTAAGGCCTTTCTGTATAGTTCTTCTGTGTATTCTTGCCACCTCTTCTTAATCTCTGCTGCTTCTGTTAGGTATTTGCCATTTTTGTCCTATTATTATCTTTCATCTTTGCATAAGAAGTTCCCTTGGTATTTCTAGTTTTTCTGAAGAGATCACTAGTCTTTACCATCTTATTTTTTTGCTCCATTGTTTGCATTGCTCACTTAAGAAGGCTTTCTTTTCTCTCCTTGCTATTCTCTGGAATTCTTCATTCAATTGAGTATATCTTTCTCTTTGTCCCCTGACTTTCACTTCTCTTCTCTTCTCAGCTATTTGTAAGGCCTCCTCAGACAAGCACTTTGTCTTCTTGAATATTTTTCCCCCTTAGGGAG
Source organism: Ovis canadensis (assembly GCF_042477335.2). Taxonomy (NCBI): domain Eukaryota; kingdom Metazoa; phylum Chordata; class Mammalia; order Artiodactyla; family Bovidae; genus Ovis; species Ovis canadensis. The sequence continues at coordinate 80,035,866 of NC_091246.1, read as the reverse complement.
GTTTTGGCCATCATCTATAGTAGAATGCTACAAACCTTTGTCCTAAGTTCTTGAGGCATTCTGTCTATCAGATCTCATCCCTTGAATCTATTTGTCACTTTCACTGTATAATCATATGATATTTGATTTAGGTCATACCTGAAAGGCCTAGTGATTTTGCCTGCTTTCAATTTAAGTCTGAACTTTGCAATAAGGAGCTCATAATCTGAGCCATAGTCAGCTCCCTGTCTTATTTTTGCTGACTGTGTAGAGCATCTCTGTCAGTTCATTTCAGTCATTTAGCATGTCCAGCTCTTTGCAACCCCATGGACTACAGCACACAGGCTTTGATGTCCATCACAAACTCCTGGAACTTGCTCAAACTCATGTCCATTGGTAAGTGATGCAATTCAACCATCTCATCCTCTGTCATCCCCTTCTTCTCCTACCTTCAATCTTTCCCAGCATCAGGGTTTTTCCAGTGAGTCAGTTCTTCACATCAGGTGGCCAGAGAAATGGAGCTTCAGTTTCAGCATCAGTCCTTCCAATGAATATTAGGACTGATTTCCTTTAAGATTGTCTGGTTTTATCTTCTTTCAGTCCAAGGAACTCTCAAGAGTCTTCTCCAACACCACAGTTCAAAAGCATCAGTTCTTAGGCACTCAGCTTTATTTATGGCCCAACTTTCATATCCATAGATGACTACTAGAAAAACCATATCTTTGACTAGATGAACCTTTCTTAGCAAAGTAATGTCTCTGCTTTTCAATATGCTATCTAGGTTGGTCATAGCTTTTTTTCCAAGGAGCAAGCGTCTTTTAATTTTATGACTGCAGTCAGCATCTGAAGTTATTTTGTAGCCCAAGAAAATAAAGTTTCACACTGTTTCCATTGTTTCTTCTTCTATTTTCTATGAAGTTATGGGACTGGATGCCATGATCTTTGTTTTCTAAATGTTGAGTTTTAAGTCAGCTTTTTCACTATCACATTAATCAAGAGTTTCTTTAGTTCCTCATCACTTGCTGCCATAAGAGTGGTGTGATCTACATATCTGAAGTCATTGATATTTCTCCTACCAAACTTAATTCCAGATTGTGCTCCATCCAGCCCGGCATTTTGCATGATGTACTCTGCCTAGAAGTTAAATAAGCAGGGTGACAATATACAGCCTTGACTTACTCCTTTTCCAATTTGGATCAAGTCTGTTGTTCCATGTCCAGTTCTAACTGTTGCTTCTTGACCTGCATACAGGTTTCAGAGGTGGCAGGTAAGGTGGTCTGATATTCTGGTCACTTTAAGAATTTTCAACAGTTTGTTGTGATCCACACAGTCAAAGGTGTTAGTGAAGTCTATGATGCAGAAATAAACATTTTTTCTGGAATTCTTTTACTTTTTCTATGATCCAACAGATGTTGGACATTTGATCTCTGGTTCCTCTGCATTTCTAAAATCCAACTTGAACTTCTGAAGCTCTTGGTTCACATACTGTTTAAGCCTGCCTTTGAAAATTTAAAACATTACTCTGCAAGTGTGTGAAATAAGTGCAATTATGCAGAACTTTGAATATTCTTTGGCATTACCTTTCTCTGGGATTAGAATGAAAACTGACCTTTTCCAGTCCTGTGGCCACTGCTGAGTTTCCAAATTTTCTGGAATATTTAGTGCAGCACTTTCACAGCATCATATTTTAGGATTTGAAATAGCTCACCTGGAATTCCATCACCTCCATTAGCTTTCTTCGTAGCGATACTTCCTAAGGCCCACTTGACTTTGGACTTCAGGATGTCTGGATCTAGGTGAGTGATCACACCATCATAGTTATCTGGGTCATAAGATGTTTTCTGTATAGTTCTTCTGTGTATTCTTGCCACCTCTTCTTTAATATCTTCTGCTTCTGTTAGGTCCATATCATTTCAGTCCTTTATTGTGCCCATCTTTGCATGAAATGGTCCCTTGGTATCACTTCTTTTCTTGAAGTGATCTCTAGTCTTTCCCATTCTATTGTTTCCCTCTATTTCTTTATATTGTTCACTTGAGAAAGCTTTCTTGTCTCTCCTTGCTATTCTTTAGAACTCTGCGTTCAGATGGGTATCCTTTTATTCTTTGACTTTAGTTTCTCTTTTTTGATCAGCTATTTATTTGTAAGGCCTCCTCAGACAACCATTTTGCCTTTTTTCATTTCTTTTTCTTGGGGATGGTCTTGATCACTGCCTCCTATACAGTGTCACAAACCTGTGTCCATATTTCTTCAAGCACTCTATCTATCATATCTAATCCCTTGAATCTATTTCTCACTTCCACTGTATAATTGTAAGGTATTTGATTTAGGTCATACCTGAATGGTCTAATGGTTTTCCCTTCTTTATTCAAATTAAGTTTGAATTTGGCAGTAAAGAGTTCATGATCTGAGCCACAGTCAGCTCCCAGTCTTGTTTTTGCTGACTGTATACAGCTTCTCCATCTTTGGCTACAAAGAGTATGATCAGTCTGATTTCAGTATTGACCGTCTGGTGATGTCCATGTGTAGAGTCTTCTCTTGTGTTGTTGGAAGAACGTGTTTGCTATGACCAGTGCGTTCTCTTGGCAAAACTCTCTTAGCCTTTGCCCTGCTTCATTTTGTACTCCGAAGCCAAATTTATTATTTGTTATTTGAATCTGTTATTCCATGTATCTCTTGACTTCCTACTTTTGCATTCCAGTTCCCTATGATGTACAGGACATCTTTTTTTGATGTTAATTCTAGAAGGTCTTGTAGGTCATCCTAGAACTATTCAACTTCAGCTTACTCAGCATTAGTGGTTGGGACATAGACCTGGATTACCGTGATATTGAATAGTTTGCCTTGAAAACAAACAGAAATCATTCTAGCATTTTTGAGATTGCCCCCAAGTACTGTATTCCAGACTCTTGTTGACTGTAAGGGCTACTCTATTTCTTCTAAGGGATTCCTGCCCACAGTAGTAGACATAATGGTCGCAGGCAGCTGCGACCAGCACACTAAGTGAAGCTGAGAGGAGCTACCCCACGTCTGAGGTCAGGGGCAGAAGCTGGGAGGACCCCATGCCTGAAGGGTGGTGGCCAAGAGGAGTTACCCCACGTCTGAGGTCAGGGGCAGCAGCTGAGAGTGCCAGGCTGTGACAGTGCAGAAAAAGCCGAGAGGAGCCACCCCACGTCCCAGGCCAGGGATGACAGCTGAGAGGAGCCATCCAGCCCCCGAGGCCAGGGGCAGCTGGGAGGAGCCACCCCACATATGAGGCCAGGGGCAGCGGCTGGGAGGAGCCATCCTGTGCCCAAGGCCAGGGGCGGAGGCCGGGAGGAGCAACCCCAAGTCCGAGGAGTGGTGGCTGTGCAGGTGCAGGAGGGCCTAGAGGAGCCATCCCACATTGAAGGTCAGTAAGGGTGGCGGTGAGGAGATACTCATTATCCAAGGTAAGGAGCAGTGGCTTGGCTTTGCTGGAGCAGCCGTGAAGAGCTACCCCATGCCCAAGGTAAGAGAAACCCAAGTAAGATGGTAGGTGTTGCAAGAGGGCATCAGAGGGCAGACACACTGAAACCATACTCACAGAAAACTAGTCAATCTAATCACACTAGGACCATAGCCTTGTCTAACTCAATGAAACTGAGCCATGCCTGTGAGGCCACCCAAGAGGTCATGGTGGAGAGGTCTGACAGAATGTGGTCCACTAGAGAAGGGAATGGCAAACCACTTCAGTATTCTTGCCTTGAGAACCCCATGAACTGTATGAAAAGGCAAAATGATAGGATACCAAAAGAGGAACTCCCCAGGTCACTAGGTGCCCAATATGCTACTGGAGATCAGTGGGGAAATAACTCCAGAAAGAATGAAGGGATGGAGCCAAAGCAAAAACAATACCCAGCTGTGGATGTGAATGGTGATAGAAGCAAGGTCTGATACTGTAAAGAGCAATATTGCATAGGAACCTGGAATGTCAGTTCCATGAGTCAAGGCAAATTGGAAGTGGTCAAACAAGAGATGGCAAGAGTGAATGTCAACATTCTAGGAATCAGCAAACTACAATGGACTGGAATGGGTGAATTTAACTCAGATGACCATTATATCTACTACTGTGGGCAGGAATCCCTTAGAAGAAATGGAGTAGCCATCATGGTCAACAAAAGAGTCCAAAATGCAGTACTTGGATGCAATCTCAAAAACTACAGAATGATCTGTGTTCATTTCCAAGGCAAACCATTCAATATCACAGTAATCCAAGTTTATGCCCCAACCAATAACATTGAAGAAGCTGAAGTTGAATGGTTCTATGAAGACCTACAAGACCTTTTAGAACTAACATCCAAAAAAGATGTACTTTTCATTATAGGGGACTGGAATGCAAAAGTAGGAAGTCAAGAAACACCTGGAGTAACAGGCAAATTTGGCCTTGGAATGCAGAATGAAGCAGGGCAAAGACTAATCGAGTTTTGCCAAGAAAAAGCACTGGTCATAGCAAACACCTTCTTCCAACAACACAAGAGAAGACTCTACACATGGACATCACCAGATGGTCAACACCGAAATCAGATTGATTATATTATTTGCAGGCAAAGATGAAGAAGCTCTATACAGTCAACAAAAAAAAGATCAGGAGCTGACTGTGGCTCACATCATGAACTCCTTATTACCAAATTCAGACTCAAATTGAAGAAAGTAGGGAAAACCGCTAGACCATTCAGGTATGACCTAAATCAAGTCCCTTATGATTATACAGTGGAAGTGAGAAATAGATTTAAGGGCCTAATTCTGATAGATAGAGTGCCTGATTAACTATGGAATGAGATTCGTGACATTGTACAGAGACAGGGATCAAGACTATCCCTATGGAAAAGAAATGCAAAAAAGCAACATGGCTGTCTGGGGAGGCCTTACAAATAGCTGTGAAAAGAAGAGAAGCAAAAACAAAAGGAGATAAGGAAAGATATCAGCATCTAAATGCAGAGTTCCAAAGAACAACAAGAAGAGATAAGAAAGCCTTCTTCAGCCATCAATGCAAAAAAATAGAGGAAAAGAACAGAACGGGAAAGACTAGAGATCTCTTCAAGAAAATTAGAGATACCAAGGGAATATTTCATGCAAAGATGTGCTCGATAAAGGACAGAAATGGTATGTACCTAACAGAAGCAGAAGATATTAAGAAGAGGTGGCAAGAATACACAGAAGAACTGTACAAAATGGTCTTCACGACCCGAATAATCACGATGGTGTGATCACTCATCTAGAGCCAGACATCCTGGAATATGAAGTCAAGGGGACCTTACAGACATCACTACGAACAAAGCTAGTGGAGGTGATGGAATTCCAGTGGAGCTGTTTCAAATCCTGAAAGATGATGCTGTGAAAGTGCTGTACTCAATATGCCAGCAAATTTGGAAAACTCAGCAGTGGCCACAGGACTGGAGAAGGTTAGTTTTCATTCCCATCCCAAAGAAAGGCAATGCCAAGGAATTCTCAAACTACTGCACAATTGCACTCATCTCACATGCTAGTAAAGTCATGCTCAAAATTCTCCCAGCCAGGCTTCAGCAATACGTGAACCATGAACTTCCTGATGTTCAAGCTGCTTTTAGAAAGGCAGAGGAACCAGAGATCAAATTGCCAACATCCGCTGGATCATGGAAAAAGCAAGAGAGTTCCAGAAAAACATCTATTTCTGCTTTCTTGACTATGCCAAAACCTTTGACTGTGTGGATCACAATAACCTGTGGAAAATTCTGAAAGAGATGGGAATACCAGACCACCTGACCTGCCTCTTGTGAAATCTGTATGCAGGTCAGAAAGCAACAGTTAGAACTGGACATGGAACAACAGACTGGTTCCAAGTAGGTAAAGGAGTATGTCAAGGCTGTATATTGTCACCCTGCTTATATAAATTCTATGCAGAGTACAGCATGAGAAACGCTGGACTGGAAGAAATGCAAGCTGGAATCAAGATTGCTAGGAGAAATATCAATAACCTCAGATATGTGGATGACACCACCCTTATGGCAGAAAGTGAAGAGGAACTAGAAAGCCTCTTGATGAAAATGAAAGTGGAGAGTGAAAAAGTTGGCTTAAAGCTCAACATTCAGAAAATGAAGATCATGGCATCCGGTCCCATCACTTCATGGGAAATAGATGACACTATAAACAGTGTCAGACTTTATTTTTCTGGGCTCCGAAGTCACTGCAGATGGTGACTGCAGCCGTGAAATTAAAGGACGGTTACTCCTTGGAAGAAAAGTTATGACCAACCTAGATAGCATATTCAAAAGCAGAGACATTACTTTGCCAACTAAGGTCTGTCTAGTTAAGGCTATGGTTTTTCCAGTGGTCATGTATGGATGTGAGAGTTGGACTGTGAAGAAGGCTGAACACTGAAGAATTGGTGCTTTTGAACTGTTGTGTTGAAGACTCTTGAGAGTCCCTTGGACTGCAAGGAGATCCAACAAGTGCATTCTGAAGGAGATCAGCCCTGGGATTTCTTTGGAAGAAATGATGCTAATGCTGAAACTCCAGTACTTTGGCCACCTCATGAGAAGAGTTGACTCATTGGAAAAGACTCTGATGCTGGGAGGGATTGGGGGCAGGAGGAGAAGTGGACGACGAGGATGAGATGGCTGGATTGCATCACAGACTCGATGAACGTGAGTTTGAGTGAACTCTGAGAGTTGATGATGGACAGGGAGGCCTGGCGTGCTGCGATTCCTGGGGTCACAAAGAGTCAAACACGACTGAGCGACTGAGCTGAATTAAATTCACCCATTTTCATCCGTTTTAGTTCCCTGATTCCTAAAATGTCAATGATCACTCTTGCAGTCTCCTGTTTGATCACTCCAGTTTACCCTGAAACATGGAACTAACATTCCAGGTTCCTATGCAGTATTGTTCTTTACCACTTAGAACTTTACTTACATCACCAGTCACATCTCAGTGGGAGACTGAGCCAGATTTGCCTGTGCGTGTCCAGGAGTCTCCAGTGGAGGCTTGGGTTGAGAGATTGGTATCAGGCCAAACAACAGGGAGGGAATGCAGCCCCACCCATCCTCAGAAAATTGAATTAAAGTTTTACTGAACATGGCTTCACCCATGAGAACAAGACCCAGTCAAAACGACACATCAGGAAGCTTCCATAAGCCTCTTATCCTTATTCATCAGAGGGCAGACAGAATGAAAGCCACAATCACAGAAAACTAACCAAGCTGATTACATGGACCACAGCCATGTTTAAGTCAGTGATACTATGAGCCATGCTACGCAGGGCCACCCAAAACAGATGGATCATGGAGAATTAGGAGAACATGTGGTCCACTGGAGAAGGGAATGGAAAACCACTTCTGTATTCTTGCCTTGAGAACCCCATGAACAGTAGGAAAAAAAGATGTGACACTGAAAGATGAACTCCCCAGATCGGTAATTGATATATATACACATATGTATGACAGAATGAGCTCTGTTTGTTTTCAAGGCAAACTATTCAATATCACAGTAATTCAGGTCTATGTCCCAAACACTAATGCTGAATAAGATGAAGCTTAATAGTTCTAGGATGACCTACAAGACCTTCTAGAACTAACACCAAAAAAAGATGTCCTCTACATCATAGGGAACTGGAATACAAAAGTAGGAAGTCAAGAGATACTTGGAATAACAGATTCAAATAACAAATTTGGCCTTGGAGTACAGAATGAAGCAGGGCAAAGGCTAGTAGAGTTCTGCCAACAGAATGCACTGGTCATAGCAAACACCCTCTCCCAACAACACAAGAGAAGACTACACATGGACATCACATGATGGTCAACACTGAAATCAGACTGTTTACATTCTTTGCAGCCAAAGATGGAGAAGCTCTATAGAGTCAGCAAAAACAAGATCAGGAGCTGACTGTGGCTCAGATCATGAACTCCTTATTGCCAAATTCAGACTTAAATTATAGAAAATAGGGAAAATCATTAGACCATTCAGGTATGACCTAAATCAAATTCTTTACAGTTATACAATGGAAGTGACAAACAGATTCAAGGGATTAGATCTGATAGGGCACTTGAAGAACGGAGGTTTGTGACATTATACAAGAGGGAGTGATCAACACTATCCCCAAGAAAAATGCAAAAAGGCAAAATGGTTGTCTGAGGAAGCCTTACAGATAGCTGAGAAAAGAAGAGAAGCCAAAGAGTTCCAAAGAATAGCAAGGAAAGATAAGAAAGCCTTCTTAAATGAACAATGCAAAGAAATAAAGGAAAACTAGAGTAATGGGAAAGACTAGCAATTGCTTCAAGAAAATTAGCAATACCAAGAGAACATTTCATGCAAAGGTGGGCATAATAAAGGACAGAAATGGTGTAGACCTATAGAAGCAGAAGATATTAAGAAGAGGTGGCAAGAATACACAGAAGAACTATACAAAAAAGATCTTTATAAACCAGATAACCACAACGGTGTGATCACTCACCTAGATCCAAACAGCCTGGAGTCCAAAGTCAAGTGAGCCTTAGGAAGCATTGCTATGAACAAAGCTAATGGAGGTGATGGAATTCCAGGTGAACTCTTTCAAATTCTAAAAGATGATGCTGTGAAAGTGCTACACACAATATACCAGCAAAAGTGGCTATAAGACTGGAAAAGGTCAGTTTTCACTTCAATACGAAAGAAAGGCAATGCCAAAGAGTGTTCAAACTACTACACAATTGCATTCATCTCCCATGCTAGCAAAGTAATGCTCAAAATTCTCCAAGCCAGGCTTCAATGGTACATGAATCATGAAATTCCAGATGTTTGAGCTGGATTTAGAAAAGACAGAGGAACCAGAGGTCAAATGGCCACCATCCATTGGATTATTGAAAAAGCAAGAGAGTTCCAAAAAAACATCTACTTCTGCTTTTTTGACTATACCAAAGCCTTCAACTGTGTAGATCACAAAAACTGTGGCAAATTCTTAAAGAGATGGGAAAACCAGACCACCTTATCTGCCTCCTGAAAAATATATATGCAATCCAAGAAGCAACAGTTAGAACTAGACATGGAACAATAGGCTGGTTCCAAATTGGGAAAGGAGTATGTCAAGGCTGTATACTGTCACTCTGCTTATACAACTTATATGCAGAGTATATCATGCAAAATGCTGGGCTGGATGAAGCACAAGCTGGAATCAAGATTGCTGTTAGAAATATCAATAACCTCAGATATGTAGTTGACACCACTCTTATTGCATAAAGCAGAGAAGAACTAAAGGACCTCTTGATGAAAGTAAAAGAGGAGAGTGAAAAATTTGGCTTAAACTCAACATTCAGAAAACTAATATTATGGCATCTGATCCCATCACTTCGTGGCAAATAGATGGAGAAAAAATTGAAACAGTGACAGACTTTATTTTTGGGTGCTCAAAAATCACTGCAGATGGTGACTGCAGCCATGAAATTAAAAGACATTTGCTCCTTGGAAGAAAAATTATGACCAACCTAGACAGCATATTAAAATGCAGAGACATTACTTTACCAACAAGGTCCATCTAGTCAAAGCTGTGGTTTTTCTAGTAGTCATGTATGGATGTGAGAACTGGATTCTAAAGATAGCTGAGTACCAAAGAATCGATCCTTCTGAAGTATGGTGTTGGAGAAGACTCTTGAGAGTCCTTTGGACTGCAAGGAGATTCAACCAGTCAATTCTGAACAATATCAGTCCTGGACATTCATTGACAGGACCTATGCTGTTGCTGAAACTCCAAATTTTTGGCCACTGATACAAAGTACTGACTCATTGGAAAATATACTGATGCTGAGATAGATTGAAAGGAGAAGGAGAAGGGGACAACAGAGGAGGAGATGGTTGGATGGCATCACCAAATCAACAGACATGAGTTTGAGTAAGCTCTGGGAGTTGATGATGGACAGGGAAGTCTAGCGTGTTGTGGTCCATGGGTTTGAAAAGTTCGGACATGACTGAGTGACTGAACTGAGCTTATAGTGTTAACTGTGAGGTTGGCATATATGCTCTTTATTATGTTGTTGAAGTCTGTTTCTTTGATGCTCAATTATTTAAGAGTTTTAAGATGAAATGGTGTTGAGTTTTGTCAAAGGCTGCCCTGATAAGTCAGCTGTTAAAAGAATGCCTGGACTGCAAGGACCCTGGTTTGGTTGCTGGATTGGGAAGATCCTCTGGAGAAGATATAGGCCACCCACTCCAGTACTCTTGGGCTTCCCTTGTGGCTCATCTGGTAAAGAATCTGCCCACAATGTGGGAGACCTCAGTTTGATCCCTGGGTTGTCAAGGTCCCCTGGAGAAGGAAAAGACTACTCACTCCAGTATTCTGGCCTGGGGAATTCAATGGACTGTATAGTCCATGGGGTCGCAGAGTCAGACAAGACTGATCGACTTTCACTTTCACTTTCTCAAGCACGTTTTCTGCATCTATTGATATAATCATGATTTTTATTTTTCATTCTATCAGTGTTGTGTAGCACATACTGATTTGCATATGTTGAACTATCTTTGAAGCACAAGCTGGAATGAAGATTACCAGAAGAAAAATCGATAACCTCAGATATGCAGATGACACCACCCTTATGGCAGAAAGTGAAGAAGAACTGAAGAGCCTCTTGATGGAAGTGAAAGAGGAGAGTGAAAAAGTTGGCTTAAAGTTCAACACTCAGAAAACTAAGATTATGGTATCTGTCCCATCACTTCATGGCAATTAAATGGGGAAACAGTGGAAACAGTGGCTGACTTCATTTTTTGGGGCTCCAAAATCACTGTAGATGGTGACTGTAGCTATGAAATTAAAACACAGTTATCATTGGAAGAAAAGTTATGACCAACCTACACAGCATATTAAAAAGTAGAGACATTACTTTGTCAATAAAGGTCTGTCTAGTAAAGGCTATGGTTTTTCCAGTAGTTATGTATGGACATGAGAGTTGGACTAGAAAAGAAGCTGAGCACCGAAGAATTGATGCTTTTGAACTGTGGTGCTGGAGAAGACTCTTGAATGTCCCTTGGACTGCAAGGAGATCAAACCAGTCCATCCTAAAGGAGATCAGCCCTGGGTGTTCTTTGGAAGGACTGATTTGAAGCTGAAACTCCAATACTTTGGCCACCTCATGTGAAGAGTTGACTTATTGGAAAAGACCCTGATGCTGGGAGGGACTGGGGGCAGGAGGAGAAGGGGACGACAGAGGATGAGATGGCTGAATGGCATCACCAACTCGATGGACATGAGTTTGAGTGAACTCTGGGAGTTGGTAATGGACAGGGAAGTCGGGTGTGCTGCTTGGGGTTGCAAAGAGTCAGACACGACTGAGCGACTGAACTTAACTGACCCAAACTGAGCCACCTTTACATTCTAGGTATATATCACACTTGATCATGCTGTATCTAGTATGTGAACATAAATGTCAGTAGTTTAAATCACTCAGTGTTATTTTGTTGTGGCAGGCTTTTAATTTTATAATTATATTCCTTTATTTTATTCATTTATCCAAGGACTTATAAAAACAAGTCCTTCTACTTCTTCAAAGGTCTAACATGTTATTACATTATTTTATTGAATGGAATATTTTTCTTTTTTAATAGAGAAATCTATAGTTCAGGAGTTAGGTATGAGATTAACACTTGTAATAACATTTTGACTAGTTTATTAAACCAGACCTACCTATAATCTTGTTTCCCAATTCCCTTCACATCTTTTATGCAGATCTTCTAGTATGAATTTGCTGTCCACCAATAATGAGAGCCATCCTTAAAAATGTCTTTTCATGGTGATTCTAGAATAATAATGTCATGCAGTGTTATGGCAGCTTTATCAAAGTGGTTTTTGTTGTTGTTGTTGTTGTTGTTGTTAGTCTAAATAAATAACTTAACCTTAGGCAAGTGTTATTTCAGAGAAAAATACATACTGTCTGTAGATATCTATATGCAACAAGTTTTTCTTTTCTTTATTAGTTTAGCACAATGCAATTGAATCTGTGTCATTCCTGAATATCTAATGTGAAAATTGTCCATTTGTTTACCCTTTTTTGGTTGTTACCATTGAGGAAATATTTTCTTACAGAAATCAGAAAGCACACATTTTATAAATTTTTTATTTCTTTTTTATTTAAATCTATTTTGGAAATTCCTGCATATTCTCTGAATAGGGGACCTTTTTATGACATCCAGAATATGTTTATAGGCTTCCTTTCTAAATTTTATCAATATTCATTTTTAAAAATAACTGATTCTCATTGCCTTGCACTTATTAAGACTACTAATTAAAAAACTAGTATATAGGTGAAAATGTGTAGAATGATGAAAGTTGAAAACATTTATTGATTTTGTAAACATAATAACTGTTTTTTAGAAGCAGTTTTATGAACTTTTATGTAATAAAGATACAGAGCTTTAAAAAGATGACCTTAGATATTGCTTTTCTTTTTTTTTTTTTTCCTGTATCTGGAGGAATAATTCTATATCCCTGATTTTTTATTCTGATTGATTTATAAAAAAATCCTTGTAACATTTTAATTGTGTTGATTTCATATTTCATTGATAGTAATTAAAAAATGTGTCATTCAGCATATGCCTAAACCATACATAATTCAGAGAAGAAAATGGTTTTTTTAAAGGAAGTTGCTTTTCATTTAAAGCTCTAAGAATTCTAATCTAAATTAGTAGGGCTTTTAACCTCAAAATGAAAGTTTACAGCCAACTCTCCTCTCAAAGACTTACTATTTCATTCTCTCTCTTTTTTATCTGCAATAAAGAAATAATTAAAATATGTCAGATAACACATGTAACAACTTCAAGTTCTGGGAAATTCAGCACTTTGCACTGGATGAGTCCACAGAAATGCTTTTGGCTAGGAATAGTGATGGGATTTCTTCCCAGAGATCTAGAGACATTTCCTGGGGGCAGACACTCTGCATTTGTATCCCACTAGTATGGTACACAGGCAGTAGTTAAATGGTTGTGTTTTCATGGTTTTGAGGATTAAAGAAAGAGTTATCTTCATATGTATAACAAAATTTAAAGATAAAAATGTAAGCATAAAAAAAAAAGTTCAAAAGTGAGTAAGTTAGAATTTTCAACTTTTACCTTTTTTTCTCACTTTTATGCCAAGAGTTAAAAGTAGCAATGGGGGTAACTTGTAGCATGCTATGTTGATTGTCATGGAGAAATTCTTAAGGAGAACTGGCTACTGTCTGAGGAGCTATGTTGATTTTGAATGCTTCCTCCTTCATTCACTTTAGTCACCACTCAACCCAGTTTTCCCATTAATATTCTGACCTTTGTCCATGAGCTGAATTATTTAGTAAATCGTCTATGATTCTGTTTCTCACCTACCATCTTTGGACCTTTTTTATTTAGAAAATACACCAAAATTTTAAATAGATGAATTAACTCCTTCTCTCTCATAAATATGATGAAAATTTGGTCCAATTAATAATATAGGGGGAAAAAAAACCAAAATCAAAACAATAACAGTGATAACGATGATAACATATAAATGTGAAAGTTAGAGGTAGGGGAAGAAATGATGAAAATTAGAAAGAAAACAAACCATGCATAATGATATTTTAATCATTAGCTTGGATTCAGGAAAAGAATGAAGAGTGAATCAAACCAGTCAATCCTGAAGGAAATCTACTTTGAATATGCACTGGATGGACTGTTGCTGATGCTGAAGCTCGAGCACTTTGTCTGCTGCTAAGTCACTTCAGTCATTTCCAACTCTGTGCGACCCTATAGATGGCAGCCCACTAGGCTCCTCTGTCCCTGGGATTCTCCAGGCAAGAACCCTGAAGTGGGTTGCCATTTCCTTCTCCAATGCATGAAAATGAAAAGTGAAAGTGAAGTCGCTCAGTTGTGCCCAACTCTTAGCGACCCCATGGGCTGAAGCCTACTGGGCTCCTCCGTCCAGGCAAGAGTATTGGAGTGGGTTGCCATCGCCTTCTCTGGTGATGTGAAAAGCCGACTCATTAAAAAGACCGTGATACTGGGAAAGATTGAAGGCAAAAGAAGAAGGGGGCAGCAGAGTATAAGATGGTTGGATAGCATCACTGACTCAAAGGACATGAATTTAAGTAAACTCTGGGAAACAGTGGAGGACAGAGGAGCCTGGTGTGCTATGGTCCATGAGGTCATAAAGAGTTGGACACTACTTAGCAGCTGAACAGCAACAACAATGAAGAATAAAAGGTATTGACAAGTGTGAAGGTAGTATCTCAATTCTGGAGCAATCATAAAACTGGGAAATAATGACCAATTCAACCCAACAGCTTACCTACTCTGCTCTCTGTAGTTTTAAAAAGTCTTTAATGGAAAAACGTTAAGTGATAAATATAGTATAAATTTAGGAACATGTTTTTGATGGAATGATAGAATAGTCAAAACTGTTTTAGACAAAACTGGAAAATATAGAATACCAAAATATATAATTTTGGAACAAAAAATAGAGTTTAGCCATAGAGATACAAAAGGTTAGTGTTTTGTTTTATTAATATATTCTTTCACAAACAATTCTATATGCTTTATATGTATAAGCTCATTAATTCTATTCAAGAAACTTTTGAAGTAAATATTAATTTTGTTCTTAGTTTTTGAATGAAGAAACTAAGATAAAAAATTTAGGGAATGGCAGAATATTTTAGGCTGCAATATGCAAAGCCAGTGTTAAAAGAAAATATAATTCTCATATAAAAAAGGATTAAAAGGAACATTAGAAAAATTCTAGTCTAGTTTATGCAGCACTTCTGATTCATGTTCTCATTTAATCAGGCATATATAGTTCCTATGTTTTAATCCAGTTGCAATTTTTCATATCATATTGTTGCATTTTCCATTCTTTTCACCAGCACTGTTTTATGTGGAATTCCTCAGCACAGGACGTGCTGTGTTTTTTCTTGGTATTTGCTATCTGTTTCTCTTGCCTTCCCTTCCATTCATTCCTCATCAGCAGCTTCTCTCACACAAACACATGTAACACATATTCATTCCCTCACACACCCATACCTTGACCTTAACTCATCTTTACCTGAGGTCTCTATTCATTGTAAACCTGTTCACATGGAAAGTGCAGGGATCTCTGTTGTATTGCTTCCTCTGTTTTGCGATCTTTTGGACAGAGATAGAGTTTGGGCACATTTGTTACACTCCATTTATGTTTATATATTTTTATAATTTGTTTTTTTGTTCTCTCAAATAATACTGATTTATAATTACAACTCAAAAATTATATCAGTGATCCTTTGAACAAGAAATGTTAAGCAAAATGCAATAAATATAATTTAAATTAATAATTAGTAGGTAGCTCAAATATTTTCCCACAAATATCTAAGTCTGGAAAAGTTTTTTTTTTTTTTAACCTTTATGTTTTCTTGTCAATCAATTCTTACAGTCCTGGCCAATTTCTGATTCGTCTTTTTAAAGGATCAATACTATTATCTAATGGATTATTTTTGTGTTAATGGGTGTGTATGTGTGCATGTGTGTGCGTGTACACACACTGTTTCTTTCGTCTAGTATGCTCATACTGGTCAAAAAGGGATCTTTGTCTTTCTTTTTTTATTTTGTTTGTGTTTTTGTGTCATTTCCAGGGCAGTGTGGACCTATCTAGAAAGTTTTCAAATTTGAAATCACTCAGGTATTGTGATTTATTAGTGTCTTGCTGCTACAGATGAGAAATGCCCACCATAGGGTACTGTGTGTGATGTTCAATCAAGAAAATATAGGGTAATGGAGCAGATACTTATTTGTATATATCAGATAAAGAACTCCTAAAATATTTTTAAAATATTTTTTATAAACAGATTGGCTTTATGATTATTAACTTTTTTAGTTTAAATCCCAGATAATTCTCTTTTTATGTGAAATAATACTAAATTTATATTCACATTGCTTTCATTTTTCTTCTACAGAATTTGCCTCTTGCAAGTGCTGTAAAAGGCCAGTTAAAATGAGGATATTTGTTGAGGCATTTTTGGATGCTAAAAGATAGGAAACAGTTTAAATATTTATCAGTACATTTTTTTTAAACAAAATAACATTGGTTAATACTAATGTTAAAAGGATGAGCTATGCCTTTAGGTATCAATGTGGATACCTTTCTGAAACAGAACGTAGGTGAAGAGAAGATTCTGATTGGTTGAAAAAGAATAATATAGTTTATATTAAAAACATATACAGCAGTTATATATTGTTTAGGAAAATCATATCTGTTTATAAATATAGAAATATTGGGATGGAGAGATACGCATGACACTTTTCATAATGCTTTTCTTTTTGGGAGAAGTAAGAAGAGTAAGTGAATAGAATTTCAACTCAATCAGTTATAATTTTGTTTTCATTTTTTTATTTTCAAAATGACAGGGAATAATATGAGAGTCCCTTGGACTGCAGGGAGATCCAACCAGTCCATTCAAAAGGATATCAGTTCTGGGTGTTCTTTGGAAGGAATGATTCTAAAGCTGAAACTCCGGTACTTTGGCCACTTCATGCGAAGAGTTGACTCATTGGAAAAGACTCTGATGCTGGGAGGGATTGGGGTCAGGAGGAGAAGGGGATGACAAAGGATGAGATGGCTGGATGGCATCACCGACTTGATGGACATGAGGTTGAGTGAACTCCGGGAGTTGATGATGGACAGGGAGGCCTGGTGAGCTCCAATTCATGGGGTCGCGAAGAGTCAGACATGACTGAGTGACTGAACTGAACTGAACTGAACTGAATATAATCAAATGTTTAAGATAAACCTGCAGTATTGAGACCACGGCTCTCTATTATTTGTTCTTTCTAGTCATCTCCATTTTTAACATTTCTCCTATAGAAAGGTGGACTATTCATTCTTTGCAGAAAACAGAAGCTTCTACTTTTTAAGCTGTTTTAAGAAATTGTCCTGAATGTTATCATATAGAAAATCCATAAATTTGCTTGATCATGTTAATAACATCAGACACATTGATGATCCTTTAAAATAAATCTGATTTTTTTTTTAAATAAGGTCAAGACCCAATGGGTTTAAAATGTATACTGTTTCTCATAACCAATGTTTGCTAAACATTTCTATTGAAGAAGTGGATTTGAGTTTGGATTTTGGTTCTGTAGTAGACTATCATTTTGTCGAGGTTTATTATGAGACAATTGAAATTTGAAAGCTATTCAAGATTATAATTGGTAAATTACTAAAATGTCAGGGGACGTTCAACTTTAAGGGATCCAATATGTTGTTTTCTTCCTTCGTGTGCCATTTCTCAAGGGCTCTCTTTCTTTATCAGTTCCTGGAAAACAGAAATGAGCAGAGCTGCATGCAGTTCTCAAAACTGAAATCATGGGAAAGAGCACCTGCTTGGATTCCCTTCAGTGAGTCCCTTCAGTGACTCTCTTCAGTGACCTTATACTTAAAGAACTGTCCATTTTTGTTGCAACTGGTGGAATTTCATTCTCTTTAATGGCTGAGTAATCATTTTATTGAAGATATATAAGCATGCATTTCTGCAAATAAAGTACCCTTGTTTCACTTGAGACTTGGGTCCTCTGCGTTCTTCTTCTTGTTGACTCCAGTTCCCAGGTCCTGGTCTGCAAAGACTGTGACACTAAAATAAGACAAAAAAACATTTAGGGTAATTACTTTTACAGAGAGCTTGCTCTGTTCTACTATCAGACTACTCCCAGGAACCTTTCTCTGCACTTGGATTCAATTCATAATCCAAACAAGGTGTTACTAAATGTGATGCTACTTGCCTTGGGTAATATGCTTTAGCAAGAGAAAATCTGATCACAATATCAAACTTATGAAACACTGGGAAAATAGATATGCTTTGTTAGAACAAATAAGGTACACTAGAGAAATACCAGTGTTTCTGAAAAGGTCCTTCTGGATAAAAGCTCATCTTTAATGTTCCTGGGACAAGTGCTTGGCTCTCATGACACATAGGCAATCTGCTTCTCAGTGTATAAGAGTGCAGAACTTATTTAAAATTTGCCAACAACATATTACTTAGACTATATTACTTCTTGCCCTTCAGGAATGGATGTCACAACATAAAGTAATATTTATTTCAAATACCACACTGAATATTTTTTCGGTTTTAAAATTGATTTTTTGAGTAATTCCTGTCTTATAGACCCATCAGAATGACTTTTAGGTTAAAGAGTGCCCTGAGAGTCAAGACAGACCAAGGATCTCAATGAAACAACACAATTTCAGAGGAAAACACTTAAAATAACAAATTGACTGCAATAAGGACAGTGAAAGAACTGCCTAAGACTCACAAGAGAAAACTGAGCCTGTGGTAATGAAACTACTTTGTCAGTTGCTCTAAAGCTGTTCACTGAAATCCTCAGATCTCACTGTCCTTATTGTCTATAATAGGGTCAAAGAATGCCTTCTGTAAAGAGTAAGTAATTTCATACTATGTTTTTTATCAAATATATATATATACACACACACACACACACACACACACACACATAGAGTCGGACACAACTGAGTGACTGAACTGAACTGAACTGATACATTCATATGTGTGTGTGTGTACATTTATATAAGAAACAGTATGGAGACCACATGTTCAAAAAACATTTTAAACCTTATAAAAATATATGGAATTGAAATATTTATATTAAAATATAACAACAGCTTATCTAGGATATGCTTAGTTAGAACAGGCTTCTCTGGTGGCTCAGACAGTAAAGATGCAAAGCAGGAGAGCCGGGTTCGATCCCTGAGTCAGGAATATCCCCAGAAAAGGGGTGGCCACCCACTCCAGTGTTTTTGCCTGGAAAATTCCATGGACAGAGGAGCCAGGCAGACTATAATCTATGGGGTCTCAAAGAGATGGACATGACTGAGCAACTAACTTAATTAGAAATCTAGCTGTGTAAATAAGCTGAGTTTCTCATGTTTCCAAGTTGAGCTTTGGATGAAAATATTCATTCCCCTTCTTATTAGAGTATTCTCTATAGACACACTATTCCAAATATTTTAACAAATTCAGTAACAGTAATAATGGCTTTTAAAAATTGTCATGTGTGCCTATTTTACTGTATTGTAGGTGTGCATATTTACAAGAAGTATTCAAATCTAACTTTTAAAAGAAAGTTCCATTTAATTTTCCCACAGGAGTAGTTTTATTAATGATCTAATGTGTGTAAAGTGCTTTCCACATGCAAAAAACAGTAATTATCAAAACATTATTGCTGAGAAAAAGAATTACTCAGTTTCTAAAGGTATACTAACCATGGCAAGCCCTCAGGGTATCATTTACTTTGCTGGGAAAAAGTTTAATTGTTGAAAGATGCTCTAATGGATGAAAACAGTAATGCACTTAAAAATATTGCACTGATTTCCTTTTCAGCTATTGAAACCCCAGTAGGTTTCCCAGTGACTTTGTATGCCTTCATCTCCAATGCTTTCATATTGTTGAACTCATACCTTAACTGAAAACTTCTTTTGCTTTATTTAAAATAAGGTCACAACTTACACATCATTAACTTTTATTTTCATCTTTTATAAAACTAAGATTTTGGATCTCATGCTCTGTTTTACTGTTCTCAGTATAATACATTTTAATGAAAGCTTCCTATTTTAAAGCATGTTTTTTATTTTCCTTTCAAGAATTTATTTAAATAATAATTTGTTTAGAAACATTAATTCTCTTCGTCTGGTTACACTTTAATTTCTTCTGCAGCAACAATGAAATTTGGCATTATTAAGCGTCATTTTAATATATCTTTTTCACAAAGACAGAAATATAGATCAATGGAACAAAACAGAAAGCCCATAGATAAATCCACGCATCTCTGGACACCTTATCTTTGACAAAGGAGGCAAGAATATACAATGTATTAAAGACAATATCTTTAACAAGTGGTGCTGGGAAAACTGGTCAACCACTTGTCAAAGAATGAAACTAGATCACTTTCTAACACCATACACAAAAATAAACTCAAAATTGGTTAAAGATCTAAACATGAGACCAGAAACTATAAAACTCCTAGAGGAGAACATAGGCAAAACACTCTCTGACATAAATCACAGCAGGACCCTCTATGACCCACCTCCCAGAATATTGGAAATAAAACCAAAAATAAACAAACAGGACCTAATTAAACTTAAAGCTTCTGCACAACAAAGGAAACTATAAGCAAAGTGAAAAGACAGCCTTCAGAATGGGAGAAAATAATAGCAAATGAAGCAAGGGACAAACAACTAATCTCAAAAACATACAAGCAACTTATGCAGCTCAATTCCAGAAAAATAAATGACCCAATCAAAAAGTGGGCCAAAGAACTAAATAAACATTTCTCCAAAGAAGACATACAGATGGCTAATAAACATATGAAAAGATGCTCAACATCACTCATTATCAGAGAATTTCAAATCAAAACCACAATGAGGTACCATCTCACGCCAGTCAGAATGGCTGCGATCCAAAAGTCTACAAGCAGTAAATGCTGGAGAGGGTGTGGAGAAAAGGGAACCATCTTACACTATTGGTGGGAATGCAAACTAGTACAGCCACTATGGAGAACAGTGTGGAAATTCCTTAAAAACTGGAAACAGAACTGTCATATGACCCAGCAGTCCCACTGCTGGGCATACACACCAAGGAAACCAGAATTAAAGAGACACATGTACCCCAATGTTCATCACAGCACTGTTTATAATAGACAGGACATGGAAGCAATCTAGATGTCCATCAGCAGATGAATGGATAAGAAAGCTGTGGTACATATACACAATAGAGTATTACTCAGCCATTAAAAAAATACATTTGAATCAGTTCTAATGAGATGGATGAAACTGGAACCTACTATACAGAGTGAAGTAAGCCAGAAAGAAAAACACCAATACAGTATACTGATGCATATATATGGAATTTAGAAAGATGGTAACGATAACCCTGTATGAGAAACAGCAAAGAGGCACAGATGTATAGAACAGTCTTTTGGACTCTGTGGGAGAGGGAGAGGTGGGATGATTTGCGAGAACGGCATTGAAACATGTATAATATCATATATGAAATGAATCACCAGTCCAGGTTCGATGCATGATACTGGATGCTTCAGGCTGGTGCACTGAGATGACCCAGAGGGATGGTACGGGGAAGGAGGTGGGAGGGGGTTCAGGATGGGGAACACATGTATACCTGTGGCAGATTCATGTTAATGTATGGCAAAACCAATACAATATTGTAAAGTAATTAACCTCCAATTAAAATAAATAAGTTTATATTAAATATATATATCTTTTTTCATCTTTAAGACCTTTATCTAACTCATTCAATGATTTTTTATTTTCAGTCACATTATTTTTAACTCTGATTTCCATGTTCTTATTTAATATAATTATTATATATATGATAAAGTTGTAAATATAATAATAAAAAAAGATGGGAAGTATGTTAGCTATGGAATAACATTACTTAAGGATAAGACAACATTTCTTAAGGATAAGACATACTTTCTTGGTCATTTATTTTGAATAAAAATTTGTCATCTTACTTGTAATACACATTACCTTTAAGTATTATATATCTATTTGCTTTATGTGGATGTTATAATTTTTTTAGGAATTATTCGAAGACCACTTTCATTGTCATCTTTCATTTTTCCACTCTTTCAAGATATGAATGACATGAAAATTGCATCAGTTTAAACCGGTTTGCAGGTCAAAATGAACAGTTAGAACCATGTGAAACAATGGATTGATTCAGAATTGAGAAAGGAGTACATAAGCTGTATATTGTCACCCTGCTTATTTAACCTATATGCAGAGTACATCATGCAAAATGCCAGGCTGGATGAAGCACAAGCTGAAATCAAGATGTTGGGAGAAATATCAATAACCTCAAATATGCAGATGACACCACCCTTATGGCAGAAAGCAAAGAGGAACTAAAGAGCTTCTTGATGAAGATCAAAGAGGAGAATGAAAAAGTTGGCTTAAAACTCAACATTGAAAAACTAAGATTATGGCATCTGGTCCCATCACTTCATGGAAGATAGATGGGGAAACAATGGGAACAGTGACAGGCTTTATTTTCATGGGTTCCAGAATCACTGCAGACAGTGCCTACAACCATGAAATTAAAAGACACTTCCTCCTTGGAAGAAAAGTTATGATAGCCCTGCTACTGCTACTGCTACTGCTGCTAAGGCGCTTCAGTCGTGTACGACTCTGTGCGACCCCATAGACGGGGGCCCACTGTCTCTGGGATTCTCCAGGCAAGAACACTGGAGTGGGTTGCCATTTCCTTCTCCAATGCATAAAAGTGAAAAGGGAAAGTGAAGTCGCTCAGTCGTGCCCGACTCTTAGCGACCCCATGGACTGGAGCCTACCAGGCTTCTCCGTCCATGGGATTTTCCAGGCAAGAATACTGGAGTGGGGTGCCATTGCCTTCTCCGATGACAGCCCTAGACACTATATTAAAAAGCAGAAATGTTACATTGCCCACAAAGGTCTGTCTATTCAAAGCTATGGTTTTTCTAGTAGTTAGTTATGGATGTGAGAGTTAGACCATAAAGAAAGCTGAGCACTGAAGAATTGATACTTTTGAACTGTGATGTTGAAGAAGAGTCTTGAGACTCTTGGACAGCAATGAGACCAACATTCAATCCTAAAGGAAATCAGTACTGAATATTCATTGGGAGGACTGAAGCTGAAACTCTAGTACTTTGGCTACCTAATGAAAAGAGTTGATGCATTGGAAAAGACCCTGATTCTGGGAAAGATAGAAAGCAGGAGGGGAAAGGGAAAACAGATTGAGATGCTTGGATGGCATCACCAACTCAATGGACATGAGTCTGAGCAAGCTCCAGGAGATGGTGAAAGACAGGCAAGCCTCTCATGCTGCAGTCCATGAGGTCGCAGAGTCAGAAAGGACCACGCAACTGAACACCAATGAAAGTGTACAGCATAATTTTGAGTATGTATATATTGTGAAGTGATTACTCCAATAATTGCAGTTAGTATTCATCACCTCACATAATTACACATTTTGTTCCTGTGATGACATTAAAGATCTAATTTCTTAGCATCTTTCAATTATACGTTATAGTTTTAACTATAATCAACATGCTGCATATTATATGCATTGTCAGTCATTCAGTTGTGTCCAACTCTTGCCAGGCTCCTCTGTCCATGGAATTCTCCAGACAAGAATACTGGAGTGGGTTGTCATGCCCTCCTACAGGAGATCTTTCCAATGCCAGGATGGAACCTATTTCTCTTATGTTTCCTGCACTAGCAGTCGGATTCTTTACCACTGACACCACCTGAGAAGCCCTAAATATTACATATTTGGAACTTTTCTGTTTTATAACTGGAAGTTTATATCATTTAACCTGCCACTCCATATCAACCACCCAACCCAAACTTTGACATTAACTAAGCTGTTTAGTTTCTGTTACTTTGGTTATTTTCGATTCTGAATTTAGGAGGCCACATAGTATTTATCTTTCATAATAAGTGTGACATTTCATTGGCATGTACTGTCCTCAAGGATCATCCAGTTTTCTTACAAATGGCAGAATTTCCTTCTTTTTCTGGGTGAATAATGTATCATTGTGTGTATATGTGTGTGTATGATATGTTTATTTTCTTTATTCATTCATCCACTGATGGAATTTCAGTTGATTCCATGTCTTGGCTATTATGTTTAAGTAAACAGAAGTGCAGGTATCTTTTCAAGAGAGTAATTTCATTTCCTTATGGCTATATCTGCAGAAATGGGATTAATGGTTAATAGTTCTATTTTTAATTTTTTGAGGATCCTCCATATTGTTTTTTATTGCAACTGTATTAATTGATATTTCAACAGTCAACAAGAGTTCCCTTTTTTCTACTTCCTTGCTGACACTTGTCATCTATTGTATTTTTTATAATAGTTATTCTAACATGTGTGAGACAATATACACCTTTGTGGTTTTGATTCTAAGTTGCCTGAGGATTAGTGCTATTGATCAACTTTTTCATGTGTGTGTAGGTCATTTCTGTGCCTTCTTTGGTAAAACATCTATTTAGTTCCTCTGACCATTTTTTAATAAGATTGTTTTTCTTCCATTGAGTTGTATGAATTCTTTATATATCTATCATTCTGTAGGTTGTCTTTTCATTTTGTTGATGGTTTCCTTTGGAGTTTTATAGTTTTCTGTAGTCCTGCTTCTTTCCTTTTGTTTTGTTGCCTTTTTGTTGTTTGTTTGTTTTGGTGTCAAAACGTAAAGATCGTTGCCAAGACCAGTGTCAATGAGATAACCCCCCTGTATTTTCTTCTAGGAATTTTATATTTTCCAGTCTTACATTCAGGTCTTTAATTCATTTTGAGTCATTTTTTGTATGCAGTGTAAATAGGGCTCTAGTGTCATACTTTTGTATTTGTCCAATTTATTTTGTATTTGTTTGTCCAGTTTATTCCCAATTTATTGAAGATAGAGCCTCTTTCCCATGTATATTATTGGCTTCTCTATTATAATATTTATTTCTTTGTGCCAGATCTTCTCTGTAGCACATAGAACCTTTAACTGATGCATACAGACTCTCAGTTGTGGCACATGGGATTTAATTCCCTGACCAGGAATCAAACCCAGGCCCCCTGCATTGTGAGCACAGAATTTTAGCCACTGGACCACCAGGGAAGTCCCTTGGCATCTAGGTTATAAATAGATTGAACATTGAAATGGGAAGTTCTATTTCTGGACTGTCTTCTATTCCATTGATCTATGTGTCTGTTTTTATGCCAGTCTCAGAAGGTTTTGATTGCTTTAGTTTCATAATGTAGTTTGAAGACAGGAAACGTGATGCTTCTGGTTCTGATTTTCCTTAAGATTGCTTTGACTATTTGGGATCTTTGTGATTCCATTTGAATTTTAGGATTGTTTTTTCTATTTCTCTGAAAACTGCCATTGTAATTTTGATACTAATTGCATCAGATCTGTAGTACATAGTAGTGTGGCTGTTTTAACAGTTTTTATTCTTCCAGCCCATGAGCCTGGAATATCTTTCAATTTATTTATGTTTTCTTTAACATTCTCATTAGTGTCTTATATTTTCCAATTTATAGATATTTCACATTCTTGGTTAAATTTATTCCTAGATTTTTTTTTTTCCCTTCTGTATGCAGTTGTAAATTTTCTTAATTTCTCTTTCTCAAAGTTCATGGTTAGTGTATGGGAAACACAGCTATTCTTTGTATATTGTTAGTATCCTGAAACTTTGCTGAATTTGCCAATTTGTTTTGATAGTTTTATGGTGGGTTTTTTCAGTGTTTCTATGATACTATCATGACACCTGCAAAAAGAGACATTTTTACTTCTTCCATTTTGATTTAGATGCCTTACTTTCATTTGTCTTCTTCATTGTAACATTCTTCAAATCCCACTCCAGTTTTGAAATATGACAAATGATTTAAAAAAATGATAAAACTAAAATTGAGAGCGCTTTTTCAATCCAAAATAAATCTTTAACCACTTTGGGGGAAGAATAATCTCCTTTAGTTTGGTTGAGCAATCAAAATAGCATTTTCTCTATAGTTTATTCCCCTTAAAATAGATTGTATGATTTCCTTTACATGCAAAATTTAATTAATTATATATTTTAGCCCTATAGGAAGGTGAGAATGTTAGTCACTCAGTTATGTCTGACTCTTCGTGACCCCATGAACTGTAGCCCTGTAGGAGGAGATGTTTAAATTTAACAGGGGTTTAATTTCAACCTGAGTAAGATATCAGTGAGTATCTAGTTCATATGCTGTAATTGCATAGTTAACATAAATATGAACAAAATTATTGACATTTCTGAATCACTGTAAAGATATTACCTCTTTATGTGTGTGCTTACAAGTATTAAAGTCTTTCATACTAAATATCTTAATATCATTCATTTTAATTTGATTATGCATTCAGCCATAAGCAGCATTTATTTAAATTAGTATCCTGGTAATAATATCTTGCAAGATGTTTTTGTGTGTTAACTATATGTATAACCGAATTTGATATTTAAGTGAGCTCTACTGACTTTCTCTTTGATATTCTATGTTAAATCCAGTAGAATATTAAAGACATGAACTCTAAGCATAGAGGCTAAAACACTTTTGTTTAGAAACTTAGCCTCAATCCTGTTGAGTTCTTGAATAGCTTTTTACCACTGTCTGTTCGAGTGAGAATGTTAGGAATGAAACAGTATATATGTGCTTTATGATTTATTTGGAAAATGTATTAACTAAATATTAAACACAAAAGTATAGACATGTGTCTTATAAAAATCCTGTTTTTTTTTTAAATTTTTAATGTTTAATTTAACATCAGTTAAGCAATCTTGATCTGAAGGATTTCAGCCTTGGAATTTCTTTGGAAGAAATGATGCTGAAGCTGAAATTCCAGTACTTTGGCCACCTCATGCGAAGAGTTGACTCATTGAAAAGACTCCGATGCTGGGAGGGATTAGGGGCAGGAGGAGAAAGGGATGACAGAGGATGAGATGGCTGGATGGCATCACTGACTCAATGGACGTGAGTCTGAGTGAACTCCGGGAGTTGGTGATGGACAGGGATGCCTGGCGTGCTGCAATTCATGGGGTCGCAAAGAGTCGGACACGACTGAGCGACTTCACTTTCACTTTTTGCCTAACACAGCACCTGGAATATGGTGTGTGTTTAATAAATGTTTACAATAAGTCAACAAATTGACGATAAGTCAATAAATTCTTCTCTGCCATGGAGGAAGATATTACAATTTCTTTTAGCTATACTTTCACTATGTACTCACAGGAAGTCTGTAGGCATAAATGTCCTGTTATAAACACACATTGCTTTTCCTTAATAAAGTGGTTCTGAATTCATGTCACTTTTTTTTTTTTTTTCCTTCTTGGTTAGGATACTTAGCATTCTTGATAACTCTCATTAGTTTTCTTGTGTTATAGCTCTGGTATATTTGCCAGTGTTCATCCTTGTACTGACATTAAGAAGTCTAAATTGTGGAAGATTATGATGTTTGCTGATCACTGAGGAAGGCTTTCTTATCTCTTCTTGCTATTCTTTGGAAATCTGCATTCAAATGGGTGTATCTTTACTTTTCTCCTTTGCTTTTCCCTTCTCTTTTGTCAGCTATTTGTAAGGCCTTCTCAGACAGCCATTTTGCTTTTTTGCATTTCTTTTTCTTGGGTATGGTCTTCACCCCTGTCTCCTGTACAATGTTACGAACCTCCATCCATAGTTCTTCAGGCACTCTATCAGATCTAATACCTTGAAACTATTTCTCACTTCCACTGTATAATTGTAAGGGATTTGATATAGGTCATACCTGAATTGTCTAGTGGTTGTCCTTACTTTTTTCAATTTAAGTCTGAGTTTGGCAATAAGGAGTTAATGATCTGAGCCACAGTCAGCTCCTGGTCTTGTTTTTGCTGACTGTATAGAGCTTCTCCATCTTTGGCTGCAAAGAGTATAATCAATCTGATTTCGATATTGACCATCTAGTGACGTCCATGTGTAGAGTCTTCCCTTGTGTTGTTGAAAGAGGGTGTTTGGTATAACCAGTGCATTCTATTGGCAAAACTCTATTAGCCTTTGCACTGCTTCATTCTGTACTCCCAGATCAAATGTGCCTGTTACTCCAGGTGTTTCTTGACTTTCTACTTTTGCGTTTCATTCCCCTTTAATGAAAAGGACATCTTTTTTTCGTGTTAGTTCTAGGTCTTGTAGGTCTTCACAGAACCATTCAAATTCAGCTTCTTCACCATTACTGGTCGGGGCATAGGCTTGGATTACTGTGATATTGAATGGTTCGCCTTGGAAATGAACAGAGATCATTCTGTCATTCTTGAGTTTGCACCCAAGTACTGCATTTTGGACCCTTGTTGACTATGAGGGCTACTCCATTTGCTCTAACGGATTCTTGCCCACAGTAGTAGATATAATGGTCATCTGAGTTAAATTCACCCATTCCAGGCCATTTTAGTTCACTGATTCTTAAAATGTCAATGTTCACTCTTGCCATCTCCTGTTTGACCACTTCCAATTTGCCTTGATTCATGGATCTAACATTCCAGGTTCCTATGCAGTGTTGCTCTTTACAACATCAGACTTTGCTTCTATCACCAGTCACATCCACAACTGAGTGTTGTTTTTGCTTTGGCTCCATCTCTTCAGTCTTTATGGAGTTATTTGTCCACTGATCTCCAGTAGCATGTTGGGCACCTACCGACTTGGGGAGTTCATCTTTCAGTGTTCTATTTTTTTTGCCTTTTCATACTGCTCATGGGATTCTCAAGGCAAGCATACTGAAGTGGTTTGCCATTCCCTTCTCCAGTGGACCAAATTTTAAGTCAAAACTCTCTGCCATGACCCATCCATCTTGGGTGGCCCTACATGGCATGGCTCATAGTTTCATTGAGTTAGAGAAGGCTGTGGTCCATGTGGTCAGATTGGTTAGTTTTCTGTGGTGTGATTTTCAGTCTGTCTGCCCTCTGATGGAGAAGGATAAGAGGCTTATGGAAGTGTTATGATGGGAGAGATTGACTGAGGGTGAAACTGGGTCTTGTTCTGATGGGCAGGGCCATGCTCAGTAAACCTTTAATCCATTTTTGTGTTGAAGGGTGAAGCTATGTTCCCTCTTTGTTACTTACCTGGGGCCAAACTATGGTGGAGGTAATGAAGATAATGGAGATCTCCTTCAAAAGGTCCCATGCATGTACTGCTACACTCAGTGTCCCCAGCCCTACAGCAGGCCACCACCAACCCGTGCCTCTGCTAGAGACTAGGACACTCCTGGGCAAGTCCGGGTCAGTCTGTTTTGGGGTCACTGCTCCTTTCTCCTGGTTCCTGGTGTGCACAAAGTTTCTGTCTCTGACCTCCAAGAATCTGTTTACCAGTCCTGTGTAAGTTCTAGCAGCTCTGTGGTGGGGTTAATGGTGATCTCTTCAAAAAGGTCTTATGCTATACCCAAGTCTGCTGCACCCAGAGCCCCTGCCCTGCAGCAGTCCACTGCCAACCCGTACCTCCACAGGAAATGCTCAAACACAGTTTTATCTCAGTCTCTGTGGGGTCTCTGGGTCCTGGTGCACACAAGATTTGTTTGAGCCCTCTGAGCATCTCTGGTGGGAATGGGGTTTGATTCTAAATGCAAATTCACCTCTCCTCTCATCTTGCTGGGGCTTGTCCTTTGACCTTGGATGGGGGTATATCTTCTTAAAGTTGCTCCAGCACCATGGAGCTGCCACTCCAGTGCAGAGAAAGGAAAGATATATCAATTTGAATACAGAGTTCTAAGGAATAGCAAGAAAATATAAGAAAACCTTCCTCAGTGATCAGTGCAAAGAAATAGAGGAAAACAATAGAATGAACAGGGCTAGAGATCTCTTCAAGAAAATTAGAGATACCAAGGGAATATTTCATGCAAAGATGGGCACAATAAAGGACAGAAATGGTATGGACCTAACAGAAACAGAAGATATTAAGAAGAGGTGGCCAGATTACACAGAAGAACTATACAAAAAAAGATCTTCACAACCAAGATAATCACAACGGTGTGATCATTCACCTAGAGCCAGACATCCTGGAATATGAAGTCAAGTGGTCCTTAGAAAGCATCGCTATGAACAAAGCTAGTGGAGGTGATGAAATTCCAGTTGAGCTGTTTCGAATCCTAAAAGATGATGCTTTGAAAGTGCTGCACTCATGCCAGCAAATTTGTAAAACTCAACAGTGGGCACAGGACTGGAACAGGTCAGTATTCATTCCAATCCCAAAGAAAGGCAATGCCAAAGAATGTTCAAACTAGCACACAATTGCACTCATCTCACATGCTAGGACAATTGATATGCTAATACATATTTAGTATGATATAAGGATATTTTTAAAGTGTAACCTTGAGATTCAGTAATGTCATTTTACTCATTTGTTGCCATATGCAGATATATGGCATTTTATCAATTTTAACACAAATATTTTCCCACTTATTAACGTCTCTGAATGAAAATTGGTTTTGTCTTACAATCAGTAGCAGCTCATAGCTTAATTGGCAGTAATTTTCTGTAACGAAGAAATATAATACCTTAAAAAGGATAAATTATGGTAATTTAAAAATAATGGTATTTTGCCATTATTAATGGCTAAACCATTATAAATTATAAAATTTAGCCAATTTCCAAAGAATATATGTCAGAACCATACATTTTCAGACCCTGCAAATGATGCAGTGACCATCCCGTGATCTCAGATCTACATGCTTGACATATAGGTTTATAGGACACGTTCATAATTTGGTGTAATCAAAGACAAACTTTACTTGGGAACACATACATGCATTTTTCCCTGTAAAGGGAAGTGACTTGGAGGACACTCTTTTGCATTTCTGTTACATAATATGTATTTTATATCTACATAAATGATGTATGATATATATCATGAGATGAACATATAATTTATTTTCTGCATTGAAGCATTTTTAAAGGTAGAAATCACCTTAAAAACATTATGATTGTTTAGCAGATAAATTAACAAGTGATATGACTCATTGGAAAAGACTCTGATGCTGGGAGGGATTGGGGGCAGGAGGGGAAGGGGACGACTGAGGATGAGATGGCTGGATGGCATCATGGATTCAATGGACGTGAGTCTGAGTGAACTCCAGGAGATGGTGATGGACAGGGAGGACTGGCATGCTGTGATTCATGGGGTGGCAAAGAGTCAGACACGACTGAGCGACTGAACTGAACTGATGCTGAATATTGTTATTATTTGCATTTTAAGTGTATTGAAATTTGCACTTATGGTGCAAAAGCAATGGAAGAAAAAATAATTCCCACCACCTTACCATAAATTAAGTAATGCACCAAATTTGTTAGTAGTTATCATACTCTCTTTTGTCACGAACTACAAATTAAAAAAAGTTTCAACTAAAGGGCCCTTGAGGAATATGATGAAATATGATGGGTCTCAGAGGAAAAAAGTATCAGTTTATTGAGTTCATAAGACAAAATAGCCTCTATTTTTTATAACACCATTTTACTTGAAATAAATTATGTGACTTGGTATTTGACAGATATTTTCTGACAAAAGAACAAATTGGGTCTACCACTTCAAATAAATTGGTGGAGAAGATTCTTGAGAGTCCTTTGGACTGCAAGAAGATCCAACCAGTCAATCCTAAAGGAGATAAGTCCTGGGTGTTCATTGGAAGGACTGATGCTAAAGCTCAAACTCCAATACTTTGGCCACCTCATGTGAAGAGTTGACTCGTTGGAAAAGACCCTGATGCTGGAAGGGATTTGGGGCAGAAGAAGAAGGAGATGACAGAGGATGAGATGGCTGGATGGCATCACTGACTTGATGGACATGGATTTGGGTAAACTCCAGGAGTTGGTGATGGACAAGGAGGACTGGCGTGCTGCGATTCATGGGGTTGCAAAGAGTCGGACACGACTGAGCGACTGAACTGAACTGAGTATTTATTTAGAGAGAAATTTTGAGTTGTCAAAGTGAAATTAGAATTTTGGAAAACGTTTTTCCTACCATCTAAGCTTAGTAGCTTCCCAGTACTGAAAGACTATGATGGGAGCAGTGGAGATGCTAAAAAAATGTGACTTTTTGATTTCCACCACCTGGAGTACACACAATACATACATCTCTGCCCTTGAGTGTAGGTACAACTTGTGAATATAAGTGATATCTTCTAGTGATTATGTTCTATGACATGGAAAAAGGAAATTTACCCATGTGAGATTGGTTACTAATCACTCTTTGCTATACCAAGAAAGAGATTGTATGGATGGGTGTGACCCAATCTTATGAGCCCTTTAAATCTGTTCCAGAAGATACAATCAAACATAGTCAGAGATTCAGAGTTGCACAGATATTCTTTTTCTGAATTTGAAGGAGCAAACTACATTTCTGTGGAGAGGGCCTTGTAACAGGGAATGATGGACATTTTCTAGGAGCTGAAAATAAGTTGCTAATTAAACTGTGAACTTCTGTAGGGCAGCTGTGTCTTCTTCATGCCCAAACTAATGAAATATTGATAGTTGACATCTTAACCTAAAGAAGTCAGTCAGATAAATTCAGATTGGTTTAAACTTAACATCATATGCACATATAGAATTTATTATCTAATGACAAATGTTATTCTTTAAAAAGTAACTGAAAGAGGATCCACTTAAAGAGTAGCAAATTCACAGTAAATTATGAAAATGAGTTTGCTTGGGATATTATCTTTAAAATATAGCTTAATTTATAAAAAATATTTTCGCATATGTTGAGCAAAAATTTTGATTTCTAGTTATGCATATGACCTAATGATTAGGACAATAATGATTATTAATTCACAAAGAATAAAGAATAAAGTTAATGATTAAATTTGGTTTCTGAAAGTATTGTTTAATGCTGTGGTAAAGCATCTCTTGCTTCATCTTCAGTTCTGAAGCAAGTTCAGGAGATTGTTATTTAGAAAAATATTTCAAGATCTTTAACAGCTTTTCACTTTCATGCGTTGGAGAAGGAAATGGCAACCCACTCTAGTATTCTTGCCTAGAGAATCCCAGGAATGGGGGAGCCCGGTGGGCTGCCGTCTATGGAGTCGCACAGAGTTGGGCACGACTGAAGCGACTTAGCAGCAGCAGCAGCAGCAACAGCTTTTCTAAGGTCTTGGATCTTTTGATTCTCAAACTGTTTTCTTCTGAAGTGTCAAACGTTATCAAACTAACTTCAACTATTTACCCATTTTCATCCTTAAAAAGACTCCTTTGTCAATGTCTTCTAGGTGATTTGGGTGATTCACCAACAGTTTCATCAACCTCAAGGAATCTTGCATCTTTCTTAAGATCTACAATGTAAAGTTGATTTCATTTCCTTCTATATTTTTACTATGTTTTCAGATGTCTGTGCATCTGAGATTCAGTAAAAATTGATAGGCAACATCTATCTGGAATAAATTTTAATGTTAAGTGCTAAGTATTTACTTGGAGACATTTTTAAATAGCCAATTCATTGGTAAATATTTGCCTAATAAGACCGTTTATCTTCTTAATGAACCTTATGATTCTAGAGACTTGGCTACTGCATAGTTAGCTAATGAGAACAAGTCTTTATTTCAAAGCTCTAGTTTTTATTCAGTGACAATAAAATTAATGTATATGGTTCAGAATATTTTCCTTGGGAAAATGGCATTCATTGTGTTATCTGTGTGTTTACATATGTGTTAGGTATATATTTTTGCAAATCACATACACACACCATAGTCACACACTCAAGTTCTGCCCAGGTGTCAAAAATCAGTTAAGTAGCTAACCAGAATTCTAGGTATCACATTTTTAACTTGACAATGCATACATCAAGTGAAATATGATCCTTAGCTCTTTGGATTCTAAGGAATCCTAGAATTTATTAATCTAATTCTAGCTTTAAAGAATTCCAGCATTAATCCCATGTGACTCTCAGAAAGTGTGAGAATCAAAACCATTCATTTTGTTGCCTTTCACTCACTGTGAAAACAGGGCAAAGAACAGTTCTTTTGGCACATTCATCAAAACTGTGATCAGGTTGATTAAAATGTAGATATACTGGGGCTTATCTCTTATCTGCAGCCCGACAGTGATATCTGATTTATTTGAATCTCATTAACACTGTTTCCATGCTTTACTATTGTTTGCTGCTGTTACTGTCATCTAATTAAACAAGCACAACTGTAAATTTTATATGCACATTTGCTCTCTACATTTCTCTGATATCATCTGAAACCTGTCTTCCTACTAGTAACACTCCTCAGGCATAGCATGAGGGCAGAATGGTAATTTGGTGTTGTTCTGCACTGTATTACTTTTCTGTGTGGAAGCAAGGATCTTATAAATTTTTAAATTGAACAATACCCTCTATTTGTGATTTGCTTCCATTTCTTTTAAAGAGTTTGCTACTTGGTATGAAAGCTTCTGATGTCTGAATGACAAAGCCTATGTTTCACAGGATTTTTATTTACTATTTTTCCAGCAATACACATTGTGCATTTCATTTTTGTTGCAGACATCTTCACTAATGACTTCTATATAGTCACTTTTCTAAAAACCCCATATAGATTTTCCCAGATCCTGGGAAAATTGGGTCCATTAAGTGTCCTCTTCTAAAGCCCCATTCGTTTAGCATCACCTCAGATTTCTCAATTATTTTACTAAGTTGTGTTTTCTAACCACTTGTCTTTTACTGTTTCTGAATAGAACCACTTAGTTCCCCAACCCCACAAATAAAGAGACAAAAAGTAGAAGAGAAAAATAGAAATATATCAAAGAAATATAAAGTTATTTTCAATCACGATCAGCTTCTTCATTAATGTTAATTTTTTAAACAGAATTCCAAATGGGAACCTTTGAAAGTTAACGTCCTTTATATTAGCTTCATACGTGTGTGGTATTTGGTTTGTTACCATGAACAGCAGGGGATACATTATTTATATTTGTGATTGTGCCCCCCCCACTTATGTTAACCAAAATAAATGAATTCAAGCCTTAGTAATTGTGAAGTCAATTTAGATATAATCATATTTCAATTATTGTGATGGTGTACCTCCAAATTATACCATATGATGCTTCTAGAGCATCAGTATGAACAAAAGGAGAATATTTATACCAAATGTCTTTTTAAAAATTAAAAAGGCAAAACAATATTTTTACTTTTTGATAAGAAGTTATGTATATGTCAAACACACATTATAGATAACAGCATATCACACTTGTTAGCAACTTTACTCACTGACCTTATATTTAAATTATTTTCCTTATACTTTTTTAAATTTTATGCATACCCTGTATCTGATCAAGCCAAGTTATTCACTATTACTATTTACTATTTATGTAATTAATTACATTCTGAAAGTGAAGACCTAACATTTGGTGATAGGACAATAAAGGATAGAGATTCATATATATTAATTGTATGGCTATAACTTGGATCCACCATCTTGGAAAGAAAATTTTAGTATGAACTATGCTTATTCATGGGGAGATAATAATACTTATAGGACTCTAGCATTAATACATAAAGACATATTTATCTATGTGTCTGCCTGCTGCTGCTGCTGCTGCTAAGTCGCTTCAGTCGTGTCTGACTCTGTGCGACCCCATAGACGGCAGCCTACCAGGCTCCTCCGTCCCTGGGATTCCCCAGGCAAGAACACTGGAGTAGGTTGCCATTTCCTTCTCCAATGCATGAAAGTGAAAAGTGAAATTGAAGTTGCTCAGTCGTGCCCAACTCTTAGTGACCGCATGGACTACAGCCTACCAGGCTCCTCCATCCATGGGATTTTCCAGGCAAGAGTACCGGAGTATGTGTGCCTATGTATCATTTATTACATAATAAATGTAACATAATGATAGCAAAATATTGATAACAGTTTAAATAACTGTGGCAAATGACTCTAAATATAGTAGAAAAATAGAAAATTAAGGAACATTCCAAAATATGATAATTTATGTCTATAATTACTGGATTAGGAATGATATTTTGGGAAATGAAAAATTAAGTTGTTGAATGGTATGTGTCATAATATTTTATTTTATAAATGTATTATAAATTGGTATATATGTTTTTATATGGAGAGGTATTTGTATCACCTGGGTGAGAGAAGGCACCAAACTATTAACTGGGTGCCTCTGGGATGTATTTTTGAAGGAATAAGCAGAAGAGCTTTCTTTTTCAAATTTATATAAGTTAAAAAGAAAATGGAGGATTTTAAGTGATTTTAACTATTTAGTAATTTTTAGACATCCCCCCAAAATAATGCAAACATCATAATCAGTGACACATCCGATTATGTTTTGTTAGTGTTAGCTGGTGGTACAGGAGATTTAGCCTGCATGTGAATATCACCTATTAGTGTTGGTAATTAACAGTTCAGTCTAGTTCAGTTGCTCAGTCACGTCCAACTCTTTGTGATTCCATGGATTGCAGTACACCAGGCTTCCCAGTCCATCACCAACTCCCAAAGCTTACTCAAACTCATGTCCATGGATTCAGTGATGACATCCAACAATCTCATTCTCTGTCATCCGCTACTCCTACCACCTTCAATCTTCCCCAGCAACAGGGCATTTTCCAATGAGTCAGTTCTTTGCATTACATGGCCAAAGTATTGGAGTTTCAGCTTCAGCATCAGTCCTTTCAATGAATAGTCAGGACTGATCTCCTTTAGGATGGACTGGTTGGATCTCCTTGCAGTTCAAGGGACTCTCAAGAGTCTACTCTCAACACCACAGTTCAAAGGCATCAGTTCTTTGGCACTCAGCTTCTTTTCTAGTCCAACTCTCACATCCATACGTAACAGCTGGAAAAACCATAGCCTTGACTAGACAGACCTTTGTTGGCAAAGTAATATCTCTGCATTTCAGTATGCTGTCTAGATTGGTCAACACTTTTCTTCCAAAGAGCAAGTGTCTTTTAATTTCATGGCTGAAGTCACCATTTGCAGTGATTTTCGAGCCCCCCAGAATAAAGTCTGTCACTGTTTCCATTATTTCCATCTATTTGCCATGAAGTGATGGGACCAGATGTCATGATCTTAGTTTTCTGAATGATGAGTTTTAAGCCAACATTTCCACTCTTATTTCACTTTCATCCAGAGGCTCATTTGTTCTTCTTCACTTTCTGTCATAAGGGTGGTATCATCTGAATATCTGAGGTTATTGATATTTCTCCCAGCAGTCTTGATTCCAGCTTGTGCTTCATCCAGTCCAGCATTTTGCATGATGTACTCTGTATATAAGTTAAATAAGCAGGATAACAATATTCAGCCTTGACGTACTCCTTTCTCAGTTTGGAACCAGTTTGTTGTTCTATGTCCAGTTCTAACTTTTGCTTTTTGGCCTGCATACAAATTTGTCAGGAAGCAGGTCAGGTGGTCTGATATTCCCATCACTTTAAGAATTTTCAAGTTTATTGTGATCTGCTTCCCTGGTGGCTCAGACGGTAAAGCATCTGTCTATAATGCAGGAGACCTGGGTTCAATCCCTGAGTCAGGAAGATTCCCTGGAGAAGGAAATGGCAATCCACTCCAGTACTCTTGCTTAGAAAATCTCATGGACAAAGGAGCCTGGTGCCCATGGGGTCGCAATGACTCGGACATGACTGAGTGACTTCACTTTCACTTTCACAAAGTCAAAGGCTTTGGAGTAGTCAATAAAGCAGAAGTAGATGTTTTTTCTGGAACTCTCTTACTTTTTCAATGATTCAGTGGATGTTGGCAATTTGATCTCTGGTTCCTCTGGCTTTTCTTTTCTAAATCCAGCTTGAATGTCTAGAAGTTCACGGTTCATGTACTGTTGAAGCCTAGCTTGGAGAATTTTGAGCATTACATTGCTAACATGTGACATGAGTGCAATTGTGTGCTAGTTTGAACATTCTTTGCTATTGTCTTTCTTTGGCATTGGAATGAAAACTGACATTTTCCACTCCTGTGCCCACTGTTGAGTTTTCCAAATGTGCTGGCATAATGAGTGCAGCACTTTCACAGCATCACCTTTTAGGATTGGAAACAGTTCAACTGGAATTCCATCGCCTCCACTAGCTTTGTTCATAGTGATGCTTTCTAAGGACCATTTGACTTCACATTCCAGGGTCTGGCTCTAGGTGAGTGATCACACCATCGTGGTTATCTGGGTCATGAAGATCTTTTTGTATAGTTCTTCTGTGTATTTTTGCCACCTCTTCTTAATATCTTCTGCTTAAGTCCATACCATTTCTGTCCTTTATTGTGCCCATCTTTGCATGAAATGTTTTTTGGGTATCTCTAATTTTCTTGGACAGATCTCTAATCTTTCCTATTCTATTGTTTTCCTCTGTTTCATTTCATGGATCATGGAGGAAGGCTTTCTTATCTCTCCTTGCTATTTGGAAATTTGCATTCAGATGACTATATCTTCTTTCCTTTCCTTTTATTTTATTTATTATTATTATTATTATTATTTTTTGCATTTAGCTTCTCTTCTTTTCTCAGCTATTTGTAAGGCCTCCTCAGACAACCATTTTGCCTTTCTGCATTTCTTTTTCTTGGGGATGGTCTTGATCAATGCCACCTGTACAATGTGACTAACCTCCATCCATAGTTCTTCAGGCACTCTGTCTATCAGACCTAATCCCTTAAATCTATTTCTCACTTCCACTGTATAATCATAACGGATTTGATTTAGGTCATACCTGAATGGTCTAGTGGTTTTCCCTACTTTTTTCAATTTAAGTTTGAATTTTGTAATAAGGAGTTCACGATCTGAGCCACAGTCAGCTCCCAGTCTTGCTTTTGGTAACTGTATAGATTTTCTCCTTCTTTGGCTGCAAAGAATATAATCAATCTGATTTCAGTATTGACAGTCTGGTGGTGTCCATGTGTAGAGTCTTCTCTTGTGTTGTTGAAAGAGATATGACTGTTGCTATGACCAGTGCGTCCTCTAGGCAGAACTTTGTTAGCCTTTGACCTGCTTCATTTTGTACTCTAAGGCCAAATTTGCCTGTTTCTCTAGGTATCTCTTGACTACTTACTTTTGCATTCCAGTCCCTTATAATGAAAAGGACATCTTTTTTGGTTGTTAGTTCTAAAAGGGCTTGTAGTTCTTCCTAGAATCATTCAACTTCAGCTTCTTCAGCATTACTGGTTGGGTCATAGACTTGGATTACTGTGATATTGAATGGTTTGCCTTGGAAATGAACAACGATCATTGTTGTTTTTGAGACTGCATCCAAGTACTGCATTTCAGATTCTTTAATTGACTATGAGGGCTACTCCATTTGCTCTAAGGGATTCTTGCCCATAATAGTAGATGTAATGGTCATCTGAGTTAAATCTAGTAGATATAATGGTTATCTGTGTTGTGGAACAGTGACCACACAAGAGACTACCCCAGATTTGCCCATGAATGTGCAGAAGTCTCTTGCAGAGGTGTGGGTTAGTGGTGGCCTGCTGCAGGGTCAGGGGCTACAGGGGAACTTTTGAAGGAGGTAGCCATTATCTTCATTATCTTCATATTCCACCATAGTTTTGCCTCAGGTCAAACAACAGGGACAGAACCCAGCCCCGACATTCAACAGAAAGTTGGATTGAAGATTTACTGAGCATAGCCCCGCCCATCAGAACAAGACCCAGTTTCCTCCTCAGTCAGTCTTTTCTATATTGAAGCTTCTATAAGTCTCTTATTCTTATCCATCAGAGGGCAGACAGAATGAAAACCACAATCACAGACAACTAATCAAACTGATCACATGTACCACAGCCTTGTCTAGTTCAATGAAACTATGGGCCATGCCACGTAGGATCACCCAAGTCAGGCAGGTCATGGTGGAGAGTTCTGACAAAACGTGGTCCAATGGAGAAGGGAATGGCAAACCACTTCAGTATTCTTGCCTTGAGAACCACATGAACAGTATGAAAAGGCAAAAAGATAGGACACTGAAAGATGAACTCCCCAGGTCAGTAGGTACCCAATATGCTACTGGAGGACAGTGGAGAAATAGCTCCAGAAAGAAAGAAGAGATGGAGCTGAAGCAAAAACAACACCCAGTTGTGGATGTGACTGGTGATGGAAGTAAAGTCCAATGCTGTAAAGAACAATATTGCATAGGAACCTGGAATGTTAGCTCCGTGAATCAAGGAAGTGGTCAGTTAGGAGATGGCATGAGTGAACATTGACATTTTAGGAATCAGTGAACTAAAATGGACTGGAATGGATTAATTTAATTGAAATGACCATTATATCTACTTCTGTGATAATTGACAAGGCAAATACATTTCATACACATCCCCTTAGAGTTCTGATGCAGCTCAGAATAGTGCAGTGGCTTATATAAGAAGATTATTATTTTTCCTCCTTCTATCAGAATCTGATAAATCTATGCTACCAAGGCAATTCTGTTAGATGAGATCATTAATGGACCCTCATGTCTTCTTTCATAGCCAAGATTAGAGTCCAAAGTGCAGTTCTTGGGTGCAGCCTCAAAAATGATAGAATAATCTTGGTTTCATTTCTGAGGCAAGCCATTCAACTATCAGAATAATCCAAGTCTATGCCCCAACCGCTGATGCCAAAGAAACTGAAGTTTAATGGTTCTATGAAGACCTGAATCATCTTATAGAACTAACACCAAAAAAAAAAAAAGTCCATTTCATCATAGGAGATTGGAATGCAAAAGTAAGAAATCAAGAGATACCTGGAATAGCAGGTGAGTTTGGCCTTGGAGTACAAAATGAAGAAAGCAAAAAGCTAACAGTCTTGTTAAGATAACATGCTGGTCATAGCAAACATCCTTTTTCAACAACCCAAAAGATAACTTTATCCATGCATATCACCAGATGGTCAATATTGAAATCAGATTTATTTATGTTCTTGATAGCTGAAGATGGAGAAGCTCCGTTCAGTCAGTAAAAACAAGTCCTGGAACTGATTGTGGCTCAAATCATCAAATTCAGGCTTAAATTGAAAAAAAAAAAGTAGGGAAAACCATTAGTCCATTCGTGTATGACCAAAATCAAACCCCTCATGATTATACAGGGAAGGTGACAATGAGATTCAAAGGATTACATCTGGTAGACAGAGTGCCTGAAGAGCTATCGACAGAGGTTCATAACATTATACAGGAAGAAATGACCAAAATCATACCAAAGAAGAGTAAATGCAGAAGGGCAAAGTGGTTACCTGAAGAGGTCTACAAGGAAAGAACAAGATATGAAAGGCAAGGGAGAAGGGGAAAATACACCCAACTGAATGAAGAGTTCCAGAGAATAGCTTAAAGGGATACATACATGCCTTCTTAAAGGAACATTTGCAAAGATAGAGGAAAACAACAGAATGAGAAAGGGTAGAGATCTATCACTTCAAGAATACTTTAGATATCAAGCGAACATTTCATGCAAACATGGACACAATAAAAGACAGAAATGGTAAAGACCTCACAGAAGCAGAAGAGATTAAGAAAAGGTGACAAGAATACACAAATCTATACAAAAAAGGTCTTAATGACCCAGATAACCATGATGCTGTAGTAACTCACCTGGAGCTGGACATAATGGAGTGCTAAGTCAAATAGACCTTAGGAAGCATTACTAATAAAGCATTATTTAAAAAAACTCAGCAGTGGCCACAGGACTGGAAAAGGTCAGTTTTCATTTCTTTCAATTTCATTTCATTTCATTTCATTTCATTTCATTTCATGTCTTTCAATCCTAAAGAAAGGCAATGCCAAAGAATACTCAAACTACTGCACAATTGCACTCATCTCACATACTAGTAAAGTAATGCTCAAAATTCTTCAAGCCAGGCTTCAACAGTACATGAACTGTGAACTTCCAGATGTTCAAGCTGGATTTGGAAAATCCAGGGGAACCAGAGATCAAATTGCCAAAATCCGTTGGATCATTGAAAAAGCAAGAGAATCCCAAAAAAGCATCTACTTCTACTTTATTTACTACTCCAAAGCCTTTGACTGTGTGGATCACAATAAACTGTGGAAAAAATCTGAAAGACATGAGAATATCAGACCACCTGACCTGCCTCCTGACAAAGCTGTAAGCAGATCCAGAAGCAACAGTTAGAACTGGACTTGGAACAATGGACTGGTTCCAAATTGGGAAAAGAGTATGTCAAGGCTGGATATTGTCACCCTGCTTATTTAACTTATATGCAGAGTACATCATGCAAAATGCTGGACTGGAGAAGCACAAGCTGGAATCAAGACTGACAGGAGAAATATCAGTAACCTCAGATATGCAGATGTCACAACCCTTATGGCAGAAAGCGAAGAAGAACTGAAGAGCCTATTGATGAAAGTGAAAACAGAGAGTGGAAAAGTTGGTTTAAAATTCAACATTCAGAAAACTAAGATCATAGCATCTCGTCCCATCACTTCATGGAAAATAGATACAGAAACAATGGAAACAGTGACAGACTTTATTTTGGAAGGCTCAAAAATCACTGCAGATGATGAAAGCCTGACTGCAGCCATGAAATTAAAAGACACTTGCTACTTGGAAGGAAAGCTATGACCAACCTAAATAGCATATTAAAAAGCAGAGACATTACTTTGCCAACAAAGGTCCATTGAGTCAAAGCTTTGGCTTTTCCAGTAGTCAGGTATGGATGTGAGAGTTGGCCAGTAAAGAAAACTGAGTGCTGAAGAATTGATCCTTCTGAACTATGGTGTTGGAGAAGACTCTTTAGAGTCCTTTGGATAGCAAAGCAATCCAACCAGTGCATCCTAAAGAAAATCAGCCCTGAATGTTCATTGGAAGGACTGATGCTGAAGCTGAATACTTTGGCCATCTAATGCGAAGAACTGACTCAATGCAGGAGACCTGGGTTCAGTCCCTGGGTTGGGAAGATTCCCTGGAGGAGGCATTGCAATGCGTTCCAGTATTCTTGCCTAGAGAATCCCCATGGGAAGAGGAGCCTAGTGGGCTACAATCCATGGGGTCACAAAGAGTTGGACATGACTGAGCGACTAAGCACAGCACACAGCATGAATCTATATCGGGAAGCGGTACAGTCGAAGTTTTATAGATACTAATATGTCTTTAAAACACAGGTATTATTTTCCACAAGATTCAGATGATTCTTTTTTATTTCTGTCTAGTATTTTGACATTTCACTTTCTTTAATCTCATGTATGTAATTACTTTTAACAAGAGCTATCTAATTTAGGTCATTTCCTAGTGATGCATCAGTGAGCATAAATTGCTATTCAATTGTGTCAGTTTACATCTCTGAGTCAATGACCCATAGAACCACTTATACCACAAATGTGAAATGATTCTGTTAACATGAAGCAGTTTTCTAGTTTCCCTAATCATTAAAAAAAAAAAGGGACATTTAATATAAGATGTTCTTCATTCTACTCCAGTAACCTATCAAGCTAAACTCTCTTTATTGCAGTGTTAAATTTCTTGTCATTTTCTACACTCTCTACTGCCCAGTCACATCTCAGTTCCTTTTGACTGAGCTTCTGTCCTGGTAAATATTCACAAACTGGTCTTTAGAAGATCACTGTTTAGTTAACAAATGCTTTTGGCCCCTCTTCATTTTCAGTCTTATCTTATAGTCATTATTGATGGTAATCCAATTTAGTGATTAAACCACACACACATAAGCCTAAAATTAAAATTCAGCTTCACCAATTTCCATACAGAAACCTTTAGATAAGTTAGAGTGTCTGAGGCTTTTTACTCATGTGGCTGATGCTAACCTTTTAAAGAGATTCTGTCATTTTAAGGGAGATAACCTATATAAAGCAGTTAGTACAGGACTTGGTACATATTAATGATACTTTTAATACAGGATGTTTTCTATTCTCTCTCTTTTTTTTTTAATTGAAGGCTTTCTCTTTCTGACTTACTTGTATTACAAGTTCTAGGTTCATTCATCTTATTTCAATTGACTCAGATTTGTTCCCTTTTTTATGGCTGAGTGATATCCAATGTATGTAATGTCCCACAATATCTATCCATTCATTAGTCAATGAAAATATAGATTGCCTCCATGTCCTGGTGATTGTAAACAGTGCTTCTAGGAAAATAGTACTGATAAACCTATTTATAGGGGAGGAATAGAGATGCAAATATAGAGGA
This sequence comes from Ovis canadensis, assembly GCF_042477335.2. Lineage (NCBI taxonomy): Eukaryota > Metazoa > Chordata > Mammalia > Artiodactyla > Bovidae > Ovis > Ovis canadensis. Next base: position 79,992,341 of record NC_091246.1, on the reverse strand, counting down.
AAGTCCTGTGGTTATAGCAGGGGAAGGAGAGGGTGGGATGAATTGAGAGAGTACCATGAATAAAGTAGCTAATGGGAAGCTGTAATATAACACAGGATGTCCAACCTGGTGCTCTGTGACAACCTAGAGGGATGGAACAACAATCTCTTGAGAGGGTGGTTCAAGAGGGTGAGGATGTATACACATATATACCTATGGCTAATGTATGTTGTAAGGCAGAATCCAATGCAACATTGTGAAGCTATTCTCCAATTTAAAAAAATTATTTGTAGAGTTTTTGATTATGCCATTCTGATTGAAGGGAGCTGATATCTCATTGTCATTTTGATTTGCATTTCTTTAATGCTTAGCATTGTTGAACATCTGTTTGTGTGCCTAATAGTCATCTATATATATTTGGTCAAATGTCTATTCAGGCCTTCAGCCTATATTTTGATGGATTGTTTATTTTTTTAATATTGAATTGTATGAGCTGTGTGTATATGTTGAATATTAACCCCATGTCTGTCATATTTGAAAATATTTCTTCCCATTCAATAGAATGAATCTATTTTCATTGTTTTTTGTTTTGTTGATGGTTTCTTTTGCTTCAAAAGGCTTTTGCATTTAATAAAAGTTCCCACTGGTTTATTTTTGCATTTGTTTCTTTTGCTTCAAGGGACAGATCCAAAAAAATTATTGCTATGATATATACCAAAGAGTGTTCTACTTATGTTCTTTTCTAGAAGTTTTATGGCTTCTGACTACATTTAGGTCTCTAATCCATTTTGAGTTTATTTTTATAAATTGTGTGAAAAAATTTTGTAATCTCAGTCCTTTAGATGTATTTGTCCAGTTTTCCCAGCTCCAATTTTTGAAGAGATTGTCTTTTTGTCATTTGTCATTCTTTCCTCTTGCTGTGGATTTATTGAGGATTGGTGCATGAGTTTTATTTCTGGGCTCTCTGTTTTATTCCATTGATCTATGTGTCTATTTTTGTGCCAGTACCAGGCTGTTTTGATTACTATATCTTCATAGTATAGTCTGAAGTCTGAAATTTGAGAATGTGACACCTCCAGCTTGTTTTTTTTTTTTCTCAAGATTTATTTGGTAATTCAGGGTCTTCTGTGGTTCCATATCAATTTTCAGATTTTTTTTTCTAGTTCTCTGAAAAATGTCATGGCTATTTTGATAGGAGTTAAATTAAATCTACAGATTGCTTTGAGTAGTATGGCCATTTTAGCAATATTAACTTTTTAAATCAAAAAGCATAGGGTGTCTTTTCATTTTTTTTCTATTTCCTTTAGTGATGTTTTATAGTTTACAGAATAGGAATAAAATTAACTTTCTTAACTTAACCTAATAAAAAATGTATTTTATTATTTTTGCTGAGATTTTAAAGAGGACTTTTTTTTTTCTTTGATAGCTCACTATTAGTGTGTAGAAAAGCAGCTTCTATTGCTGCTGTCACCCCACCCAGGCTTCAGAACCAGAATGACTTTCTTCCAGGGTACAGTTTTCTCCCCCATTGTGTCAGCTCTAGATCCAGTGCCACTCTATTACCTTGAGTAATGCTGGAGCATTCACTTGGCTGGGCCTAGGGCACAAATCAAGGTGGTGGCAGAAAAACAGCAGCCACTGTGGCAGTTATTTCTATGCCCTATCTGCCCTATCTTAGGGGCAAACCAGTGTAGGCTTGCTCTTCATGATTGGAATTCAGGCTACTCACTGCTCAGTGATCCCCCAACCACTCAAGCATGGCTTTCTCTCTTTTGTAGGATTCTAGGACTGGAATACCCTGTATTGGTATTGTAATACCCCCTCTCATAGCATGCTTCTCAGGGCAGATCTCTACCCATTATTCTCCCCTTTCCTCTGAGTCCCATTCCAGGGGCATAGGTCCAGAACTGATTGCTTTTATTCCCTTCTTACTCAAGTACCTGTGGATTTTTCTTGCAGTCTTGGTTGTGCAGAAGTCTTCCTGCCAATTTCCAGCTATTTTTTAGTGAGAGTTGTTCCACTTGTATGTGGAACAATTTGTGTTTGTGTTTAATTTGAAACACAAAAAATTGATGTGCTTATTGGGATAGGAGACTGAGTTCCATGTCCTCATTCTGTCATCTTGATAGATCTCCTCCATCTCAGTGTTCTTGATCTGTCATTTTCTGTGAACTTTATATCAGACTCATCATAATTCTCTGATTATTTATTAATCTCTTCAGTTTGTATTCCTTCCTCCCATGTGTTATATTTGTATATTCCTCAACATTTTTACCTGTCCACAGGTTGACCATGGTTATGGTATCCTCTCTTTGTTATAGATTGTGTATTTGCTACCCTCCATTCATATATTAAAACTTTACTCCCCAAATGACAATGTTTGGAGATAGAGCCTTTGGGAGGTAATTAAGTCATGGGGTTATAGCCCTCATGGTAGAGTTAGTGCCTTTATAAAAAGACTTATAAAATTTTGTGCTTCTTTCTCTGCCTTCTGCCATAAGAGGATACAGTGAAAAGACTCTCATCTACAAACCAGGTAGCAACCTCTCACAAGACACTGAATCTATCCTCACTTTGATCCTGGACTTCCCAGTCTCCAGAACTGTTAGAAATAAGGTCTCATTGTTTCAGCCTCTCAATGATGGTGTTTTGTTATGCCAATCTGAACTGACAAAAATACTCTTGGAATAAAAAAATACTTTTCAATTATAATAATTTGAATTCTGGAATATCAACCTCTAGGCATACCTACTCTGAAGGTCACCTTTTAAATTCCATACTTCCTTCAGAATATTTCTAAGTATCTTTCTGATATCTCAGTTTCCACATTCTTCAGTCTGAATTCATCTTCCTAAACCTGATCTAATTATCCTCAAATTTCAGTTAGTGCTAGTTCTATATTCATACCCACACTAACCTAATTCTGTCATAATCTTTTTCCATAGTTAATAATTTGTCTAATAACATGACTTCTGTTGTATCTTCAGTATAACTCTAGTCACTCCGTATTTTCACTGTGTCACATTGTCATCATGCCCTTAATATTATCTTCTGACTTTCAATATCCTCTACATCCTTTTGTAGTCTTCTTATTGGCTCACTGGTAAAGAATCCTTCTGCCAACACAGGAGATGCAGGAAACACAGGCTCAATTCCTGGATTGGGAAGATCCCCCACAGGAGGGGATGGCAACCCACCCCAGTATTCTTGCCTGGAAAATCCCATGGACTAAAGGATCCTTGCAGGCTACAGAACATGGCATTGCAGAGAGTCAGACAAGACTTCACGATTGAGCACATATATTTCCCTTTGCACTGATGCCAGATGAAACCTCTGTATCTACAGTCCAAAGATGCAGTTGATTTTCCACTCATAATTAGCAAACAAGGATAGCTATGATTCAGTCTTACCTATCTTATCAATAACTGATCCTGAATATTCATGACTGGAAATAAAAGCAGAAAAATTAAGTTATTTCAGATGAAAGGAGCAGAATGATGAATCATCTAAAAATAAATTTATATGAAATCCTTAGGAATATTTTACCTAGATAGGAAAGTCATAGGTGGTATAAAAATCTTTTTCCAAAGAGTACATGACAAAGTATACATCTAGGAAAGTGGTGTTGGTCAGACAATTCTACTTTAAAAATAATATTTCTACAAAAATCATAGAAGAATGGCTCTTGAAATAAGCAGAGACTTCTTAAATGAACAAAAGTATTGTCAGTCTCCAAAGTTATGATATTCCTTTCCCTGAAAGTAGTTAATTAGAACATACATGGATGTTCTAATATGATTAAGAGTATTGATAAAGTACTTGTCTTGAGAATTTATGGAATTTTTATTGGATTCAGGAATCACTAAAATTTTATTCATATGGATGGAGGCTGAGAATCCTATGGTCAGTCATACTTTGATTTAATATATCAAGTAAAATTACTGATAGTGCTTTCAATGGTTGAAAGCATTGACTGAAAGAAATAAATGCAGTGATAATCTATACTTATTATAATGTATAATGTATAGTTATTGTACTTAAAACTATAGGTGTAATGTGGTCCATGCATCTATTTGCTGTTGTATCTTGTATTTCGTTGATAAATAGTACAGATGTTGGATGGGGTAGATAACGGAACTGATCGATTTAGTTATAAATATGATGTTTCATTCTAATTTTATGAACAGAAATCTTTTCAGAATAAAGGAAAAGATATTAAAGACTGAGCATTGAAAATGAAAAGGACAAAACAAGGATTTTGTTTTTCAAAGTCCCTTATTTAAGTATAAATTCACTAAGGGGGCTGATACCTTAAACTTTGTCAGCTAACACCTTGGGTTCAGATATCATCTTAATTATCAGCTAACTCTTCAGCAGAGAACAGCAGCCATGTGTAACCTGCTCTTGGGAGTCCAGAAAGGAAGGTGAGATGTCAGGGGAGGCAAATGAAGTAGAGTCTGAAGAGAAGAGATTCTAAAGATTATGCAACCTACTACATCATTTGCTGATGGCCAGCTTGCCACCTAGAATACTCTACTCTTTCAAGAATAAAAATTATCCCTGAGATGTCTAAAGTTAAGCACAGCTATCTGAAGTTAAGGGCAGCAGGAATGTATTTGTTTTTCTGGAGTACACTTTCATCACTTTTACTTCTCATCCTTCAGAGAGAAGTTTTCTTTGGTAAGCCAGTTACACATTTGTTATTTAGTTCACTAAGTTGTATCTGACTCGTTTGTGACTGCATGGACTGTAGCCTGATAGGCTCTTGACTAAAAATGTAAAAATACAAGCACAAAAGCACTGAGTCACAAAGTAGGAGTTTAATTTTATGAAAAGAATTTTATACTAGTTTCTGAAGTGTTTATATCATTGTACACATTTGCCAATAATGTATGAGTTTCAGTTGCTACAAATCAGTCTTTTTAAACATGATATTCCACTGAGTGTTAAGTAGTATCTCATTTTGTCTTTGCTTTACTTTTTTCTTATGACTAGTAATAGTGAACACTTTTCCATGAGTTTGTTAACCATATTTTCTTTTGCAAAGAAAATTTTCAAATCATTTGCCAGTTTTTTGTTTTCATTTTATTAGTAAGTTATAGAAATGCTTTATAGATCTTCATCTGATGTATTTATTTAAGCATTTTCTTACCATTGATATCTTACCTGCTAGTTTTGTTAAAGGTATCTTTTGATGAGCAGTATATTTTATTTTGCCAAAGTTCATTGTGTCAACTCTTATTTTATGGGTAGCATTTTCTGGGTAACAGCTGTGCTTTTCCATAGACAATGAAATCTTGCCTACAAAGATAGGAAATATTTCATCATATCTTTTCTGATAAAATTTATAATTTTAATACTTGCATTTATATTTACTCTTTAATTAGTTTTTATATATGATATAACAGAATGATAAAGTTGGGGTTTTTTTTTGTGTGTGTGTGTTTTTTTTTTTGTCTGTGGAGAGCACTCTTTGTTTAAAAGTCTGTCCTCTCCACATTAGATACCATTGATGATAGATCAATTGGTTGTATACAAGTAGGACTACTTCAGGGTAGTCTATTATATCTAATGGAATAATTTGTTTATTTCTGTACCAAGATTGCACTCTCTTATTTACTATAACAGTATAGTAAATCTTGAGATAAGGCAATATAGGTTTTCCAGCATTGTTCTTTTTTCAGGATTGCATTGGCTAGTTTAAATGCCTTGCATTTTCATATAAATTTTAGAAATAACTTGTATTTTTCTTCAAAAAGGCCTGTTTTTACTTTTCCTCATTTCATTGGACATATAAATCTCTTTTGGAAGAATGAATATATAAATAATAGATTGTTTAAATTTGATGAGCATTTATGTATTTAGGTCCTTTTGCATTTATCTTAGCAATCTTCTGTAACTTTTAGTGAAGTTATTAATAATAAATATTTTTAAATCTTTGTTGAACTTATACCTGAGGATGTTTGTTTTACTTTCTGGTATCTTAGATTGACTGTTATAATTTTCTTTGACTTTTAAAATATTGACTTTATATTCTCCAAGTTTGCTAACTGCATTTGTTAGCTTTAACATTTTTGTAGGTTAGATAGAATAATCCATGTGCATTTTTAGGCTATCTGATAATAGATTTCTACTTTTCTTCAAATTTTTTTGCCTTCTATTACTTTTCTTATTACCCTGAATTTTACATTCAAATTGAATCTGTTTTTCTGTCCAGAGTCACAGCTATCTATGTATTTTATATATTATTGTTTTCAAATATTTTTCAGATGACTTTAATCTCCCTATTGGAACCACAGTTTTTGCAAAAGTTTCTTTGTTTATGATGAGCAACAGAAACTTTGATTTCTGCTTACTATGAATACTGAGTTTTTGTGCATTGTAAATGGTTTGGTTCTGAATTATGAAAAAAATAATTTATAAAAATATTATTAGGCCCATTCTTGTTATTAGTGTGTGGTGGCTTTTAAAAAGATGATGATGATGAAGAGTGGTAGACAAAATATTCCGCTTTTTAAGTGGATCACTATGGAGAGATAAAGATCAGAAATGCACTTTGTGACATGATTATTTAAGAACATTTAGGAAAACCTAATGGCACCCCTCATGCGAAGAGTTGACTCATTGGAAAAGACTCTGATGCTGGGAGGAATTGGGGGCAGAAAGAGAAGGGGACGACAGAGGATGAGATGGCTTCATGGCATCACTGACTGTATGGACGTGAGTCTGAGTGAACTCCGGGAGTTGGTGATGGACAGGGAGGCCTGGCGTGCTGAGATTCATGGGGTTGCAAAGAGCTGGACACGACTGAGCGACTGAACTGAACTGAATGGCACCCCACTCCAGTACTCTTGCCTGGAAAATCCCATGGACGGAGGAGCCCGGTAGGGTGCAGTCCATGGGGTCGCTAAAAGTCAGACACGACTGAGTGACTTCACTTTCTCTTTTCACTTTCACTTTGGAGGAGGAAATAGCAACCCACTCCAGTGTTCTTGCCTTGAGAATCCCTGGGAGTGGGGAGCCTTGTGGGCTGCCATCTTTGGGTCACACAGAGTTGGACACGACTGAACCAACTTAGCAGCAATAGGAGCAGCAGGGACATATAAATTGAAAGTTGGCTTTGTAAGACTGGAGATTATCAAAACAGTTTTGTAATGCTCATTGTTTATGTTGCTTTCAAGTAAATATTTGATATCAATTATTATAAAATGACATTTAATATTATATCCTGAAGAGTTATATTTATCCATATTATAGTTCCTCATAACTTTATAATTTTGTACTTTTTATAGGAAATGGGTGTTATTGACACTGAAATTAGGAAATTTCTCAGATTCAAGATTGTTTTACTTAATACTTGCAACTATTTGGAAATGCCATATTACCTTGAAATAGCAACCTGTAAGCAATGAAATATTTCTCTGATTCATCTGTTATTTCTATTTATCTAAGATGTTTTAATGACTTTAGAATTTTTATCATGTTGTACTATTCAAAATTAAGAAATAACATCCAGTTAAGATGTTGAACTCTTGAGAGAGAGCCTGGGATTCAATCCTGGATTTTTCACATGGAAATGTAACCATAGGTAATTTCTTAAATTCTTATTCCTCAGTTTCTTTATCTAGTTCAAAGGGTTACTATTAACATTAAGTGAGTTAATATTTTTCAAGTAATTAAAATAGTGTCTGGTATAGCTGATGCAATATTTGTATTTGATAAAATAAATTAATAATGCTTGTGGATTTCACCATTCTCTATATGGTTAGAAAATAGCAATAGTTGTTGTTTCTAAGAAATGACATTAACTTTTATTATTTCATAAAGTGTTAATATCATTTTAGAAACTGTTGCAACTTACCATATTCTTTTATTGATTCTCATCACTTATTAGGCTGAAAAGTAGATTAAAAAGTAATAATGCTGGCATTTGATAAGCATCTTCTATATACTCATGTTTCTCAACAATACAACGAGATGAATTTTAGGACTCCCCTGTTATATGTGAAGAAACTGAAGTCTTCAAAAGACAAATTACCTTGCCAAGATTACATAGTCATAGTGTCAAAAGTGAGTTCAGGCCGTATGACTCCAAATCCTAAGCTATGCACATGGCCTTCCTGAATGTCATATTCAGGCAACTAATATTCAAACTCTTAATGGTAACTTGTAAATAATGTTGAGTTCAGTTCAGTTCAGTCACTCAGTCGTGTCCAGCTCTTTGCTACCCCATGAATCACAGCACACCAGGCCTCCCTGTCTATCACCAACTCCTGGAGTTCACTCAGACTTACATCCATCGAGTCCGTGATTCAATCCAGCCATCTCATCTTCTATTGTCCCCTTCTCCTCCTGCCCCCAATCCATCCCAGCATCAGAGTCTTTTCCAATGAGTCAACTCTTCACATGAGGTGGCCAAAGTACTGGAGTTTCAGCTTTAGCATCATTCCTTCCAAAGAAATCCCAGGGCTGATCTCCTTCAGAATGCACTGGTTGGATCTCCTTGCAGTCCAAGGGACTCTCAAGAGTCTTCTCCAACACCACACTTCAAAAGCATCAATTCTTCGGTGCTCAGCTTTCTTCACAGTCCAACTCTCACATTCATACATGACTACTGGAAAAACCATAGCCTTGACTAGACGGACCTTTGTTGGAGTGAAAAAAGAAAAGAAAGAACTCAGAAATGTTAATTTACTCAGATATTGTGTACTCCAAAATTCAAAGAACTAATCTATAGAAACAAAAATATACAACCAAGAAAAAGATAAGGGAAGTTAGAAAGTACCATCTGATTCTCTGATTCTTATTAACAAAAACTGTAGAAGCAATCAGTAGCCTTTCCCTTCTCCGGTGGATCTTCCCCACCCAGGGATCGAACCCAGGTCTCCCACATTGCAGGCGGATCCTTTACCGTCTGAGCCACCAGGAAAGCCTAATCATTTAATATATACTATGAAATGTATGAGTAACTGATAAATGTAAAACCCTCAAAAGCCTATTGATGAAAGTGAAAGAGGAGAGAGAAAAAGTTGGCCAAAAGCTCAACATTCAGAAAACGACGATCATGGCATCCGGTCCCATCACTTCATGGGAAATAGATGGGGAAACAGTGTCAGACTATTTTTTTGGCTCCCAAATCACTGCAGATGATGACTGCAGCCATGAAATTAAAAGATGCTTACTCCTTGGAAGAAAAGTTATGACCAACCTAGATAGCATATTCAAAAGCAGAGACATTACTTTGCCGACTAAGGTCTGTCTAGTCAAGGCTATGGTTTTTCCAGTAGTCATGTATGGATGTGAGAGTTGGACTGTGAAGAAGGCTGAGCACCAAAGAATTGATGCTTTTGAACTGTGGTGTTGGAGAAGACTCTTGAGAGTCCCTTGGACTGCAAGGAGATGCAACCAGTGCATTCTGAAGATCAGCCCTGGGATTTCTTTGGAAGAAATGATGCTAAAGCTGAAACTCCAGTACTTTGGCCACCTCACGAGAAGAGTTGACTCATTGGAAAAAACTCTGATGCTGGGAGGGATTGGGGGCAGGAGGAGAAGGGGACAACCGAGGATGAGATGGCTGGATGACATTACGGACTCGATGGACGTGAGCCTGAGTGAACTCCGGGAGATGGTGATGGCCAGGGAGGCCTGGCATGCTGCAATTCATGGGGTCGCAAAGAGTCGGACACGACTGAGTGACTGAACTGAACTGAATGAAATGTTTTTCTATATTTTAATAGGATCTTTGGTTTCAATTATACTATGCATATATAACAAATGCTTTTTATTCACAAGTTTTTACCAGTATCTGTGAATTTCAAAAATAAAATGTAAAACTAGTTTGGTTTACTGCAAAACTATTTTTCCAGTCTGATTTTTGTTTTCAAACTTTCCAGCAATCATCTTAGTGACTAGTATAAGAAAATATAAATTTTGCTATTCCTTTTTACTCTTTGAAAAGTGGATTGTCATGTGTGTTTCTTCCTCACCCTTGATTTAAAACAACAAGATGAAAGTATTGTTCGAACACTTGGAAGATAACATTAGTTACATCTAGGTTGCAGAAGCTTACTATTTGGAAGATAACATTGGTTAGATTTACATTGCAGAAGCAATGAGAATAGATTTCTCATATCATGGCCATTGTCATTTTTGACAAATGTGTACATTTTTAATGACCCTTCAAAATTATTTTTTATCTATATAACTAAGGAACATTTCAGTGTACTGAAATTTTATAGTATTTATTTCATTTTTTTAAAGATGTGCATTATCAACTAAAATTATAAAAGATAAAACTATATATAATACTACAATGTGATTTTACTACTACTTGGAGAGTTTAATAGCATAATTATTAATTAAAAAGTTAAATAAATAATTTATTTTTCACTTCCTCCACTTAAAATGATTATAGGATGTGCAAGATAAATTGTTTGGTTGTACAATATAGCCTGGTAGGCCCCTCTGTCTATAGGATTTCCCAGGCAAGAATCCTGGAGAGAGTATCCAGGGAATCTTCTCAACCCAGGAATCAAGCCTGCATCTCCTATATTGGCAGGCAGATTCTTTATCGCTGAGCCACCTGGGAGGCACCAGGCTTGATAAATTATTGTCTTATTTGTCTTCTTGTTTACTTCAAGCTCTTTATTAGCACTTAAGCATGGTTGAAATTTAATATCTATTCATGCAACTGTCTGCTCCCTATGTGTTGTCAGTGTAAGTCATATGAGAGAGGGAGCTAGTTCTTTTTTTTTTTTTAATCTTATTCAGAATTTAACAATATTTGATTTCCTAGTAAAAGTTTTGTGTATAAATATCAAATCAACTGAAAAACAAAATCATTTGAGAAGACCTAAAGGAGGCCATTTGTGAACTGTTTGAAGCATTTCCAGACAAATAACAGCTGCAGATATAAGTAATTAGTTTCATATATAACTAATTATTGTGGAGATAATAATATATGTCCTATTTTATATTTAACCTGTTCTCACAATGTGTCAATACAATATTCTAGTCAGTAATAGGCAAATACAATTCTCAGTATTGTTTCTACTTTCTTTCCTGTTCTTTAACCTGCATTATGTATTTTTAATCTTACAATGATTCTTTACAGTTGCCTAAAGAGATTGTTTGGGGCTTCCCTGGTGGCTCAGATTGTAAAGCGTCTGCCTGCAATGTAGAAGACCCAGGTTTGATCCCTGGGTCGGGAAGATTCCCTGGAGAAGGAAATGGCAACCTACTCCAGTATTCTTGGCTGGAAAATCCCATGGACAGAGGAGCCTGGTAGGCTGCAGTCCATGGGGTTGCTACTAGTTGGACACGACTGAACGACTTCACTTTCACTTTTCACTTTCATGCATTGGAGAAGGAAATGGCAACCCACTCCAGTGTTCTTGCCTGGAGAATCCCAGGGATGGGGGAGCTTGGTGGGTTGCCGTCTATGGGGTCGCGCAGAGTCGGACATGACTGAAGCAAGTTAGCAGCAGCAGCAGCAGCAGTGTGTATATGTCAATACCAATCTCCAAATTTATCTCTTCCTCCCTTTTCCCTTGGTAACCTTAAGTTTATTTTCTACATCTATGACTTTTTTTTTTTTTGTAAATAGTTGCATTTGTACCAGGTTATTAGATTCCACATATAAGCAATATCATATGATATTTATCCTTTCCTGTCTGACTGACTTCACTCAGTATGACAGTCTCTAGATCAATTCATGTCATTGAAGATGATATTATTTCATTCTTTTTTATGGATGAGTAAGACTTCCTTGGTGGCTCAGACAGCAAAAGGGTCTGCCTACAACGCTGGTGACCCAGGTTTGATCCCTGGGTCGGGAAGATTCCCTGGAGAAGGAAATGGCAATGCACTCCAGTACTCTTGCCTGGAAAATCCCATGGACAGAGGAGCCTGGTGGGCTACAGTCCATGGGGTCGCAAGGAATTGGACACGACTGAGAGACTTCAATTTCACAATTTTCCATTGTATATATGTTTCACACTTTCTTTATGCATTTATCTGTTGATAGATGTTTAGGTTGCTTCCATGTCCTGTCCATTATGAGTAGTGTTTCAGTGAACTTTGGGGTACATATATCTTTTTATATTACAGTTTTCTCCAGATATATGTCCAGAGTGGGATTTCTAGATCATATGCTAGTTCTGTTTTTAGTTTTTTAAGGAACCTTCAAGTTGTTCTCTGCAGTAGCTGTACCAATTTACATTTCCATCAGTAGAGGGTGCTTTCTCCACAGCCTCTCTGGCATTTATTTATTGTTTCTAGATTTTTTACAACAGCCCTTCTGCCTGGAGGGAGATGTAGTTTTGATTTGCACTACTCTAATAGTGATGTTGAGCATCTTTTCATATGCCTCTTAGGTATCTGTATCTCTTCTTTGGAGAAATTTCTATTTATATCTTCCACTCATTTTATGACCAACCTAGATAGCATATTGAAAAGCAGAGACATTACTTTGCCAACAAAGGTCCATCTAGTCAAGGCTATGGTTTTCCAGTGGTCATGTATGGATGTGAGAGTTGGACTGTGAAGAAAGCTGAGTGCCAGAATTGATGCTTTTGAACTGTGGTGTTGGAGAAGACTCTTGAGAGTCCATTGGACTGCAAGGAGATCCAACCAGTCCATTCTGAAGGAGATCAACCCTGGGATTTCTTTGGAAGGAATGATGCTAAAGCTGAAACTCCAGTACTTTGGCCACCTCATGCAAAGAGTTGACTCATTGGAAAAGACTCTGATGCTGGGAGGGATTGGGGGCAGGAGGAGAAGGGGAGAACAGAGGATGAGATGGCTGGATGGCATCACAGACTCGATGGATGTGAGACTGAATGAACTCCGGGAGTTGGTGATGGACAGGGAGGCCTGGTGTGCTGTGATTCATGGGGTTGCAAAGAGTCAGACATGACTGAGTGACTGAAATGAACTGAACTGAACTCATTTTTTGATGAGATTTTTGTTGTTGTTACTGTTGATATTGTGCTGCATGAACTAATTTTGTATTTGGTTGTATATGCTATTTATGATTTCCTTTGCTGTGCAAAAGCTTTTAAGTTTAATTCAGTCCCATTTGTTAATTTTTGGTTTTGTTTTCATTACCCTTAGAGGTGGATCACAAAAGACCTTGCTGCAATTTATATTACATTGTGTTGTACTAGGTTTTCCTCTAAGAGTTTGATAGTATCTGGTTTTACATTTAGGTCCTTAATCTACTTTCAGTTCATCTCTGTGTGTGATTATTGGATGAAATGTTCCAATTTTGTTCTTATATATATAGTTGTTCAGTTTTCTGAGCACCACTTATTGAAGACACTGTCCTTTTTCCACTGTATATTTTTGCCTCCTTCATCATAGAGTAGATAACTATAGATGCTTGGGTTTATCTCTGGACTTTCTATCCTGTTGCATTGATCTGTATTTCTGTTTTTATTCCAGTTCCATTCTGTTTTGATGACTGTTAGTTTTTCAGTATAGTCTGAAGTCAGGGGGCCTGACACATCCAGTTCAATTTTTCTTTCTCAAGATTGCTTTGGCTGTTTGTGGTCTTTTGTGTTTCTATACATGTTACAAAATTGATAAATTTAGCCAAACTAATTCAGGAAAAAAAAAAGAAGCAAACTAAAATCAGTAAGATTAGAAATGAAAAAAAGAAAAAACAAGTTGCAACAGACATCAAGTAATCCAAAGGATCATGAGACTATTGTGAGCAGCTTTATACCAATAAAATTGAAAACCTAGAAGAAATGAACAAATTATTAGGAAGTCACAACCTTCTAAGACTGAACCAGTATGAAATGGACCAATCACAAGCACTGAAATTGAAACTGTGATTAAAAATTTTCCAAAAAACAAAAGCTCAGGACCAGATAGCTTCAGGTTGAACTCTATCAAACACTTTAGTTCAGTTCAGTCGCTCAGTCGTGTCCGACTCTTTGTGACCCCATGAATCGCAGCACACTAGTCCTCCCTGTCCATCACCAACTTCCAGAGTTCACTCAGACTCACACCCATCCAGCCAGTGATGCCATCCAGCCATCTCATCCTCTATCATCCACTTCTCCTCCTGCCCCCAATCCCTCCCAGCATCAGAGTCTTTTCCAATGAGTCAACTCTTCTCATGAGGTGGCCAGGATACTGGAGTTTCAGCTTTAGCATCATTCCTTCCAAAGAAATCCCAGGGTTGATCTCCTTCAGAATGGACTCGTTGGATCTCCTTGCAGTCCAAGGGACTCTCAAGAGTCTTCTCCAACACCACAGTTCAAAACCATCAATTCTTTGGTGCTCAGCCTTCTTCACAGTCCAAATCTCACATCCATACATGACCACTGGAAAAACCATGGCCTTGACTAGATGGACCTTTGTTGGCAAAGTAATGTCTCTGCTTTTGAATATGCTATCTAGGTTGGTCATAACTTTCCTTCCAAGCAGTAAGCATCTTTTAATTTCATGGCTGCAACCACCATCATGTTAGTTTAAGAATGTGTACATTGACAGCTTTAATCTGTTCAAGCCTGGGACAACCAGAGTTGGCTAAAAAAAAACAAATGGAGCATAATCCTTCCTTTCAAAGCTATTTTCCTGGGCTCTACTGAAATAAATATTCTGCATCCAAAATGTGGTGATTCATAATCTAGAAGTAAAACCTCTCTTTTGAGGGTTTATTTCTAGATAATTTATGATTTACTTCTAGTTCTGCATATTTATGCTCTGTAGAGTTATCCAAGTTGTGTAATTTCTGCAGAATGTATTTACTCACCTGTATCTATATCAATTTTTATATTTTGCTATCCAAAACTGAATATACAAATGCATCAGATTATGTTGATAACTCCATGCTCATTGAAAAGTCACCGTCTTTCTATCCTTGGTCCTTTCCATATTTTTAACTCCCTTCTCTTGACAGTGAGAAATCCAGTTTCCATTATCCAAGATATATGCCCTTCTTTGCTGAAATTTTGAATATACAAAATGTGATTTCAGAAGTGCTATTGACTCTGCAAACACAAACCTACTATTTAGAGTTTAATATCTGTTGGGACTTCCTTTTTTGCCTTTAATATAAGGATATTTGATTCTAATTCTGTGTTTAAAAGTTACTTGGTTTAATTATTTTTTATTCCCTTTAGTGTGATTATGTTGTTTATTTGATATATGCTTAGATTCATTTGAATATATGTTAAATTTTATAGGTTTTTACCTCTTCTTTATGAATTGTATTTATTTAACTCTTTACTTATGAGTATGTGAAACATTGAAATGGTTTGAAATGACAGGACTATGCAAAAAGATAGAGAAGTGTTTTATTTCCCTCATTCCTTATGTCCTTTCCATCCCCTTTCTATCCATCCCTTATAAGTAGCCAGTTTCATTAATCTCTCAATTACCTTTCTTGTGTCTTTTTGTTCAAAACTACAGATACAAAGCATTTTCATATTTCTCCTTTTATTCTTTATACAAAAAAGCATAGTACAAATCTTGGATCACCAGCATTTTCAAGGGTATAATATAGATGCTTCTGTAACAAGAAAGGAAAAAAAATCCACAAAATTTAATTGATAAATTTAAAAATTAAAATTTAATACAAAATTTTTATAGCTCTGGAAAGAATGGAATTGTTTGAAAAGATAGTTCTCTTAATTAGCATTCAGTTAGTGCTTACCATTAACAGAATTGATTGCAAAGTTTCATCTGTTAATGCTAATCTATAATCAGAGTTTATATAAGTCATCTTTGAGTTTATCTTTTTTTCTTAGATAGATACTACTATATTCTATTATCTATCTGTGAGTGCGTGGTTTTAATTGAATATTTTATCACTTGAAAGGCATTTATAGAATTGTGTTAAATTCTTTTGGTATGAACCTTTTAGTATGTCATCACATTGCAGATCAATCACTTCCAAATGAAAGTTAGGTGGAAGCTCCTCAATTACACAGTTGAATGGATTGTGAAATACAGAAATTTCCTTTGTACTTGTATCAAGGTCTGAAAAATGCTACTGATGTGTAATTTGAAATTAAAAAATATATTTGCAGCAAATTTTTGCAGAATTACAGATTTTTCTGTTTGTTTTAACTTTTGGACAGCATGAAAAGTGTTTTAAGGAACTTGACATTACATGTAATTCACTCTCAAAGTGACTGCCACAATGTAAGTTTCAACGTAATCAGTGTTTTACCTCATAATTTTAAACTGAATTTACTAAGAAATATTTTCAAGTATATGGCAAAAGCGAATTTCCAAAGCCATTTAGTGCTCAAAAATAGTGGCTGAGAGTGGTTCTTGCAATTCAGAAGAACTTCAATCTTGTCCTTGAGCTCAATAAATTGAAATAGAACCTCACCATTGCTAACACATAAAATGGCTGTAGTAGGATAGAACAGGATACTAAGCTTTTGATATGATTAAAATTCACAGCATTAACCGTGATCAAGTTCACAGTGTGAATGACATGCACCATTGTACTGATTTAATTATAAAGCTAGGCATTTACTTTCTATTCAAAGTGTCCGTTGATAAATATTATAATGAATAGTATAGGTTTTAAATAAATTATTCACAATTTTTGTAAATTTATAGAAAGAAGTCTTTTTTTTCCTCTTCAACACACACTTTTCTACCATGAATTTTAATACTTTTCAGCAGATTCCACTTGAAGTTATACTAAATTAGTGTTTTCTCAGTTTCTTCTAAAATGTACTTGCCTATAATCATGGAAACTCTTAGTAGAAGGTAGCACTCTAATTTTTCAATCTCTTCATATTGGCATTGACTCCTTGAATAAACAACTAAGCAGAATCAATTACTCTTCAAAATTCAGTACAAATAATTAAAAATCAGTTGCCTTGTTTATAGGAAATTGTTCACAAATATTTATTTAGTAACTTATGTAAAAGATCTCATAGTATATAGGATAGTTTATTTTCTATATAAGAACTATTTTATACTAATTCAGATCATTTGAGAAATATGAATATATTATATTTGATGGTTTGCTCCTAATTAACTATTGATGTTGGTCCCAGTGTTCTGAACTCTTCAAGAAATTGTTCTCAAGTTTATTTTCTCTAGAAACATTTCTTTGATGGCTGTGATCAAATAGTAATTAATTAACTATCCATCACTGAATGTCTTTCCTGTGTGGCTAGAAAATGAATCACTGAAACCTTACTTTCATCACAGCTTCACACACACATACACACACACACACACACACACACACACAAAACGCTACTATTTTTATGAAGGAATTCTGCTGTGATAAGCTGTTTTACTATATATAATCTTATTTCTCTGGCCATTGGTTTCCTGTGACTTGAGAATATTGTGATGAGTGCTTACAATTCAAATCAAAACCACCAACAGTCCACTTTAGAAATGGGCAAAAGAATTGATTAAATATTTTTCCATAGAAAATATGCAAATGTCCAATAACCATATGAAATGATACCTGGTATTGTTAGTCACTAAGGAAATGTGGATCAAAACCACACAGAGATGCCACTTCACAACCATTAGGATAGATCTAGTTAAAATAATAATAATAATAATAATAAATGTTGGCAAGGATGTGGAGAAATTGGAACACTTGAACATTGCTAGTATGAATAGAAAATACTATACCAGTTTGGAAAACAATTTGAGTCTTTTCTTAAGTTCAGTCTAATTTTGGCAAATGATCCAACAATTCCACAGTTAGGTATTATGTAAAAAAAATGAAAAATATATTTATATGAAAACTTGCACACGATCTTAGAAGCTTTTTTTTTTTTTTTTTTGTGAAGGTCAAAAGTTGGCTCATCTCTAACTCTATCACCTGGAGAACAAAATAGCCCTTTGCTCTGTTAGTCATAATGGGAGCTGTATAGCACAGGTCATATAAGAAATCTTGACATCGGTCTGCCTCACAATGAATTTGATGGCACTGATCTATCTCACGGTGAATACAGTGCAATCATCCTATAGATTTCCCCTCAGTCTCTCAAATTGTTGTGGAAATAGTTACACATAAAAACTGAAAGAATCCCTAGTGGGTTTCTTAATTTTTTTAGTTGGGTCTATTGCAGTACAAAGGACCAAGTGAAAATCCCTTGGTCCAAGCTATGGTTTTTCCAGTAGTCATGTATGGATGTGAGAGTTGGACTATAAAGAAAGTTGAGCACCGAAGAACTGATGGTGTTAGAGAAAACTCTTGAGACAGCACTCTCCAAGACTCTCCTTGGACAGCAAGGAGATCCAACCAGTCCATCCTAAAGGAAATCAATCCTGAATGTTCATTGGAAGGACTAATGCTGAAACTGAAACCTCAATACTTTGGCCACCTGATGCAAAGAACTGATTCATTTGAAAGGTTCCAGATGCTGGGAAAGACTGAGGGCAAGAAGAGAAGGGGACGACAGAGGATAAGATGGTTGGATGGGATCACCAACTCAATGGACATGAGTTTGAGTAAGCCCCTGGGAGTTGGTGATGGACAGGGAAGCCTGACTTACTGCAGTCCATGGGGTCGCTAAGAGTTGGACATGACTGAGCTACTGAACTGAACTGAACAGCTGTGGCTCCAGATGAAGAAACTGTTGACTGAAAAAAAGTGGTCCAAAAATTGAGAGGTTTCTTTGGTGGGAATCCTGAAAACCTGAGATAACTGTTTTTAATGAGGTGGAGAAAGGAGCCAGACTGTAAAGAAATTTGCAGCAAGGGGCAGGTAATCTGAATATTAAGAGATTATCATTAATTAAGGGAAACCAGATCTCTTGCATTAAGGAATTTGGTGTATGGGAAGATGCAAGCATCCAAGCTTACTGAAATCATTTCTTTTATATACATCTCATCTATCAGGGGCCACATCATTTCTGATTGTCTCATCCTTTTCTCCTCTTTACCATAAAGGGCAGTAGATGTAGCTGATGGTTGCCAGAAGTCTGGTATTGTTTCACCTGGGCTCAGAAATTGCATTTGGAAGGGTGAAATGAAATCCTTGATGGCTGTGACATAGCTTGTTTACTGGTATAGCAGAAAACATTTCATTTCACAGAAATGTTTCATTTCACATATCTTTAACAAATTAATGAAACTCCTCGCACTTTAGTATATAGCTCTTTGCAGGTATTAATCTAAATAATCCTTTCATTTCTGTTCATATCAGAAAAATAATCAGATACAGCCTGATGCCTCCATTGTCTTAACTAGGACTTAAGGCAAATCTTCTCTTTCTCATATATCGTTTGGGGAGTCCTTAATCATCTTGCTGCTGCTGCTGCTGCTAAGTCGCTTCAGTCGTGTCCGACTCTGTGTGACTCCATAGACGGCAGCCCACCAGGCTCCCCCGTCCCTGGGATTCTCCAGGCAAGAACACTGGAGTGGGTTGCCATTTCCTTCTCCAATGCATGAAAGTGAAAAGTGAAAGTGAAGTCGCTCAGTCGTATCCGACTCTCCGCGACCCCATGGACTACAGCCTACCAGGCTTTTCCATCCATGGGATTTTCCAGGCAAGAGTACTGGAGTGGGGTGCCATTGCCTTTTTCACTTAATCATCTTGCTGCTGTTACTGCTGCCATCTTAGTATAATACAAAATGCAAGATTTACATTAATTATATTCTGTGCTTCCCTGGTAGCTCAGTGGTAAAGAATCTGCCTCCCAATGCAGAGATGCATGCTCGATCCCTGGGTCAGAAAGAATCCCCAGGAGAAGAAATGCCAACCTATTCCAGTATTCTTGCCTGGGTAATCCCATGGACAGAGGAGCCTGACAGGCTACAGTCCATGGGATTTCATCACAAAAGAGTTAGACATGACTTAATGACTAAAAACTAAGAGATTTGACTAGAAATTGCAAATGATCGCTCTTGAGCTGGAAGTATCAAGCAATATGTATGCCTTGGTAAAACACTTGCATGCCAGATTGAAAATTCATCCTGGAAATTTTTTGGTCTTCTATTTTGATGAACATTCCAGGAATCTAATGATTTGGGGAATATTGAACTATTTGTCTAAACTAAAGTAAAATTTACTGAAGTGTATACCATATGCTACAAAAAAAGCCAAATCTTTGAGGATGTACCTCTTGAATATTGGAGTTAGCATATCAAAGCATGTTGTTCAGATGCAGATATTATGCATACTAAAAGGCTTCCAATCTTCAAAATATCGAAGGCAAGCATAAAAGCAAAGTTTTTACAGTAGGTCTAGGTTACCAGATAAACTCTTCTCCCATTTGGACCATTTGATACAGCAAGCTCAATGCTATTAGTTTTTTGATCAAACATGTGCTAGATACAGCCTTTGCTCAGCTGCAATAGAAAAATCACATAATTCACAGAATTTTTGGAAAAAGACATTATTATTTCTAATAATAATTAACTCTCTGTCTAAACAATACCTCCTGACTACTTACTAAATCTAAATAGGCACTAAATACTTAATTATCAGAAACCAAGTTGCCTATCATGAATTGTATGTTATTTCATCAAATAAATCATGAGACTAGAGATTGAGGGATGAATATTTTTATGAAATTGGAATGGCATAAGACCAGGCCTAGTCAGGTCCAGAAGCCAAAAGAAGCATACAAAATGCTGACAAACTCCCTTGCTTTTTTCCTATTATTTCACTGCTTCTCAGCCCATATTTAACAAGATAATGAAGAGAATATGAAGGTGAATGCAAAATGAAAAGTTAGGGATAGAGAAATTATCATTGGACAAATTGGGATTCAAGGTGAAATGCATTAATTAAAATAAAAAGACATTTTTAATGATTATAATCCATAGGAAAGATCTAAATATAATGAGTCATTTGCATAGCTTTGAAATCCATTAAATATAACCTAAAATGTTTAAGGAAAAGTAGTATAAACATAGTTATGTTATGGAATTTAAAATCATCTCATTCTGTGGAATATCATGAGGGAAAGAATAAGCATGCAAAGGACTTAATTTGAAGTTAATGCAATTGATATGTGTCAAATTATGAAAATAGTGAATGTGTCTACTTTTTAAGTCCCTACAAAGCAGACATTTCTCAAACCAGAAAAAAAAAAAACGTTAATAAAAAGCTACATTTCTAAATAGTTAAAATTTCTATACAGTTAATAATTTTGAGCAAATATATAATGTATAAAATTGCAAGTAATGTAAAAGAATGAAGCAGACCAAAAATAGTTACTTTTTATAGTCAGTTTAAAACTATTTTTGATTTAGAGTTGTAATTCATAATTTAAGTTAAAAAATATGTGAGATGGATATATGACAGCATTAAAGAGTGAAATTAACATCTTAAAATATTAGTTACTACTTCAGTTCAGTTTAGTTCAGTCGCTCAGTCGTGTCTGACTCTTTGAGACCCCATGAACTGCAGCACGCCAGACCTCCCTGTCCATCACCAACTCCCGGAGTTGACTCAGACTCACATCCATCGAGTCCGTGATGCCATCTAGCCATCTCATCTTCAGTCGTCCCCTTCTCCTCCTGCCCACAATCCCTCCCAGCATCAGAGTCTTCTCCAATGAGTCAACTCTTTGCATGAGGTGGCCAAAGTACTGGAGTTTCAGCTTTAGCATCATTCCTTCCAAAGAAATCCCAGGGCTGATCTCCTTCAGAATGGACTGGTTGGAACGCCTTGCAGTCCAAGGGACTCTCAAGAGTCTTCTCCAACACCACAGTTCAAAAGCATCAATTCTGCGGCATTCAGCCTTCACAGTCCAACTCTCACATCCATACATTACTCCTGGAAAAACCATAGCCTTGACTAGACAGACCTTAGTCGGCAAAGTAATGTCTTTGCTTTTGAATATGCTATCTAGGTTGGTCATAACTTTTCTTCCAAGGAGTAAGCGTCTTTTAATTTCATGGCTGCAGTCACCATCTGCAGTGATTTTGGAGCCCAGAAAAATAAAGTCTGACACTGTTTCCACTGTTTCCCCATCTATTTCCCATGAAGTGATGGGACAGGATGCCATGATCTTCTTTTTCTCAGTGTTGAGCTTTAAGCCAACTTTTTCACTCTCCACTTTCACTTTCATCAAGAGGCTTTTTAGTTCCTCTTCACTTAATTCCTATATATAAATATATAATATGAAATCCTCATTTCATTGAAAGAAGTTGGAAATATGTTCTGAATGTGTTAGTTTTATATTTCTTCTTTAACAAATTACCAAAAATTTAGTGACTTAGATAATACTCATTTATCATCTCATATGTTTTAATGTCAGAAGTCCACATGGGCTCAGGCATACATGCTGCAGAACACCTTAAACCAGTCCTAAACCAAGGTGTTAGAAGCTTGGGCTCTTACCTGGAGTACTTGAGAGCCTTTGCCATGCTCATTCAGTTTGTTGGCAAAACTCATCCTCCTGTGAATGTAAGATTTTCTGGCTTTAGGTGGGATTCCTTCTCAGCTTCTAGGGGCTGTCTGTATTCTTTGTCTCATGTCACCTTCCATCTTGAAAGTCAGCTTTATCTTTTTGCTTCTCTTCTATTACACTTCTATGACTTTCTAGTCTGCCTTCAGCTAAGAGATGATTCTGCTTTTAAGGGCTCATCTGATAGCATTGAGCCACCAGAAAATTCCAGATAATATTCCAAATTTAATTCCAACTCCTAATTACATCTGAAAATATGCCTTTAGTCATGTAACATATTTAGGAATGTGATACTAGAAGACAGGGGTGAAGTTTTTACGGACAAAATTCTGCCTACCACACTGGACAAGGCATTTTGTTGTGATTTGTTTGCTCCAAAAGCTAGGCAGAAGTAAATAAAATATTAACTGAACCAATAAAGAATATCTTTGTTTAGGAAGCATGATGTTAGTGATGGAAAATGAAAACAATTTTAATAATGCATATAGAAAAACTATCTCTCTTAATGACAAAATGCTAAATTTTAAAAACAATAAAGGGAAATAAATGTTTGTAGAGTCAAAATAATTATTATATTGAAAATTATGTAAAACTTTAAAATAAATTTAAAAATCTTAATAAATGGTGACATTATTTACAAAGTAAATGAATTGTGAACAAGTAAGTAGGCAAAATAGATAACTTATGGACCTCTAAAATCTATGACATGAATAGCAGCCATAATAGTAGAAAACAGTTCTGAGGAAATAATGTAAAATATAGTGTTTTCTTCCAGCTTTGTAATATAATTGAGACAGCAAGCTGTAATATATTTAAAGTGTACCACGTAATGATTAATATTATGTACTCATTGTGGAAACATTCTAACCATTGAGTTAATGGATATCCATTATCTCACATATTTCCCTTTTATTTTGTTTTGTTTGTTTGCATGCATATGAGAACAGTTTAAGTTCTATTTTCTCGGCAAATTGCAGGTACAAAACAAAAGTATAATGTTAAATATTTACCCTAAAGTTTCCTTCTTAAAGTGTTACTGTTTCAGGTTTTAATATTAAGTTGGTGGGTTGACTTTCACATATGGTGTAGAATAGGGGTTCAGCTTCATTATTTTGCATGTAGATGTCTAGTTTATTCAACCCTATTTATTGAAGAGGCTCTCATTCCCCATTCAGTATTTATGGCACTCATGTCAAATATTGGTTTATCATATAAACATGGACTTATTTCTGGACTCTCTATTTTATTTCATTGATATATATGCCTATCTTTATGCCAATATTGTACTGTTTTGATTACTATAGTTTTGTAATATAGTTTGAAATCATAAGTGTAATGCCTCCACTTTATTCTTTCTCAAGATTGCTCAGTTTGGGGTCTTTTGATCTCATACAAATTTTATGATTTATTTTTTTCCATTCCTGTCTTTAATGCCATTGGAATTTTGATAGACATTGCAGTGACTCTGCAGATCACTTTGGGCAGTATGGACATTTTAACAATATGAACTCTTTCCGTTTATGAGCACATAATATGCTTCCATTTATTTCTCTTTTCTTCAGGTTTTTTCATCAGTTTCTTTTAGTTTTCAATGTATAGATCTATCACCTTCTTCATAAACTTATTTCTAGAATTTTATTACTTTTGATGCTATGATAATTTCTTTTTAACTTCTCCTTCCTGTAGTTTATTGTTAATGCATAGAACTGCAACTGATTTTTGCCTATTGATTTTGTATATATCCCATGGATTTACTGAATTCATTTATTAGGTCTAACATATATTTTTTGGTAGAGTGTTTAGGATTTTGTCTATATAATATCATGTAATCTGCAGATTGACGTCTTTACTTCCTTCTTTTCAGCTTGAATGCCTCTTCCCCACCACACCCCCCTTGCTTAATTGCTGTGGATAGGAATTTCAGAACTATGTTGAATGAAGGGATGAACATCTTTTTCTTATGCCTGATCTTAAAGAAAAAAAATTCAGCTTTTCACTATTAAATATAATGTTAGCTGTGAGATATTTCACTCATGGCCTTTATTATGTTGAAATACATTTCCTCTGTTCCTGGTTTGTTGAGAGTTTTATCTCAAGAATAGATGTTGAATATTCTTTAATGCTTTTACTGTATTTATTAAGATAATCATCATTTTGGTCCTCATGTTAATGTGTTGTATTACATTTATTGATTTACAAATGTTGGACCATTCTTGAATGCAAAGAAAACCCCACTTGACCAAGAGGTATGATCCTTTTAAATGTACTACTTAAGTTGTTTTGCTAATATTTTGTTGAAAGTGAACGTGAAAGTGAAGTCGCTCAGTCATGTCCGACTCTTTGCGACCCCATGGACTGTAGACTACCAGGCTCCTCTGTCCATGGGATTCTCCAGGCAATTGTACTGGAGCAGATTGCCATTCCCTTCTCCAGGGGATCTTCCCGACCCGGGGATCAAACCTGTGTCTCCCGCATTGTAGACAGGCGCTTTCACGTCTGAGCCACCAGGGAAGTCTTTGCTGGTTTTATATTGATTGGGGATATTGTCCTATAATTTTATTTTCTATTAATGCCCTTGTTTCTATTAATGCCTTGACTTTCATAACAAGATAATCCTGGCCTTGTAAAATGAGTTTGAAATCTTCCTTTCTCTTCTATTTTCAATGAAATCTGAGAAGTACTGGTATTACTACTTTTTTTTTTCTTTTTTCAATAAACATTTGGTTAAGTTTTTCCAGTGGAGCCATCTGCTCTTGGAATTTGTCTCTGTTGGGAGATTTTTATTACTGACTCAGTCTCCTTACTACCAATTGTATGTTCAGCTTTTCTGTTTCTTCATGATTCATTCTTTGTTGGTTGTATATTTCTAGGAATTTATTCATTTCTTCTAGGTTACCCAGTCTGCTGACATATAATTTTTCATAGTACATTTTTAGGATCCTTATTATTTCTGTGTATTAGCTGTAGTCTCTCCTATTTCATGTCTTTTTTTGTTTGAGTCTTTTTCTTTTTTCTGAGTTGAGCTAAAGTTTTGTCAGTTTTGTGTATCTTTAATATTTTGTTGTCTTTATTTAATTTAATTTTATTTCATGTGATTTTTGCTATTTCTTTTCTGCCTTTAATTCTGGGCTAAGTTTGTTCTTATTTTTCTAATTCCTAAGCACAAACTTAGTTCATTTGAGTTTTTCATTTTTCCAATAATTATAAGCATTTATCTCTCTTTCCTCGTAGACCTGCTTTGCTGCATCCCATTAGTTTTGGTGTATTTTTTCCATATTCATTTGTTCCAATATTTTCTAATTTCTTCTTTAACCCATTAATTGTTTAGGAGCATGTTTTTGGTCTTTATGTATTTGTGATTTTTTCCCATTTTATTTATTTATTTTCTGATTGATTTCTGGTTTCCTACAATTATGATCAGAAGATATGCTTGATATGTTTTCTATCTGCTTAAAACATTAAGGCTTGTCTTGTGACTAATGTATGATACTGAAAAATGTTCCATGTGTGCCTGAGAAGAATGTACATTTTGTTGCTGTTGAATGAAATGTTCTATATATCTCTGTTAGGTCTATCTGACCTGACTTCAGTTTAAGTCCAGTATTTCCTTATTATTATTTTTCTTCTGACTGGATGATCTATTCATTGTTGATAATATGGTATTGAAATCCTCTACTATAACTGTATTGTAATCTGATTCTCCCTTGAGATCTGTTATTGTTCAGTTGCTCAGTCATGTCCAACTCTGAGACCCCATGGACTGCAGTACTCCAGGCTTGCCTGTCCTTCATCATCTCCTGGAGCTTCCTCAAACTCATGTCCATTGAATCGGTGATGCCATCCAGCCATCTAATCCTCTGTCATCTCCTTCTCCTCCTGTCTTCTATCTTTCCCAGCATCAAGGTCTTTTCCAATGAGTTGGCTCTTCACATCAGGTGGACAAAGTATTAGAGTTTCAGCAAAAGTCCTTCCAAAGGATATTCAGTACTTGCTTAATATATTTAGGTGCTCTGATATTGGTTGCATAAATATTAAAATTGTTATATTCTCTTGAGGTGACCTCTTTATCATTATATAATGATGTTTTATCACTTTTTTTTGGCTAAAGGCTTTTTTTTTTTTTTTCTGATATAGGCATGTTGAATGTTAGTCACTCGCAACCATGTTTGACTTTTTGCTATCTCATTGTTGCCATGCCTTTCTCCAGGGGATCTTCCTGATCCAGGGTCTCTCACATTGCAGGCAGATTCTTTACCATCTGAGCCACCAGGGAAGTTATATAAGTATAGTTACTCCTTTTTTATTTTTATTCATGTTTGCATGGAGTATCTTTTTCAATTCCTTCACTTTTAGTCATGTGTTTCCATAAAACTGAAGAGAATTTCTTGTAGGCAGTATTTATCACTGCAGATGGTGATTGTAGCCATGAAATTAAAAGATGCTTACTCCTTGGGAAAAAAGTTATGACCACCTAGACAGCATATTAAAAAGCAGAGACATTATTTTGCCAACAAAGGTCCATCTAGTCAAGGCTATGGTTTTTCCAATAGCATGTATGGATGTGAGAGTTGGACTATAAAGAAAGCTGAGCACCAAAGAATTGATGCTTTTGAACTGTGGTGTTGGAGAAGACTCTTGAGAGTCCCTTGGACAGCAAGGAGATCCAATCAGTCCATCCTAAATGAAATCAGTCCTTGGTGTTCATTGGAAGGACTGATGATGAAGTTGAAACTCCAATATTTTGGCCACCTGATGTGAAGAACTGACTCATTTGAAAAGACCCTGATGCTGGGAAAGATTGAAGGCCAGAAGAGAAGAGGATGACAGAGGATGAGATGGTTGGATGACATCACTGACTCAATGGACATGAGTTTGAGAAACTCCGGGATTTGGTGATGGACAGGGAGGCCTGGTGTGCTGCAGTCCATGGGGTTGCAAAGAGTCAGACACAATTGAAAAACTGAACTGAACTGAACTGATGTTCTATCTATTCATCAACTTTTTGTCTCTTGTATAAAGTAGTTACTGATAGGTTGGTACTTAGTGTTGAATCTGGGTGATTCAGGGACCTGTCCCTTAAGTGGGTGTCTTAAAAGTTCAGGCACAAGAGATGTGAACTTAGTTCTTTTAAGGAAATACTGGCAACATGATTTTACTGTTGGAGTAAGCACGAGGGAGAAGGCAAGGAAAATGCACTCTGGCTATTCTAGTCTCCAAAGACGATCATAATCAATACTTACAAGTGTGTGGATTAGGAGCAGGATTCTAAAGCAGTGGCTTATAAAGCATGCAGTCATATCCCTTTCACGGAAAGACAGGGAGATGGACATTTTTGCCTTCTCCCTCTGCCTTAATTCTTAGAGAGCTAGTCATGGTAAGCGCTCATCTTCCCATTAAGAACTTCCTCTTTGTTTGGTGTATTCCTGAGAGACTCATGAATGCAAGCCTTACTGTCTTTCTGTATTTTAGGAGCCCATCCCTCCTGTTGTGTCCTTAAAAGTTGGGGTGATAGTTGTCCAGTTTAAACCTTAGTTCTTCAGAGAAAAACTGGGAGTTAACTTGATTGTGTGGTGCTGTGTCAGGTTTGGGGTTTAAGGTTAGAGTGTGTCTGAGCCTTTTCTATAATTTTTGATAGGGATATTTTCTCAGTCCCTGAGGTATAGGAGTCACTAATTAGTTTCTAGATTTCTCTCAGAGTAAATTTCTCCATGTGTAGCTTTACATTTAGTGTGTTTGTGGAAGGAGAGAAATTCAGCAACCTCTGATATTGCCATCTGGTTTCATGATATATGCAGTGTCAAAATTTAAAGAAAATAAAAGCCTCTGGAAAGATAGATAAATTAATTGACATAATATATGTCTTACAGATGTTTTTAAAACCATATCAGAAGGAATATGTTAAAAGCAATATCCCCTGTGTTTAAGACCTTGTGTTTTTGGATCAAAAGTTCATTCAAGTAACTTAGAAGAATAAACCTTAACAAACACACCCTAGGAAACTTTATATTGAAAATGCAAAAAGCTAGGAAATAAGATACAATAGCTATTGGACATAAGGGAAGAAGATATAATTCTCAGAGAGAAAAGTAAATTACTTACATATGAAAGATAATTTGACAACAGCTTTCTTATGAACTCACAGGTAGTATAATCAAATAATATTTTTAAATTAATCCTGAAAAGTAATGATCAACTTTGTATTTTATACAATGTCATGAAAGAGTGAATGCAAGTTCTTGAAATTTCTGATAAAAAAAGAGAAAGTTTTCTGTGCTATGAAAAGATAATCTATTAAAATATCACTAGCAAGTATGAAAATGAACCAAAAAAGGGAAGGAAAAAATATAATCACAATGCTTCAGGAATTGACATGTTATTTCAGAAAATGTTTCCACCTATTGATAATATAAATTACAACTAATTTTTTCTCTGTTCAGTAAATTCACAAAATTAAAATTCTAAATGGTAAGGTGAAGAATTGGTAAGTTTTGCTGAGTAATTAGGCAAGTTATGTTTGGGATAGAAATAGAAATTTTGAGTGGCTTGAAAGATCTTAATAAAGAAATTAAACAAGAATATAGATGTATATGTTTAGGCAGTATATGTGGTAGGTAATATCTTCCTTCTTTCCCCAAGACAATATTAAGAAGAGGTGGCAAGAATACACAGAAGAACTGTACAAAAAGATCTTCATGACCCAGATAATCATGATGGTGTGATCACTCATCTAGAGCCAGACATCTTGGAATGTGATGTCAAATGGGCCTTAGAGGTATCACTATGAATAAAGTTAGTGGAGGTGACTGAATTCCAGTTGAGCTATTTCAAATCCTAAAAAAATGATGTTGTGAAAGTGCTGCACTCAGTACATCAGCAAATTTGGAAAAATCAGCAGTGGTCACAGGACTGGAAAAGGTCAGTTTTCATTCTAATACCAAAGAAAGGAAATGTCAAGAATGTTCAAACTACTGCACAATTGCACTCATCTCACATCCTAGTAAAGTAATGCTCAAAATTCTCCATGCCAGGCTTCAGCAATATGTGAACCATGAACTTACAGATGTTCAAGCTGGTTTTAGAAAAGGCAAAGGAACCAGAGATCAAACTGCCAACATTCAGCAAGAGAGTACCAGAAAAACATCTATTTTTGCTTTATTGACTAGGCCAAAGCCTTTGACCATGTGGATCACAATAAACTGTGGAAAATTCTGAAAGAGATGGGAATACCAGACCACCTGACCTGCTTCTTGAGAAACCTGTATAAAGGTCAGGAAGCAACAGTTATAACTGGGCATGGAACAACAGACTGGTTCCAAATAGGAAAAGGAGTACAACAAGGCCGTGTATTGTCAACCTGCCTATTTAACTTATATGCAGAGTACGTCATGACAGATGTTTGACTGGATGAAGCACAAGCTGGAATCAAGATTACTGGGAGAAATATCAATACCCTCAGATATGCAGATGACACCACCCTTATGGCAGAAAGCTAAGAGGAACTAAAGAGCCTCTTGATGAAGGTGAAAGAGGAGAGTGAAAAAGTTGGCTTAAAACTCAACATTCAGAAAATTAAGATCATGGCATCCAGTCCCATCACTTCACTGCAAATAGATGGGAAAACAATGGAAACAGTGTCAGACTTTATTTTGGGGGGCTCCAAAATCACTACAGATGGTGATTGCAGCCATGAAATTAAAAAATGCTTACTCCTTGGAAGGAAAGTTTTGACCAAACTAGACAACATATTAAAAGGCAGAGACATTACTTTGTCAACAAAGGTCCATCTAGTCAAGGTTATGGTTTTTCCAGCAGTCATGATTGGAATAAACAGTTGGACTATAAAGAAAGTTGAGCACCAAAGAATTAATGCTTTTGAACTGTGGTGTTGGAGAATATTCTTGAGAGTCTCTTGGATGCAAGAAGATCCAACCAGTCCGTCTTAAAGGAGATCAGTCCATCTTAAAGATCAATCCATCCTAAAGGAGATTAGTCCTTGGTGTTCATTGGAAGGACCGATATTGAAGCTGAAACTCCAGTACTTTGGCCACCTGATGTGAAGAACTGACTCATTTGAAAAGACCCTGATGCTGGGAAAGATTGTGGGCAGGAGGAGACAGGGATGACACAGGATGAAATGATTGGCTGCCATCACCGTCTCAATGGACGTGAGTTTGGTTGTACTCCAGAAGTTGATGATGGGCAGGGAGGGCTGGCGTGCTGTGGTTCATGGGATCGCAGAGTCAGACATGACTGAGTGACTGAATTGAACTGAACTGAATATCTTTTAATATGCCTCTTGACCGTTTGTCTGTCTTCTATGGAGAAATGTCTATTTAGGTCTTCTGCCTATTTTCTGATTTTTTTTTCTTTTTAATATGGACCCACATGAATTGTTTGTATATTTTGAAGATTAACCCCTTATTTTTCACATCATTTGCAAATATTTTCTCCCATTTTATGTTTTTTTTTTTCATTTTGTTTATGGTTTCCTTTGTTCTGCAAAAGCCTTTTGAGCTTAATTAGGTCCTATTTCTTATGTTTCTAATTCCATTACTCCAGGAGACGGATTGAAAAAGATACTGCTCTGATTTATGTCAAAGACTGTTCTGCCTATGTTTTCCTCTAAGAATTTTATTGTATCTAGTTTTATATTTAGATATTTAATCTATTTTGAGTTTATTTTTGTGTATAGTGTTAGAGAAAATGAACATATTTACAAAACAGAAACAGACTCACAGGCATAGTAAATAAACTTTTGGTTACCAAAGGTAAATTTGGAAGGAATAAAGGATAAATTGGGAGTTGGGAATTGAAAAGACTGTGCAGGTACTGTGTGTTCAGTCGCTTCAGTCATATCTGATTCTTTGTAAGCCGACCAGGTTTCTCTGTCCATGGGGTTCTCCAGGCAAGAATACTGGATCGGGTTGCCATGCCCTCCTATTGGGGATCTTCCTGACCCAGGGATCACAACCACATCTGTTTCCTGCATTGCAGGCTGATTCTTTGCCACAGCAGGGAAGCCCCATATACACACTGCTTTTTTTTTAAAATAGACAAACAGGGACCTACTTTATAGCACAGCGAACTCAG
Organism: Ovis canadensis; assembly: GCF_042477335.2. Taxonomy (NCBI): domain Eukaryota; kingdom Metazoa; phylum Chordata; class Mammalia; order Artiodactyla; family Bovidae; genus Ovis; species Ovis canadensis. Next base: position 79,960,905 of record NC_091246.1, on the reverse strand, counting down.
CTCAATATTCTGTAACAACCTAGATGGGGGAAAAAAAAATGAAATAGATATATGTGTATGGTACAACTCTGCTGTCCTCCTGAAACTAATAAAATCTTATAAATCAGCTATGCCTGCATATGTGTGCTAAGTCGCTTCAGTCGTGTCTGACTCTTTGTGACTCCATGGACTATAACCCTCCAAGTTCCTTTGTCCAGGCAAGAATACTGGAATGGGTTGCCATTTTCTCCTCCAAGGGATCTTCCCAACCCAGGGATCAAGTCTGTGTCTCCTCCATTGGCAGGCAGATACTTTAAGATTAATGCCACCTGGGAAGCCCAGATTAATTATAGTCCAATATAAAATACTTTTTCTAAATATGAGTAAATAAGTAAAAGTATGTACCTTGAAGTTACAACTCCAGGATTTTAATTATTAGCATAATAATATACAGTAGGTTAGATAAAACAAAGGGATAAATGGGGAAACTGAAGATTAAAAAATATTGATGACATTCCAAATTTCAAAATGTAAGCAACAGTAAACCATGGTGTCTGGCAATATAATACTGGGTGATAAAATTAAAGTCAAGGAAGTAGTTCCTATAAAAATCAAGTAATGATTTAGGAAAAAAAAGTTTAAGACAGTTTAGATGGTGGGCTTTCTAAAGTGACAGACACGATTCCGTTTACTGATCTGGGTGATGTTCTTTTGATAGCTCATTAAGCTATGTATGTATTTGTTGGTATTTTCTATAACTGTGTTCTATTTTATAATAAAAAGGTTAAAAATGTTTTTATATTTATAGTTAATTATGAGAGTGATAAACATGACTTTAAGTCCATATATAAAATTTAAAAACTATGTGTAGAAAAAAATGGTAGATATAAAGTGAAACAGCAGACTCATATAAATCAGAACTTACATATATATATATTTGTAAGCAACATAAAATTTAAAAATATGAACAGAAGGCTGACCGATTAAGATGAGAAAACAACCAAACCACCAAATCAGTTATCTTTGCCATGTAGTAATGTTATGTGAAATTACAGTGAAATAAAACAATAAGCACTTGTTTCACAGATGTGAATTAGCTGGAGATGAGCTGATTCAGACTAGATTCGGTTTGGCAGCTCTTCTATAAGCTGCAATAACAACTGGGTGTGTATTCTACAGATGAGTATACAGATCCTGGTTTTTCTCCACGTGTGATCATTTTGTTATAATTGCAGCAGCTATCTGGGAGAAGTATTACTCATGAAGATGGCAAAGGAGTAAAGGGCAAGCTGAATCATACAAGCTCCTATTTACACAATATTTGGTAGCACCACATCGTTTAAAGCCAGTCAAGTGAGTAAAGAGTCAGGAAATTTCACTGTGTCCCTATGGGAGGACCTGCAAAGTTACAAAGCCATGATGGGAATAGGGAAAGCCACTTAATTGGGAGCCTCTGTCTAAGTCCATGGGCTTTCCAGGTGGCTTAGTGGTAAAGAATCTACCTGCCATTGCAGGAGACAGAGGGGACACGGGTTTGGTCCCTGGGTCAGGAAGATCCCCTGGAGTAGGAAATGGCAACTCAATCCAAGATTCTTGTCTAGAAAATCCTATCGATAGAGGAGCCTGCCAGGCTACAGTCCATAGGTTGGCAAAGTGTTAGATGTTACTTAGCAACTGGGCATGCACACATCTAAATCTATAGACTGATGAGTTCATACCAGAGGCAAAGGTGTTTAGAAAACCACAATTAACAAGATCTAAAATCCCATGGATGGAGGAGCCTGGTGGGCTGCCATCTATGGGGTCGCACAGAGTCGGACACGACTGAAGCAACTTAGCAATGGGATCTATAAAACTCTCCAACAAACAAATATATATAGTGCATTGTTTTTGAAATTTGCAAAGATATTTTTGGAAGTGCATCATTAATTAAGACATGTAGAAATTAAGTGTTAAATGATCAGAACCTTGCAGGCCACATTCACAAATCACAAACAAATTAAAGAACAATAAACAGAAACTTTAAAACCCACAAGAAGAGAGCTTTAAGAAATTAAAAGCTGATTTTCTTAAAATCCAACAAAAAATGCATACTGCTAGTAGAACTTATAAAGAAAAAAAGTACAAAATGTTAAGAAATAAAAGAAGCAAAAACTATAGTAATACATATTTTATGAATTAGATTAAACTGAATTACTTTATTCCATTGAATATCTAAAACTAAGAAAAAATAATTTTTTTTCCGCACACATGAAAATTACCAAAATAGATTTGAAAATGTATAGAAAAAAGTAATTAACCTCCTATTAAGATACATTTATTTTAAAAAAAGAAAATATGAGTAGTAAGTAAAAACACTATTAAAAAGAAATCTGTGTCCTCATCATTTAACTGAGGATAACACAATTACAAACTTACTTTTCATGGTAATATTGAAAATTGAAGAAGACAGTTCATATAAACTCTTAACACACTATTGGCACAGAAGTGCTTTTTTCTTTTGGTTTTATGTCTTAATATCATCTTACTATTCACTGACATACTGAAGTAGGTCCTGGATATTTTGCATTAAATTTTTTTTTTTCTTTTTTCCTGACTCTTTCCTTCCCAGGCCAAGGTCAGTCTAAAGAGATTCTTTTCTTTGGGAAGAGATTCTTTAAGTCTCAAACCTCTAGGTCTTATATTCCAACCCAATCTAGCAATGTCCACAGAATTAACTGTATTATTTTTTGGAGCTAGATCAAAATAATATCCCTTGGTTTCTTTTTCATTTTCTCTGTACATATATTTATAGAGCAACTTCCCTTTCTCTGATAACTCAGTTGGTAAAGAATCTGCCTGCAATACAGGAGACTCTGGTTCAGTTCCTGGGTTGAGAAGATCCACTGAGAAGGGGTAGGCTACCCACTCCAGTATTCTTGGCCTTCTCTTGTGGCTCACCTGATAAAGAACCCGCCTGCAATACAGGAGACCTGGGTTCGATCCCTGGGTTGAGAAGATCCCCTGGAGAAGACTCCAGTATTCTGGCCTAGAGAATTCCAGGGCCTGTATAGTCCATAGGGTCGCAAAGAGTCGAACACAACTGAGAGACTTTCACTTTCTATACATACTTAATCTACACCAAGAAATAAGTGCCCAGTGTAACACTGGTGTACAACTTAAGGATTCATTGTTTCCATGGCTGCAACATGACACAGCAGAATTTCATGAAGTACTGTGGCATTAATATATTAGTATGGGGAACACATGTACACCCGTGGCAGATTCATGTCAATGTATGGCAAAACCAACACAATATTGTAAAGTAATTAGCCTCCAATTAAAATAAATAAATAAATATATGTGTATATATATATATATATGTGTGTATATATATACATATATATGTATATATATACTAGTATGAGCACATACATAACCAGAGCATTTAGGCTAGAGTATGATAAAGGAATTGTTCAGAGAGTTAGAAGGTAGAATTAAGTGCTGCTGTCTGAATGCTTCCTACTATATATTTTGTTTTAAAAAAATTGTTAACATTATGCATTTGCTTAGGAGGCAGTCAACAGCACATAACTCTGTATGAGAAAGTTAAATGTGTGATGCTTTTTTAAGAAACAGTCCAGAAAATGTGAAACAGTAGTCATATGTGAAGCATGTTTACATAATATATGTGGAATACAATTATATTTAAGATAATCTGTTTGATCCTCTAAGAGTATACTTAGTACATGTTTGCTTTCCTTACTCTAGACTCAGTAGTAATTCAGTATACAATAAAAATAAGGAACCTCCTCCAAGAGGGATATAAATAATGATGTCATGCTGGAAGTTGATGAATCATACAATGTGAATTTGCTTCTTCACAACTGTGCATAATAGAGTGAAACAAGCAGTATCTTCTCGAAAGTTCACTCTCCATTGTCTAATTAATTAAGAACTGAAAGTTTTAACATTTATGGTTACACCTGGATTTATTTATTAGCAGTTTTACTTATTGGTACAGTCATTTCAGAAAGAAAAAGGTCAATTTGATCATATTTTTCAGTCCCTGGAGTATTTCATATTATACTTTAATCATATTATGCTTTATTTTAGCATGCCTTGTTGCCATATCTATTATACAGAGCTGTGTTCTCAACTCAATATGGTAAATGTCCACGAACCAAACAAGGCTTAAGTCCTTCTTGTCCTTACCTAGGGATGAGACTAACCTATTTGGTTTTAAAATCACATTATATGAGTCACCATTTTAATGAAGTTAACTATTTGATTCCGTCCACTTCCTGCTTTAGTTTAAAGGTGAATTAGTAGAGAGTTTGGTTGAGGCATCTAAAATGTTCTTTTCTGATTGAGCAAAGCTAAGTTAAAAAGCATGTGCCAGATAAAACACATTAAGTAGAAATATACTTCCTAAGAAAGAAGAATAAGCTTGGCTAAACTACAGTGAAGGAAGGTTTTTGAAAGTTACCCTTGGCAGCTCTAAAAAAAAACTTTTTTTAGTTATAATACAAATACAGTCAGGTATACTTGACTCATGTTGTTCTATGATCATTTTTATCATTGTATTTTTACTAAGCATATCTATGAGTAGCAGGCAATATGTTTGTCTCTTCAGTATCATATAAATATGCCATTTTGATCTTGGGAAATGGGAAAAACCTTAGACTTCTGAGTCAGGTAGTATAAACTCTTTAATTCATGTTATCACACTTTCCCACAAAAAAAGATAGGAAGTTCATAATCTTGATACCAAAATTTTCAAACATGAAAAATCAATATAGGACTTGTTGGCATGTATAGTGAACATTTATTGAATTATCATTTACAGTTGGAAAACAACAATCCAAAGAGCAGAAGATGTGCTAGACAGTTCTGATGCTATTTCCGATCAGTTTTCTTAGTAACATAACATGCCATTTTCTTTGAATCAAGAAAGGTCCAATGAGCCAGCACACAAATTTATATTACTGTCTCTACATTTAGCATCTGCAAAGCATGGAACTGTAAAAGACAATTTATGTACCACTACCAGTAAAAAAGAGCATATAGCAGTGGCTGTTCAAGCACATTTTTGTAGTTGTTCAGTTGCCAAGTCGTGTCCTACTTTTTGTGACCCAGTGGACTACAGCATGCCAGGCCTCCTTGTCCCTCACCATCTCCCAGAGTTTGCCCAAGTTCATACATAGGTATATTGATATTTGATGACAAACCTTTTCCCCAATGTGGGTGTTTAATGAAACTATCAAATCATGTATAGTGGCACACTACTCATTGTTATTTGGATAATGCAGTTAAAATGCTGTTAATTATTCTTAACATCTGCAAAAGGAAAAAAAGACACTCACTTTAAACTGTTGATAAGAATGCATCTATTGTCCCTATATTACTAACATGATATACTGACATTCTAAAACAACCTGTTTCTACCAAACATATTTTTCAGTGTTTAGTAAGTAATGTGTGATTTGTTTTTCAAATTTGATAATGTCAAGTACTGAATCTCTTAGTCACTTGTTAGATATTGTACTTCGAATAAGAGACGTTATTTCCTGTTGTAAAGATAATTTTGAAGAGAGATAGGCAAGAAACATATACAAAAGCATTGTTTGTCTAAAAACAACAGTTGTTAGATATTTCTTATTTCCTTAATCAATGATTTCTAGTATTGAGACTCATTTTTGAACCATATTTTGTGTGTTTCACAAAATTATGTCAGAAGTCCATAATTAGGTATCTGATCATAAAGTCAGTTGGTTTTCATTTCACAATCTTGGGAACTACAAATATACATTTGTTATGCCCTGTTTTTCAGTTATGTAAATTCATGGTTGAAATGCAATTATAGAGTTATTAGATCTCAGCATAGGAAACTGAGAGCTAGATACCTAACAAAGAAATATTTTAGTGTCCCTTTGAAGTTCAGCTGCTGTAAGAAGTGGCCTTGGAAAATGCTTCAGTGAATATTGTAATAACATGAGATGACAGATGTAATGCTACAGTATATCAGAGAGGACTGAGTTAGTTCAGTAAACTTTTAGAGAATGGTAAAGAGTATATTACAGGCACTGGAGATAATTGTCATACAGAGCCCTATAAAAGATTATTTTTTTGATAAGTGTAATAAATTGTTGTTTTCAGCCACCAATTTTTATCAGTTGTCTTGATAAGTGCATCATACAAATGGCCCAAATCGATTTGATTTGTTTCATGCTTCTTGGGCAAGATTAAATTCAGCTTCTTTTTAAATGAAAGTTATGATCCTTTATGTCCATTTAATTCAGTGTAGTTTTATGCATTTCAACATTTTCTTGTCATAAAATGCCAATAAAGCCTTTCTATTCATGATTTATTGAATGACTACAGAACAGTTGCATGATCAAGTAATAGAACTGTAAGTATCCTTGTGTTATTTGTTCCATCTTCCCATGGTTCTAGACTCTGAAGTCTATAAAGTGTTCTCAATAGATAGTGATCTGCCTAGCTTTTAAGCGACTTAGCAGCAGCAGTGCTGGAAATGTTGCTATCTGCTTATGCCATAAAATTGACTATTTATTTTCTTAACTGACATGACTGCTTCATTATTAGATAGAAAGAAATTATGTTTTCTCACAATGCTTTTTCAGAGTTTGAATTTTTCCAGTTTAATGTTATTTGCTTCAAATTCTTTAAGCACTGCAACCGTGTTGGTGTAGGGTTCTTAACCATTGAACTTTTATTTATTTATGTATACATCTCTTTTTCGAAATTGTAAGCCTTTCAAAGGTAGCATCCATGGTCTCATTTATTACGTTATACTCATGACTGTCTTACATCTTGAGAAATCTTAAAGGAAGGAGGGACATTTTCTTACACATTTATGAATATATGGAAGTCTTTCTACATTAAGTCTCATTGCAGTGAAAACATTTGACTTCAGAGGAAATGCACAATATTATCACAGTTTTACACAGGATAATCCCTTACGTGTGTGTGTGTGTGTGTGTGTGTGTGCACGTGCACTTTGTAGCTCAGTCATGTCTGACTTTTCGCAACCTCATGGACTGTAGTCTACCATGTTCCTCTGTCCATGAGGATTCTCCAGGCAAGAATACTGGAATGGTTTGCCTTTAATCCCTGATAGAGACAAACAGCAGTCATTATTTTCCAATACAGTTAAATAAAGCTTTGCCTTTTACATTTAGTCTACACTTAGCTTATTTCAAAGATATTTGTTGGTAAAAAAAAAAAAAAGTCAGTATAGTCAATTTGAAAAATAATAGTACCAGTGTTTAGCTGAGTATAGAAAAACTATAAAAAATAAGTGTCCTCTTTTGCATAAATAGTAACACTTCTAAGGACAGATACTGGAATGAGGTCATTTAGCACTTTTCTCATTTTCTTATGTATTTAGATTGATTTATAATGGAGAACTCTGTACTCTTGAGCTGAATCTCACTTTAGAGAGCAAAAGTAATTATCCTTCTACATATTTTAGCAGATGAAGCAGGTTATTTTATTCTTTTCTCTTAAGCTAAAAGCGTTGAACCACTAAAATATAATGAATACTTTTATTCAAGGCTATTTAAAAGATCCTCTCAGTATACAAAAAGGGAATTACCAATGCAGACAAGTTTCTGGAAAATTCTATTTAGAGAGAGGATAGCACCTGTTTCTTTCTCATTTCTCTGTAGTCACAATAACAAAAGCATAGCTAAAAGAGATGTAGACTTTATTGAAAGAAATGTATCCACTAGGATGGAAAAAAATGAAGGAAGTCAGTTTGTGCAAATGTGAATGAGGTCTAGAAGAATAGATACCAACCAATCTGTGCTTCATAAAAAAATAAATGTTTCTGCAAAAAATGAAAAAGAAATTAGATTCTGAAGCCACAAATTTTTATTGCCAAGAAGGCCTGCTTTGCAGAAGCCTGCATCTGTTATAAACAGACCAGACGGATGTACACAAAAATAGAAAGCTTCAAAGAAAGGGTGTGATTCACATGCCTTGCTTTAATAGCAATATCCAGCTTTCTTTTGAAGTAGACTGGTCTTCGAAGCAGGTGTCCTAAAGGTGCCATCATACTGCTGAAGTCAGCCAGTGTTTGAAAGCTTGCCAGCTTGAAGGCCATTAATTGACAAGCCCTGACAGTCCAGTATCACAGGGAAGGAAATTACACAAAGAAGTGAGCCTCAATTCCAAGCACCTCACCCAGAGAAACAGCAGAGGGAGCTGCCAATCTTTTCAAAACCAAAGTATATGACATGTGCAGCTTCAAAATGATGAACCTCTAAATAAGAATTTAACTGGGCAGAAATCACTATAATGTCTTTAATTACCTTTTAGCAGTTTGATTTTATATAATTTCTGCAAGATATCAATCTGGAATTAATTTGGATAAAAAATAAATAAGAACAGAAAAAAAAAATATATATATATATATAGCTTCTTGCTGATAGTTGCTGGTTTCTAAAATTTGTGTGGTGGCCAAAATGATGTGACACTGCGGTTCTCCGATCAGGGCAAGAGGCAAAGATAAGCTCTTACTAACCAAAGATATTTGCAGGGATATCCAAATCCCTTCTTATCTAAAAGGATTATCTTGTGTGTCTAAATATGTTTAAATTTCTCCTTGTCCCTTTCTAAGAATCTACCTGAAGAGTGCAACAAGATTTGAAAGTGGGCCCACTGAGACTTTGTGAAGATTCTGTTACATATATTTTTTAAAAAGTACAAAATGATTATATAGCACCAGAAATACTTATTGTGTCAGCCGTGACTTGACATGGGATGCCCCTCATTTTTGTCTCTTCACTTGACTGCTAATTGCTTCAGGCAATCCTTTTGTAAATACAGCAGAGTGATAAACTACAGAACTGCAGAATATCTAAAAATGCTAAACAGAGAGCATCATAAGAATTCAAAACTGGTTATTAGGAAATATATTCTGTCTACTACAGAAACAACTGGAGCTTCCCAGATGGCGCTAGTGGTAAAGAACCCATCTGCCAGTGCAGGAGATATAAGAGAAGTGGGTTTGATCCTTGGGTTAAGAAGATCCTCTGGAGGAGGGCATGGCAACCCACACCAGTCTTCTTGCCTGGAGAATCCCATGGATAGAGGAGCATGGCCCGCTACAGTCCACAGGGTCTCAGAGTCGGACATGACTGAATTGATGTAGCATGAATGCACAGAAACAGTTAAACTTGGTGTCTTGACATAAAGGTGTGTCTCATTGCATTTACTGAGTAAGAGATGATCCTTGTAGACAGTGGCCTCCCTGCTTTGAATTATATTATATACACAGTTGCAAACTTAACAGGCATACCTGAGAAAGATATTTGGAAAAAATGGTCATTTCTACTTCCCAAGACCAGTGTCTTGGATTTTGTTAAAAAAAAAAAAAAAAATGTGGTCTCTCTCTTCTCTGCTGTATTGCAGTAGGACCAGGAAAGGTAAAGACATGAGATTATTTACATTTACATTCACATATGTATAAAGGAGAGTACTTAATAATCCCTTTAAAGATGTCAAAACCTGAAAGCCCGCTTTAAGACATTTAAACAAGAGGTGCACCTACTAGCCTGCACATGTGGTAGATGCTTCTGCAACACTTAGGATAATGATGTCATTGCTTGAAGACAAATAAATATTCCTTATTAATAGATTTCAAGGCAACCTGTTTTTTCAACTTCTATCCTATTTATAATAAAGTAACTTCAAACTTAATCATGTTCAAGTGATAATTTACGATTTTTTTTTTCAAATGAAACTTACCTACAAAGTGTTTTGGGACATGGGACATTGTAAAATCATAATTTATGATTAAATGTACTTTAATAACACTGTTGCAAGTAGTATCTTTTTAACTTTATATTTTGAATTGAATTTGGATTTAAAGTCACAAAGACAGGATAGAAGCTATCTGTATCCATTTCACCCAGATTCTCCAGATATTAACATTTACATAACCATGGTGCCTTTATCAAATCTGAAATATTAACACTGATGCAGTGCTATTAATTAACTAAACTACGGACTTCAAGTATATTAATTTTGAGATACATGCATATATTTCCCATTTTTCCCTCTTTTCTGGGACACAGTTTAGGATATCATGTTGCCTTCAGTTGTCATGTCAGCCTAGGCTTCTCTCATCTAACAGTTTCTCAGTCTTTAAGTTTTGTGAATCTGACGTTTTGTAAAGTTGGTGCTAAGTTATTTTCATGAATATAGGTATTTTTTCAAGATTACAATGAGATTATGAGTCATCAGTTCAGTTCAGTCACTCAGTTGTGTCCGACTCTTTGCGACCCCATGAATCGTAGCACACCAGGCCTCCCTGTCCATCACCAACTCCCAGAGTTCACTCAGACTCACATCCATCGAGTCAGTGATGCCATCCAGCCATCTCATCCTCTGTCGTCCCCTTCTCCTCCTGCCCCTCATTCCTCCCAGCATCAGAGCCTTTTCCAATGAGTCAACTCTTCACATGAGGTAGCCAAAGTACTGGAATTTCAGCTTTAGCATCATTCCTTCCAAAGAACACCCAGGGCTGATCTCCTTTAGAATGGACTGATTGGATCTCCTTACAGTCCAAGGAACTCTCAAGAGTCTTCTCCAACACCACAGTTCAAAAGCATCAATTCTTCAGCACTCAGCTTTCTTCACAGTCCAACTCTCACATCCATACATGACCACAGGAAAAACCATAGCCTTGACTAGACGTACTTTTGTTGGCAAAGAAATGTCTCTGCTTTTCAATATGCTACCAAGGTTGGTCATAATTTTCCTTCCAAGGAGTGAGTGTCTTTTAATTTCATGGCTGCAGTCACCATCAGCAATGATTTCGGAGCCCCCAAAAATAAAGTCTGGCACTGTTTCCACTGTTTCCCCATCTATTTCCCATGAAGTGATGGGACCGGATGCCATGATCTTCATTTTCTGAATGTTGAGCTTTAAGCCAACTCTTTCACTCTCCTCTTTCACTTTCATCAAGAGGCTTTTTAGTTCCTCTTCACTTTCTGCCATAAGGGTAGTGTCATCTGCATATCTGAGGTTATTGATATTTCTCCCAGCAATCTTGATTCCACCTTGTGTTTCTTCCAGTCCAGCGTTTCTCATGATGTACTCTGCATATAAGTTCAATAAGCAGTGTGACAATATACAGCCTTGACATACTCCTTTTCCTATTTGGAACCAGTCTGTTGTTCCATGTCCAGTTCTAACTGTTGCTTCTGGACTTGCATATAGGTTTCTCAAGAGGCTGGTCAGGTGGTCTGGTATTCCCATCTCTTTCAGAATTTTCCACAGTTTATTGTGATCCACATAGTCAAAGGCCTTGGCATAGTCAATAAAGCAGAAATAGATGTTTTTTTTTTGATCTCTCTTGCTTTTTCCATGACTGAATAAACTGACATTATGTGTCTTTCTCTCATATCAAGAATGAATATCAAAATGACTCCTTACTGGTGATAATAACTTTGATCATTTGGGTGAGGTAGTATCCACCAGCAGAGAAGACAATGACACCCCTCCAGTACTCTTGCCTGGAAAATCCCATGGAGGGAGGAGCCTGGTAGGCTGCAGTCCATGGGGTTGCTAAGAGTTGGACATGACTGAGCAACTTCCCTTTCACTTTTCACTTTCATGCATTGGAGAAGGAAATGGCAACACACTCCAGTGTTCTTGCCTGGAGAATCCCAGGGGCAGCAGAGCCTGGTGGGCTGCCATCTATGGCGTCTCACACAGTCAGACAAGACTGAAGTGATTCAGCAGCAGCAGCAGCAGCAGCAGCAGTAGCAGCAGCAGCAGCAGCAGCAGCATCTGCGAGGTTTCCCTATAGTTAACTTACTAGGTTTTTTTTTTTTTTCATTTTCATATTTTGTTAATTAGAAATGAGACTCTAGATCTAGGTACACCCAAAGGAAATAGGAATGAATTTCTCTCTATTGGAGAGAGAAGTATCATAGAATTTGTGTACATTAAAATCACTTAAGGCAGTTACCAAGTATTTGGCTGAAATACTTTAAGGCTATGCAAATATTTTGTTTCTTTAGATTGTGTGTGCATTTCTTAATTGCATTTCTGTAGTTGCATCACTTTTTTATGCAATCTGAAAACCTACCTTTCACGTAGATTATGTATTACTACTTTTTCACTTAAATTGATATGTTTATGCTTAAATTTAGCAAATTTCTACTTATTTTTCATTTGTCTTAATTTTTACAATTTTTCTTTTTTTCTAATTTCTACATAATTATTTTTATGATTACATTTTCCTCTGTTGATTTATTGAATATGACACCTGATTTTATTATTTAATGACTGCTTTGTGGTTCATCACAAGCATCTTTAAATTATTGCCATCTAAATTTAAGTGGTCAAGAAGCAACAGTTAGAACTGGACATGGAACAACAGACTGGTTCCAAATTGGGAAAGGAGTACATCAAGGCTGTATATTGTCACCTTGTTTATTTAACTTATATGCAGAGTACTTCATGCAAAATGCTGGGCTGGATGAAGCACAAACTGGAATCAAGATTGCCAGGAGAAATAGCAATAACCTCAGATATGCAGATGACATAACCCTTATGGCAGAAAGCGAAGAACTATAGAGCCTCTTGGTGAAAGTGAAAGAGGAGAGTGAAAAAGTTGGCTTAAAACTCAACACTCAAAAAGCAAAGATCATGGCATCCAGTCCTATCACTTCATGGCAAATAGATAGGGAACAATGGAAACAGTGAGTGGCTTTATTTTGGGGGACCCTCAAATAACTGCAGATGGTGACTACCGCCGTGAAATTAAAAGACGCTTACTCCTTGGAAGAAAAACTATGACCAACCTAGACAGCATCTTAAAAAGCACAGACATTATTTTGTTGACAAAGGTTGGTTGAGTCAAAGCTATGGTTTTTCCAGTAGTCATGTATCAGTGTGAGAATTGAACCGTAAAGAAAGCTGAGCACAAAAGAACTGATGCTTTTGAAATGTGGTTTTGGAGAAGACTACTCTTGAGAGTCCCTTGGACTGCAAGGAGATCATTGGAAGGACAAATGCTGAAGCGCCAATACTTTGGCCACCTAATGCAAAGAATCAACTCATTTGAAAAGACCCTGATGCTGGGAAAGATTGAAAGCAGGAGGAGAAGGAGATGACAGAGGATGAGATGGTTGGATGGCATCACTGACTCAATAGACATGTGTTTGAGCAGGCTCTTGGAGATAGTGAAGATCAGGGAAGCCTGGTGTGCTGTAGTCCATGCAGTCACAAAGAGTCAGACATGACTGAGTGACTGTACAAAACAACAGCAAATAAGTGGCAATATAAAGGCTTCAAAATTACATGATTTCATTTTTCCCTTCCTATTCTTTGGGTTACTGAGGTTGTCCATTTTCCTTTTGAATATATTTTAAGCCTTATTTCATGTTTAGTCAACTATCTTTTAAAAAGTTATTTTTATATCATGTTGTACACCTTAACCTACACTATGTTGTATGTCAATTTGTATCTCAAATAAATTAGGAAAAAAAAATCATTGGTTTCCAGAGGTGAGGGGAGAAATGAATAGGAAGAATATAGAGGGATTTGAGGACAGTGAAAATACTCTATGTATTAATACAACTTTGGATATATATCATTATACATTTGTCCAAAACTGTAGAATGTAGAACACCAAGTGAACCCTAAGGGAAGCTATGGATTATGGATGATTAAGATGGGTCAAAGTAGATTCATCTTTGGTAAAGATGATGATGAGTGATCATTATGATGAGTCATGTTAATAATGCAGGATGTTATGCATGTTTGGAGGCAAGGTAACATATGAGAAACCTCTGTCTTCCTGTCAGTTTTGTTGTAAACCTAAAACTGCCAAAAAAATAGTCTTAAAAGTATATATTTTGAAAATGATTTATATAAAATGACAATATATTTTGTTTTACTCCTGTATTTATCATTTGCAATGCTTTTTATTCCTTTATTTATTATTTCTGATAGGTAGTTTCATATATCCATCTGGTATCATTTACCTTGTGTCTAAGTGTTTGAAAGACTTCCTTTGACATTTCTTCTAGTGTGGCTCTGTCCCAGATTAACCATTTTAATGTTGTATCTACAAAACATTTTACTTTACCTTTGTTTTTGATAGATATTTTTCCTAAGCATCAATTTCTAGGATAGCATTATGTTTCATATATTAAATACAGCTTTGCTGTCTCTTCACTTGGCAGTGTTTCAGAAAAGAAATGTGCTGCCTTATTTTTTTTTTCCTCTTTCCCTATATAATATGTCTTCTTTCTCTGGCTGTTTTTAAGATTTTCTCTTTTATAGCAGTTTTAATAAATTAGATTAAAATACATCTTGGTATAATTTCTTTACTATTCTTATGCTTGTGTTCTTTGCATATCTTGCATTTGGAAAAGTTTTAGTCATTATCTTGTCAAGAGTTTTTCTTTCCCTTCTCTCCAATTTGAGGACTTCACTTATATCTATATTAGATTGAGTTGTTTCACTGATGATTTTATATGTGTGTGTACTTTATTATACAAATTTACCATATATGTAATAAATCATATACTTGTATATAAAGATAATTTCTTATTTTCTCTTTGTTTTGGATAGCTCATATTTCTGTGATTTCAAGGTCCATAATCTTTTATTTTATAATATTTAGTCTGCTATTAACCTATATTGTATTGAAGTATAGTTGAAGTATAGTGTTTCAGCTGCACAGCACAGTGATTCAGTTATACAAATACACATAAGTTATTTTTGAAATTATTTTCCATCATAGTTTAATACAAGATATTGACCATAGTTCACTATGCTGTACAATAAACCTTTGTTGCTTGTTACATATCTATTTTTAATAAGAAATCTAGCATTCTATTTATAAGTCAAACCAGTGCAATCAAAATGTCATAAACTTTTTAGTTAGGCAAAAATTCATAAACTTTCTAAAATATATATATTATACATATTTTTGTATATGTATACAAAAACTTTTTTCTACTACACTTGATAAAGGCTTGAGAAAGAACATCAAAAAAAGAGATGGAAAAATTGGAGAGCATAAACTAAATGAAATGGGAGCACTGAATATGAAATAGACAAAGTGAAACAAACTAGATAAAAGATCATCATAATATAGTCCAATTGTTTTTAAACATGACTACTCATTAGAAGTACTACATCAACAACCTTGGATGTGCAGACGGCAGCAGTCTTAATGGCAGAAAGCAAAGAGGAACTAAAGAGCTTCTACAGGAGAGTGAAAGAGCCGTCTTAAAACTAAATATTAAACTAAGATCATGGCATCTGGCCCCATTGCTGCATGGCAAACAGAAGGGGAAAATGTGGAAGTAGTAACTGCTTTACTCTTCTTGGGCTCCAAAATCACTGTGGACAGTGACTGCAGCCATGAAATCAGAAGGCAATTGCTTCTTGGCTGGAAAGCAGTGACAAACCTAGACAGTGTATTGAAAAACAGAGACATTGCTCTGCCATCAAAGGTCCATATAGTCAAGGCTATGGTCTTCCCAGTGGTCATTTACGGTTGTAAGAGCTGGACTGAAAAGAAGGCAGCGCCAAAGAATTGATGCCTTTGAACCGTGGTGCTACAGAAAACTTCTGAATGTCCCTTGTACAGCAAGATCAAACCAGTCAATCTTAAGGGAGATCAACCCTGAATATTCACTGGAAGGACTGATGCTGAAGCTGAAGCTCCAGTGTTTTGGTCTCCGAAGCAAGCAGA
This sequence comes from Ovis canadensis, assembly GCF_042477335.2. Classification (NCBI taxonomy): domain Eukaryota; kingdom Metazoa; phylum Chordata; class Mammalia; order Artiodactyla; family Bovidae; genus Ovis; species Ovis canadensis. The sequence goes on along the minus strand of NC_091246.1, from coordinate 79,945,196 downwards.
CAACTCATCGGAAAAGTCCCTGATCCTAGAAAAGATTGAGGGCAGGAGAAGAGGGCATCAGAGGATGAGATGGCTGGATCTCATTACCAATGCAGTGAACTTGAACTTGGACAAACTCCAGGAGATGGTGAGGGACAGGGAGGCTTGGAGTGCTACAGTCCCTGGGGTCACAAAGTGTCAGACATGACTGGGAGACTGAACAACAGCAGCAACAACACTCATTAGAAACATATCTGCAGCTCTGGAGAAAAAAAGAAATACCTGAGCATTTGTGTTTTCAAAAATTTCAAGGTAATTCTGATATGCATCTGGATTTTAAAAAGTGACTACAGGTTTTTCTATTAGATCCTAGTTTTGGTGATATAGAGTTCTGTTATTTTTCTTTTGACCAATCATGATGCAATGGTATTGAGTAATAGTTACATAATTACAATGGTAAAAGATATTTATCAGTTTTCACAATCAATAGCCAGACAAATAAAAGATAATTACAATTGCAAGTCAAAATAATTAACACAATTTGGGGGGAGTCAAGCAGAGTGATGTGGTAAGTGGAAGTACATAAATGAACATGTTTTCATCCACCCAGTCAGTCTAGTCTTTTGGTTAATGCATTTAATCTATTTGCCTTTAAGTTAATTATCAATATATATGATCCTATTACTGTTTTCTTAATTGTTTGCATTTATATTCTATATTTTCTTTTATTATATTTTTATTTTCTGTTTATTTTCTATATGTCTTTTATTTCTCTTGTGTTTCCTGCTTAGAGAATTTCCTTTAGCGTTTGTTGTAAAGCTGGTTTGGTGGTGCTGAATTCTCTTAACTTTTGCTGGTCTGGAAAGCTTTTGATTTCTCCATCAAATCTGAATAGTCTTTCTGGGTAGAGTATTCTTGGTTATACGTTCTTCCCTTTCATCACTTTAAATATATCATTCCATTCCCTTCTTGCTTCTAGAGTTTATGTTGAGAAGTCAGCTGATAGCCTGATAGGAGTTCGCTTGTATGCTATTTGTCATTTGCTCTTGTTGCTTCCTAATATTTTATCTCTGTCTTTAATTTTTGTGAGTTTGAATACTATATGTCTTGGTGTGTTCCTTCTTGGGTTTATCCTGCCTGGAACTCTCTGTGCTTCCTGGACTTGGGTGACTGTTTCCTTTCCCATGTTCAGGAAGTTGTCAGCTATTATCTCTTCAAATATTTTCTCAGGTTGTTTCTCCCTCTCCTCTCCTTCTGGGACTCCTATAAGGCAAATATTGGTGCATTTAATGTTATGCTAGAGGTCTCTTAGGCTGTCCTCATTTCTTTTCAGTCATTTCTATATTCTGTTCTATGGCAGTGATTTCCAGCAATGTCCTCCAGGTCGTTTATCTGTGCTTCAACCTCAGTTACTCTGCTATGGATTCCTTTTAGTGTACTATTCATTTCTGCTTTTTCTTTAGTTCTTCTAGGTCTTTGGTAAACTTTTCTTGAGTCTTCTCTATCTTCGCCTCCATCATTTTCCCAAGATCCTGAATCATCTTCACTATTTTTCTGGAAAGTTGCCTATCTTCACTTAATTTAGTTGTTTTCCTGGGGTTTTATCTTGTCCCTTCATCTGGGACATAATTTTCTGCTTTTTCATCACAATTAACTTTTTGTGATATGGTTTTTGTTTTATCCACTGTGAGACTGTGTTTCTTCTTGCTTCTTCTTTAATGGATGAAGCCAAGAGGCTTGTGAAAGCTTCTTGATAGGAGGGACTGGCAATGGGAAAAACTGGGCCTTCCTCTGGTGGGCAAGGCCTTGCTCAGTAAAGCTTTAATCCAATTATCTGATGATGGGTGGATTGCACTCCCTCCCTGATAGTTGTTTGGCCTGAGGCAACCCAGCCCTGGAGTCTGCAGCTCTATGGTAGGGTTATGCCAAAGTGGACCTTCCAGTGCCCCAGGCCCTGTGGTGAGGCCCTGCTAACCCACGCCTCCACCGGAGACCCTCCAACACTAGCAAATAGTTTTGGTTCAGTCTCCTGTGGGATTACTGCTCCTCTCCTCTGGGTCTTGCTTGTGCCCTCCAAGACTGAAGTCTCTCTTTCCCCCAGTTGTCTGGAAGTCCCATAATCAAATCCTGCTGGTCTTCATGGCCACATTCCCTGGGGATTACCAGTCTCTGTGTTGGGTCCCCAGGCTGGGAAGTCTGACATGGGGTTCCAAACCTTTACAAAGGTATGAGAACTTTGGTATTTTTGTTCTCCAGTCTGTGTGTCATCCACCCAGAGGGTATAAGATTTGATTTTATCATGATTGCACCCCTCCTACTATCTCGTTAAAGCTTTTTCTTTGTCTCTGGACATGGGCTATCTTTTTTTGGTGGGTTACAGCATCCCCTGTAAATGGTTGTCCAACAGCTAGTTGCAGTTTTGTTGCTCTTGCAGGATGAGATGGGCACATGTCCTTCTACTCTGCAATCTTGAACTGGAATTTCTAGCTTATTTTTTTCTCAGATACTGTACTTTTCATTCCTAGATGTTTGCTTATATTTATTAGTTGTAATAGCTCTTTTAATATCCTTATTAGCTAATTTTAATATCTTTGTCAATGATGAGAAGGTATTTATTGATTGAGTTTTCTTGCAATAATGGATCATATAATCTTGCTTTTTTGCACACTTGGCACTTGGGTGCCAAATGTAATTTTATCTTTTTGAATGTGAAATAGTTTTATATTTCAATACTTATTCTGAACTTTGGAATAAGTTTGGAACAATATTGGGATATTCTATCCTAGGATGTAGTTCCATTACTGTGAATAATTTTGACCCTACAGGGACTTGCTTGAAAGATTCTTCAGGCAGCACAAGAGCTACATTTAGTTTAGAGCTAATTATTCCCTTCTAAGTACTCTTCCAAGTGTCTTATGAATTATTAAGTTTTCCAGCATGGTTAGTAGAGATAAACAAATAGAAATAAAATAGAGATAAAAATGAAGGTTAAAAAAATGTTTAAATATCAGGTATTGTTCCCTCTTGTCCTTCTTTTCTTTTTTTTTTTTTTTTTTTAATATTCTCCCTGGTCTCAGGCAGTTCCTTTATCAGCACCTGCTGATTAACAATAATCTAGGGGAAGTTTCAGTAACTCTCCAAAGTTCCCTTTTACTGTGATGCTGCCTTTCCATTATTAGTCTGTCCATCAAATCTATCCATATTTTATTTGTAGGTTCTCAGATATCTCTCCCTATTCAAGGTATCTGCTTGATGTGTCCAGGTTCTCATTCATTACATTGTCACTTGAAAACACTTTCAAGGCTGTGAACTGTGATAGTCATAGGATTCTTCTCATTTGTGTCCCGTCTCTGAGGATCACAGTATTTTCTTTCACAATTTCTAGCATCTTGAAAACAACTTTTTAATTTTTTTTCACCTTTTGAAATATTTCTAAAGTGATCACCTATATATTTTACTTTGGGAATGTTTTTCTATCACAGTTTTACTTAAATATTTTGAATTTTGTGTTTTGTCAAATCTCATATCCCACTTATGTGGTGAGATTACTTAGTTCCAATTACTGAATTGGTAGAATAGATTTATATTTGTCATAGTCTTATTTCAGTAATGATCTCAATTCAGTGAATATTAAACACTTAGTTTAATGAAGCAGATGTAAGTGGTTTAAAATCAGTTTATCTGGTTTTAAATTCAGATCTATCATCAAGAAAGGTGAAGTTGAAGCTGCTGAAACTTACTAAGACTCAGTTTCTTTTTTCATCTAATAGGAACATTAATAACTGCTTCTTAGATTAACTTTAAGGAAGAATAATGACAATAAGTTGTACTAGTGTTATCATTATCAAGATGTTTGATGATATTGATATAATTTAGTGTTTACTATTATAAAATTTCATAAAATGCTATATATTAACAAATATATACGAAATCTAGAAAAATGATACAGGTGATCCTATTTGCAGGGCAGGGATAGAGATGCAAATGTAGAAAACAGCCTTTTGGACACAATGGGAAGGAGAGGGTGAGATGAATTGAGAGAGTAGCATTGACATAAACATACTACCATGTGTAAAATAGATAGCTAGAGGGAGGCCAATGTATAGCACAGAGAGATCAACTTAGTGCTCAGTTATGACCCAGAGGGGTGGGATGGAGGAGGGGTGGGATGGAGGAGTGGGGGGAGGGAAGCTCAACAGGGAGAGGATATATGTATGCATATAGCTGATTCACTTTGTTGTACAGCAGAAATGAACACAACATTGTAAAGCAATTATACTCCAATTAAAAATAAATTAAAAAGAAAACATAAAAAATAGTTATATCACCTCTTCATTGTAGGAAAACATATATAGGAATTTGTAGTATAACAAGGATTCTTCTTAGGTCTAAGAGTAACTAGTAAATTATTCATTCTTTTAAATAATTTATTCTTGGTATCAGGCTCTCTTTCTTACCCAGTTGACTCAAAAAACTAACTGATGATGACAGATTATGAGAGTAACAGATCATATTGGAAAATATATGTCATTAACTAAATAGTGAGTCTTCCCAAAAAAACTCTTCAACAAATCCCAGGTATATTTCTCACTTTTTCCACTAGTGACTGAGCTCACCATATATCTGCTAAATTAACAGTACCTAATAGAGTTTCAGACTTTTCCTAGGTGAGTGGTAGTAACTTACAATGCCATGTCTCTGTTTTCACCCTGATCTGAAGGCAACGCAGATCTTATTAAGATCAGAAGTACCAGCAGAGAAAAAGTAATCAGGCTCTAGGAAAAAATATGTTTATCTGCCTTTTCAATCTCTTGTGTTTTCTTTTAGCTTTATGCATTCAACCTCTTTCTGCCTTTGGCATTGACTTAAGTTTCATTATAGTGCTGACCTCCAGCTAAAATATCTCTGGTAAAATTCTTAAACAAGAAAAAAAAAAAAAAAAAAAACCTGTTTGCCTGTATAAAACATCTTAAAATTATCATCAGAAAAAATAATATTTACTGACATCAATGAGCATGTTAAATATACTTCTTTTTTTAATTGTATTGACTGTATTGGTTTTATTTTTTTATTTTACTTTATTTATTTTATTTTTTAAAATAGAAATTTATTTATTTTAATTGGAGGCTAATTACTTTCAATATTGTATTGGTTTTTCCATACAACAACATGAATCTGCCACAGGTAACACTTGTTCTCCATCCTGAACCCCCCTTCCTCCTCCCTCCCCATACCAACCCTCTGGGTCATCTCAGTGCACCAGCCCCAAGCATCCAGTGTCATGCATTTAGTCTTTTAAATATACTTCTTATACTTATCTTTTGAGTAAATAATTTACTTGTTCAACTCATAAATGTTTTCAGAAGTAATACATCACTTTCCTGAACAACTTTGACTTTCATATAGTGAAATAGAAAAATATGTAGGTATTTGGCATTGTATTATGGGAACATATTCAGTATGTTCTCTTTATATGAAATTCAAAAGAGTTTACTTCAAATATGTCTAAGTAACATGGTGTAGTACTAGGACTCACTTCTTCATATTATGCTACAAATGTGGGCCTCCCTGGTTTCTCAGGTAGTAAAGAATCTGCCTGAGATACGGGAGACCAGGGTTCGATACCTGGGTTAGGAAGATCCCCTGGAGAAGGAAATGGCAACCCACTCTAATATTCCTGCCTGGGAAATCCCATGAACAGAGGAGCCTGGTGGGCTACAGTTCATAGTGTTGCAGAGTCAGACACAACTGAGCAACTAACACAACAGCAACACAAATTTGTGCAGTTGTAAAAATAAATGCCATTTTTATTACTTCCATTATTGGATAAACTATGTTGGAGTCTATATCATAATCTCAAAATTTTATTAGAATTTGGAATATTTTGCTTGGTTTTCTTAATACATGCAATTGATATGCATGTAGATCATTTAGGTGCATACACATACTTGTGCGTACACACGCACACACACAAAACCTCACACACACCAGCTTTCAATCATTTCTTGATGCATAAAAAAAAACATCTTGAAATACAGAGAGTTAAAAGCAATAGCCATTTATTTGCTCATGATTTCCTTCATTGATATTTGAATTAGGCTCACCTGATCCATTCTGCTACAGATCTCAACTGTGGTCCTTCACAAGTTTGTAGTCATTAAACTAGGTGTTCCAGGATGATCTCACATACTGCATGTAGATTTTTCTGGTGGTAGGCTTTGCCATCTCTTCTTAAAATTTCTCATCTTTGGAAAAGCTAATCTGAGTTTCCTTACATTTCAATTTCTGAATATCAAGATGAATAGAGTAGAAGCTGCAATAGCTTTTGAACACTGTACAGTGTCACATCTGCTGTATCTTTATTGGTTAAAGCAAACTAGGCACACTGCCAGCCCAGATTCAAGGGGATGGAGAAATAGACTTCACCTGTTAATTGTCATAGCAATGTAGTCACATTGCAAAAATGCATCTGTACAAGGATGGAACATATTATAACAGCTATATTTGTGTGCAATCTACTGTATCTGCTGTAAATGCTCTATTTGCTCAGTCATTGACGTGGAAGCCACCAGGTGAGTGAGTGAGGTCATAAACATGCATAGCTTTCTGCCTAGGTAACTGCTTAAGGACTGTGCTCCTCTAGTTGTCATCGTCAAAATGGGCTATAATCATGTATTTATACTGTGTCTGCACCTTTTATTTGCAACCCTCATCAATATTCTGTTAGAATGTACAGTAAGAAATTGAAAGGGGGAAGAATGATCAGTGTCCAGGTGTGCCTAAGTCATGTGTATGACACTATAACTTCAATATTGAGAAATTTTATGCCCTTACAGTCTAAGACTTTTGATTTGAAATAAGAAAGTAATAATTTTTGTATTTTCATGATTTTCATAAAGCTTTTTAGATATATAGCAATCAAGTATGAATCATTTATTTTTGGAGTTATCACTGTAAAATACTTAGATGATTCTATTATAAATATTCTTCTGGACTTAATTTTTACTAGGCTCAATTAAGTTTTACATAGTCATGGCATACTGTTATAGAAGTATTTGTGTTCTCTCATTGTCAGTGGTAAGATTTGCATTTCAGTCTGTGACTAAAATTTAATACAATTCTAAAAGACTATGTTCTTCATCAAATAATTTTCAATATAATGTTTTATGTTTTATTAAACTTGTTCATAGTGGTATAATCACAAGACTAATTAATTAAATAACAAAAATGAAATGGCACTTTTATCTCTTAAATTTGAGTTAGATGAATAATAAACTTTATTGTCAGATATTAAAATATCACCATTTACCAGAACCATGAGTTTGATTCCCTTATCTAGACATACTCTACACTATATTTAGGAATAAGTTATGTTCCTAACATATTTGTTGTTTGAAAATGGAAATACACTTCAAAAAAAAAAAAAGCCAAGATGTAAAATCTGACTTGGATTTTTGACAACTTCACAAAAAATCACATTGTTAACAATATGTGGCTTAAGTCTAGTTTAAGAATTAATGAATTTATTTATTATCTTATTCAATAGATCCTAACTATGCAACTAAAGTGTGCTCAAAATTATTCTTACTTTTTAACCTAAAACTGAGGAAGAGATAAGGTAATGTGATAACAAGGGTCTCAGCAGTGGATTGAAGTAATAAGTTGAAATTCTGTGATGATGACCCTATAAAATTTACCAGCTTTGTTAGTGATAACAGAGGCCTAAGTCAAATGGTAAGGTGGTTTTACAGGCTTACTGGTAATGAAAAGATATCAATTTTGAATGTGTTAATGTAAATTTAAATATAGTTATCATTTAGAAGCATAGTATACTTTTGTAATTTTTCCTAAAGACATGTGGAACTTTATATTCAAGAAAATATTCAGACATCATTTCATATAGTTTTTACTATCCAGAAGAAAACAGCAAGACCAAAAAGGGTAGTTTCTACAAAGTAAGCTCCAGAAGCCTAAATTCTAATGTCCTGTTTAGTATTATTTTCAAGATACCGTGGGAACAATTATTAACTCATGGGCATTGCTATTAACTCGTGGACATATAGTATGTGCCACATCATCTGCTCATTTATTATGTTTATCATTTTATTTATTACAGCAGTCATATGGTTGAGTAGCATTATCCTGAATTTATACAAGAGAAAAGATAGATTCAGTAAATTTAATTACACAGCCAATATAAAAACTCTTTAGAATGACAGAACAGGTATTTCGTATGCCACAGTTTAAGACTTTATTCACTTTAATACCCAGCTTGATATACTGCTTAGCTTGATTCTCTGAGAGAGAGTAAAAGAGAAAACAGTTTAAATTTAATGAAACTGAAACTGAAAACAGTTTTAATTTCATGAAACTGACTTTATTTTTTTTATTTATATGTTTTTTTTTAAATTTTACTTTATTTTAATTTACAATACTGTATTGGTTTTGCCATACATCAACATGAATCCAACACGGGTGTACACGTGTTCCCAATCCTGAACCCCTCTCCTACCTCCCTCCCCATACCATCTCTCTGGGTCATCCCAGTGCACCAGCCCCAAGCATCATGTATCCTACACAGAACCTAGACTGGAGATTCGTTTCTTGTATGATATTATACATGTTTCAATGTCATTCTCCCAAATCATCCCACCCTCTCCCTCTCCCACAGAGTCCAAAAGACTGTTCTATACATCTGTGTCTCTTTTGCTGTCTCGCATACAGGGTTATTGTTACCATCTTTCTAAATTCCGTATATATGGAATTATATACTGTATTGTATACTGTATTAGTTACAGTTAGTATACTGTATTAGTTAGTATACTGTATTGATGTTTTTCTTTCTGGCTTACTTCACTCTATATAATTGGCTCCAGTTTCACCCACCTCATCAGAACTGATTCAAATGTATTCTTTTTAATGGCTGAGAAATACTCCATTGTGTATATATATACCACAGCTTTCTTATCCATTCATCTGCTGATGGACACCTAGGTTGCTTCCATGTCCTGGCTATTATAAACAGTGCTGCAATGAACATTGGGGTACATGTGTCTCTTTCAATTCTGGTTTCCTTGGTGTGTATGCCCAGCAGTGGGATTGCTGGGTCATAAAGCAGTTCTATTTGCAATTTTTTAAGGAATCTCCACACTGTTCTCCATAGTGGCTATACTAGTTTGCATTCCCACCAACAGTGTAAGAGGGTTCCCTTTTCTCCACACCCTCCCCAGCATTTATTGCTTGTAGACTTTTGGATCGCAGCCATTCTGACTGGCGTGAGATGGTACCTCATTGTGGTTTTGATTTGCATTTCTCTGATAATAAGTGATCTTAAGCATCTTTTCACGTTTGTTAGCCATCCGTATGTCTTCTTTGGAGAAATATCTATTTAGTTCTTTGGCCCATTTTTTGATTGGGTCATTTATTTTTCTGGAATTGAGCTGCAGGACTTTAGAATACTTGTCCTAGAATTAAGATTCAACTATAACACTTTTTTTACTTATTCAGTTTTATTTTCAGAAACCCTCAATGTATATCCCTATACCTTTGGTCTCATAATGTTGGCCAATATTTTCCCCTAGACATATATATGTATAGTTGACTTAGATTATGCCTAGAATTTGTGTCCCACCTTTTTTTGTGGGGTGGCAATGCAAACCCCACAGTTCATTGAAAATATCACGTTTTTTTATTATAAGATTTACTCTAACATTTAGGTATCTTTCAAAAACATGTCACTCTGAAATTCTTCATTTTAAAGAATAAAAATCTCATTTCCCTAGTCATTTTGCAGTATGATCCAGCTTTTATATAAAAAATATCTAAATTTTAAACATGAATTAAAAGTATTTAGCTATTTTAAATGCCAACCCATTTCCAGTTAAATGTCCTTTCTTATTTGTGATGCAAGTGCCTCAAACTGTGGATGGTTAGAAAAAGCTGTGTGTCATTCAGAGTCCAAATCAGAAATGGTGGGGACTGCCCACAGGAGTAATCCACTGTAATAGTTGTTTTGGGCTTTGGAGCATTCTGAAAGTCATGTTGCGAAAGGTTATTTAGTCACTAAGTCATGTCTGATTATTTCCAACCCCATGGACTGCAACACGCTAGGCTTCCCTGTCTCTCACTCTCTCCTGGAGTTTGTTCAAACTCATATCAGTGACACCATCCAACCATCTCATTCTCTGTTGCACAAAGGAGTCTCCAAAAAATGTGTGCTGCTAAGGAGGCTGGATGAACATACACTCATGTATGAAGCTACTGCCCTACATCCCTTCTGAAAAAAATAGAGGAGTACTTGATCTCATTTGGTCTGGAATTGCATCAGGTTCTTTAGCCTTAGACACCACTCTATGTGCCCAGGGGACTATGAAGTAAACTGGAATAATAATAATACCTGTATGGGACTCTTGAAACTGGATAATGCAAGCAAAAATAGATGGAATATTCTTTAAGAATAAATTGAATGGGGAATAAGAATGAGCTAGTAATTGGTAGTGTGAGCAGTGAGTAAATGTCATCCATAGAAAGGACAGAATCTAGAAGCTCTGTGTAAGCAGAAATCTGGAATCCATGGCAGACATCATAGACTATCTCAGAGTGGCTGACTTTTGCACAGAGGAGGGAACAACTTCTATCTACCGCTGGACCCACAAATAGACAAGGTGTACACTAAAGCTGCTGTGGGTTTTGTATTCCTGCTTACCTACAAGTTGGACCCTTATGCAGTTGCAACTGCTTTCCTTTTTATATTTTTCAATTCACTAAATCCTTATCATAAATATAAGAAATTACCATCTGTGCAAACTAAAAGTGCTAGCTTAGCATCAGAGTCAATAAAGACTAGATTAGATGTTAAGGGAAAAGAGTGACTATTAACACTACAAAGTGTTAAAGTGAAAGTATTAGTCTCTTAGTTGTGTCCGACTCTTTGCATCCCCATAGACTGTAGATCACCTGAGTCATCTATTCATGGGATATTTAGGCAAGAATACTGGTTTGTGTTGCCATACCGTTCTCCAGAATATCTTCCCAACTCAGGGATCAAACCCAGATCTCCTACACTGAAGGTAGATTCTTTTCTATCTGAGCCACCAGGAAAGTCCTTAACGCTGCAAGTTCTGTCACTAAAGGAGTTTGCTGCTGCTGCTGCTGCTGCTAAGTCGCTTCAGTCGGGTCCGACTCTGTGCGACCCCATAGACAGCAGCCCGCCAGGCTCCACTGTCCCTGGGATTCTCCAGGCAAGAACACTGGAGTGGGTTGCCATTTCCTTCTCCAATGCGTGAAAGTGAAAAAGTGAAAGTGAAGTCGCTCAGTCCTGTCTGACTCTTGGCGACCCCATGGACTGCAGCCTACCAGACTCCTCTGTCCATGGGATTTTCCAAGCAAGAGTACTGGAGTAGGGTGCCATTGCCTTCTCCAAAAGGAGTTTCAGACAGGGCCTTTAACATGTTTCTTTAAAACAAGTATACAAACCATCAATCCAACAAAACTGAAAATGAAATATTAATTTTTCTGAATCTACTGTAGTCTCTCAAGAAGGTAGTGCAAATAGTTATTAATAAGCATTCCAAAATTCTGGACAATCACTAGCTTGAGCACTGATCAATGATAGTTAAACTATGGCTTAAATTTTCTTATCCATTGTAATTTTAATAAAATTTGATTTACTAATATTCATTTTAGAAATGTAAAATATGATTTTCAAAATGCAGTTATGTTAATTTGTCTGATAATCATACCTATATTCAAAATAATGTGTTTATTTATTGCATTTTCATTTATTTATTTATTTTTAGCTGTGCTGGGTTTTTATTGGTGTGCACACGCTTTCTCCTATTGAGGTGAGCGGTGACTACTCTCTAGTTGTGGTGTGCGGACTTTTCATTGCCATGGCTTCTCTTGTTGCAGAGCACAAGCTGTGTGAGTTTCAGCCATTCTGGTATGTGAGATCAGTAGTTGAAGTTCCTGGACTCTAGAGCACAGGTCAATAGTGGTGGCTCACAGGCTTAGTTGCTCTGAGGCATGTGGTATCTTCCTGGACTAGGGAAAGAAAGCATATCTCCTGCATTGTCAGGTGGATTCTTTACCACAGAGCCAACAGGGAAGCCCCAGAATACTGGATTTAAATTCAGAAGCATTCTAAAATATATATTAAATGATACATAGCATGCAGTGCCAAGTGTCTACTCTAGTAAATAGAAGTCTTTCCTCATTATGGTTAATTTTAAGATAATGTGTAAAAAAGTGCTGATTTAAGAAACAAAACAAAAAAATTAAAATCATTTTAAATTACTATTTGAACTGTCATGTAAAGTTTGTGAAATAATATTATCTACTTCATTTATAATTTGGTAGAAAAAGTAATTACATTTTTGGAAAGGACTTCATTTTGTATATTCATAACATGAAAGACTATGGAAAAAATTGACAGATGAACATGTAAATTTCAGTATTAGCCACATGTGAGTATCTCTAAAATGAGGAATAAATGCTATTGAGGCACTGATGTAAGTACTCTATGAATCATCTTCTTTATTTTAGATCTTGTTGCTTTATGGGTTTATCAGAGAAACTAGTTTGAACTAGGTAAAGGGAAAAGTGTAGACTACATAAAGACCTAGAATTACAGAAAAATGTGAACTTTTAAATGATTATGATAAATGATTATATGTAGCTAAAGTTAGGAGAAAAGAAACTCTGTACACTTTTGGTGGAAATGTACAGCCACTATGGGAAATATCATGGAGGTTATTCAAAAAGCAATCCACTTCTTATCATATATCTGAAGGAAGTGAAGTAGCTCTCTTAAAGAGACATCTGCACCAACATGTTCATTGTAGTATCATTTACAGTAGCTAAGACATGGTAATGACCTACATGTCCTTCAGTGGATTGATGAAGTATATGTAGTCAATGGTATATTATTTAACCATGAAAAAGAAAAGAAATCCTACCATTTGTAACAATATAGATGAATTTTGATGGCATTATGCTAAGTGAAATAAATTACATAAAGAAAGTATGGTATGATTTCACTTACATGTGGAATAAAAAAACAAAACGAACAAACCAAACCCTCATAGAAACAGAGATTAGTGGCTACCAGAGATGAGAAGCTGGGGGAAAGGAGGCCCGGGCAAATATGGGTGAAGGTTGTTAAAAGGCAGATCCTTTCAGTTAAAAGATAAGATCACAAGATGTAATGTACAGCTTGGGGACCATAAAGAATACTGTATTGTGTATTTGAAAGTTACTAAGATAATAGGTCTTAGAAGCTCTCAGTGCAACATGATCAAAGTATGTCTATGTGAGGTGATAGATGCACTAACTAAATTAATTGTGGTAGTCATTGTTTAATGTATGTATAAATCATTGTTGTCCAAACACAATTTTTGCCTGTCATGCCTCAGTAAATCTGGAAAAATAAAATGAATTGTATATGTTTATCTCCCACATGTTCATAGCAGAGAATGGAAAAATAAAATATTTGATAGACAAATATCAATTTCTAAAATATACTTCTATATCATTCAGTTTAGTTCAGTTCAGTCAGTCAGTCATGTCCAACTTTTTGCTGACCCCATGAACAGCAGCACTCTAGGCATCCCTGTCCACCACCAACTTTCGGAGTCTACCCAAACCCATGTCCATTAAGTCGGTGATGCCATCCAACCATCTCATCCTCTGTCATCCCCTTCTCCTCCTGCCCTCAATCTTTCCCAATATCAAGGTCTTTTCCAGTGAGTCAGCTCTTTGCATCAGGTGGCCAAAGTATTGGAGTTTCAGCTTCAACATCAGTCCTTCCAATGAACACCCGGGACTAATCTGCTTTACGATGAACTGGTTGGATCTCCTTGCAGTCCAAGGGACTCTCAAGAGTATTCTCCAACACCACAGTTCAAATGCATCAATTCTTCGGTGCTCAGCTTTCTTCACAGTCCAACTCTTACATCCATACATAACTACTGGAAAAACCATACCCTTGACTAGACGGACTTTTGTGGACAAAGTAATGTCACTGCTTTTTAATATGCTGTCTAGGTTGGTCATAACTTTCCTTCTAGGGAGTAAGCAAATCTGTATCATTAAATGTAACTAATTGAGTTACATTGAGTCCAGTCTTAGTGAATATACAACAACATTCTACTCAGCATTCCAGTCTTTTATCTGGAAGCACTTTCTTCACCTAGTGAGTACCTCTTTGAGTAACTGTCTGTGCTCTGCCTGGACTCTAGTACTTTACTCATTGTTCTTTCTTTATGTAATCTCAATGTGGCAACTTCACTGTTTATACTTCAAGTATAGACTTCACTTCTCAATGACTTATATATCCAACTACGTCTTCAATATTTCCATTTTTTTACCACATGAATAACCATATACCCAACATATAGAAGATTAAATTTATCCTTATCTTTCAAAGACTATAGCTTGTTTCTTACTGGAATAGGTATTTGAAACAGACATCCTTAGCTGACAAAGGTCCATATAGTTAAAGCTATGGTTTTTCCAGTAGTCATTTATGGATGTGAGAGTTGGACCACACCAAAGAATTGATGCTTTCAAATTGTGGTGCTAAGGAAGACTCTTGAGAGTTCCTTCAACTGCAAAGAGATCAAATCAGTCAGTCCTAATGGAAATAAGCCCTAAATATTCATTGAAAGGATTGATGCTGAAACTGAAGTTCCAATACTTTAACAGTCTGATTTGAAGAGCCAACACATTGGAAAAGCCCTGATTCTGGGAAAGATTGAGGGCAGGAGGAGAAGGGGACAACAGAAGATGAGATGGTTAGATAACATCACTGACTCAATGAACATAAACTTGAGCAAACTCTGGGAGACAGTGAAGGACAGAGGAGCTTGGCATGCTGCAGTCCATGGGGTCTCAAGGAGTCAGACATATCTTAGTGACTGAACAATAACAACAATACTTATTATGAATGAAATGTAGAATAGTGGTTGGTTTCCCAAGTGGTGCTAGTCCTGAAGAACCCATCTGCCAATGCATGAGACATGGATTTGATCCAGGGGTTGGGAAGATCCCCAGGAAGAGGCATGGCAACCCACTCCAGTAATCTTGCCTGGAGAATCCCATGGACAGAGGAACCTGGAGGACTACAGTTCTTAGGGTCACAAAGAGTTGGATATGACTGAAGCATGTACTCATGCCTGCAGAATGGTTGTTATCAGTGGATGATAGATGGGGAAAATGAGAAGAGGTTGGTCAACTGTTGAAAAATTCCAGTTAACGCATAAGTTTTAAGCATCTAATGCAGAGCATTGTGATTATAGTTAACAATCCTGTTATGTACTTGAAAGTTGTTAAGAGTATAAATATTCTTGCTACAAAAAAAAATAAAGTTAATTATATGATATCATGAAAGTGCTAGTTAAACCATGGTGGTAATAATTTTGCAATATATAATTGTATCAAGTCAACAAGGTGTACACTTTAAACAAAATTCTTAAGTTTAATTCTTAAAATTATTAGGAAATATATTTGACATATAAATCAATTTAAACTTTGATTTATGTGTCAAATCCTCAGAGAAGGCAATGGCATCCCACTCCAGTACTCTTGCCTGGAAAATCCCATGGAAGGAAAAGCCTGGTAAGCTACAGTCCATGGGATCATGAAGAGTTGGACAAGACTGAGCGACCTCACTTTCACTTTTCATTTTCATGCATTGGAGAAGGAAATGGCAACCCACTCCAGTGTTCTTGCCTGGAGAATCCCAGGGACTGCAGAGCCTGGTGGGCTGCCGTCTATGGGGTCTCACAGAGTCGGAAACGAATGAAGCGACTTAGCAGCATAGCCAATAAAGCTGGAAGAATTTTTTTTTTTTTTTTTTTGCCATTCTGATGATTTCTCCTTGGGTCAATAAAAAATTTTGAAAATTAAAAGAAATAAGAGAGTCCAAGTACTTGAAAAAGAATTGTTCTTTCTTTACTGAGGATCCATAGATGTATTATTAAACCATGAGTATTAAAAAGACAAAGGAAAAAGAAAAGTAGGGTTCTTTATTTGAAAGAATTATCAGTTCAGTTCAGTTGCTCAGCCGTGTCCGACTCTTAGCGACCCCATGGACTGCAGCCTACCAGGCTCCTCCGTCCATGTGATTTTTCCAGGCAAGAGTTACTAGAGTGGGGTGCCATTGCCTTCTCTGAAGAAATCCCTAAATACATTCAATTATTTATTAGTCATCTGCTATTATTATTACATTACTATACTAGAGGAGGGATATATTGCATAACAATATTTAATGAAATAATTTATGTATACTCCATAAATACATATTTTGTACTTATTGTATGAAAAGTGCTACATGAGATAGAGAGACAATTTAAAAAAGTGAAAGTGAATCAGACACAAACATTGGCTCTAAAGACTTTTAGTGGCATAGGTTTCTGAAGCAAATGCAGCTGGAGAAACTAGAAAAGAAAACTTACTACTCGATTGCTGATTCCGTGGTGCTAGAAAATGTTTTCCCTAATATGATCTCCATTGGCCCATTGTCTTAATCAGTTCAGTCAGTGGAAAAAACTAGTCAACATTACATCTTAGAGGTGTGCAGAATTATCCAAGGTTAATTCATAATGAGATTAAATCTTATATAAATTATTCAGTAGTTATTCTATTTCTGATGAAAGATAATATGGATTGTTTTTATTTCTTAGAATGTATACCTATGAATACAATCCCTCTCTATAAAGAAGACAATGTTGCTCTTATACTTCTCCCTTTTATGTTGTTAATGTCACAGCTTACCTATTTTTATGTTGTGTATTCCTTAAATTATAGCAGTTATAGTTATTTTTGTCACCCTTTTCCTTTAATCTTTATACTGCAGTTAAGTGGTTGACAAGCTATTTAATGGAAAAAGTAAAGTCTGTTCAAAAAACAGTAGTGGGAGAAGTTAATGTAGACAAGCAGAAGAGTGAAGTTTGGACTCTACATTATACCATATACATACAAATAATAATTCCAAGCATTCATATAACTAAGTTTAAGAGCTAAAGGTATAAAACTCTTAGAAGAAAACATAGGAGCAAATATTCACAATCTTGGATTTGGCAGTGATATCTTAAATATGACCCCAAGAGCACAAATGGCAAATCAAAACAGATAAATTGAAAACAATGAAAATTAGAGTGGATAATGGTGTTCCATTAAGGTTACACAATGTAAATTCTTATAAATTTTAGGTAAACAGAATCCTTACATGCTAACCATTTAAATGGTAACTTTTTTCTATAATATGTTGACTATTACCTGTGTTAATGTTTGTGTTTTTTATTTGAAAAATGTATACAATTCTTTAGGGTCATTCTAGATTTAGACAAGCAATCCAACAGGCTTTCCCCCAGATCTTACACTTACATGTGTCTAAAACTTTATTCTCTTTAACGTTGATGTGTGTTCTAGATGGTACAAGGTATACCCGACTACCTCTGTTGCAACCTGTATCATTCTATTGTTTAAAGTACTTCTGTGATTCATTGAGAAATTCTACCTATATATAGTGATGACACTTAAAAATCCCTTTTCTGTGCAATACTCGAAAATGATAATTATTCTATTACTAGTAAGCTGAGAAGAGATTGGGGTATTAAAAATAATTATTTTAATACTTTTTGCCAGTGTTCACTGCTCCTTTACTTCTACATTAACCAGTGACAGATTTAACAAGGGTTATAAAATGAACACATTGCATCTTAGGATATGGTGAATGACAAGTGGATGCTCTCAGAACTATACAAAATAATCTCTACATGAATTTCATGCTTGAAAAAATGGAAAGCCTGAGGCAGATCCATAGCTATTAACTGAATTTCTTAAAAATTAGAAGCATAATCTGTAGAGGAATTAGAACAAGTCATTTAGAAAGGGTGCTTGGCAGTTATGAATATATGTAGAACACATAATGCCTTGCCATTGTTTGAAAGTAGATTCCTAACTTGGCATCCAGGCCTTCTGTTGTCAAACATGCTTGATATTGTAAATCCCTACTTGTGAGCATGGCTATTCAAAGAGCCTGAAATATAAAAATGACTTGCGAATCACCATTTGAGGTCTACATTGCAAAATAATTAAAATTATGAACATGGCCAAATTAGTACTTTCTGTCAGTTTGTTTTGGTTTTAAAACAAAATATGCTTAATGTGGACATGTAGGCAATATATAAAAGATTAAGCTATGAACGAATCCTGATTACATATACTTTTTAATAAAGTATCATCATACTCGTGTTGTCTGAGAACTATTACAATTTTCTATAGGATATTAATTTGCAAATCACTGGGGCACATTAAAATTGTATAGAGAGGTGATCCTAAGGATCACTTCTGTACTAATAGCAATGGATATCAGTCAGGGACAGAAGAGACAGAGGGAAGAGGGGAAGAAGGGAGGGAGGGAGGAACAGGGAGATATTTGAGGATATGAACCCAGTATAATCATCCCACTCATCATTTAGGAAATAAATTCTGTAAATTCTGGCCATTTAGTCCCAGTAGTTCATAGATTATCTTGTTTTACTTCATTAATTGGTTCATCAACATTTGCTACTTCCATTATATATGATGCTGTTATGTAAAACAGTATTCATCAAATGCCTTACTTTAATTATGCGTATTCTGATATGAGATCAAATATGCAGGTATGAGGCTTCCCCGATGGCTCAGTGGGTAAAGAATCCTCCTGCAATGCAGGAGATGGGAGATGTGGGTTTGATCCCTGGATTGGGAAGATCCTCCCTCTGGAGTAGGAAATGGCAACCCACTCCAGTATTCTTGCCTGGAGAATCTGATGGAGAGAGGAGCCCAGTGGGCTACAGTCCACAGGATCACAAAGAGACAGGACTGAGTGACTTGAGTACAAACAAGACAGGTATGAGGCCTCCACTTAATATCTTTCTTGTTGAATCAAGTATGGTAATTTTGATTATAAATGAGAGATTGACAAACTAATCACTGCTTGTAAAAAACTGTTTATTATGTTATATAAAAATAACTACACAATTCTACAGAAGGTTCCTCCTACCCTATTATTTTTGAAGGCCTCATTTACACAGTAAGCCTTTTCATATATTAAGTACTATGATAGGCACATTGCTGCATAGCTCCAAATGATATATCTACACATGCATATTTTGTAAATTGGAGGGAAGAGGATAGAGCTAACTGTTGGGTTTGTTTTCCCCTCTCTTATAGTATCAGTCTTTTTTACTGGAGAGAATATAATCTTAAAAAAAAAAAAAAACAATATACTTTTCTTTTGATTCAATGGTCAGAATGAATCCCATCACTGGCAAAATATGTCTGGCTTGGGGAGGAGGCAGCTGTGTATATTACTCTTAGTTCCCGGAGAATATTTAGCAGTCCTAGCATGCCATTTATCTATCATTCCAATATTTCACATGATTGCAATATCCAATAGAGAGAACTTGAATTCTTCAAATTTAGAACTATGTTTTATCTCTAGCACCTGACGTAGTCCCACCTTATAAACTATAAGCATAAATGTATGTGTCTGTATGTGTACACATATATACAAAATAGACATAAACAAGTATTTATCTGCATGCATGCATGCTCAGTCATGTCCAATTCTTTGCGACCCAGTGGACTGTAGCCTGTCAGGCTCCTTTTGTCCATGGGATTTTCCAGGCAAGAATAGTGGAGGAGGTTACCATTTCCCCCTCCAGGGGATCTTCCTGCTCCAGGAATTGAACACATCTCCTGCATTTCAGGCAGATTATTAACCTGCTGAGCTATTGGGGAAGCTATAATATGTATGTACACACATGCTGTTGAAGAATAATTATAGCAGCCTTGAAGCATCCTAAATAAACCTTCAGACTAGGTTAGTTTATTTTATGGTTAGTATATTTACCATAATAATTTTGTATCTGTTTTCCCCCTTTGTTTAGAACAGCTTTAGGTTCATAGCAAGATTGAGGGAATGGTACAGAGTTCTTATATAGCCCTTGCTTCTACACATTCATAGCCTCCCCCACTATCAACATCCCCACAAGAGTGGTACATTTGTTAAAACAGATGAACCGACATTAATGTATCATTATAACTCAATGCCTATCATTTACATTACAGTGCATTCTTGGTGTCATGCATTTTATCAGTATTCCAGTATGATAGACTCTCCACAACACTGGAGACTAATAACAAATTGGAACAAAGGACTCAGCAATCTAAAATCAGGTGCATTGAAAAAGAATGCTCAAACTACCACACAACTGCACTCATCTCACATGCTAGTAAAGTAATGCTCAAAATTCTCCAAGCCAGGCTTCAGCAATACATGAACCGTGAACTCCCTGATGTTCAAGCTGGTTTTAGAAAAGGCAGAGGAACCTGAGATCAAATTGCCAAATCCGCTGGATCATGGAAAAAGAAGAGAGTTCAAAAAAAACATCTATTTCTGCTTTATTGACTCTGCCAAAGCCTTTGACTCTGTGGATCCCAATAAACTGTGGAAAATTCTGAAAGAGATGGGAATACCAGACCACCTAACCTGCCTCTTGAGAAATCTATGCAGGTCAGGAAGCAACAGTTAGAACTGGACATGGAACAACAGACTGGTTCCAAACAGGAAAAGGAGAACATCAAGGCCTATATTGTCACCCTGCTTATTTAACTTATATGTAGAGTACATCATGAGAAACGCTGGACTGGAAGAAGCACAAGCTGGAATCAAGATTGTTGGAAGAAACATGAATAACCTCAGATATGCAGATGAGACCACCCTTATGGCAGAAAGTGAAGAGAAGCTAAAAATCTCTTGATGAAAGTGAAAGAGGAGAGTGAAAAAGTTGGCTTAAAGCTCAACATTCAGAAAATGAAGATCATGGCATCTGGTCCCATCACTTCATGGGAAATAGATGGGGAAACAGTAGAAACAATGTCAGACTTTATTTTGGGGGGCTCCAAAATCACTGCAGATGGTGACTGCAGCCATGAAATTAAAAGACACTTACTCCTTGGAAGAAAAGTTATGACCAACCTAGATAGTATATTCAAAAGCAGAGACATTACCGACTAAGGTCTGTCTAGTTAAGGCTATGGTTTTTCCTGTGGTCATGTATGGATGTGAGAGTTGGACTGTGAAGAAGGCTGAGCACCAAAGAATTGGTGCTTTTGAACTGTGGTGTTGGAGAAGACTCTTGAGGGTCCTCTGGACTGCAAGGAGATCCAACCAGTCCATTCTGAAGGAGATCAACCCTGGGTGTTCTTTGGAAGGAATGATGCTAAAGCTGAAGCTCCAGTACTTTGGCCACCTCATGCAAAGAGTTGACTCGTTGGAAAAGACTCTGATGCTGGGAGGGATTGGGGGCAGGAGGAAAAGGGGACTACCGAGGATGAGATGGCTGAATGGCATCATGGACTCAATGGACGTGAGTCTGAGTGAACTCTGGGAGATGGTGATGGACAGGGAGGCCTGGCATGCTGCAACTCATGGGGTCGCAAAGAGTCGGACATGACTGAGCGACTGAACTGAACTGAAAGACTAAACAAATGAAAAAGGAAGTCAAATAAGTTTTAACTGTAGGAAATTAAAATTTTGTACAAGAAATGTAATCATACTATACTGCTTCTCTCAGCAGTGAAATTTTATTTACATAAGCAAAATATGAATACTTATTAGCAACTAAAGAAAACTGTCATATAATTAATATTAAAAATGTTAAGGGCATGAAGAAATTGAGGTGGGGAATGAGGAGTTAAGTTCTCAACTGTGGTAATAGAACACAAGATGCAGAAATGTGACACATGGATTGAGCAACTACAATTTCTTCAAGTATTTCTAGCCCTAGATTTAAATAGTAGTGTTCAAAAGATCTAAAATAAATGAATAAAGGTCTTTTAATAGTATAAGTCACTTCAAGATTGAAGAATCCTTTCCAGCAGTCTCATATGCTTCTAAGATTCTACCCAGAGGTAAGTCAGTGAACACAGAGTGACATATAGAGTTCAGAACTGGCTTTAACACTCCCTTCATTTTCAAACAAGGACAGGGAATATTTTCTGTCTCAGACTCAACCAATCACTGTATCTGAATTTTCACCTGTAATGGAGAAGTATTATGTTAATCAGAAAAAGAATTGCAATTGCATGTAATACTCTTTTTCAAGAACTAGCAAGAATTATATCAATCAGTTCAGTTCAGTCATTCAGTCATGTCTGACTCTTTGCGACCATATGAATTGCAGCATGCCAGGCCTCCCTGTCCATCACCATCTCCCGGAATTCAACCAAACTCATGTCCATTGAGTTGGTGATGCCATCCAGCCATCTCATCCTCGGTAGTCCCCTTTTCCTCCTGCCCCCAATCTCTCCCAGCATCAGAGTCTTTTCCACTGAGTCAACTCTTCACATGAGGTGGCCAAAGTACTGGAGTTTCAGCTTCCACATCAGTCCTTCAAATGAACACCGAGGAATGATCTCCTTTAGAATGGGCTGGTTGGATCTCCTTGCAGTCCGAGGGACACTCAAAAGTCTTCTCCAACACCACAGGTCAAAAGCACCAATTCTTTGGCACTCAGCTTTCTTCACAGTCCAACTCTCACATCCATACATGACCACAGGAAAAAACATAGCCTTGACTAGACGGACCTTTGTTGGCAAAGTAATGTCTCTGCTTTTTCACATGTTATCTAGGTTGGTCATAACTTTCCTTCCAAGGAGTAAGCATCATTTAATTTCATGGCTGCTATCACCATCTGCACTGATTTTGATGCCCATAAAAATAAAGTCTGACACTGTTTCCACTATTTCCCCATCTATTTCCCATGCGGTGATGGGACCAGATGCCATGATCTTCGTTTCCTGAATGTTGAGCTTTAAGCCAACTTTTTCACTCTCCTATTTCGCTTTCATCAAGAGGCTTTTTAGTTCCTCTTCACTTTCTGCCATAAGGGTGGTGTCATCTGCATATCTGAGGTTATTCATATTTCTCCCAGCAATCTTGATTCCAGCTTGTGTGTCTTCCAGCCCAGCGTTTCTCATGATGTACTCTGCATATAAGTTCAATAAGCAGGGTGACAATATATAGCCTTGATGTACTCCTTTTCCTATTTGAAACCAGTCTGTTCCATGTCCAGTTCTAACTCTTGCTTCCTGACCTCCATATAGATTTCTCAAGAGACAGGTCAGATGGTCTGGTATTCCCATCTCTTTCAGAATTTTCCATAATTTATTTTGATACACAGAGTCAAAGGCTTTGGCATAGTCAATAAAGCAGAAATAGATGTTGTTCTGGAACTCTCTTGCTTTTTCAATGATCCAGCGGATGTTGGCAATTTGATCTCTGGTTCTTCTGCCTTTTCTAAAACCAGTTTGAACATCAGGAAGTTCACGGTTCACATATTGCTGAAGACTGGCTTGGTGAATTTTGAGCATTACTTTACTAGTGTGTGAAATGAGTGCAATTGTGTGGTAGTTTGAGCATTCTTTGGTGTTGCCTTTCTTCGGGATTGGAATGAAAACTGACGTTTTAGGTAAACACAGTTTTTTAGAATAAGAAACTCTCCTAGAGTTTGGGGGCTTCCTTTTTGGCTCAGCTGGTAAAGAATCCAGCTGCAATGTGGGAGACCTGGGTTGGGAAGATATCCTGGAGAAGCGAAAGGCTAACCATTCAGAATACCATGGACTGTATAGTCCATGAGGTTGCAAAGAGAAGGACACAACTGAGTAACTTTCACTTTCACTTTTTATAGTTTGTAATTACAGGAAACATATTAATAAAATTCAAAGGAAACTGTAATTATAAATAGAGAAATAATGAAGGCTACAAAAGAAACACTTCTGTTTATCACATAAAACATAGTGGGAAAGCCTTGCTTTTAAAAAGTTTATACCTCATAAAAACAAGTTAACCTTATTATAATTAATAAAGCACAATTAATAAAATGCATAAAATATATGTTGTGGATATGCATACTAAAATACTATAAACTAGTTCCTCATAATGATAGCTCTATATTTAGTAAAATTTCATTAGTCTGTATATGTGTCAGCTAAATAATTTGCATACTTAAAATTCCCTGAGTACTCATAAACATGATCAATTGCAATGCCTGAAATTATTCTAAGAGCAAAACCATATTAAGAGAACATTATAAACCCAGTCCAAAACCCACAAGAGGAAGTCTATACTATAATAATACAGAGTCATCTTTCAAGACTTTTGCAATCTCAACTTAGAAATAAAATAATTGTTTATTTAAAACTAGGCTTATTAAACAAGGATTTCAGCATGCAAAGATGGTGGGTTTCTCACATTTTAACAGAATTCCATGTGTTACAGAGGATGAAGGAGAGAAAGAAGGAAAGCCAAGAGATGTGTCAAATTTTCTCATAAATATTTACAATAAAGATTTCTTTATCATTCCATAGTTAGTGATTAATATGCAATTTTACATTTGAATGAGTTTCCAGGACTTGGAAGTACAATAGTAAAGTTTAAGCATTTGTGCTTCTTTAGAACAGAAAACTAGAAAATCACTTAACCAAGGCTGTTTACAATAATTTGTGCTAAACATTTCTTAAAATTGTTATAAAGTCATTAGTAATGCATTGCACTATAATAGCGAACTTTGAATTGAATTGATAGTTTAGAGTTAAAAATAACACATTGGAGACAATTGGATGACCACTTCCACTTTCACAACATTTTTTAAGCATTTAGTATATGTCCAGAGTGGTTAAGGACACTTTGATTAGGGTGGTGAGCAAAATCAGAACGATACCTGACCTAATGGAACCTCTAGTTTCTCAGGCAACAAAGTTGTAGTCTTGGTTCAGTTCAGTCACTCAGTCGTGTCCGACTCTTTGTGACCCCATGAATCACAGCATGCCAGGCCTCCCTGTCCATCACCACCTCCCGGAGTTCACTCAGACTCACGTCCATCGAATCAGTGATGCCATCCAGCCATCTCATCCTCTGTTGTCCCCTCGTCCTCCTGCCCCCAATCTCTCCCAGCATCAGAGTCTTTTCCAATGAGTCAAATCGTCGCATGAGGTGGCCAAAGTACTGGAGTTTCAGCTTCAGCATCATTCCTTCCAAAGAAATCCCAGGGCTGATCTCCTTCAGAATGGACAGGTTGGATCTCCTTGCAGTCCAAAGGACTTTCAAGAGTCTTCTCCAATACCACACTTTAAAAGCATCAATTATTTGGTGCTCAGCTTTCTTCACAGTCCAATTCTCACATCCATACAAGACCACTGGAAAAACCATAGCCTTGACTAGATGTACCTTAGTCAGCAAAGTAATGTCTCTGCTTTTGAATATGCTATCTAGGTTGGTCATAACTTTTCTTCCAAGGAGTGTCTTTTAATTTCATGGCTGCTGTCACCATCTGCAGTGATTTTGGAGCCCCCCAAAATAAAGTCTGACGCTGTTTCCACTGTTTCCCCATCTATTTCCCATGAAGTGATGGAACCAGATGCCATGATCTTAGTTTTCTGAATGTTGAGCTTTAAGTCAACTTTTTCACTCTCCTCTTTCGCTTTCATCTAGAGGCTTTTTAGTTCCTCTTCTCTTTCCGCCATAAGAGTGGTGTCATCTGCATATCTGAGATTATTGTCAAGCAATAAGTATGCAGTGTTTTAAAACTAGTGGTTTACATGCAAGAAACAATAATTGGTCTATGGCCATGCCACTCTGAATGTGCCTTATCTTGTCTGATCTCAGAAGCTAAGCAGGGTCAGGCCTGATTAGTACTTGGATGGGAGAAACAGTAATCAGTGGTAAGTATTTTGAAGCTAAATCAAAACTTGGAAGCAATACAAGTTGCCTACTCTAAGTCAGAATTTCTAAATGCCTTTCCAAGTTACCTGAATTGACTGGTAGGTTGATAGGAAATATCACTGCCTTGTTTTACATGAATTTTAATGTTAACTATGTGATGCTTAATCAATTTTCTTAACTACTCTTGGGAAAACTGTAAATTCCCTTTGTGCCCTTATTAAAATAATGAGACTTATGTAACTGATCATATTCATAGTTTATGCTTGCATTGTCATCCTATATGCTCAGAAATAAATGTATTTTGTTTCAGTAAACATAGCATACAAGATTCTGGGTATAATTCTCTTCCCATTGACAATTTATATAATTATACACACCAAACTGGATAAGGAAACAAAAGAAATAAAATTATAAGTCAATACAAAGATTACTGAATGTAATTACATTTAAATGTAACAAAGATAAAAATGAATTTGAAAACCACTTTAAGTAGTTTATTTTTCCAAACATTTTCCAGTCACTAATCACAAAAGAAGGTTATTAAATTAAATGATACCCCTAAGGTAGTGGTTCTTTTTTTTTTTTTAACTGTAAATATAATTTATTTAAACTGTTAAAAATCATCTTTTCATATAAATAAAGGAAGGATAAAAATTATGCCAGCATATCACTGCTTGTGTTTGGATGTTAGCACTAAGGGGAATATTATTATTTTTTAATTAATTTATTTTAATTGGAAGGTAATTCCTTGACAATATAGTGATGTCTCTTGCCATATATCAACATGAATCAGCCATGGATACACATGTGTCCCCCCCATTTTGAGTCCCCCCTGCTACCTCCCTCCCTTTCCCATCCCTTTGGGTGGTCTCAGAGCACTGGCTTTGGGTGCCCTGCTTCATGCATTGAACTTGCACTGGTCATCTGTTTTACATACGGTAATACACATTTTTCAATGCTATACTCTCAAATCATCCTACCCTCACCTTCTTCCACAGAGTCCAAATGTCTGTTCTTTACATCTATGTCTGTTTTGCTGCCCTGCATAAAGGATAGTCATTGCAATTTTTCTAAATTCCATATATATGCATTAATATACATTTTTGTGTTTCTCTTTCTGACTTACTTTACTCTAAATAATAGACTCCAGTTTCTTTCACCTGATTAGAACAAATTCAAATGAGTTCCTTTTTATAGCTGAGTAATATCCCATTGTGTATATGTACCACAACTTCCTTATCCATTCATCTGCTGATGGATATCTAGGTTGATTCCATGTCCTAGCTATTGTGAATACTGCTGCAATGAACATTGGGGGTACACATGTCTCTTTTAATTCTGGTTTCCTCAGTGTGTATGCCTAGAAGTGGGATTGCTGGGTCTTATGGCAGTTCTGTTGCCAGTTTTTTAAGGAATCTCCACACTGTTCTCCATAGTGGCTGGTTCCAATTTGCATTCCCACCAACAGTGTAAAAAGGTTCTCTTTCTCGACACACTCTCCAGCATTTATTGTTGGTAGACTTTTTGAT
This sequence comes from Ovis canadensis, assembly GCF_042477335.2. Taxonomy (NCBI): domain Eukaryota; kingdom Metazoa; phylum Chordata; class Mammalia; order Artiodactyla; family Bovidae; genus Ovis; species Ovis canadensis. The sequence goes on along the minus strand of NC_091246.1, from coordinate 79,917,914 downwards.
GGTGGCCATTCTAACCTGCCTGGAATGATACCTCCTTGTGGTTTTGATTTGCATACCTCTAATGAGTGATGTTGAGCATCTTTTCATGTGTTTATTAGCCATGTCTTCTTTGGAGAAATATCTGGTTAGTTCTTTGGACCACTTTTTTATTGGGTTATTCACTTTTCTGGTATTGAGCTCCAAGAGCTGTTTGTATATTTGGAGATTAGTTTTTTGTCAGTTGTGTCATTTGTAATTTTTTTCTTCCATTCTGAAGGCTATTTTTTCACCTTGCTTATAGTTTCCTTTATTGTGCAAAAGCTTTTAAGTTTAATTATGCCCCATTTGTTTATTTTTGCTTTTATTTCCATTACTCTGGGTGGTGGGTCATAGAGGATCTTGCTGTGTGTGTGTGTGTGTGTGTGTGTGTGTGTGTTTGTCAAAAAATCTGACAAAAATTTGCTCTCTCTGCCTATGTTTTCCTCTAAAGGTTTTGTAGTTTCTGGTCTTACATTTACATCTTTAATCCATTTTGAGTTTATTTTTGTGTATGGTGGTAGAAAGTGTTCTAGTTTCCTTCTTTTACACGTGGCTGACCAGTTTTCTCAGCACCACTTGTTAAAGAGACTGTTTTCTGCATTGTATTTTTTTGCCTCCTTTGTCAATGATAAGGTATCCATAGGTATGTGAATTTTCTCTGGACTCTCTATTTATTTCCATTGATCTATGTTTCTGTTTTTGTGCCAGTACCATACTGTCTTGATGACTGCAACTTTGTAGTACAGTCTGAAGTCTGGAAGGCTCATTTCTCTAGTTCCATTCTTTCTCAAGATTGCTTTGGCTATTTGAGATTTTGGGGATTTCCATACAAACTGTGAAATTATTTGTTGTAGTTCTGTGAAAAATGTCATTGGTAGCTTGATAGGGATTGCATTGAATCTATAGATTGCTTTGGGTAGTATACTCATTTTCACTGTATTGATTCTTCCAATCGATGAACATGTTATATTTCTCCATTTATTTTTGACATCTTTGATTTCTTTCATTATTTTTTTATGGTTTTCTATGTACAGGTCTTTTGTTCCTTTAAGTAAATTTATTCCTAAGTATTTTATTATTTCATTGCAATGGTGAATGGGGTTGTTTCCCTAATTTCTCTTTCTGTTTTTTCATTGTTTGTGTATAGGCATGCAAGGGATTTCTGCATTTTAATTTTATATCCTTCAGGCTCACAACTTTACTGTATTCATTGATTAGCTCTAGTAATTTTCTAGTGGTATGTTTAGGGTTTTCTATGTAGAGGATCGTATCATCTGCAAACAGTGAGAGTATTACTTCTTCTTTTCCAATCTGGGTTCCTTTCATTTCCTTTCTTCTCTGATTGCTATGGCTAGGACTTCCAAAACTATAGGGAAGAGTAGTGGTGAGAGTGAGCATCCTTGTCTTGTTCCTGATTTTAGAGGAAATGCTTTCAATTTTTCACCATTAAGGATAATGTCTGCTGTGGTTTTGTCATACATGACTTTTATTATGGTGAGGTAAAATCCTTATGCCTGCGCATTGGAGTTTTTATCATAAATGGATGTTGAATTTTGTGAAAGGCTTTCACTGCATCTATTGAGATAATCATACATTTTTTATCTTTCAATTTGTTAGTATGGTGTAGCACATTGATTGATTTGCAAATATTGAAGAATCCTTGCACCCCTGGAATAAAGCCAACTTGGTCATGATGTATGATATCTTTAATATGTTTTTGGATTCTGTTTGCTAGAATATTGTTGAGGATTTTTGTGTCTATGTTAATCAATGATATGGTTGCTTTTTATGTGGCATCTTCATCTCATTTTGGTATCAGGGCAATGGTGGCCTGATATGAGTTTGGAAGTTTAAGTTCCTATGAAATTTTCTGGAAGAGTTTGAGCAGGACAAATGTTAGCTCTTCTCTAAATTTTTAGTAGATTTCACCTATGACACCATCTGGTCCTGGCCTTTTTTTTTGTTGGAAGGTTTTTTATTACAATTTTAATTTCTGTGCTTGTGATTGGTCTGTTCAGAATTTCTGTTTCTTCCTAGTTCAGTTTTTGAAGGTTATACTTTTCTAAGAATTTGTCTATTTCTTCCAAGATGTTCATTTTATTGTCATATAGTTGCTCATAGTAGTCTCTTATGATCTTTTGTATTTCTATATTTCAGTCGTGATTTCTCAGTTTTCATTTCTAATTTTATTGATTTGATTTTTCTCCCTTTTTTTCCTTGATGAGTCTGGCTAATGGTTTGTCTATCTTGTTTATCTTCTCAAAGAACTATCTTTTTGTTTATCTTTGCAATAGTCTCAGGAGTCGTCTCTCTGGAGGCATTCAGCGTTCACTGGAGAAGTTTTGTTTATTGCAACAGGGATAGAAGGGGAGATATTACTGGTTTCTAGCCTGCAGAGGGTAAGGATACTGCTGTATCTTGAAATACACAGGATTGTTCCCTGAACAAATAATTAACAGGCTCAAAATATCAACAGTGTCATGACTGAGAATATCTGCACTAAATTCACAAAGAAATTTAAACTGGATGAATAATTATGACTAAATATTTAAATTTTAAATAGTAACTCACTGATACAGAAACTGTAGAGATTAGCATTACCTCACTTTCTAATATTCAATTTATTTTTGCATCTTATAATTAATTGTAACATATAATTCAATTTTAATTATAAAGTTTTCCCAAAATTGTTTAATCTAAGCTCTAAATTTAAATGATGCTGTAGCCATTAATGAATTTTTTAAATTTGAATCCTTTTAATTAGCTCTATTTTTTAATAGTTTTTTTTGGGGGTAGTTTTAGGTTCACAACAAAATTGAGGAGAAAAAACAGAGATTTCACATACTCCCTTATGCCATTCACTCAGAGCCAGCCCCACTATCATCTTCTTCAGGAGATAGACTATTTGTTACAGCTATGAAAAGAAGGGAAGTGAAAAGCAAAGGAGAAAAGGAAAGATATTCCCATTTGAATGCAGAGTTCGAAAAATAACAAGGAGAGATAAGAAACCCTTCCTCAGTGATCAATGCAAGGAAATAGAGAAAAACAACAGAATGGGAAAGACTAGAGATCTCTTCAAGATAATTAGAGATACCAAGGGAACTTTTCATGCAAAGATGGGCTCAATAAAGGACAAAAATTGTATGGACCTAACAGAAGCAGAAGATATTAAGAAGAGGTGGCAAGAATACACAGAAGAACTATGCAAAAAAGATCTTCATGACCCAGATAATCAAGATGGTGTGATCACTTACCTAGAGCCAGACATCCTGGAATGTGAAGTCAAGTGAGGCTTAGAAAGCATCACTATGAACAAAGCTAGTGGAAGTGATGGAATTCCAGTTGAGCTGTTGCAAATCCTGAAAGATGATGCAGTGAAAGTGCTGCACTCAATATGCCAACAAATTTGGAAAACTCAGCAATGGCCAGAGGACTAAAAAGGTCGGTTTGTATTCCAATGCCAAAGAAAGGCAATGCTAATGAACACTCAAACTGCCACACAATTGCACTCATCTCACACACTAGTAAAGTAATGCTCAAAATTCTGCAAGGCAAGCTTCAGCAATACATGAACCATGAACTTCCAGATGTTCAAGTTGGTTTTAGAAAAGGCAGAAGAACCAGAGATCAAATTAACAACATCTGTTGGATCATAGAAAAAGCAAGAGAGTTCCAGAAAAACATCTATTTCTGCTTTATTGACTACACCAAACCCTTTCACTGTGTGGATCACAAGAAACTGTGGAAAATTCTGAAAGAGATGGGAATACCAGACCATCTGACCTGACCCTTGAAAAATCTATATGCAGGTTAGGAAGCAACAGTTAGAACTGGACATAGAACGACAGAAAATAGGAAAAGGAGTATGTCAAAGCTGTATATTGTCACCCTGCTTATTTAACTTGTATGCAGAGTACATCATGAGAAATGCTGGGCTGGAGGAAGCACAAGCTGGAATCAAGATTACTGGGAGAAATGTGAATAACCTCAGATATGCAGACGACACCACCTTTATGGCAGAAAGTGAAGAGGAAAAAAAAGCCTCTTGATGAAAGTGAAAGAGGAGCAACCCCATGAAATGTAGCACGCCAGGCCTCCCTGTCCATGACCAACTCCCGGAGTTCACTCAAATTCACGTCCATTGAATCGGTGATGCCATACAGCCATCTCATTCTCTGTCGTCCCCTTCTCTTCCTGCCCCCTATCCCTCCCAAGTTCAGAGTCTTTTCCAATGAGTCAGCTCTTCACATGAGGTGGGCAAAGCACTGGAGTTTCAGCTTTAGCAGCATCCCTTCCAAGGAAATCCCAGGGCTGATCTCCTTTAAAATGGACTGGTTGGATGTCCTCGCAGGCCAAGGAACTCTCAAGAGTCTTCTTCAACACCACAGTTCAAAAGCATCAATTGTTTGGTGCTTAGCTTTCTTAGTCCAACTCTCACATCCATACATGAGCACAGGAAAAACCATAGCCTTGACTAGATGGACCTTTGTTGACAAAGTAATATCTCTGCTTTTGAATATTCTGTCTCGGTTGGTCATAACTTTCCCTCTGAAGAGTAAGTGTCTTTTAATTTCATGGTTGCAATCACCATCTGCAGTGATTTTGGACCCCCCAAAAATAAAGTCTGACACTATTTCCACTGTTTCCCCATCTATGTCGCATGAAGTGATGGAACCAGATGCCACGATCTACATTTTCTGAATGTTGAGCTTGAAGCCAACTTTTTCACTCTCCTCTTTCACTTTCATCAAGAGGCTTTTGAGTTTCTCTTCACTTTCTGCCATAAAGGTGGTGTCATCTGCATATCTGAGGTTACTGATATTTCTCCCAGCAATCTTGATTCCAGCTTGTGCTTCTTCCAGGCCAGCGTTTCTCATGACGTACTCGGCATATAAGTTAAATAAGCACGGTGACAATATACAGCCTTAACACACTCCTTTTCCTATTTGGAACCAGTCTGTTGTTCCACGTCCAGTTCTAACTGTTGCTTCCTGACCTGCATATAGGTGTCTTATGAGGCAGGTCAGGTGGTCTGGTATTCCCATCTCTTTCAGAATTTTTCACAGTTTATTGTGATCCACACGGTCAAAGGCTTTGGGATAATCAATAAAGCAGAAATAGATGTTTTCTGGAACTTTCTTGCTTTTTCGATGATCCAGTGAATGTTGGCAATTTGATCTCTTGTTCCTCTATAAACATCTATAAACAAACACGACACAGGTTTCTTTGCAGACATAAGTTTTCAACTCTTTTGTCTATACTTTCTTGAGCATGATTTCCACATGACATGGTAAAAGTATTTTTAGTTTTTTGTTTTTTACTGGATTTCACAATCAAGGTCTTCCCTCAACCCCCAGGAAGACCTCATGTACATTTTATTGAAGGGTATTAATCAATTAATTTTATTCTAAAATAATATTATATTTCTGTCTTCCATACCTTTAACTGCTCTCTAATTGTTTTGTCCTTCTCCGAAATCATCCCATCGTCTCCCTCTCCCACAGAGTCCAAAAGACTGTTCTATACATCTGTGTCTCTTTTGCTGTCTCGCATACAGGGTTATCATTACCATCTTTCTAAATTCCATATATATGTGTTAGGATACAGTATTGGTGTTTTTCTTTCTGGCTTACTTCACTCTGTGTAATAGGCTCCAGTTTCATCCACCTCATTAGAACTGATTCAAATGTATTCTTCTTAATGGCTGAGTAATACTGCATTGTGTATATGTACCACAGCTTTCTTATCCATTCATCTGCTGATGGACATCTAGGTTGCTTCCATGTCCTGGCTATTATAAACAGTGCTGCGATGAACATTGGGGTACATGTGTCTCTTTCAATTCTGGTTTTCTCGGTGTGTATGCACAGCAGTGGGATTGCTAGGTCATAAGGCAGTTCTATAAACGCACTGCCAGTCCAGGTTCGATGCATGATACTGGATGCTTGGGGCTGGTGCACTGACATAACCCAGAGGGATGGTATGGGGAGGAAGGACGGAGGGGAGTTCAGGATGGGGAACACGTGTATACCTGTGGTGGATTCATGTTGATGTATGGCAAAACCAACATAATATTGAAAGTAATTAGCCTCCAATTAAAATAAATAAATTTATATTTAAAAAAATAATTGCTTTGCCTTCTCTGAGATTTTCCTCTGTACTCATTACAATGATATTTGCTCTTTCTTTTTTATAGCAATTTAACTTACCATCTTGTAAATTTTTCTCTTTTAATTTGCAAATTATTTTCTTGCAATGTGGTTTTCATTTCTACTTTATCTAGCTCTGTAATATATATTTCATATAATTTGACCTTTTTATTATTTTGTTTTTATTTTTATTAAGGTCAATATGTGTATTTTTAATATATAGTATATAATCTATTAGTCATTTCCTTCCACTCCCAAATCTTGCCTAATGCTGTGCATCCTTTTAAAATATATTACTGTTGCTAGAGTAGAGCTGAATACTTGCAAAGCCATCTTAGAGTGTATGTGCTTAAACGTAAGCAGCTCCGCTCTGATTTTATCTCAGAGATTAATGCTTCTCAAACTAGCTATGTTTCAGACAGTTTTCTTTTTACCATATTTTGTTTCATTTCAAATTCATCTTAGACTGATACCTGATACTTGGGTACATGACTCCCTGTGTCATGTACTCAAGTTCAATATCATTTAAATCAATATATGCAGTGTTAAATGAGAGGAGTCCAGTTATACTTAATCTCAAACTAACATATTTTTATTAAAGTTCCTAAATTCTTCCCCTCAATTTACATATCTTTCTCAGTGTGAGCCAATGGCAGACATTTCATGGAATGCCATCAGCTCACAGACAACACTCTAAGTAAGAGTGTGTGATTATTTCTTAACTTCTTTCCTACTCTGTGTCAGGTTGGTTTGTTTTTAGCTCTGGCTACAACAGGTTTGTGTCTACATATTTACTGTCTATCAACCTCTATGTAGCAAACTTGAATATGATTTCTGGAGAGGTCATTTGACAATAAGGGTAGTCCTGGTTGGTTCAGTATTTTGTGATTAGGTAATATATGTATGGATGTGAGAGTTGGACTGTGGAGAAGGCAGAGCACCGAAGAATTGATGCTTTTGAACTGTGGTGTTGGAAAAGACTCTTGAGAGTCCCTTGGACTCCAAGGAGATCCAACCAGCCCATTCTGAAGGAGATCAGCCCTGGGATTTCTTTGGAAGGAATGATGCTAAAGCTGAAACTCCAGTACTTTGGCCACCTCATGAGAAGAGTTGACTCATTGGAAAAGACTCTGATGCTGGGAGGGATTGGGGGCAGGAGGAAAAGGGGATGACAGAGGATGAGATGGCTGGATGGCATCACTGACTCGATGGATGTGAGTCTGAGTGAACTCTGGGAGTTGGTGATGGACAGGGAGGCCTGGCATGCTGCGATTCATGAGGTCGCAAAGAGTTAGACACGACTGAGTGACTGAACTGAACTGAACTGAATATAATTTACATGAAAATTTGTTCAATTTAGTTACTGGGGTTGCAGTATACTGGGGCTACCAATCCAGTTTCAGTCCAGTCTGATGATGTTCAAACTCCAATTCATTTGTAAGTGATCCCCAAATATTGGTATTTCTAAGCCATTGCCCTAGAGTTAACTCAGTTTCTTCAAAGAATTAAACTCAAATCTGCTACTTCCATGTTACAATTGACACTCATAGAATTTTCAGCAGATAGTGGAAGGATCTTATCATTCAACTGGAGACTGAGTTTATCTTTCTTTTTACCTAATTTCTACTCTAACAAGTGACATCCTGTTTTCTGACTTTCCTCTTCTATGATACAGACATCGATTGATCTTTGATTCCTTCCAGGAATGGATAATGAAAGTCGCAGGTCTGTACAAAATAGGGAGATAAGGTTTCTGTTTTTTACTAATTAGGTGACAAATTCAAATTAATGTGTAAAAATTTTCCAATTGCAAAAGTTTTTCACATATTTTGTATAAAAATTGAAATTTACTGTAACAATTTATTTAAATTTAGCAGAATGCTTTATCAAAAATTAATATTTTGGTGTATATTAAGGTTTCATAGTATTCTGGATTTCTTTTCAGAAATTCCATATATAGGAAATACATTTAAACACAAAAAATATATATTTTAAGTGGAAGAAATCTGAATATCTGAAAATACAGAAATAGTTAATTATAATTGGCATCTTTACCAGGTAGAAATAAATGTTCTTGAGTTCGTAAGGGTGCTGATTTAAAAATACTTGTGTCACCAGTGCAATCTTGCATATTTCAAAATAACTATTAAACAAATTATAACAAGTAATTCCATTATTGGCCTATGCTGCTGCTTAGTTGCTTCAGTCATATCTAACTCTGTGAGGCCCTATGGACTGTAGCCCACCAGGCTCCTCTGTCCATGGGATTCTCCAGGCAAGGGTATTACAGTGGGTTGCCATGACTTCCTCCACGGGATCTTCCCAAGCCAGAGATATAACTCTGGTCTCCTGAATTGCAGGCAGATTCTTTACCACTGACTTACCAGGGAGCCCATAAAAGTGAAAGTGAAAGTCATCTATAAAACATTGGCCTATTAAAACATTTTGAACTTTGTAATGTACTTTGGGGGGGGGGATAAAGTATTAATCATGATCTAAATGGTCCTTCTAAGTCCACGTGACTGACTGACACTGAGTAGGAGAGACTACCCAAAAAAAGAATGCATAGAAAAATATGTATATACTGCTGCAAATCAGGTTATAAATAATTTCAGACATAGTATTCATCCAAAGAACATTGTCTTCTATTATAAATTAAATATTTAAGCAAGTACATAATAAGGTTATTAACTGAAAAATGTCTTGATCTAATACACTGAATTATTAAAAAAAAGAAAAAAGAAAGTGTGTTAATATATTGTGTTTTGGAGACATATTTAAATGACTTACCAGTTTTTTGCATGCTTCCATCCACTTTTTAGTTTCCTTGATTAAAAGTTAATCTCATTGTTGATCCTGGAGAAGGCAATGGCAACCCACTCCAATACTCTTGCCTGGAACATCCCGTGGATGGTGGAGCCTGGTAGGCTGCAGCCCGTGGGGTCGCTAGGAGTCTGACACAACAGAGTGACTTCACTTTTACTTTTCACTTTTATGCATTGGAGTGTTTATCCAGTGTTCTTGCCTGGAATCCCAGGGACGGGAGAGCCTGATGGGCTGCCACTTATGGGGTCGCACAGAGTCAGACACGACTGAAGTGACTTAGCAGCAGCAGCAGCATTGTTGATCCAGAGTATCTGTTTACAGGGAAAAAAAAAAAAGATCAGAGTAGCAAACATATAACAAAAGAAAATGTGGTTATAAAGGTTAAACAATTGCATTTTTGAGAATCAATTTCACTCTCCTTGAAACTAATTTCCAGTATTTATTTAACATGTAGGTATTATTAGCTTTAGCTTTTACTTTGGTTAAGTTTTATGCTTGTCACTTTTCAGCTCTGTGACCCTGAATCTTAATTTCTTCATTTTAAAAATAAATTTTTTTGTGCTTATTCCTTCCTATCTTACAAAATGTAGTGATTTTTAAAATAAGTGAACTAGAATGTGTAAGAAATTATATCAAATGGAGATATAAGGATGAATTGTATCCTTCTCTTTTGGATATTGTTCAAGAATAAAAATCTCTAAAGCTTTCAAAAATTATTAATACATAAAAACATGTTGTAGTTAAGAATTGGAATTTTAATTATAAATAATAATTTCTCTTTGACAATGTCATCTCTCTTGTGGCATAATTCAATACTTTTCATGAATAATTCCTCAAAGTTTTAAAGACTTTAGTTTTTACTTGTTATAAGTTTGTATAGAAAAGAGAAAAAAATGTATAAGATTTTAATTTAATGAAAAGATTATCATTATATGTAACTGTATAGTATGTCAGAAATGGTAAAAAAAAATTTTAATCTAGAAATATACTAATCTAGAAGACATAACAGATAGAGGGGTTGTAAACAAAGCAACATTTTTTAAACCAAGGGCCTTTTTACTTTCCCTCAGAAGTAAGCACTTTTCTTAGCAATCTACTTTCATCTACAAAAGAAAAATTTTCCAGAGGCTTTAAAGATAATGTAATTCAATTCTTTTGTTTTAGAAATGAAGAAGCTAAGGAAGAGGAGATAAGTGATTTTTCCATTGTCACACCATGAATTTCTGGAGTAATTTCAATGAGATAGCAAGGTATATGACCAACCAAGTCCTTCCATTGCAGTCAAAACTGCAGTGTTGTGGAGTAAGAGGTATACCCATGGATATTTAGGAATAGGCTTTTGGCTCAGAATGATTAAAGAGTGTATGAATGTGTATTTTAATAAATTTCAGTCTTCCAAGTCAGAAAATTAGCTAACAATTTTGAGTAAAATTTGCAAGCCCTTACCTCATATTTAAGACTTTCTCTTAAATTTTTCAGATATTGCCAATAAATTTTCATAAAATGTGGTGTTCTGATATAAAATATATTTTTGATATCAGCTTATATCATGCTTCTGAAAACATAAATCCCAGAAGGCAGAATAAGTTAGCCATTCTTGTAAGTCAAACCTGTCCATGGTCCTGCTGCTAAATATATAGCATATCTCTTACAAATTAAGATTATATTCATTAGTTCATATTCCTCTATTAAATGCTTTCCATTTGCCCCAGATATCAATAGCCAAGCATTTGTCACACTCAAATATGTGTAGGAACAAACAGACTTTGCAGAGGTTTGTGTAATTTAACATGGCTTTGTGACTGAAAAGTTGTGACCAACCACCTGGATGGTATATTCAAAGGCAGAGACATTACTTTGCCGACTAAGGTCTGTCTAGTCAAGGCTATGGTTTTTCCTGTGGTCATTTATGGATGGGAGAGTTGGACTGTGAAGGCTGAGTGCTAAAGAATTGTTGCTTTCGAACTGTGGTGTTGGAAAAGACTCTTGAGAGTCCCTTGGACTGCAAGGAGATCCAACCAGCCCATTCTGAAGGAGATCAACCCTGGGATTTCTTTGGAAGGAATGATGCTAAAGCTGAGGCTCCAATACTTTGGCCACCTCATGCAGAGTTGACTCATTGGAAAAGACTCTGATGGTGGGAAGGATTGGGGGCAGGAGAAGAAGGGGATGACTGAGGATGAGATGGCTGAATGGCATCACAGACTCGATGGACGATGAGTCTGAGTGAACTCCGGGAGATGGTGATGGACAGGGAGGCCTGGCATGCTGTGATTCATGGGGTCGCAAAGAGTCGGACACGACTGAGTGACTGAAATGAACTGAACTGAACTTAACTTGTGACTGCAGCCATGAAATTAAAAGGTGCTTACTCCCTGGAAGGAAAGTTATGACCAACCTAGATAGCATATTGAAAAGCAGAAACACTACTTTGCCAACAGAATCCGTGTAGTCAAGGCTATGGTTTTTCCAGTACTAATGTATGGATGGGAGAGTTGGATTATAAAGAAAGCCGAGCGCTGAAGAATTGATGTTTTTGAACTGTGGTGTTGGAGAAGACTCTTGAGAGTCCCTTGGACTGCAAGGAGATGCAATCAGTCCTTCGTAAAGGAGATCAGTCCCGAGTGTTCATTGGAAGGACTGACGTTGAAGCTGAAACTTCAGTACTTTGGCCACCTCATGCAAAGAGCTGACTCATTGGAAAAGACCCCGATGCTGGGAAAGATTGAGGGCGGGAAGAGAAGGGGATGACAGAGGATGAGATGGTTGGATGGCATCAACGACTCAATGGACATGAGTTTGGGTAAACTCTAGGAGTTGGTGATGGACAGGGAGGTCTGGCGTGCTGCAGTCCATGGGGTCACAAAGAGTCAAACACAACTGAGCAACTGAACTGAACTGAACAAGCTTTACAGTGTCACTTTTCCTTATATAGCCCTTGATGATAACAGGAGGGTGAAAAAAAATTAGTCTAGTATTTTTTATGTTTTCCACTCCTCATATGATCTCACTCCTGTGCTCCTTCTTCCCGTAAGGTATAAAAAACTCTAAGGCTGTTATCAGACAATGATTTGCATATCCAGTTTAGTACTAGTGATTAAGCATTCATTTGGGAATAATGTCAAGGAAATCACTGCCAGGTCATACGGTTGGATTTATACAACTGACATTTGATATAACTCGATTTTATTTTCCAAGCATGCTCAGAGAGAGAAAATAATAACCACAAAACTGATCTATTGAATTTATAAAATCTCCCTATGACTTAGTATGTAATTAGTTATTGTGATACTTATCTCTAATCTTCACAAAATTGTGAGGAATAAAATGTATTAATTGGCAACATCATTAGCATCCTTATTTAAATAAGGAAACTGAAACACAAGATCACATGTAATATAAAGAGCAGAGCTGGGATTCATTTCCATATGTTTTAGAGTCCAATGCCTACACTTTTCTACTGTAACACTCACAGGAACAAAAGCTATCGAGTCAGCTTTTATCAAATATCTGTTAAACATCTAAATGTTTATTCTATTTTTAAATCTCTAGAGAAAAAATTCAGTTTACCAACGATATAGCTGAATTCACAATGCCAGCAGTCTTTTTAGTCATGAGGCAATAATATCTACCAGTAAATGTTTACAGGAAGATTTTTTTTTTTTGCTTCAGTGTAAGACAAATACTTTGTAATCTAACCGAAGTCCATAGTTTTGTATATGTACACACACACACATATACACAAAATACATATTTGTATTTGGTTTTAATCATAAACAGAATATATGTTTGTGTTGTGCATATATAAATTATAGGTTATTATGCAAGTATATAGTATATATTAGTATATATAGAGATGATATAGAGAGTATTAGTATAGAGTATATATTAATAATATGACCTTTCATTTTAAATTGATTTCCCATATTTTTTGTCTGCAGCATAAGTAATTCAAATTAATTTCTTCTTCCTACAAAGATTTAATTTGTAACATCTTAGTTATGCCCTAATGAGTATTCTACTTTTGTCTCTCTTCCATTTTCCAATTTGTTACAGAAATTGAATTAGTCTATAATAATCCATTTTCCACAAATCAGTAATGACGGTTATACTCAAATGACAATTATACTTATTCACATCTGGATTCTGTTTTTTAGGATCAGTATATTGTCTAGGTATGTAAACTAAGCTTGCTGGCTGACAGTGTTTATTTTCCTGCACTCCTCATTCATGGAAGTTAAAAGGAAATGGATAGTGTATCCTTTCCCCTATTCTATTCTCAGTCATTTCATTAGGTTTTAATGATGTCTTTTGTAGAACTGGTTAGACAGACTAGAGGTGAGTGGGGCCCAAAGGCTTGTGCAGTACTTTGTGGTTTAGAAATGTGAAGATGGAAGCTTTTGCTGGCAAATATTTAGTGTTAGGTGATATTTTTCAGACTTTTTAGGGAAAATCTAGGATCAATACATTTGTAATGAGTGAAGGAATAATGGCCTTGCCTGGTGAAAAGAATCCACCTGCAATGCAGGAGACCCAGGTTTGATCCTTGTGTTGCGAAGATCTTTAAGTCAGAGAAATGTGGCTTCACTTCAAGTCTGTGGTCTATATATTTTAAAAGGGTTATGCTCTCAGAATTCCTTAAACATTCAGATTGTATAATTGTATTTTCTTCATACTTCATATTATTTAAAATTGAATTTTCTAAATCCCAGAGTCTGGGAAGTGATTCCTGTTTTGCTATGTAATTTTCTCCAAAAGGAAAATATTTTTTTAACGTGATATTTTTGCAGTTTTAAAATATATTTTATGCATTATTCAATCATTTTTATCTTTTTCTTCATTATAAAATGGGCATATAGTTAGAGGAAATCAATATCAGTTCAGTTCAGTCGCTCAGTTGTCTCTGACTCTTTTCACAAGGAGATCCAACCTGTCCATTCTGAAGGAGATCAGCCCTGGGATTTCTTTGGAGGGAATGATGCTAAAGCTGAAACTCCAGTACTTTGGCCACCTCATGCGAAGAGTTGACTCATTGGAAAAGACTCTGATGCTGGGAGGGATTGGAGGCAGGAGGAGAAGGGGACGACAGAGGATGAGATGGCTGGATGGCATTCCGGGAGTTGGTGATGGACAGGGAGGCCTGGTGTCCTGTGATTCATGGGGTTGCAAAGAGTCGCAAAAAAAATCAATATCAAATATATATAATTGATAAAGGAAAATGTGCACCATAATTGGCTAGTCATTTGTATGTCTTTGGCTAACCTTAGAATTCCAATACATTTTTAATGAAATTTAGCACTTTTTAGTCAGAATATTGTGTTTAGGTCAGTTTTATAGAGTACTATAGATGACAATATAAAAAGTTATTTTGTTAATCTACTGTGCCAAAGAATTGATACTTTTGAACTGTTGTGTTGGAGAAGACTTTTGAGAGTCCCTTGGACTGCAAGGAGATCCAACCTGTCCATCCTAAAGGAGATCAGTCCTGGGTGTTCATTGGAAGGACTGATGCTGAAGCTGAAACTCTAATACTTTGGCCACCTCATGCAAAGAGTTGACTCATTGGAAAAGACCCTGATGCTGGGAGGGATTGGGAACAGGAGGAGAAGGGGATGACAGAGGATGGGATGGCTGGATGGCATCACCAACTCGATGCACGTGAGTTTGGGTGAACTCTGGGAGCTGGTGCTGGACAGGGAGGCCCGGCGTGCTACAGTTCACGGGGTCACAAACAGCCGGACATGACTGAGCAACTGAATTGAACTGAACTGAATTGTGTCATTAGTGAGTCCATTAACAACTGTTAGATTATTAACTTTTTCATTATTTATCATAGAAGCTGTATTTATTTTGTCTTTTAAAATTAATACTGTTGGAGAGTGGCATTTCAAAATAGGACAAAGGCTAAGGATAAATCTCAATATACTAAAAATTACATGAGATATTTGGAGGAACTCTTTATTTGGTGGACAGTTTTAAATAATCTTTAAATTTTTATAATTATGTAGATAAGTAAATGTGGTGGTAAATATGTGAAATCATATAATACAAAATTCTTATTAGAATTTTAAATGCAGAGATTTTTATTAGTTTTTCCATAAATACATTCCCAGAGCCAACAACACTGTCAGGTAACTGGCAAGTACTCTATATAAATAATGGTTAAATGAAATAATTTAAATAATTCTCTAGTTGAATGACTTGAATTTAAGATGAACTGCTTTTGAGATGAATAATATTAATATGTTAATGTATTGTTTAGGGTTAAGTCATGTGCTGTGCTGCGCTTAGTCATGTCTGACTCTTTGTGACCCCATGGACTGTAGCCCATCAGGTTCCTCTGTCCATAGGGATTCTTCAGACAAGAACATTGGAGTGGGTTGCCATGCCCTCCTCCAGGGGATCTTCCCAACCCAGAGACTGAGCCTCAGTCTCCTGCCTTGCAGTCAAATTCTTTACTATCTGAGCCACTAAGGAAGCCCAGGGCTGAGTTATAGGGAATAAAAATTTCTTCTAGCTACTTTTAGTACAAAAGGATATCCTATTGAGTACTAATAACTTACAGAATTATTGGGAAGACTAAAGAAGGTGACTCTAGTTTAATATTTCAAGAAATGATTCCAGATGCTGTGCTGTAGAACCAAGCCGCCAAGAAAGCCACTTCTATGAAAACCAGAATGTTCATAAAATCTCCACAACCACTTGATAGTAGTGATCAGGATACCACATCTACAGTGACATTTGCCAGCAGAAAAGAGCTGAAGTATGCCCTCCATGTCAGTTCTGCCATGCAAATTTGTTAAAAGGATAACAAAAGTAACGAAATTTAAATCTTCAGTATCTTAAAGTTTAGAAAATGTTATTTTTCTGCCTCTGCAAGATGATCATTTTGGGTTTGGAAAGACGATCTTAAACTTCCTGTATATGTTTATTTTTTAAAAAAAATTTGTAATATCTATTTTTGCATAATTTATAATTTTCATCTCATACTAGCAAGTTACTGTGCTCGGGTAGTATAATAGTAGTAGTGTTAGTCACTCAGTTGTGTCTAACTCTTCATGACCCCATGGACTGTTTCCCACCAGGCTCCTCTGTCCACGGGCTTCTCCTGGCAAGAATACTGGAGTGGCTTGCCATTCCCTTCTCCAGAGGATCTTCTGGATTGAGGATTGAAACTGGGTCTCTTGCATTGCAGACAGATTCTTTACCATATGAGCTACATGGATCAATAAATAACATTGAAGTGCATGCTAAGACTTTTTAAACATGCAACATCAGGAGTTTGTGTAATACCTGTCTAAAGAAAGGAGGAAAATAGCAAAATCTTGAGAGATCATTGTGTTCTCATAGGGCAGCTTACATAAGTTGAACATATAACATTATTACACATATTTACTCCTGTAGAATTAAATTCCTGCATGTAGAGGACATGTATTATTCAACTAATTCTGTCTAAGGGTTATAGTGGATACTCATTGTTAATGAGTGAGTCCAAAGTTTGAAGAGCTGTCATGGAGAAGAAGGAATAAAATTGTTTTTCTTTGGACTTCCCTGGTGGCTCAGTGGATAAGAATCTGCCTGCCAATTCAGGGGATAGGGGTTCCACATCCAGTGGGACAACTGAGTCTGTGCACCACAGCTACTGACCCCATGCTCTAGAGTCCTCGAGCCACAACTACTGAGACCACACACCACAACTGTTTGGAGCCTGCACACTCTAGAGCCCATGGGCCACAACTAATGAGCCCCTGTGTCACAACTACTGAAGCCCATGTACCCTAGAGCCAGAAAGTTGCACCTGCTGAACCCATGTGCTGTAACTATTGAAGCTCATCCACCTAGATACTGTGTTCTGCAACAAGAGAAGTCACCACAAGGAGAAGCCTGTGCACCGCAACTAGAGAGTAACCCCCACTCTCTGCAACTAGAGAAAGCCTGCATGCAGCAATGAAGACCCATCACAGACAAATAAATAGAGCAGTGTGTAAAAATATTATTTTGCTTTACTCCAACATATAGTACTAGAAGGAGTAGTTCATAATTAGGGGATGAACATATGAAATGGTGTTTTCTAAGTATCAGAGTTTTCTAAAGTTGAATAGATTGCCATAACAGGCATCATTTCAGTAGAAAATGAGTGACCATCTACTAGGGATGTTGCAGAGAAGATTCTGTTTAGGTGGCTGAACTAGATGAATGAGTTTAAATTCTAAAGTCTCCTTAAACCTTCTGATCTTATTATTATAAACTATTTTTTGGAAAAAGTCCAAGTATAAAAAAGGGAACTTTTTTTTTATTCATACGTCAGTCCAAAAACTTTAGATAAAAATTAGACTCAGGACTATGATACAATAGGCATAAAGAATGAAAATAAGGCTGAAAAAACATGCTGGCTCTAGATGGTAAGATTCTTGTAGGAATACATTGCTAAATTCTATGCTGGGGGACTTCCACATTCCAGTCTTTAAAAATTCAAAACCATGTATCATTACTATGCTTAAACCTAAAAAATATCACATTCAAGATAAGTCTGTCTCCATCAAGTAAACTTTGGAGTGTATCCCACTTAAGAAAATATCAGACACATGCAGGATGTGACTCATGTCTCCCTTCAAAATTACATGTGGAATGTTTATAGAAAGAAAGATTATATATGTCTCAGGCTCTGAGACACTTTAAATTAGTAATTGTCATACTTTAAACCTATGCAAATAACAAGACCCTGACATGGTACATAATCCATTTGTCTTTCCTCAGGGAGACAGAAAATAGCTCAAAGTAACTTATCAAAGAATCCTGCCATTACAGTAGTAGACAGAGCAAACACACCTGTCTTCCTTATCTATCATTAACTGAGTTTGAGTTCACAGTAGACCTATCAACACTTGACAGATCTAGCCTAATTTTCACTAGGCACACAGGCCAGTTTATTTACCTTTTATGTGAATATACACTTTTAATGTAGAAAATATGATCATTGCAAAAATATTAAAACAATTATATAATGTGAATACGTTTATACTTCTTTCTAGATGAAATAATAAAATTATGTTGTATCACATCAATAACTATATTCACAAACTTAGTAGGGTGAAAATAGTAGAATTTATTACTTTTATTACTTATTCCATTCTGGTCAGATAGTAAGATTAATGATTAAATAGATTGCTCCCATTTCTATTACCTGTCATACTAAGGCTGAAGTCAGTGCACTCTTTTTTTTTATTCTCTTTTATTCTTGACATTTTTTGTTTATATGTTTTCTTGACACAAAACCAAATGCCCATTTTCGGAAGAATGAAGACACTCCTGGAAAGTGTCCCTGTTTTCAATGGTTAAAACAACAACAACAACAACAACAACAACTCTGCTCTCTTTATAGATACCATTACTAACAGATATTTGTAATTTTACTGAGAAATATGTGGGAGAGAAGACATTAATAATGGATTTTCCTACTCCTCTTCGTAGGATTGGCATAAAAGCAATAGAAACTCTGCTTAATGGATAGAAACTATGCAGAAATGTGGCCTTGACATGGGTTTCCCATTGTGGTGCCAAGACTCCCCAGGGAGAATATTTACTGGAGGTTGCAGAAGGTAAACATATTTGGATATATAATTCAAATTATTTTAAAATGAGACAGAAAACCTATCCAGTTATACATAGATGGAGTGATAAAATTGGCCTGGAATCAAGTGTGAGAATATGTTAAGGAAGCAATTCAGGATGAAAGTTGTGAACAAAATATGTGTGTCAATTCTCATTAATTACTCTATGCTTAGTACTTGCTTAAGTGAGTAACTACAAGAACACGGATGATCTGTGTTTAATTTGGAATCATCTAAAGTACTTGAAGTATAATGTTAAGAAACCAAATTTTACATGTGGACGTTCTATTGAGCAATTTGAGCAATTAGGGAAGAATATTTATTTCATTATATTTTATTGAACATTTTGCATTTACTGACTTGATATGTCTACTTCACTTTTCCTTCAGTGAGGCCCTATTATTTATGTATTTGAAGGCCTCAGCTCTTTTTGTCAGTAGTTGTTACAGTTTTCCACCTAACAACTGATTCTTGATGGATCCCCAGTACTGTATTTCCAATGATTTAGCAGAATACAGGGAGATAAAGTATGTTGAGTATCTGCCATGTGCCAAAAATTAACTATGTATTAATATATGTAATAGTATATATATACATATATGTATATATAATTTATATATCTATCTTGTTTAATTCCAACCAACTGCAGTTCTATAAGTCTAGCATCATTTTTTATGACTTGCATTCCTTTGGTACAAGTCAGATTCATTTAACTAAACATTACAGTACAAATAATTTTTTCTTACATCCAATAAAAATCTTAATAAATATGGCCCATATAATTCATTGCAGAGTACTATCCTTTTCAGGGAAGGATAGTCAAAACAGGAACTCCAGTCTTTATAGTCATCACTCAAAATTTTTTAAAGTAATCCAAGTGTGAAACTATAACCATTTTAAAAAATGTCTTGGAGGAAAGAGTATACAATAGAGAAAATGTAGTATCTTTAGTAAAAAATGCTGGGAAAACTGGACAGCTACATGTAAAAAGAATGAAATTAGAACAGTCTCTAGCACTTATACAAAAATAAAATAGATCAAATGCTTAAATGTAAAACTAGGTCCTATAAAACTCTGAGAAAAAAACATGGGTAAAATCTTATTTGACATAAATCACAGCAATATCTTTTTGGATTCACCTCCTAGCATAATTAAAATGAAAAAAAAAATAAATGGGACTCAATTAAACTTAAAAACTTTTTTCCCAGCAAAGAAAACTATAAAAAAAAAAAAATGAAAAGACCAGCTACAGAATGGAGAAAATGTTTGCAAACAGGGGAAAGACAAGGGATTAATTTCTAAAATATACAAACAGTTTGTGCCACTTAATACCAGAATTATAAACAACCCAATCAAAAAATGAACAGAAAATCTAAATAAGCATTTCTCCCAAGAATACATACAGATGGCCAACAGGCACATGAACAAATTATCAGTATTGCTAGTTACTAGAGAAATGCAACTCAAAATTACAATGAGGTATCACCTCACTCACCAGTCAGAATGGCAGTCATCAAAAAGACTACAAAGAGTAAATGCTGGAGAGAGTGTGGAGAAAAAGGAACTCTCCCTACATGGTTGGTAGGAATGTAAATTAGAATAGCTACTATGGAGAACAATATAAAGTGTCCTTTAATTTCTAAAAATAGAACTACCATGTGATCCTGCAATACCACTCCTGGGCATATATCCAAAGAAAAACATAATTCAAAAAGATACATGTACACCGATGTTCGCTGAATACCCATCAAGATATATATATATATATATATATATATATATATATATATATATATATTAGAATATTACTCAGCCATAAAGCATGAATTAATGCCATTTGCAGCAACATGGATGGACCTAGAGATTATCATACTAAGTAAGATAAGTCAGAGAGAGACAAACATCATATGATATTGCTTATATGTACAGGTACAAGCAAACTTATTTACAAACCAGAAATATACCCACGAACATAGAAAGCAAATTTATGGTTACCAAAGGGAAAAAGAATGAGGAATAAATTAGAAGTCTGGGATTAATATATATATATACTATTATGTAATAGATGAACAGCAAGGGCCTACTGTATAGCACAGGAAGCTATATTCAATATTTCATAATAAACTATAAAGGAAAATATTAAAACTATATATATAGTGTGCATGTTATATAATTTACCTATATGCATACAACTGAATCACCATACTGTACACCTAAAACTAACACAACATTGTAAATCAATTTTATTCCAATAAAAAATAATAAAATAAAATGTGTCATATTTTCCAGTTTTCTACTACAGTGTAACTCATTGTAGCTTTACATCTCATTCCTCAGAAGAACCTTGTCCGCATCTTCAGCCTTATAACACTACCACCATTCTCTCAATCAGTAGTCCTTCCCTGATCTACATGTGCAGGCCTTGTATAATCTTAATTCTAAAAACCATGGGCTTCAGGAGTAATAAAGACAATTCCATACCACTGATCCACTGGACTATATTCACAGTAACTCCCTCAGATGAGGTTTTGAGAATGATTCCTGACCTACTTCTAAACAGAAAAGTTCTCTTAAACTAATTGTGTATACCTACTTTAGAAATTATCAGTGTTTAAATTTAGATAGTAAGTCAGTCATTTGTGTATATTGTAAGAAAATAGGTATATAGATATATAAATACATCATTTTTGATACTAAAGGTTGCATTACAAAAACAATAGTGGGCCTAATTAATGGTTAAATGGAATTTCCTAATGCATCTATTTCCAGACTTTCCAAATATGACTTTTTGAGTATTATGTCTAAAATTATTCTTATATACCTTTAGCAGTGGCTTGTAGGTAGCTATAGACACGTAATTATGGACTTTAAATAAACTAGCTGTCAGCAAATTTCAACTAAAAAAACTGTACTAACTACCTTGACCTTTGGTTTGTGTGTGTATCTGCTTTTATGTCTAAATTTAACTTTGATTGTGTTCCTAACATATTAATTACAGAATTTTTGCTATTCTGTTAGGTATTATTTCTGTGAGTTCTGTAAAATTATTAACTAAATTCTTAGTGTGAATTAGTTGTTTTTGCTTTTGTTATGCTATTTGTCTACTTGTTAAAAATGCCTATTTCAAATTTTTCTTGAGTCCTTTGTGGTTTTTTGGTGGCCTTTTAAGGGAAAATAGTATTAATTTGTTCATAACAGAAAATAAGTTCTTGAAGGAAACTTATTTTTTATTTCAGTGAGAAAGTAACAGCAGGAAGGTATAGTGTAGGAGTGAAACATAAGAAAATGATAAACTATCCTAACAATATATTCAAGTTACTTTATCTTACCTTTTCTATCTTTGTTCTTTCATCATTGTCAAAATTTCTTTTCTGTTTAAAATTCAGACAGCACAAATGTTTGAATTTTGTTTCTGTGATTATAATGTCTACATATTTAATCAATGCCTGATTAATTTTATATATCATAGCATTGTCTTCACATGATTATATTTTATTTATCTTATACATTATTACTGAAAGTCAAGCTATGTTGATAAATAATTCTATTAGTCAGCTAAGGCTTCTATAGCAAAATACCAGTCTTTTAATAGATGGGGCAGATGAAATAATATAGATTTATTTTCTCACAGTTCTTTTCACATAAGTCCAAGATCAAAGTGTTGTCAGGGATGATTTCTGGTGAGGTGTCTCTTCCTGACTTGTAGACAGCCAAATTCTGTCTTTTTTTTCTGTATTTAATCACTCTTGGTATTCCTTATTCTTATGAGGACACAGGTTCTGTTGTATCAGGGCTTGCTAGACTGAATGTTTTTCTCCTAAATTCATATGTTGAAGCCTAATTCTCAGTGTGGTGGTATTTGAAGATTATGATTAGGTCATGATTGTTTGGCATGAATAACATTATCATCCTTATAAAAGAGACATGCAGAACTCCTTTGCCCTTTAGGGCCATCTTAGGACACAGTGAGAATACAATCATCCATGAACTATAAAGTAGGAAGCAAACATTCATAGACTTGCTAGCTTCCATAATTTTTAGTAATAAATTTTTGTTGTTTTTAAGTCACCCAGTGTTACTTGTGTTATAGCAAGCCAAACAGATTAAGGCAGGGCCACACACTTAGGATTCTCATTTAACCTTAATAGCTCATGGAAGGCCCTATCTCTAAATACAGTCACACTGAGGGTTAAGCTTCAACATGTGGATTTTTTTTGGTGGGGGCACAGTTCAGTCCAAAAAATACTATGTTCCTGAAATATTGGTACTGGAATATGTCCCTATTGCATTATACAATTATCATCACACTTTCCTTTCATCACTTCATGGCAAATAGATGGGGAAACAGTGGAACCAGTGGCAGACTTTATTCTGGGGGCTCCAAAATCATTGCAGATGATGAATGCAGCCATGAAATTAAAATACACTTACTCCTTGAAAGGAAAATTATGACCAACCTAGACAGCATATTAAAAAGCATTACTTTGCCAACAAAGGTACGTCTAGTCAAGGCTGTGGTTTTTCCAGTAGTTGTGTATGGATGTGAGAGTTGGACTATAAAGAAAGCTGAGCGTGGAA
Organism: Ovis canadensis; assembly: GCF_042477335.2. Lineage (NCBI taxonomy): Eukaryota > Metazoa > Chordata > Mammalia > Artiodactyla > Bovidae > Ovis > Ovis canadensis. Next base: position 79,894,732 of record NC_091246.1, on the reverse strand, counting down.
GAATTGATGCTTTTGGACTGTGGTGTTGGAGAAGACTCTTGAGAGTCCCTTGGACTGCAAACAGATCCAAACAGAATTAAAGATTTGAAAATTTAAAAAATAAAAAACTAAAAATTAAAAAAAAAAATAAAGCTGAAACTCCAAAAAAAAAAAAAATAAAATAAAGGAGATCAGTCCTATGTATTCATTGGAAGGACTGATGTTGAAGCTGAAACTCTAATACTTTGGCCACCTGATGCAAAGAGCTGACTCATTTGAAAAGACCCTAATTCGGGAAAGATTGAGGGCAGGAGGAGAAGGAGACAACAGAGGATGAGATGGTTGGATGGCATTACTCACTCAATGGACATGAGTTTGGGTAAAGTCCAGGAGTTGGTGATGGGCAGGGAGGCCTGGTGTGCTGCGATTCATGGGGTTGCAAAGACTTTGACACGACTGAGCAACTGAACTGAACTGAACTGAATCTGTTTCATATATACTTTAACTTCATATTGTATGAAAAATATTTTAATGTATACCATTTTTAATACCTCGATGAGCTTTTAAAGAGGAACTCCTGATCAATTATATCATTGTTGTTTTTCAATGGCATTTATAAAGAAATAATGCTCTTAAGTCATTGTCACTAGATGACAGAAATACCACTTGCTGAGGAGCAATGCCTGGTGATTTGATGACCCTTGATGTAATCAAATGGCATATATATATATGTATATATATATATATATATATATATGTCATATATATGTATATAAAGACAATTCAGTGAAATCAATTAATTGATATTTCATATAAAATATCCCTGGATTAAGCCATTAAGAGCCAGGACAATTCATTCAAGTGCCAAGAAGACTATGTAAGTTGTGCATAAGTGCAGAGCATAAGGCCATAGAATGCTTTGGCATCTTTGTGTTCTTTGACTTCCACTGCATCACCCTTATATCTTGACATTGTGGTCTCGGTATGTGTGTCTGTGTCCCGATTTCCCTTGTTTATAAGGATACCAGTCATATCAATTTGATGGCCTATTTCACTCCAGTGAGACTTCATCATAACTAATTATGTATGCAATGAATCCTCTTCCAAAATTCTTATTTCTTAAGTCTGAGGACTTAAGGCTGCAACATATGAATTTTGATGAAACACAGTTAACCATAACACAAGGATATTATCAACCAAGATTCTCTGAAAGAATGACACTTCCACTTGCCACAGTGAGCTCTGCCCTTCAGGCAAGCTCATGCACTTTATTTCATTCATTATGTAGATTAATGAATAAATAAAACAAAGTTTAATTCCCTTCTTGACGTAATTAAAAGAGTTCTTGAATTTCTACAACAAAGTACATTCAGAGATGGATTAAAATACTTTTGAAAATCCCTCCTTACCCCTTGAATTTGAAGAAGGGTTATCAAAGTACAGATGTTCATATTGAAAAGCAGTATATCAGGGGTGAGAGCGGATATTACTTCCAGGTTTTTGCAAAATGATTCCCCCAAATAGAAGTAATATAGTAAAGACTTTTTACTCTATAGATAGCTAGGGGTGAGCTAGAAACAGAAACTCTTCGCCTATAGGAACACAGGGTATAGAAGCGTGAATATCTGAATCTTGTGACTTCAGGGTTTGAAACAGATCTTCAGTACATTTCTGACTAAAACAAACAAAATAGGCTCCCATGGGAGAGCCTTCATGGGAGAGCCTGAGGCCTCTCAGTTCTAGGAGAGTGTGCCCCAAACCCAAGCCCCTATATTTAACTCTCAAGAGTAGCCTAATTAAAACCTCACTTTTATTTTATTTTATTTTATTTAGATTTGATCTGTGGTGAGTAGCAGACAGCAATCGTCTGCACTGACCAGCTACCGAAGACAAGTAAGGATTGTTTTATGAAGGCTCTCAGGTGAAGAAGAGCTGATTCTGGGAATTTGTGGGCAAATGAAAGGAACCACTGGGGTCCATCCTAAGTCCTTGAGTAAATTCATGGGATAGGTAGTGGCTCATGTGTACCTGGACTCAACAGTGTTTTCCGCAGCTCAGGCCCAACTGTTCTATTTCTGGCTTGAGTAGATTTTAAGTTGTCAGTGTTGGTGTGCCTCAGAATCAGGTGGTGAGGTAGTTAAATGATCAGTTTCAAGGATTTTGGTTTAGAATGTTCAGAATCAGTCCATATGGAGAATATTTATTTTGACATTGCCACATGTGTTAGATTTAGTTTCTGATTTAGTTATTGGACAGTTTGATTAAGTTACTGGACATTATTGTCAATGTTCCGTACTTTAATTATTTTTACCACTGCACAGTGAATTCATGGAGAAAATATTTACAAAAAATCAACATAACTTAAATATTCACCTTTTACCTTGCTCAGACCTAGATCCCTCTTCTGAGTTAATTATTGCTTTATTATGTAGGTTTTCCATATCATTTTTTTTAACTTTACAATATTGTATTGGTTTTGCCATACATCAATATGAATCCACCACGGGTGTAGGTTTTCAAGATCTTTTCTAACACATTCACATCCTGAATGTTTGAAATATTCTGTTTTATTGAGGTGGGTCATTTCATATGTATGGACACACTATGTATTTCTGGAAATTGTTGAACACAGTTTTACTCTGTCCCAAATTGGATTTTAATCAGTACCAAAAAAGTGGAAATATTATAAAGAACAATGCTTGTAATACTGTATATTTTTATTTTTATTTGAATTTTTAATATGTGAAAGTGATCCCCCAAATCACTTAAAAATGCTAATGCCATTTTCTACCAGCATTCTAGCGGGCAACTGGATTAATGTAATTGATGTCCAGATGCTGTAATTCTTAAAATCCTGCTTACTTTGGGAGTGTTCGGACTTTATTAAGTTGATGACAGGATAAACTCTTACTCACTGTGTATTGTTACACAGGCATATTACTGACTTTATTACTGTTATTAATAGTTGCATTGACATTTTTACAATAAATATTATAGAGATTCATGTTCAATTATAATAATTTTCTTCTGGAAGCAGGATTTGTGAAGCAGTTATGTTATAGACAGAAATTTTATAAACCACTATATATTATCTTAGAGACTATTGAAGTGCTGAAAGATGATCATAAATCATGTTGTAAATAAAGCTATTTGCTTTGTTTCTCTAATTTTGGCACTTTTTTCTATATTATTGTACATTTATTTATTATTTCCTGTGTGGATGACATCTTAACAGTCTGTAGACTTCTTGAGAGAGGAATATTTATTTCTCTAGTATATCCAAGAGTTAATTCCAATCACCGCTTGTCCTACAATGACTATAGAAAATGTAAAGTAATTTTTCTATGAAGCATTTTTTATTTGTGAGGTACTTAACACTAAATCCTCAGTGAATCTGTTTGAATTCTGCTTGTTGTGCCGTTTAGAAACCTTTCACACCAAATAATGTTAACATCTCATTCAGAGACTAATCTTTTTATACTTAGCACTTGCCAATTTATAAAAGATGTTCAAACACTATGTCATTGTTTAATATTCCATATTTCCTTTTTTAACTGACACCTGCTTATTTTTATTAGCAGTAGTTCATCTTAACCTCACCCTTATTGGTACCAGCCCTCTTTTTCCCACTACAATGCCACATATAATCTTTTTCACAAGTAATCTGCCCCTGTTCAGAGTATTTAAAGTAGACCATCCCATTTGAGGGTAAAAGCTAATGACGTCCTCTGAATGGAGTGTATTTCTACTTTTCAGTTTCTTGCCGACTTTTCTTATTATCTATGTTTAAGTCATCCAGCTTAATTGGAAATTATTGTTAAGAGCAAATATACAGCTAGACTGACACAGTGGAATGAGTCTTTCCCTGATAAGTTTGATAATGAGGTAATTTTGTGCTTTGGGTAAAAGCAATAAGGTAACTCACTCCAGAGAAATGTTTTTAAGGATGCTTTTTTTTTTCTTTCTAGGTGTGGTTTTGTATCTCTGGGCATCTACCAAGTATTAGATAATGTTTGAAAAGAAATAACTTTATTATAAATCAGGTGTACGGAACCTGAAATTGCTGGTATTCAACAGATTTGCTAAAGTTAGCATACTTCAATATTTTGGCTTCTCCTATTTCTCATAAATGTCAAGGATTTTCTCCATGCCTACACAGTGATATATGTCACCCTTTCTAAGATTAATAATCTTTGCCAATATTGGAGTTGATTTATGCTCTGGCTCTGTTGGCAACAGTCTTCCCTACCCCAGCCCTCATCAGCTACATTGATTGGGCACCAGAGCTTCTCCCAGCCTGCTGGTTAAGCAGATGCTAATGGGCAAATGAGCAACAGTAGGGGGGCATGCTGGGGTGATCTTCATTCATTAGCAACTGTTCAAGCAGCAGGATGAGGGAATCTGCAGATGCTGAGAAAGACACTAGGATGAACTTGACCTCAAAGGTACTTGTGAACAAAACTTTAATTTTACGAGAAGATAAGGTTTTCCATGTTACTAAAACTCCAGTATTCTTGCCTGGAAAACTCCCTGGACAGAGGAGCTTGGCAGGCCATAGTCCATGGGGTCCCAAAGGGTATGACACAACTGAGTGACAAACACTGTCATACATCACACACAGAGGATCAAAGGCAGATTTATGTCCCTGTTAAATTATCAACTTGCCTTCTGAACGTTGGGATGCTTATAGAATTGATCCTTCTCCCATTTATCAGATGTTACTGTTTTTTTCTGAAATACTTACAATGCTGTCTTTGAATTTTCTTAGGAAACATTCTCTGTCCTCATCTCTGGCAGTCAAAGTGTGCATATATTAAGAGATGATTTTTATTGGATTATTTAGATTGTTATATACGATTATCCTTGATGTTTGAGATTACAGGTAGCTAATTAAAATTGTTATCAGATACCTCTCATTTAAAGCTGGGTCACTGTAATAATTTTCTAGGGCTATAGTAACAAGTTACCACAAACTTTGTGGCTTGAACAACATAAATGTACTGTCTCACAGTCAGGAGGCCAAAAATCTGCAATCAAGTTGTCACAGAATTGCTTCCTTCTGGAGGATTTGAGGGAGAATCTGTTCAGCGCCTCACTTCTGTCTTCTGGGGGTGCTGGCAGTCTTCCTTGGCTTGTCGATGTATCACTCCAATCTCTATCTCTGTCTTCACATGTCTTTCCTCCATGTGTCTCAGTCTTTCTCTCTTTTCTCTTATGAAGATATTTGTCATAGGATTTAGAGCTAAACCTAAATCTATGATGACCTTATCTGATCATCCAAACAAGTTCACATTCACAGATATCTTGAGTTAGGACATGGACGTATTATTTGGAAGGACACTATTCGACCCACTAAAATCACTGAATTCTGATGATATACATCAAGAAATGACATGAATACGTTATTTAACATAGATGGCTTGTTCGTGTTTTTCAAGTCTTTTAAGGCAAGGCTAAAAAAACATAGTATGTATGTGCCTTTTTTAGAGTTTAAATGTTTCTCTAAAGACGTTAACCACATTCACACCTGTATGTGATATATGCATGAATTACAAATTAAGTTAAAATTTTAGAATTGAAATAAATTTGTCATGTGCATTTCCTGTTAGGGGCATCTAATTATCATCTGACTGACCCACTGTACTGAGTTTTGATGTTGTCCAGATATATTCATGTCTTGTCAATTTTTTAGAAGTGAACATTATTCAAATTTATTTTATGTGAACTTAAAGGGAAGTGTTTTGAGCAATATATCCAGTGTTTGTTCATATACATGTCAGCCTTTGCTATTCAGAGTACTCTTAACACCAAGAAAGCAATCTGATTCTTATTTCAGGAATGATAATGACTGTGTAAGTTGAGATGAATATACAACCAGAGATTTTATTTTTTGTTGTTAATTTTCTTTTTTAGCTAACCTTCTACAGTGAGTAGAAAATTCCCAGGAAACCATTAGTTTTTACCTACATTCATATTTTCTTCCTGTGTCTCCCTCTGTCTCGCTGTCTCTCAGAACTGTGTCCCTTGTGTGGCCTCTGTTTTTAAAATCTCAGTTGGTTCATCTGCTACAGGGAGAAACAGGTCTGCAGCACACTCCTTGCCAAACACTGGGAGTATAGGTTTCCCATTTTAAATTTGCAAAATGTAGTCCTCCGGCCCCAGGAGGCTTCAGCTGCTTTACCTTGCTGCTGTAACAAGAATATACTGACACATTTTCATTATTAGATCAAAGGAGAAGGACATTACTTGAAGTCACTTGCAAATGAAATATAAAAATTGGCTGGAGTGTACACTTTCATTCTCTTTTTCCAGAATCAATAGAGGAAACCAAAGAAAGGAGACACGCAGTCTGAAATTAATATAGCTGGTGAAATCAGACTTCAAGCGGGTCTATTTATTCACAATTAACTTGAATAACTGAAACATAGATTTTATAATTAGAATGTCTTGGAAAATGTAACTTAATTCATAGAAGGGACACACAGAAAAGTTACATGTAGGCCTTATTAGTGTTAGTATCCAATTTTACTATATTCTTGATTTGATAATTCAAGGTGCAATGGTAAAACATTATTTCAAGAGATCATTTTGTCCCCAAATATAATAGCATCTTTTTAAAATTACATATGCCTTTAACCTAAGTAATAAGTTTTAAAAATACTGCTTTATCTTTAGTGACTATAATTCAAAGTCAATTAAATTCTTATTCATTACTTCTGTCATTGGTTCATGACTAGTGTCACCAACTGTAACAAATCAACAAAATGTTTTATTACAGAAAGGTGACACTTGTGTTTGTTATATGTTCAGAGTTGACAAGAATATATCAGTCTTCTCAAAGTTATATGCCAATCTTTGATACCTTTAGGGCAGTTTCTCTGAAAAAAAAAACTGCTTACATTGTAGCAAACTGAGAAGTCTACAATTTGCTCAAGTATTATTTTTTTTAACCAAATTACAAAACCTAAATGACCTTAGATTTGATTGCTTAGATGTATTTAAAAATAGTGTATGGCATATGTGTTGGGAATATACTTATCCATTGACTTTCTGGGTAATACATTTTTACAAACTCATGTGTCTAAATATATGTATTATATATACTACTTAATATCTCTGCATAACAATTATGCATTTATGGGTGCAAATAATCAAGTTGATAAGATTGAATAGGTTTATGGTCATAGCTGTCCTGTTGCTTAACTCAAATGAGTACTGTAAATTTCCTCCTAGGATCTTTTTCTCTTAAACCTGACCTGGAGTCACTAGTCTTCGCAGTTGAAAGCCAGTGAACAAATAATTATATTCAAAAGTTATAGGCACTCTTTCGTATCTGTGGCCTTGCCAAGATATTTATATAGTTATTCAGTTCAGTTCAGTTCAGTCACTCAGTCGTGTCCGACTCTTTGCGACCCCATGAATCGCAGCACGCCAGGCCTCCCTGTCCATCACCATCTCCTGGAGTTCACTCAGACTCACATCCATCGAGTCCGTGATGCCATCCAGCCATCTCATCCTCAGTCGTCCCCGTCTCCTCCTACCCCCAATCCCTCCCAGCATCAGACTCTTTTCCAATGAGTCAACTCTTTGCATGATGTGGCCAAAGTACTGGAGTTTCAGCTTTAGCATCATTCCCTCCAAAGAAATCCCAGGGTTTATCTCCTTCAGTATGGACTGGTTGGATCTCCTTGCAGTACAAGGGACTCTCAAGAGTCTTCTCCAACACCATAGTTCAAAAGCATCAATTCTTTGGCGCTCAGCTTTCTTCACAGTCCAACTCTCACATCCATACATGACCACTGGAAAAATCATAGCCTTGACCAGATGGACCTTTGTTGGCAAAGTAATGTCTCTGCTTTTGAATATGCTATCTAGGTTGGTCATAACTTTTCTTTCAAGGAGTAAGCGTCTTTTAATTTCATGGCTGCAGTCATCATCTGCAGTGATTTGGGAGCCCCCCCAAAATAAAGTCTGACACTGTTTCCACTGTTTCCCCATCTATTTCCCATGAAGTGATGGGCCCAGATGCCATGATCTTACTTTTCTGAATGTTTAGCTTTAAGGCAACTTTTTCACTCTCCACTTTCACTTTTAGATTTATACAAAATTATAAATAATATCAAAAGGCTGGCAACCACAGCTTCTTTCTGGGTAATAACAGACTATATCAGAATTGTAGGGGTCCTTATGTAAAGCTCACAAATTCCTTTAATTTCAGAGAGGGATCTTAAGTTATACTGTAGTGTCATGAAATCTATTTTCCTAACAAAGAAATTCTCCTTTAATTGAAAGTGAAGAAAGAAGTCAAATGTAACAACCACTAGTGGCCTGTGTGTTTCCAGGCATCTTAATAAAGTTTGAGTTGTATTAAAAGTAGTTACTTCAGACATTTGGGATTGAATCAAGATCCTGTGATTTTTCATCATTCCTGTTCAGCATTGAAAGGATAATAGTGTAACTGATATGTGGATTATATGCAACAAATGGGAAATATATATGCAGGCTCCCTAAATCTACCTTTTGTAAAGAAAATGTTAAACAGATATTAAGAATTAAAATTTTTTTTTTAAACTTCACAGTCTTTGTGTATATCATCAGAGGGAAAATAATCTAAGTTAATGAAAACTGAGAACTCTGAAAATCCAATAAAATTTCAGTTCAGTTGTCTCCTCTGAAATTCTGCTTCTCATCAAATATTATTTTAGATTAATATTTCTCCAAAATAATATGGTAAAGACAGTTGTAAGTAGAATATTCTATTAGAGAACATTTACCCTAAGGCTAATTACTAAAACAGGGAATGATAATAGCTACTCAGTTACACTGGAATAACTTTTTCATAATGCAATCTTCATTAAAGTAATATTAAGGGGACTATTTTCAGTGTGAATGAAGAGGTTTCACCATATGATTCGTTTTATTCTTAATTATGATCACATGGCTCTATAGGCAACATAAAAAAAAAATGTGCACCCAGGATTTCAGTATGTTCTTAAAACAAAAGTATTATGAACTGAGCCATTACTCTACCTTTTTTTTTTCCTCATTCGGAGTGGACATTATGACTGTTTAATAATTATACATCTAACACTTTTCACAATACATAAGAATTAAATTTTCCTAGGCTTCATTTCAGACCCTCTGAAATTTATATTAGTTCTTTAAAGACACTTTACCAATATGCATTTAATTTTATGTTGCAGACCCTTGAAATAGAACCAGATTGAAAACAAACCTTGCATGCTTGATTGACCTGGTATTACTGTAAGATCACTTAACCTGAATATAAACCCTGAGTTATTTGGGTTTTTTGAGCTGATTGAGAATTTAGATAAGAGCTGCTTGCTATTGAAGAAGCCAGGAAAATTTTAGATTTTGGTTCTTTCCTCTTAATTAATCAATTTTTATGACATTGTACCTTCCAAGATTTATAATTACAGGATAATTCAGTTAGATTTGAACTTTAAAACAGTTTCCACAGGAGGAATAGAGTGACTCATTTCCCATGCTAGCTCTTCATGATCACACTGGTCATCACTTCACATTCCAAAACAAAGTCGAAAAAGAAAAGAAGAACAAAGTTGAAAGACTGTTACCTAGTTGTAAGACTTCTTATAAAGTTATAGTAATCAAGACCATTTGATATTGGTGCAAAAATAGACTAATAGATAAAACAATAAATTTGACTTTATCCTCATTAAAAAATGTCTGCTTTTCAAAAGACAAGTGGTAAGAAAACTAAAAGTCAAGATGTATAATAGAAAATACTTGAAAATCATAGAGCTTATAAAGGACTTATATCCAAAATAATAGAGTTTAGATTTAACTCAATAATACAAAAACAAACCACCCAGTAAATAAATGAACAAAGATATGAATGAACACTTTATGAAAGATTATACATGCTTTGAAATAGGCACATTAAGATTTTCACCATCCTTAGTTATTAGGAACTGCAAATTAGTACCACAGAAAGTTTCAACTGTACATCTATTGTATTGGCTAAAATGAAAAAAAAAAAATTCATGCCAAGTGTTGGCAAAGATGTGGAATGACGTCTGGTGGAAATATCAGATTTCTAACCACTTTGAAAAGTTTTTCAGTTACTTAAAATGATTAACCTTTAAGTGTCATATAATTTAGCAATTTTGTTTATAGATAGAAACTGTCCACCAGTGAAAACATTAGTGCTTACACATACCTGTTTATAAATGTTTCTAGCAGTTGTAATGGTAATAGCCAAAAACTATAAACAACCCATATATCCAATTAACAGATGAATCAATAAACATCTTTGAATGGATAAACAGCTGAATCAGCAAATATCTATGTTGTATCCTTACAATAGAATACTACTCTGAAATAAAAAAGAATGAATTATTGGTATTTACATCAATATGAATGAATCTCAAAATGTATATAAAGTGAGATTGAAAAGGTACGCATTTCCTTGTTTCACTTACATAAAATTCTTGGAAATGAAAAATAATATACAGTGATAGAAAACAGGTTATCTGAAGTCTGTGGGATTGGGAATATGAGAAAACTTTAGGAAAGGTGTATGTTCATTTTCTTGACACATTACTGGTTTTAAAGGTTTACTCATGTTATAAATCTTGTATGCTATGAATATATGCAACTTATTGTATGTCAATTACAATTAAAGCAATTAAAAAATCATTTTTTATGGATGAAGGTAGGCAATAAACTTTGCTGTAAATCTGAGATCAATAGAAGCCCCAGCACTTAGTTTCCATATTGACATGAGAAAGTGAAGAGGACTTCTTTCTTCGTCTATAAAATAGAAAAATAATGCCCATCTAAGAGATATACTCTAGGATTTAAATATAATGATATGTAAAAATATTTTATATTACACCAAGTGTGTATTAGATTCTCAGTAAATACTGATTTCCTTCCCGTAGTATTGATGTTTGCTATCTCTGATGATCATATTTTGCCACAAGTAAAAAATCACTGGGAAAAATGCTAATTTAAGGATTTCATAAATCATATATATATATTTAAATTTTCTCCAGAAATGCCATAAACCACAAAGTGAATGACAGCAGCTATGTACATGACAGGCACCACTTACCAGGAGAGTTTGAAAAATTATCACTTTCATTTAAAATCATTCCCTGAAGGAAAAAGAGGTGTCAGAAATAGTACCCAAATAGGAAACACCTACATGCCCAGATGAAAAGATACCATCTAAAACAGGTAACAGATCCTGTCGTGAATAGGAGGAATTAGGTTATGACTAGAGACAGTAATAGTCCTTCCCTCCATTCTAAGAGTTGAAAAAGTTTAAGCGTTCTAAAACTGAATGTGTGACCAAAAGCATTAAAACAGCTGAGTCAGTAATTTTGGCAGATTTAATGACAGAACTAGATCAACTAAAAATTCAGTCTGACCTGTTATATAAAGGTGGATCATTAAAATATCAGGGAGAAAAGTAACCAAACTTCTTGACTCTAAAACTGTGAACTTAATTAAATACACTGTGTAAAGATAATATTACCATTTATAATATATGCACAAGCATCTTTAGAACTAATCAATTGTCTTAGTTAGAAAATTCAGATTAAAAAGTATTTTCATTACATAAAGCTTTAAAATATATAGCAAAAAACATCTACATAATTATTCAGAGGCTATGAGGAAAGATAAATAACTATCTTTCCTCATAACCATCTTCCCTCATAGGAATAAATATAAGTTCTTATATGACTTCATGTAAAGGATAATTTTCTGTACTGGTTATGGCAGTTTCCCTTCAAAAGAGAGCAAGCTAGATTTTGGTAATAAAGTGAAGTGTGAAAGTCGCTCATTCATGTCCAACTCTGTGATCCCACCATCTATATAGTCCATGGAATTCTCCAGGCCAGAATATTAGAAGGGGTAGCCTTTTCTTTCTCCAAACTAGGGATTGAACTCAGGTTTCCCACACTGCAGGCATATTCTTTACCAGCTGAGCTATGGCTTCTCTGGTAGCTCAGCTGGTGAAGAATCCACATGCAATGCCAGAGACCCCGATTCGATTCCTAGCTTGGGAAGACCCCATGGAGAAGGGATAGGCCCCCCACTCTAGTATTCTTAAGCTTCCCTGGTGGCTTAAATGCCAAAGAATCTGCCTGCAATTTGGGAGACCTGGGTTAGATATTTGGATTGGAAAAATATCCTCTGGGAGGGTATGGCAACCCACTCCAGTATTCTTGCCTGGGCAGTCTCCATGGACAGAAGTGCCTGACTGGGTTGCAAGGGTTGGACACGACTGAGCAACTAAGTACAACACATTCTTCCCAAACAATCTAGGTGATCACCATTTGCTGAAATTCTATAACAAATCACGTTTCTAATATGAACTTTTTTGTAAAAGACATAATTGCCTCTGAATTATCTTCTCTATTGGAGCTTCCCTGGTAGTTTAGATGGTAAAGAATTTACCTGTAATGAACAAGACCCAGGTTTGATCCCTGGGTCGGGAAGATCCCCTGAAGAAGGGAATGGCCACCCACTCCAGTATTCTTGCCTGGAGAAGGCCATGGATTGAGGAGCCTGGTTGTCTACAGTCCATGGGGTTGCAAAGAGTCTGACATGACTGCCTGACTGACACTTTGACACTTTATCTTCTATGTTAATCTATATATCTATACAGTTTCTTATAATTCATACTATATTTTACAAATTGTAAACTCCTTTCACTATAGTATCCCATTTAATCAATTTTGCTTTATGAAAGGTAAAATGTCCAAAATATTCAAAGAACTTTTAAAGCTCACAAGAAAAATTAAACAATTGAATTAATAAAAAATCAAAGACCTAATATGCTACTCTTATATTGGTCTGTCCATTGTTTCAGAGGGTTTGCCCTGTGCATTCCTCCCTTGATGTTAGTCAATACCAGCATGGTGAGAACATTCTCTGGCTAAGGATATATGGTGTGGGCAGTTTTTGTTTTTTTTTTTCCTCTAATCAAACCTAACTGAATAAAACAGTATTGACCCTGTGACTTTACCTCATTAATACGTATTCTAAACAAGCAAATTAAGTGATTTCAATCAAGTAATTCAAAACAAAAACTGGAGTGAAAAAGGGGCCTTTACATTTATGATTAGTGGACCCATACCTATTCCTAGTTCTATAACCAATTATGTAAATACTGATACAAAGTAAAGAATAGAAAGTTCTCCTATGTATTGATCACAAAAGAACTGATTCAGTGACTGCCACATATACTCACTCATATCAGTATTAATACTTTGAAAGAATTTCAAGTAAATCAATAGAGGAAACTCCTCCATTTGAAAGATGACACATTTTACCAGCATTTTTCTGAATCTTTAGAAAAAATTTTGATGAAAAACGCTGGACCCTTCTGACATAGTTTGTGTTCCTTTCATAATGACTATATTGTGAAAAGAGGAAAAAAAAATATATATATGAATTTGTCTGAAGTGCTGAATAAGGGTACAACCAGATAACCAAACTATATAAATATTTACATAAATTATATATTAGTAAATAATTCTAGCTTGGAGTTCTTATTAATTTCATATCAAGGTTTTTTATTATCTCTGAAAATATATTAATTTACTAATTTAATCACTTTCTTTCTTCACTAGGCTGTGTAGTCTATGAGAGCAAAACTTACTTCTACATTATTAATTGGAGTGTTCTAAGGGCATAGTAGAGGAAAAGAACAGAATGGGAAAGACTAGAGATCTCTTCAAAAAAATTAGAGATACCAAGGGAACATTTCATGCAAAGATGGGCTCAATATAGGACAGAAATGGTATGGACCTAACAGATGCAGAAGATATTAAGAAGAGGTGGCAAGAATACACAGAAGAATTGTACAAAAAAGAGCTTCACAACCCAGATAATCATGATGGTGTGACACTCACCTAGAGCCAGACATCCTGGAATGTGAAGTCAAGTGGGCCTTAGAAAGCATCACTACGAACAAAGCTAGTGGAGGTGATGGAATTCCAGTTGAGCTATTTCAAATCCTGAAAGATGATGCTGTGAAAGTGCTGCACTCAATATGCCAGCAAATTTGGAAAACTCAGAAGTGGCCACAGGACTGGAAAAGGTCCATTTTCATTCCAATCCCAAAGAAAGGCAAAGTCAAAGAATGCTCAAACTACCACACAACTGCACTCGTCTCACGTGCTAGTAAAGTAATGCTCAAAATTCTCCAAGCAGGGCTTCAGCAATATGTGAACCGTGAACTTCCTGATGTTCAAGCTGGTTTTAGAAAAGGCAGAGGAACCAGAGATCATATTGCCAACATCTGCTGGATCATGGAAAAAGCAAGAGAGTTCCAGAAAAGCATCTATTTCTGCTTTATTGACTATGCCAAAGCCTTTGACTGTGTGGATCACAAGAAACTGTGGAAAATTCTGAAAGAGATGGGAATACCAGACCACCTGACCTGCCTCTTGAGAAATCTGTATGCAGGCCAGGAAGCAACAGTTAAAACTGGACATGAAATAACAGACTGGTTCCAAATAGGAAAAGGAGTACATCAAGGCTGTATATTGTCACCCTGTTTATTTAACTTCTATGCAGAGTATATCATAAGAAATGCTGGACTGGAAGAAACACAAGCTGGAATCAAGATTGCTGGGAGAAATATCAATAACCTCAGATATGCAGATGACACCACCCTTATGGCAGAAAGTGAAGAGGAACTAAAAAGCCTCTTTTAGTTGAAGTGGAGAGTGAAAAAGTTGGCTTAAAGCTCAACATTCAGAAAACGAAGATCATGGCATCAGGTTCCATCACTTCATGGGAAATAGATGGGGAAACGGTGGAAACAGTGTCAGACTTTATTTTTTGGGAGCTCCAAAATACTGCAGATGGTGACTGTAGCCATGAAATTAAAAGACGGTTACTCCTTGGAAGAAAAGTTATGACCAACCCAGATATATTGAAAAGCAGAGCCATTACTTTGCCAACTAAGGACCGTCTAGTCAAGGCTTTGGTTTTTCCTGTGGACATGTATGGATGTGAGATTTGGACTGTGAAGAAGGCTGAATGCCAAAGAATTGATGCTTTTGAACTGTGGTGTTGGAGAAGACTCTTGAGAGTCCCTTGGCCTGAAAGGAGATCCAACCAGTCCATTCTGAAGGAGATCAGCCCTGGGATTTCTTTGGAAAGAATGATGCTAAAGCTGACACTCCAGTACTTTGGCCACCTCATGCGAAGAGTTGACTCATTGGAAAAGACTCTGAGGCTGGGAGGGATTGGGGGCAGGAGGAGAAAAGGACGACAGAGGATGAGATGGCTGGATGGCACACTGACTCGATGGACGTGAATCTGAGTGAACTCCAGGTGTTGGTGATGGACAGGAAGGCCAGGTGTGCTGCAATTCATGGGGTCGCAAAGAGTTGGACATGACTGAGCGACTGAACTGAACTGAACTGAATTGAAGGGCATAGTGTGTGTCTAGCATATATTGAATGACCAAAAGATTAATATTCCATATACTTGCCCCAACAGAATATGAAGAATAGATAACGGAACCTTTGGCCTCTTCATGTGAAAATATTGTATAGGCTTTAGGCATTTCCTTCTCTATTTTTTCTCACTATCTTCAAGGATTGCATAGATTAAGGAAAATAAAATTACTTTACATGTAGGAAGTGATTAAGTTCTAAATTAGTAAATATTCCCCAAGATTGTGTTTAAATGCAGTTACTGCCCTCCAGGTAGCTTTTAATGGTTTCCATTCTATGTAATTATTAAAGATCATCACTTTGCTGTTTACATATTTCTTTCTAACTGCTTAAACTTAAGAGTTTCTACTACCTATTCAAGGCATGTGTGTGTGTGTTTCTTTGGGTGTGTGTACACAAACATTTGTATGTGAAATATAGACCTGATTTAGAAAATAGTTTTATGTTTAACAGGAGAATTATTCATATATATATATATATATATATATATATATGTTGAATCAATTTAAGCTAAGAGTCCTTATCCTTTGTTAGTTCTTCTGTTATGATATTTGTTTTGTATATTCATGTTTTTTTAAAGAGCAAAAATAATTTTTCTTTTTCTTTTCTTTTCTTTTACTTTATTTTACAATACTGTATTGGTTTTGCCATACATCAACATGAATCCACCACGTGTGTACATGTTTTTCCAATCCTGAAACCCCTCCAACCTCCCTCCCCATACTATCTCTCTGGGTCATCCCAGTGCACCATCCCCAAGCATCCTGTATCCTGCATTGAACCTAGACTGGCGATTCACTTCTTATATGATATTATACATGTTTCAATGTCATTCTCCCAAATCATCCCACCCTCTCCCTCTACCGCAGAGTCCAAAATACTGTTCTATACATCTGTGTCTCTTTCGCTGTCTCGCATACAGGGTTATCGTTACCATCTTTCTAAATTCCATATATATGTGTTAGTATACTGTATTGATGTTTTTTTCTTTCTGGCTTACTTCACTCTGTATAATTGACTCCAGTTTCATCCACCTCATTAGAACGGATTCAAATGTATTCTTTTTAATGGCTGAGTTGTGTATATGTACCACAGCTTTCTTATCCATTCATCTGCTGGTGGACATCTAGGTTGCTTCCATGTCCTGGCTATTATAAACAGTGCTATGATGAACACTGGGGGACATGTGTCTCTTTTAATTCTGGTTTGCTCAGTGTGTATGCCCAGCAGTGGGATTGCTGGGTCATATGGCAGTTCTATTTAGAGTTTTTTAAGGAATCTCCACACTGTTCTCCATAGTGGCTGTACTAGTTTGCATTCCCACCAATAGTGTAAGAGGGTTCCCTTTTCTCCACACCCTCTCCAGCATTTATTCCTTGTAGCCTTTTGGAACACAGCCATTCTGACTGGTGTGAAATGGTACCTCATTGTGGTTTTGATTTGCATTTCTCTGATAATGAGTGATGTTGGGCATCTTTTCATGTGTTTGTTAGCCATCTGTATGTCTTCTTTGGAGAAATGTCTATTTAGTTCTTTGGCCCACTTTTTGATTGGGTCGTTTATTTTTCTGGAATTGAACTGCAGAAATTGCTTGTACATTTTTGAGATTAGTTGTTTGTCATTTGCTTCATTTGCTATTATTTTCTCCCGTTCCAAATGCTGTCTTTTCACCTTGTTTATAGTTTCCTTTGTTGTGCAGAAGCTTTTAATTTTAATTAGATCCCATTTGTTTATTTTTGCTTTTATTTCCAGTATTCTGGGAGGTAGGTCATAGAGGATCCTGTTGTGATTT
Source organism: Ovis canadensis (assembly GCF_042477335.2). Taxonomy (NCBI): domain Eukaryota; kingdom Metazoa; phylum Chordata; class Mammalia; order Artiodactyla; family Bovidae; genus Ovis; species Ovis canadensis. The sequence continues at coordinate 79,877,494 of NC_091246.1, read as the reverse complement.
ATGTCAGAGAGTGTTTTGCCTATGTTCTCCTCTAGGAGTTTTATAGTTTCTGGTCTTATGTTTAGATCTTTAATCCATTTTGAGTTTATTTTTGTGTATGGTGTTAGAAAGTGATCTAGTTTCATTCTTTTACAAGTGGTTGACCAGTTTTCCCAGCACCACTTGTTAAAGAGGTTGTCTTTAATCTATTGTATATTCTTGCCTCCTTTGTCAAAGATAAGGTGTCCATAGGTATGTGGATTTATCTCTGGGCTTTCTATTTTGTTCCATTGATCTATATTTCTGTCTTTGTGCCAGTACCATACTGTCTTGATGACTGTGGCTCTGTAGTAGAGCCTGAAGTCAGGCAGGTTGATTCCTCCAGTTCCTTTCTTCTTTCTCAAGATTGCTTTGGCTATTCGAGGTTTTTTTGTATTTCCATACAAATCTTGAAATTATTTGTTCTAACTCTGTGAAAAATGCCGCTGGTAGCTTGATAGAGATTGCATTGAATCTGTAGAATCACTATATTGATTCTTCTGATCCATGAACATGGTATATTTTTCCTTCTATTAGTGTCCTCTTTGATTTCTTTCACCAGTGTTTTATAGTTTTCTATATATAGGTCTTTAGTTTCTTTAGGCAGATATATTCCTAAGTATTTTATTCTTTTCTTTGCAATGGTGAATGGAATTGTTTCCTTAATTTCATTTTCTACTTTCTCATTATTAGTATATAGGAATGCAAGGGATTTCTGTGTGTTGATTTTATATCCTACAACTTTACCTCTATCCATTGCTTAGCTCTAGCAATTTCCTGGTAGAGTCTTTAGGGTTTTCAATGTAGAGGATCATGTCATCTGCAAACAGTGAGAGTTTTACTTCTTCTTTTCCAATTTGGATTCCTTTTGTTTCTTTTTCTGCTCTGATTGCTGTGGCCGGATGGTGTATGATCTTTTCAATGTGTTGTTGGATTCTGATTGCTAGAATTTTGTGAAGGATTTTTGTATCTATGTTCATCAGTGATATTGGCCTGTAATTTTCTTTTTTGTGGTATCTTTGTCAGGTTTTGTTATTAGGGTGATGGTGGCCTCATAGAATGAGTTTGGAAGTTTACCTTCCTCTGTAATTTTCTGGCAGAGTTTGAGTAGGATAGGTGTTAGCTCTTCTCTAAATTGTTGGTAGAATTCAGCTGTGAAGCCGTCTGGACCTGGGCTTTTGTTGGCTGGAAGATTTCTGATTACAGTTTCAAATTCCGTGCTTGTGATGGGTGTTAAGATTTTCTATTTCTTCCTGGTTCAGTTTTGGAAAGTTGTATTTTTCTAAGAATTTGTCCATTTCTTCCACGTTGTCCATTTTATTGGCATATAATTACTGGTATTAGTCTCTTATGATCCTTTGTATTTCTGTGTTGTCTGTTGTGATCTCTCCATTTTCATTTCTAATTTTATTGATTTGATTTTTCTCCCTTTGTTTCTTAATGAGTCTGGCTAATGCTTTGTCAATTTTATTTATCCTTTCAAAGAACCAGCTTTTGGTTTTGTTGATTTTTGCTATGGTCTCTTTTGGATTTATTTCTGCCCTAATGTTTTAAGATTTCTTTCCTTCTACTAACCCTAGGGTTCTTCATTTCTTCCTTTTCTTGTTGTTTTAGGTGTAGAGTTAGGTCATTTATTTGACTTTTTTCTTTTTTCTTGAGGTATGCCTGCATTGCTATGAACTTTCCCCTTAGCACTGCTTTTACAGTGTCCCACAGGTTTTGGGTTGTTGTGTTTTCATTTTCATTCATTTCTATGCATATTTTGATTTCTTTTTTGATTTCTTCTGTGATTTGTTGGTTATTCAGAAGCATGTTGTTCAGCCTCCATATGTTGGAATTTTTAATAGTTTTTCTCCTGTAATTGAGATCCAATCTTACTGCATTATGGTCAGACAACATGCTTGGAATAATTTCAATTTTTTTGAATTCACCAAGGCTAGATTTATGGCCCAGGATGTGATCTATCCTGGAAAAGGTTCCATGAGCACTTGAGAAAAAGGTGAAATTCATTGCTTTGGGGTGAAATGTCCTATAGATATCAATTAGGTCTAACTGGTCTATTGTATCATTTAAACTTTGTGTTTCTTTGTTAATTTTCTGTTTAGTTGATCTGTCCATAGGTGTGAGTGGGCTATTAAAGTCTCCCACTATTATTGTGTTATTGTTAATTTCCCCTTTCATACTTGATAGTATTTATCTTACATATTGCAGTGCTCCTATGTTGGGTGCATATATATTTATAATTGTTATATCTTCTTCTTGGATTAATCCTTTGTTCATTATGTAGTGGCCTTCTTTGTCTCTTTTCACAGCCTTCGTTTTAAAGTCTATTTTATCGGATATGAATATTGCTACTCCTGCTTTCTTTTGGTCTCTATTTGCATGGAATATCTTTTTCCAGCCCTTCACTTTCAGTCTGTATGTGTCTCTTGTTTTGAGGTGGGTCTCTTGTAGGCAACATATATAGGGATCTTGTTTTTGTATCCATTCAGCCAGTTTTTGTCTTTTGGTTGGGGCATTCAACCCATTTACATTTAAGGTAATTATTGATAAGTATGATCCTGTTGCCATTTACTTTATTGTTTTGGGTTCTGGTTTATACACCCTTTTTGTGTTTCCTGTCTAGCGAATATCCTTTAACATTTGTTGGAGAGTTGGTTTGTTGGTTCTGAATTCTCTCAGCTTTTGCTTGTCTGGAAAGCTTTTGATTTCTCCTTCATATTTGAATGAGATCCTTGCTGGGTACAGTAATCTGGGCTGTAGGTTATTTTCTTTCATCACTTTAAGTATGTCCTGCCATTCCCTCCCAGCCTGAAGCATTGCTATTGAAAGATCAGCTGTTATCCTTATGGGAATCCCCTTGTGAGTTACTTGTTGTTTTTCCCTTGCTGCTTTTAATATTTGTTCTTTGTGTTTGATCTTTGTTAATTTGATTAATATGTCTCTTGGGGTGTTTTGCCTTGGGTTTATCCTGTTTGGAACTCTCTGGGTTTCTTAGACTTGGGTGATTATTTCCTTCCCCATTTTAGTGAAGTTTTCAACTATTATCTCCTCAAGTATTTTCTCATGGTCTTTCTTTTTGTCTTCTTCTTCTAGGACTCCTACATTAGAATGTCAGAGCATTACATATTGTCCTGGAGGTGTCTGAGATTGTCTTCATTTCTTTTATTTCATTTTTCTTTTTTCCTCTCTGATTCATTTATTTCTACCATTCTATCTTCTACTTCACTAATCCTATGTTCTACCTCCCTTATTCTATTTGTTGCCTCCAGAGTGGTTTTGATCTCATTTATTGCATTATTCATTATATATTGACTCTTTTTTATTTCTTCTAGGTCCTTGATAAACCTTTCTTGAATCTTCTCAGTCCTTATCTCCAGGCTATTTATTTGTGATTCCATTTTGATTTCAAGATTTTGGATCATTTTCACTATCACTATTTGGAATTCTTTCTCAGGTTGATTCCCTATCTCTTCGTCTTTTGTTTGGTTTGGTGGGGATTTCTCCTGTTCCTTTACCTGCTGGGTATTCCTCTGTCTCTTCATCTTGTTTATATTGCTGCTTTTGGGGTGACCTTTCTGTATTCTGGCAGTTTGTGGAGTTCTCTTTATTGTGGAGTTTCCTCGCTGTGGGTGGGGTTGTATCAGTGGCTTGTCAAGGTTTCTTGGTTAGGGAAGCTTGTGTCAGAGTTCTTTTGGGTGGAGCTGGATTTCTTCTCTCTGGAGTGCAATGAAGTGTCCAGTAATAAGTTATGAGATCTCAATGGTTTTGGAGTAACTTTGGGCAGCCTGTATATTGAAGCTCAGGGGTGTGTTCCTGTGTTGCTGGAGAATTTGTGTGGTATGTCTTGCTCTGGAACTTGTTGGCCCTTGAGCGGTGCTTGGTTTCAGTGTAGGTATGGAGGCATTTTATGAGCTACTATCGATTAATGTTCCCTGGAGTCAGGAGTTATCTGGTGTTCTCGGGATTTGGACTTAAGCCTCCTGCTTCTGGTTTTGTCTTATTTTTACAGTAGTCTCAAGACTTCTTCTATACCACACTGTGTAGGACTTTCTCTGGTGTAATTGTGGGCAGTGTGGGGTCAGTTCATTTTCGGATAGTTCCTTGGTCTGGCTTATATTACTCAAGCTCTATAGGCCCCTTCCTATGTAGTTGGTACTAACGACAGGGTTTTAATCTATTGCACCCGTCACTTCCAAGGAAGTTCCCTCTGTTTTAGCTTCTTCTGTTTGCTGGTCTCTTCAGTGTCTGATTTCCACCCTGACGCAAGAGGGGCAGTGGTGGACACTTTTTTTAGGCTCACTTGTTCAGTTGCGCTGTGGGGAGGGAGGGACACTGCAAACAAATAACACTGCTCTGTGCTCGCAGTGTCTCAGCCACATTGGGCCTGCCCCCACTCAGGGCGCACACAGCTCAGGCTCTAGGTTGCTCTGCCAGGAACCATCAGAGGCCTGCCCTGGGCTGCATGCACCTCCTAGGTCTAAGCTGCTCAGGCTCAGGCACTCAGGTAGTCCTCAGAGGCACAGGCTTGGTTTGGCCTGCATTTTGTGCCCTTCCCAGGTCGAAGAAGCTCAGGTGAGCACAGTCACTGCAACTTATTGCCTCTCCCATCCCTGCTGCTCAGTTTTCTGGGTGTACAACTGGCACATCTTCTCAGGCAGATGATGACTGTCCAGAACCCCAAGAAGTCTTAGTTAGCAAAGAAGCCTGTTTGCAGTTTGGTAGTTAATGTCTCTCTGGGGCTGTGATTGCCCCCTTCCAGCCCTTCTGGGTCTGGCTGCCTCTCATGTTTTAAATAATCTAAAACGTCTTACTAAAATAGAATTGAATTGTGTTACTTGAAAAAATATGAAGATTAGATATTTATTCAAAGTATAAACAGTTTTTGTTAAATCTCACTGATTGTATAAATTTGTTTCAGTGTGCATGCCTTGCACATAAAGATTTTTATATTGCTAGTTTGTCTAACATATAATGAAAAGACTATACAGACTTTCCATGTTTATTTTATTTTAGCTATCTAAATAAAGATACATCATGGGCCTAATAGTTTCTAGTATTTAAGTTTTTTAAGAAAAGCTAATTTTAGTCAATAAAGTAGAAAAGCATAGACAGTACTCAAAATATTTTCCTCATTTAGCAATCTGACTTGTAACAAGATGTTCCTAATCTGATTTAGAAGCTCTATTTGTACATTTCTAAATTGAAAAATCTATGAAATTACCTATATACTGGAAAAGGTGAACAGTTTTGGAAATGTACATTTCATTTAAATGATAATAGTTAATTTTTTTACTATATACATTCAAAATTGATAATGTTCTTCAGAAGATATTTACCCCAGGAGCACACACACACACACACACACACACACACACACACACACAAACTTGTACTTTTTAATATTACAAAAATAAGCTTATTTAGCATTCTTAAAAGTAAAATTAAAACAAGAAAGCAAAGAAGAAAAAGAAAGACCATGAAGTGGTATTTGCTGTTCCATGCATCCATGTTTTTATTTATTTTATTTTTTAATTTAAATTTATTTATTTTAGTTGGAGGTTAATTACTTTACAATATTGTATTGGTTTTGCCATACATCAACATGAATCTGCCATGGATGTACATCCATGTTTTTAAAACATGATACGTGTTTTTAAAATATTTATATCTTTGTTTGTTTTAAAACAAACAAAATGAACAAAGAAAGTTTATCCAAAGTTATGTTTCATTGTGGGAAATGACAAGAAGCTCTTGGTCATTCCTGAACAAACGACATTTTTCTGAAGAACACTTTTGAGATTATGCGTTCTCTACTGGCAGTTCAGTTCAGTTCAGTCGCTCAGTCATGTCCGACTCTATGTGACCCCATGGACTGCCAGGTCTCCCTGTCCATCACCAACTCCCAGGGTTTACTCAAACTCATGTCCATTGAATCAGAGATGTCATCCAACCATCTCATCTTCTGTCTTACCCTTCTCCTTCCACCTTCAATCTTTCCAAAAATCAGGGTCTTTTCCAGTGAGTCAGTTATTTGCATCAGGTGGCCAAAGTATAGGAGTTTCAGCTTTAGCATCAGTCCTTCCAATGAATATTCCAGACTGATCTCCTTTAGGATGGATTGGTTGGATCTTCCTATAGTCCAAGGGACTCTCAAGAGTCTTCTCCAACACCACAGTCTGAAAGCATCAATTCTCCCGCATTTAGCTTTCTTTATAGTCCAACTCTCTCATCTATACATGGACTACTGGAAAAACCATAGATTTGACCAGACTGACTTTTGTTGGCAAAGTAATGTTTCTGCTTTTTAATATGCTCTCTAGGTGATCATTGACTTTTCTTCCAAGGAATAAGTGTCTTTTAGTTTCATGGCTGCAGTCACCATCTACAGTGATTTTGGAGCCCCCAAAAATAAAGTCTGACACTGTTTCCACTGTTTCCCCATCTATTTCCCACAAAGCGATGGGTGGGACCCGATGCCATGATCTTAGTTATCTGAAGTTAGCTTTAAGCCAACTTTTTCACTCTCTTCTTTCACTTTCATCAAGAGGCTCTTTAGTTCTTCTTCACTTTCTGCCATAATGGTGGTGGCATCTGCATATCTAAAGTTATTGATATTTCTCCAGGCAATCTTGATTCCAACTTGTGCTTCATCCAGCACAGCATTTCTCATGATGTAGTCTGCATATAAACTAAGTAAGTGGGGTGACAAAATACAGCCTTGACATACTGTTTTTCCTATTTGGAACCAGTCTGTTGTTCCACGTCCAGTTCTAACTGTTGCTTCCTGACCTGCATAAAGATTTCTCAAGTGGGAGGTCAGGTGGTCTGGTATTCCCATCACTTTCAGAATTTTCCACAATTTCTTGCGATCCACACTGTCAAAGGCTTTAGCATAGTCAATAAAGCAGAAATAGATGTTTTTTCTGGAACTCCCTTGCTTTTTTGATGATCCAATGAATGTTTTCAATTTGATCTCTGTTCCTCTGCCCTTTCTAAATCCAGCTAGAACATCTGAAATTTCTCGGTTCAAGTATTGTTGAAGCCTGGCTTTGAAAAATTTGAGCATTACTTTACAAGCGCGTGAGATGCGTGTAATTGTGTGGTACTTTGAGCATTCTTTGGCATTGCCTTTCATTGGGATTGGAATGAAAAATGAACCTTTTCCAGTCCTGTGGCCACAGCAGAATTTTTCCAAATTTGCTGGCATATTGAGTGCAGTACTTTCACAGTGTCATCTTTCAGGATTTGAAATAGCTCAACTAGAATTCCATCACCTCCACTAGCTTTGTTCACTAGCTTCCTAATTCCCACTTGACCTCGCTTTCCAGGATGTCTGGCTCTAGGTGAGTGATCACACCATCATGATTATCTGGGTTGTGAAGATCTTTTTTGTACAGTTCTTCTGTGTATTCTTGTCATCTCTTCTTAATATCTTCTGCTTCTATTAGGTCCATACTATTTCTGTCCTATATTGAGCCCATCTTTGCATGAAATATTCCCTTGGTATCTCTAATTTTCTTGAAGAGATCTCTAGTCTTTCCCATTCTCTTGTTTTCCTCTATCCCCCCCCCCCCGCCCCCCGTGATCACTGAGGAAGGCTTTCTTATTTCTCCTCGCTATTCTTTGGAACTCTGCATTCAAATGGGTATATCTTTCCTTTTCTCATTTGCTTTTTGCTTCTCTTCTTTTGCAGATATTTGTAAGGCTTCCTCAGACAACCATTTTGCCTTTACATTTCTTTTTCTTAGGGATGGTCTTGTTTCCTGTCACCTGTGTAGGAGATCCTTCCTGTATCTATTTGCAGCGATACCCTAATAAACTAGACATAGATTGAGGGAATAAAATTTGGAAGGAATCCATCTAAGGACTTACAAATATGTAATTGTCCTTATAAGTGACTGTGGAGAGGAGAACAATAAATCAAAACTTTGAAATTTGTAGTGGTTTATAGTGTGCAAACGGCCTCCTCAGACAACCATTTTGCATTTTGCATTTATTTTCTTGGGAATGGTTTTGATCACTGCCTCCTGTACAATGTCACAAACCTCTGCTATAGTTCTTTAGGCACTCTGTCTATCAAATCTAATCCTTTGAATCTATTTGTCACTTCCACTGTATAATCATAAGAAATTTGATTTAGGTCGTACCTGAATGGTCTAGTGGTTTTCCCTACTTTATTCAAAGGCAATGGAGAAAAGGAAAGATATACCTATTTGAATGCAGAGCTCCAAAGAATAGGAAGGAGAGATAAGAAAGCTTTCCTCAGTGATCAATACAAAGAAATAGAGGAAAACAATAGAGTGGGAAAGACTAGAGATCTCTTTAAGAAAATTAGAGATACCAAGGCAACATTTCATGCAAAGATGGGTACTATAAAGGACAGAAATGGTATGGACCTAATAGAAGCAGAAGGTACTAAGAAGAGAATACACAGAATTCACAGAAGATCTTTACAAAAATATACAAGAACTATACAAAAAAGATCTTCATGTCCAGATAACCACTATTGTGTCACTCACCTAGACCCAGACATCCTGGAATGCAAAGTCAAATGGGCTTTAGGAAGGATCACTACAAACAAAGCTAGTGAAGGAGATGGATTCCAATTGAAGTGTTTCGAATCCTAAAAGATGATGCTGTGAAAGTACTGCTCTCAATATGCCAGAAAATTTGGAAAACTCTGCAGTGGCCACAGGACTGAAAAGTTTTCAGTTTTTGTCCTAATCCCAAAAAAGGGCAATGCCAAAGAATGTTCAAATACTGTGTGATTGCCCTCATCTCACATGCTAGCAAAGTAATGTTCAAAATTCTCCAAGGCAGACTTCAACAGTACATGAACCATGTATTTCCAGGTGTTCAAACTGGATTTAGAGAAGGCAGAGGAACCAGAGATCAAATTGCTGACATCTGTTGGATCATAGAAAAAGCAAGAGAATTCCAGAAAAACATCTACTTCTGCTTTATTGACTATGCCAGAGCCTTTGACGGTGTAGATCACAGCAAGGAATGGAAAATACTGCAAGGGATGGGACTACCAGACCACCTTACCTGCCTCTTGAGGAATCTGTATGCAGGTCAGGAAACAATTAGAACCAAACATGGAACAACAGACTGGTTCCAAATAGGGAGAGGAGTACATCAAGACTATATATTGTTACCCTGCTTTTTTACCTTATATGCAGAGTACATCATGTGAAATACTGTGCTGGATGAAGCACCAGCTGGAATCAAGATTGCTGGGAGAAATATTAATAACCTCAGATATGCAGATAACACCATCATTAAGGCAGAAAATGAAGAGGAACTAAAGAGCCTCTTGATGAAAGTGAAAGAGAAGAGTGAAAAAGCTGGCTTAAAAATCAACATTTAAAAAACTAAGATCATGGCATTTGGTCCCATCACTCCATGGCAAATAAATGGAGAAACAGTGGAAACAGTGACAGACTTTATTGTTTTGGACTCCAAAATCACTGTAGATGGTGACTGCAGCCATGAAATTAAAAGGTGCTTGCTCCTTGGAAGAAAAGCTAAGACAAACCTAGAGAGCATATTGAAAAGGAGAGACATTACCTTGCTGACAAAGGACCATCTGGTCAAAGCTATGTATGGATGTACATAGTAGTCATGTATGGATGTAAGCTGCTGCTGCTGCTGCTAAGTTGCATCAGTCGTGTCTGATTCTGTGCGACCCCATAGACAGCAGCCCACCAGGCTCCACCATCCCAGGGATTCTCCAGGCAAGAACACTGGAGTGGGCTGCCATTTCCTTCTCCAATGCATGAAGGTGAAAAGTGAAAGTGAAGTCTCTCAGTCGTGTCCTACTCTTCGTGACCCCCATGGACTGTAGCCCAGACTCCTCTGTCCATGGGAGTTTCCAGGCAAGAGTACTGGAATGGGGTGCCATTGCCTTCTCCGATGGATGTAAGAGTTAGACTATAAAGAAAGTTGAGCACAGAAGAATTGATGGTTTTGAACTGTGGTGTTGGAGAAGACTCTTTAGAGTCCTTTGGACTACAAGGAGATCAAACCATTCAATTCCAAGGGAATTAGTCCTAAATATTCATTGGAATGTTTGATGCTGAAGCTGAACTTCCAATACTTTGGAGACCTGTTGCAAAGAATTGATTAATTGGAAAATGTCCAGATACTGGAAAAGACTGAAGACAGGGGAAGAAGGGGACGGCAGAGGGTAAAATGGTTGGATGACATCACTGATTCAATGGAAACGAGTTTGAGCCAGCTCTGGGAGTTGGTCCTGGACAGCAAAGCCTGGTTTGCTGCAGTCCATGGGGTCGCAAAAGTCGGACATGACTGAGTGACTGAACTGACCTGAACTGAGGTTGATCATAGCTTTTCTTCCAAGGAGCAAGTGTCTTTTGATTTCTTGGCTGCAATCACCATCTGCAGTGATTTTGGAGCCCCCAAAATAAAGTCTGTCAATGTTTCCATTGTTTCCCTATCTATTTGCCATGAAGTGATGAGACCAGATGCCATCATCTTAGTTTTCTAAATGTCGAGTTTTAAGCTGACTTTTTCAGTTTCCTCTTTCAGTTTCATCAAGAGGCTCTTTAGGTATTTGCTTCCTGGCATAAATGTGGTGTCATCTCCATATCTGAGGATATTGATATTTCTCCCAGCAGTCTTGATTTTGTCACTTATTTGCTACTTCAGTTCAGTCGTTCAGTCATGTCCAACTCTTTGCGACCCCGAATTGCAGCATGACAGGCCTCCCTGTCCATCACCAATTCCAAGAGTTCACTCAGACTCACATCCATTGAGCCAGTGATGCCATCCAGCCATCTCATCCTTGGTCGTCCCCTTCTCCTCCTGCCCCCAATCCCTCCCAGCATCAGAGTCTTTTCCAATGAGTCAACTCTTCGCATGAGGTGGCCAAAGTACTGGAGTTTCAGTTTTAGCATCATTCCTTCCAAAGAAATCCCAGGGTGGATCTTCTTCAGAATGGACTGGTTGGAACTCCTTGCAGTCCAAGGCACTCTCAAGAGTCTTCTCCAACACCACAGTTGAAAAGCATCAATTCTTCGGTGCTCAGCCTTCTTCAAAGTCCAACTCCCACATCCATACATAACTACTGGAAAAACAATAGCCTTGACTAGACAGACCTTAGTCGGCAAAGTAATGTCTCTGCTTTTGAATATGCTATCTAGGTTGGTCATAACTTTTCTTCCAAGGAGTAAGCATCTTTTAATTTCATGGCTGCAGTCACCATCTGCAGTGATTTTGGAGACCCCCCAAAATAAAGTCTGACACTGTTTCCACTGTTTCCCCATCTATTTCCCATGAAGTGATGGAACCTGATGCCTTGATCTTCGTTTTCTGAATGTTGAGCTTTAAGCCAACTTTTTCACTCTCCTCTTTCACTTTCATCAAGAGGCTCTTTAGTTCCTCTTCACGTTCCGCCATAAGGGTGGTGTCATCTGCATATCTGAGGTTATTGATATTTCTCCCAGCAATCTTGATTCCAGCTTGTGTTTCTTCCAGTCCTGCGTTTCTCATGATGTACTCTGCATAGAAGTTAAGTAAGCAGGGTGACGATATACAGCCTTGACATACTCCTTTTCCTATTTGGAACCAGTCTGTTCTTCCATGTCCAGTTCTAACTGTTGTCTGATGAACTGCAAATAGGTTTCTCAAGAGGCAGGTCAGCTGGTCTGGTATTCCCATCTCTTTCAGACTTTTCCACAGTTTCCTGTGATCCATACAGTCAAAGGCTTTGGCATAGTCAATAAAGCAGAAATAGATGTTTTTCTGGAACTCTCTTGCTTTTTCCACAATCCAGCGGATGTTGGCAATTTGATCTCTGGTTCCTCTGCCTTTTCTAAAACCACCTTGAACATCAGGAAGTTCACGGTTCCCGTATTGCTGAAGCCCGGCTTGGAGAATTTTGAGCATTACTTTACTAGCAGGTTGGATGAGTGCACTTGTGCAGTAGTTTGAGCATTCTTTGGCACTGCCTTTCTTTGGGATTGGAGTCTGAAATTTCTCTTGTGGAAGATCGTAATGATAAAATCACTCTTGTGGTCAAGTCAAGACTCAAATGTAGTGTCTTAACACATTTTAGGTCTCGATAAGTGCTAACTGGCTTCCTTTCCTAAGGATGTTCAGAATTATAGGACTCTACTAATTGCAAACTTTCAATCTAGTCATTGGTATCCATCAATGACAATATATTTTGGAAGACTATGGATAAAATAAGGGCTTCCTGAGTAGCCCAAATAGTAAAGAATCTGCACACAATGTGTGCAGAGACCTGGGTTCAATCCTTGAATTGGTAAGATCCCCTGGAGAAGGGCATGGCAACCCACTCAAATATTCTTGCCTGAAGAACTCCATGGACAGAGGAGCCTGGAAGGCTACAGTCCATGGAGTTGCAAAAAGTCAGACACGACTGAACCACTAACAATTTCACTTTCATGAATAAAATAATAACTAACATTTCTCTGAAGAACTTTAAGCAAAACAAATCCGAAAATTAAAGAATAAAGTTCATGGAATTTAAAACAGTAATGTTTAGATAGTTAACAAAAATGGTAGATATTTCAAAATACAAATTTTGTTTAAAATGTAAGAAAATAGAGATGATTCTAAAATGCAATGGGGTGATTCAAGTTATCCATGTATTTGATGAGGTTTTAAAAAGCCATGGTAAATATTTAAATCTGGTTAATTTTTATTTTAAAAAGCACACCATATATCTAGTAGATTGCACAACGTGTAAAGGCAGAATCATTTCCTGTTGTAGAACAAAATTAAAGAATTGAGATACATGAAAGATTAGTTCTTAGGAAATGACATATCCCAGGTTGAAAACCCTAGCATCGTACTGTTTATCTTTCCAAAGAACTATGCAGCCAATGGCTGCAATGAACTGTCCCTTTATCTCCAGACCAGGCAGGACTCTATAAACCATTTTTCAGATTACTTAAAATGTAGGCACATCTTGTGTTAGATTTTAATATTTAGAACTGGATACCCTAAGGAAACCTATAAACAGTAGAGTATTTGTTCATATTACTACCACTAAGCTAATAATGACAGAGTGGTTCGGTGATGAACTCTGAAGTCAGACCTCCAGTATCATCCCAGATTACTGAATCACTCTTCATTATTTTCAGTTTTTCATATACTTTTCAGCCTGAAGTATTTTTATTGCCCTTTTTTTTCTAAAGTCATAGATTCCTTCTACTATAATATATAAATTACTGTCATTCAATTATTATTAACCCCATCCCTACATTATCTCTTCAGATTTTGTATTTTCCAGATCTCAAATTTCTGTTTGGGTTTGTTCTTATACTTTTCTATTACTGTATGTAATTTGTATTTTATTTCCATTTCTGTTTCTTGATTGTTCATGCATTTTTTATATAAATTTCCTTTTAGATGCTTAGAAGATTCATAATGTGTTTTCACTGATAATCTGTAGTCCTTGTCCTCAGATTTCAATGTCTCTGTCATCTCTGCCTCTATTTCTACATTATTTCTTAGTATCTTGGTTATGAGTCACTTTTTCCTGCTTATTCCTGTGTTTGAAACTCTTTATTGTATACTGCTTTCTGTGAATGTTTTTTATTTTAGTGTCTTGGTTCTGTTTTTTTCTTTTAAGAGCATTTATCTTTTCTTGCTAACATTTACTTTTCTGAAAATCAAGGCTTGATTTTACATTTGGTTATGGCACTGTAGAGTATGGTTTGCCTATACTCTATAGGCAACTATAGAGAACTAAAGTACTCCTGTAGTTATTTGGGGAAGGAGGAGAGGTTTTGACTAAATGCCTGATATATTCACTAAGGTCTGTTGACTGTTGTACTCTTGACTGTTCAGAACTTCCAGTTCTCCCAGGAGTATGTCACCTCAGAATCTATTGTCATCTCCAAGTCCTCTCTCTGTCCAGGATCTTGTTTCTTCCAGGGCTTATGTCATCTGACTCTCAGCATGTGTACATTTGTGGTAAAAGACTCAAGGAGATACTTATGCAGATTTCTATAGTGTCTTCTTTATTTAGTTCTCTCTTCTGACTTACCTTACACTACAAATTATTGCCACTTCAGCAGACCCGAAGCGTCATTTTGGTCTCTTATACCTTTGAATCACAGCTATCTGTAAATTGCTCCAGGTCAACCTATCCCACCCACCCCCCCCACCCCACCCCCCGACCACCACCACACACATACACACACACAATGCTGAGTGAGTATGGTCCTCTTCTTATATGGGTCCCATCTGTCCAGGATCACAGCCTTGGTCTAGCTGTTGTCTAAATGTGTGGAAATAGGTGCTATATGTATTTTATGCAATGTTATTACTTTTATGATTAGCCAGTGTCAGAGGTCCCTCTGACTTTTTTTTTTTTTTTTGTATAATTGACCTACAACTCTATGTTAGTTGCAGGCTCACAACATAGCGATTCCATATTTCTGTACTTTATAAAATTATCACCACAATAACTCTAGTTACCATCTGTTACCATACAAAGTCATTAAGATATTATTGATGCTATTCTTTATTCTGTACATTTCATCCCTATAAATCATTTATTTTGTAGCTGGAATTTTGTATCTCCTAATCTCCCTTATCTATTTCACTCACTCTCATTCCCCATTCCTCTGACAACCACCTGTTTGTTCACTTATGAGTCTGTTTCTGTGTTGCTAAGTTTACATTTATTTTGTTATGTTTGTTCACTGTTTTGTTTTGTTTTTTAGAATCCACATATAAGTGAAATCATGTGATATCTGTTTTTGTCTTTTTCTCTTATTCCACCTAGCTAATACCCTCTAATTCTATCCATGTTATCACACAACAAGTTTTCATTCTTTTGTATGTCTGAGTAATATTTCATTTCATAGTTTACCTTCACCAACATTTGTATTTATTATCTTTTTAATAATAGCCATCTGAGAGGTGTTAGATGGTATGATGTAATTTCTATTTGCATTTCCATGATTAGTGGAATTGAAATTCTTTTCATATGTGTTTGCCCATCTGTATTTCTTCTTTGGAAGAATGTCTAATCAGCTCCTGTGCCCATTTCTTAGAGTGTTTTTTGCTTTGATGTTGAGTTTTATGAATTCTATATATATTTTGGGTATTAACTCCTCATTGGATATATCATTTGCAAATATCTTCTCCTATTTGGATATTAATCTATTGTGCAAAGGATCATTTGCAAATATCTTCTGGTTTTTCATTTTGTTGTCAGTTTCCTTTGGTCCACAAATACTTTTTAATTTGATGTAGTCACATTTGTTTTTGTTCGTTTATTTTTGTTTCCCTTCCTGAGAAGACACATTTGACAAAACATTGCCAAAAGTGATGTCAAAGAGTATACTGCCCAGGTTTTCTTCTAAGAATTTTATGGTTTCAGATTTTACATTAAGATCTTTAATCCCTTTTGAGTGTATATTTTTATACAGTGTGAGAAAGTAGTCCAGTTTGATTCCTTTGGATATAACTGTCCAGTTTTCCCAACACAGTTTATTGATGAAGCTATCTATTCCCCCATTTTATATCCTTGCCTCCTTTGTCATAAACCATATATATTGACCTTATAAACATAGGTTCATTTCTGAGCTATCTGTTCTGTTCCTTTGATCTCTGTGTCTATTTTTGTGTCAGCACTGCACTGTTTAATTATTGTAGCTTTATAGTATAATTTGAAATCAGAAAGCATAATATCTCTAGCTTTGTTCTTCTTTCTCAAGATTATCTTGGCTATCCAGGATCTTTTGTATTACAATACAAATTTTAGAATTATTATCATTTATGAGAAATGCCATTGATACTTTGATAAATATTGCATTGAATCTGTAGATTGTCTTGGATAGTATGGTCATTTTAACAAAATAAATTATTCCAATCATGAGCACAGTCTACCTTTTCATTTGTTGATGTTGTCTTCAATTTCTTTCATCAGCATCTTAGAATTTTCTGAATACAGGTCTTTTAACTTCTTGGTTAGTATTATTCCTATGTATTTTATTCTTTTTGATGGAATTGTTCATGAAATTATTTTCTTAATTTTTCTTTCTGGTAGTTCATTGTTGCTATATAGAATTATAACATTTCTGTATATTAAATTTGTATCCTGAAAATTTATCACATTAATTTATTAGTTCTAATAGTTTTTTGGTGGTGTCTTTAGGATTTTCAGTATACAAGGTCATGTCATCTGCAAGCAGTGAGAGTTTTACTTCCTCCTTTCTTATTTTAATTTCTTTTATTTTGTTATTTTTTTCCTGATTGCTGTAGCTAGGAATTCAAATACTATATTGAAAAAAAGTTGCATGCTTCTACTAAAATTCTTGAAATATTGTGAAGTTGATATTTTTGTAAGAGAAAAAACTGGAACATGTAAAGCAATATGAAGTTTCCCAAATGCCAAAATGAAACCAGATGTACTGAACAAGGTTTAAAATGAAGTTCCATCATTAAATAACTGAGGAAGAAAGTTTAGTGCCCTCTACTGAACTTTGTTCTCTGGGCAAAGTTAAAGAATGATTTCTCCAGTGTTTCCTTTAACTATATTAATTTGTACAAATAAACATACCACTGACCTCAATAGTAGGCTCAAGAGATGGAGATCAATTACAAAGTCTTCTATTTTTGTATAAAATTTTGAAGAGAGATAGAGTGAACCTTAAAGGAGTAAATAATACAATTATAATATATTCTCCCTAAAACATTAGCATCTGTTTACACTTTTATGATTCACATACTTCATTACTTGTGTGTATTTATCTCTATAGTTCTCTATATTTTTGGGAGAGCGTTTATGTTTTTTTCTTTACTCTTCTAATATCCCTAATACTTAATCCATGACATGGTATATCAAATGTTCTTTAAATTTAAAAAAAAATGCATTTTTTTTACTTTGTTTCAAGAGAGATTTTGTATTTCATGTGAATAGATAATAATGGCTAATAGCAAGTAAATGTTAAAAATGTACTTATCACTTTTATAAATACTTACATTTAATTTATACTTAAACCTTAAAATAATCTTATTAGAAGGGCACATGAACATAGAGCAGTTAGGTGCATGCCCAATGTTATGTCTCTGATGAATAATGCAGGTGAGATTCAAATCCTAATGGCCTGACCCAAAACTTTAAAATTATGTTATATGCTACTTCTCATGCATGATATATTCATTAAAGAACCCCCATGATAAAAGTTCACTAAAATACTACCTCTTCCATGTTGAATACTAAAAGATCCTAAAGGGGATTTTAATGGGCATAATATAGAATATTAAAATATGTTATTCCGTAGTTTGGTAACAAACCTATCAGTAAACAGAGGTCAGTGTATGTTCAGAGACTCCACGTCATGAGTGAAATATGCTTACTAAGGTAGAAAATGAGTCTGTCAACATGATAATAGTCTTATAAAACCCAAAATTTTAGCTGAGTTGTGAGAAATGGGGAAGTATTGGAGAGAGGGAGATCGTGGTTTCTTATGCTTTCTAATCTATTAAGAAAGCAGGCCTGCTTGGTGTTTGGAAGTTATCAACACATCTTTGAAAAATGAATGTATATATTTTTTCTTCAAATTATTTCATTTTTACTCTTAAAGTATGAGTATTTCAGTTTATCTGTCATAATAATATCTACTTAGAATGGTTTTCTAATGACATCAGTAAGTGTCCTTCCTGACTTTGGACAGTGAAGAAACCCAAAAGTCTTCACAAATTAAAGTGAAGAAATTTACAAATAAACTTTCATCATTCCTGTCATTTTTATGGAACCTAATCTAGTAAAGGAGAATATTGAAGCTAAATGGCTGACAGGGAGAGTGTCTTTTTTAATTGGCACTGAGCAATTTATCAGACTCTGATGTCAGGAACACTCCATTAGGCTGTGAGAAAGTGATTGGTGCGATAACATTCAATTGAAAATCTCTGTGGATGATAGTTTATGCCACCGTTGCATCAACTTAATGAATGAGGCCCAATAGCAAGCATCCTCCTCTTCCTAGAAGGAAGACATCCATCACTGAACAAAAGATTCCCCAGTGCCAATACAATGTCATGATTTTTTTTTCTTTTGCTTTCTTCTTCCACTTTGTGAGGACAAAAAGATTTCAAAGGTTAAGAGAAATACCGACATCCACATCCCATGGAAAATAATTGCCTGGGCCATATCACACTATTACTTATATCACACTATTACATATATATATATATATATGCATATATATGTATATGTAGAATATTACTTATATGGTTTTAATCATACCTAAGGCAAACTTAAGACTGTTTCTTATCTTGTTCTTGGAATACATAAACAATTTCCTGATAATGAGGATTAAAATACTATATAAATTCTTAAAGTGATATCACTACTATGCCTCTCAGCAAAACATCTCAAAGTATCTAACACATGTTGAAAATATAATTGTTATTTAGTTGTTTAGTCACTCAATCATGTCTGACTGTTTGTGACAACATGGACTATAGCCCACCAAGCTCCTCTGTCCATGGAATTTTCTAGGCAGGATTACTGAAGTGGGTTGCCATTTCCTATTCCAGGGGATCTTCCTGACCAAGGGATCAAACACAGGTCTCTGTCTCCTGTATTGCAGGTGGATTCCTTACCACTGAGCCCCTGGGAAAGCTCAGAAAACCCAGTATTTACTCATAAAAAGTAGTTGCATTCATGGAGAAAATATAAATATAATGACCAATTCAAATCAATAAAGATAATTCCTACAATTTTCACAGGTTTCAGTATCTAATTCTCTCACCTCTAAGGAAAAAAATAAAAAAAAAAAGCAGAAGAGGAGGGAGATAAAGCAGAGTTTCCTTTCCATCTGCATTTGTATTCTATGTTTCTTTTCTTTCTCATTCCTCCTTTCTCTCATTGATTCATTTTCCTTCATATCCTTCACAGTATAGGAGAAAACCTCTATATGCTTTGAGAACAATGTGAATGGTCAGAATTGAAGCTGACATATCAAAATTTGTTAGAGGAGACTATTCACCATGAAAAGATACATGTCTGTTTTATTTTGGAAAAGAAAAGAACGGCACTTATTTCTGACACATGCATTGTCACATTAGCATCTTGATCTAGCTCAGGTGAAATATTTCAACCGGTACACTCCATATCACATGTCACATACACATATTAACAGTTTTAACTCATCCTACCATCTGCTTTTTATTATCACTACACAGATGTACAGTGATAATATAAAATGTACAGTGAAAATATAAGAACCATAAGAATGTAAATGCATTGATATATATAATAATTGCTGAAGCTGAAACTCCAATATTTTGGCCACCTGATGCAAAGAACTGACTCATTCAAAAAGACCCTGATGCTGGGAAAGATAGAAGGCAGGAAGAGAAGGGGACGACAGAGGATGAGATGGTTGGATGGTATCCCCAACTCAATGGACATGAGTTTGAATAAGCTCTGAAAGTTGATGGACAGGGAAGCCTGGCATGCTGCAGTCCATGGGGTCACAATGAGTTGGACACAACTGAGAGACTTAAATGAAGTGAGATGTACAGTTGATATGAAAATATTCACAATCAACTTACTCTGTATCATATTCACATTACTACAAATGAATATTATATTAATGTTTACTTTTCTTTAATCTTTAAATATTTTGTCATTATTAATTGTCATTTTGGTTCAAATTTCATTAAATTCAATTAATCTGAGAGTGATCTCAGTGTTAAAAAGGCTCACTCCAAATCCAAAATTCATGTGTTCTATTTGGTATTCAAAATTATTTTTAGATAGCAACTTTAGTACTAGGGGAAAAAATATTTGAAAATATGTTTTTAATCTTTCTGGCAGGAATGATTCTACCTAGGCTGACTCAAGGTTATTTTTTTCTGTATTTTATTTTGTTATTTTTTTTTTCCAATTTTTACTGCTGGTAAGCTATTCTCTCAAGAATCAGAGTTTAATGAAAAATAAACAACACTAGTGGAGTCTTGCCGGAAAAGTTGATGCTACAATTTCTAGAATTGATATGAACTACTGTTATTCAAGCCAAGGTGATTTCTCTTTCTTTTTATCTTTTTCTCTTTTACTGTTTATAATATACATTTATACTCATATATTTAAGGTGGAAATGTCAGATTCAGATTAAATAAGTTAAAAGGGAAAGTTATGAATTTTTGTTGGACTATTTAATTATAATAAGCAGCATTCATTTAAAATTAATTTTGATCCTAATTTTGTATTCTCTCAATGACATTACACATAGCCTTTCAGTTCAGTTCAGTCACTCAATCGTGTCTGACTCTTTGCGACCCCATGAATTGCAGCATGCCAGGCCTCCCTGTCCATCACCATCTCCCAGAGTTCACTCAAATTCACGTCCATCGAGTCGGTGATTCCTATATAATAACTTCAGGTACTTAGAATTATGAAACATACAATTCCAGTCGTTGCCATGCTTGCAGTCTAAAACATATTATACTGAGTGAAGTTTTCAAGCATATTTTGATCTTTCTCAAATACTTTTCAGTCATTTTTGTAATAATTTCCTTTGCTTGAAGGACTGACTAGATATGATGAATTTTCTTCTTTGGCTATTACTATCTGTCATGTTATTGAAAAATAATTAAATAAAGCAGAGTTGTCAAACTATAGCCCAATGATCAAATCCTATTTTCCAGCTACCTATTTTATTTTATCCTTCCAGCATTATTGAAGTATAATTGACCTATAATATTGTAAGTTTAAGGTATGCCATGTGATGATTTGATGTAAATAATTATTGCAAACTGATTTCCATAATATGGTTAGTTAACACTTCCATCACCTCATGTAATTAGCTTTTTTTTTTTTTTAATTTGTGGTAAGAACATTTAAGAATACAACTTTTAAGTATATAAATTTAGTCACGATGCTGTATGTTAGATCTCTAGAAAATATTCATTCTATAACTAGAAGTTTGTATCCTTTATCCAATGTCTCATCTCCTGTGTCCTTTCCATCCTAACCCTAGCAGCTACCTTTTTACTTTACATTTCTATGCATTTGGCTTTTTAAAATTTCATATATTGTTGATATCATACAGTATTTATCTTTCTTTATCTGAATTATTTAACTTCACATAACACCATTACCTATCCATGTAATCACATATGGCAAGATTTCCATTGTTTTGTGGCTGAATATTCCATTTTGTATATGTGCATTTATATTTGTATGTATTGTATTTTTTTAACCCAGTTATCCACCAGTAGACATTTAGATTTTTTCTACTGTGACTAAAATGGTGATGAACATGGGAATACAGATACAGAATTGGGATAGCAATCTTATTTCTATAAGAGAAAAGGTTTAAAATTTTTGCCATTAAGCATGTGGCTTGACACATATGACTTTTAATATGCTGAAGTATGCTCCTTCTATAAGCAGTTTGTAGAAACTATTTTTCATGAAAGGATGTTGAATATGGTCAGTGCTTTTTCTTCATCTACTGAGATGACCATATAACATTTTTCTTCGTTCTTTTAATGTGGTATTGTCATGCATATTTTGAAACACTCATGTCAGAGGGATAAATCTTACTTTATCATGGTGTATGATCTTTTAAATGTGCTGTTGAATTTTGTTTGCTAGTATTTGTTGAGGATATTTGTATGTGTATTAATTAAACTTAAAAGATTTTGCACAGCAAAGGAAACAATAAATAAGATTAAAAGACAGCCCTCAGAATGGAAGAAAATAGTTGCAAATGAAACAATGAGGTGGATGAACGTTGAGTGTAGTATACAGAGTGAAGTAAGTCAGAAGAGAAAAACAGATATCATATATTAATTAATACATATATATGGAATTTAGAAAGATAGTACCAATGAACCTATTTGCAGGGCCACAGTGGAGACACATAGAGAAGAGACTTGTGGACACAGTAAGGGAAGGAGAGGAAGGGGCAAATTCAGAAGAGAATGGAAACATATACATTACCATACATATAATAGATAGCCACTGGAACCATGCTATATGTCACAGGGAGGTCACCCTCTCTGACAATCTAGAGGGAAGGGATGGGGTGGGAGATGGGAGGAGTTTCAAGAGGGAAAGGATATATATATATATATATATACACACACACACACCGATGGCTAATGCATGTTTAGGTATGGGAGAAACCAATACAATATTGTAAAGGAATTATCCTCTAATTAAAAATAAGTAAATTTATATATATATATATATATATATATATATATATATATATAATCTTGGTTGAATATATCACTGCTTTCTCCTGGCCTGCAAGGTTTCTGCTGAGAAATCCACTGATGGCTTAAATAGGGATTCTCTTTTTTGGGTGATTTTTTTTTTCCTCTACTGACATTAAAAATCTGTTTAACTTTATTTTAAACAGTTTTGTTATGTATTTTGGAGAATATTTTTTTCAGTTGAAGTTTTGGGGGATACTTATGAGTTTCATGGACTTATGTTCAACTCTTTCCCAAGGTTTGAGATGTTCTCAGTCATTATTTCTTTAAATAAACTGCCTGCTTTCTTTCCTTTTGGGACTCCAATAGTGCATATGTGGTTTCTATTATTGCTATGCCATAATTCATGTAGGCTTTCTTAACTCTTTTCATTCTTACACTGAATGGATAGTTTTATTCTCCTCTGACTGGATAATTTCAAAGGATTTGTCATCCATTTAATATGTTTTCTCTTCTTGATACACTCTGCTGCTGTCTTATGTGCTCATGCATGCTCGGTTGTGTCTGGCTCTTTGCAGCCCATGGATTATAGCTTGCCAGGCTCCTCTGTCCTTGGGATTATCCTGGAAAGAATACTGGAGTGGGTTGCCATTTCCTGCTCTAAAGAATCTTCCTAACCCAAGGCTCAAATCCATGTCTTCTGCAGCTACTGCACTGGAAGGCATATTCTTTACCACTGAGCCACCTGTGAAGCCCCTGGTGCTCTCTAATTATTTATTTATTCATTTTATTCTTCAGTTTTATTATTTCCATTGGTTCTTTTCTAGTATTTCTGACTGTTAAGTTTGTCATTTATGTATGCATTGTTTTGTGATTTTGTTGAATTGTTCTTGTGTTTTCTTGTAGCTTACTGAGCTTCCTCAAAACTACTATTTTGAATTTTTTATTGGTCAAATTGCAGATCTTCAATTCCTTTCAATCAGTTATTGGGAAATTATTGTATTAAATTAATAATATTAATATCAAATATTAATATTAAACATATATGTTAAAGAGGCAAGATCCTTTTTCTTGAACAGGGCATTCTAAAACAAAGAAAAATAATAATAGAAGCAAATTATGAACAACGTTGAAAATAGCAAAATATCAATATGACTGAGAGTTAACATTTATATTGTGTTTTGTACTATAACTCATATGTAAGTCAAATTTTTTTTTTTTTAATTTTCTCAGGTAATCCTCAAAACAAGAATTTGGAGCTATATTATTATCCACATAAGTAATACTCTTGTAACTAATTATCTACAGAAAATTAGTTACATTAAAGATATTACAGAGAAGGCAATGGCAACCCACTCCAGTATTCTTGCCTGGAAAATCCCATGGCTGGAGGGGCCTGGTGGGCTGCAGTCCATGGGATAGCTAAGAGTCGGATACATCTGAGTGTCTTCACTTTCACTTTTCACTTTCATGCATTGGAGAAGGAAATGGCAACCCACTCCAGTGTTCTTGCCTGGAGAGTCTCAGGGAAGGGGGAGCCTCATGGGCTGCCGTCTATGGGGTCGCACAGAGTCGGACACGATTGAAGCGACTTAGCAGCAGCAACAAAGACATTAAGTAATCTGAGTTAAAGATATTAAGTAATCTGAATTAAAGACATTAAGTAATCTGGCTAAGATCTATTCATTAGTGTAGCAGAAGAAACTTAATAAGATGAACCCATAATATTAGATGTGAGGTAAGATCATGAGGTGGAAAGATAGATAATTAGGAAGCCAAGGTATAAATTTCAACCTGCTGCTTAATCTTGGCCTTGAACAAGTAAGTTGCACTCTCTGAGAATCAAACATCAACTGTAAAGTGAGCCTCTGCTTGCCTTTCAGGATTATTAAGAAGCATATATTAAATTGTATATAAAACTCTTCATATATAAAAATCAGTATATAAAATCCTTTCAAAATATAGTAATGCTGTGATGCACTTGATTTAGGGAGTTGATTTTGGGGAAAAAAAATAGCAACAAATCTTTCCAAATATTTACTAGATTCTGAGACCTCATCAAAAGGCTCTGTATTTTATTCTTTAAAGTAAAATCACTGCAGTTCAGGGAAGGGAAGTGTGACAGATTAGGTTGTTATACAGCATTCCTACATTACTCAAATCTGCAATCATTTGCATGCCAGCTTTCTAATTTTTCCTGAGAAGTAATACTGTGAAACAGTTTATTTAATACAATACTGATGTTTTCTACTATGTAATAACATGAAATAAAAGAATATGCACATTTGTTCACTATTAATATTTCCCTCTTTGAAATTAGATTATGTTTAAAATTAGTACCCATTTTAAAAGGTAGGAAAGGGTATCCGACAAAAGCAGATACTTCTTCTACTGTTCATCAGCCACCTATATTCACTTCCCAAACGCAGGCACTGTCAGGGTTTCTGTTTATCCTTGCAAATATACTCAAGGTTTGGAACCTAAAATTCTAAATCAAATAATCTTTCTAAAATATAACTTATATTCCTTCTATTGGGGTGATATTTTGGCATCTTTTAACTTGACTGATATTAACCATCTTTTTGAAATTATTCCTGGTGTTTTTTTTTTGATAAATATAAGTATCAAATCTTAGGATGTTACATTCAGTTCAGTTCAGTTCAGTTCAGTCTCTCAGTCGTGTCCGACTCTTTGTGACCCCATGAATCGCAGCATGCCAGGCCTCTCTGTCCACCACCAACTCCTGGAGTTCACTCAGACTCACATCCATCGAGTCAGTGATGCCATCCAGCCATCTCATCCTCTGTTGTCCCCTTCTCCTCCTGCCCCAATCTCTCCCAGCATCAGAGTCTTTTACAATGAGTCAACTCTTTGCATGAGGTGGCCAAAGTACTGGAGCTTCAGCTTTAGCATCATTTCTTCCAAAGAAATCCCAGGGTTGATCTCCTTCAGGATACACTGGTTGGATCTCCTTGCAGTCCAAGGGACTCTCAAGAGTCTTCTCCAACACGATAGTTCAAACGCATCAATTCTTCAGTGCTCAGCCTTCTTCACAGTCCAACTCTCACATCCATACATGACTATTGGAAAAACCATAGCCTTGACCAGACGGACCTTAGTCGGCAAAGTAATGTCTCTGCTTTTGAATATGCTATCTAGGTTGGTCATAATTTAGTTACAAATATTTTGATGCTGTCCTTTAAAATTTTTACTGATATTTTACTTACTAATTTCTGAAATTATTAGCAGTAAGCAGTAAGCTGCAGAAGCGCAGCTGCTGTGACAGACAGCGCAGAAGCGCGGCAGAGAGGAGCTACTCCGCGTTCAAGGTCAGGGGCTGTGGCCAAGAGGAGCAACCCCGCATCCAAGGAGCAGCAGCTGCGTGGGCACAGGAGGGCCGAGAGGAGCTACTCCACTTTCAAGGTCAGGAGGGGGAACTCATCCAAGGGGAGGAGCAGTGGCTGCGCTTTGATGAAACAGCCCTGAAGAGATACCCCTCATCCAAGGTAAGAAAAACCCAAGCAAGATGGTAGGTGATATGAGAGGGCATCAGAGGGCAGACATACTGAAATCATAATCACAGAAAACTAGCCAATCTGATCACATGGACCACAGCCATGTCTAACTCAATGAAACTAGGCCATGCCATGAGGGGCCACCCAAGATGTGAGGGTCATGGTGGAGAGGTCTGACAGAATGTGGTCCACTGGAGAAGGGAATGGTAAACCACTTCAGTATTCTTGTCTTGAGAACCCCATGAACAGTATGAAAGGCAAAATGATAAGATACTGAAAGAGGAACTCCCCAGGTCGGTAAGTGCCCAATATGCTACTGAAGATCACTGGAGAAATAACTGCATAAAGAATGAAAGGATAGAGCCAAAGCAAAAACAATACCCAGATGTGGATGTGACTGGTGATAGAATCAAGGTCCAATGCTGTAAAGAGCAATATTGCATAGGAACCTGGAATGTTAGGTGCATGAATCAAGGCAAATTGACAGTGGTCAAACAAGAGATGGAAAGAGTGAATGTCTACATTCGAGCAAACCAAAATGGACTGAAATAGGTGATTTAACTCAGATGACCATTATATCTATCTTTTCATACCTATGAAAAGATAGATATAATGGTCAGGAATCCCTTAGAAGAAATGGAGTAGCCATCACGGTCAACAAAAGAGTCTGAAAGGCATTACTTGGATGTCATCTCAAAAATGACAGAATGATCTCTGTTCATTTCCAAGGCAAACCATTCAATATGATGGTAATCCAAGTCTATGCCCCAACCAGCAATGCTGAAGAAGTTGAAGTTGAACGCTTCTTTGAAGACCTACAAGACCTTGTAGAACTAATACCCCAAAAAGATGTCCTTTTCATTATAGGGGACTGGAATGCAAAAGTAGGAAGTCAAGAAACACCTGGAGTAACAGGTAAATTTGGCCTTGGAATATGGAATGAAGCAAGGCAAAGACTAATAGAGTCTTGCCAAGAAAATGCACTGGTTATAGCAAACACCCTCTTCCAACAACAGAAAAGAAAACTCTACATATGGACATCACCAGATGGTCAACACTGAAATCATATTGATTATATTCTTTGCAGCCAAAGATGAAGATTCTCTATACAGTCAGCAAAATCAAGACTAGGAGCAGACTGTGGCTCAGTTCATGAACTTCTTATTGCCAAATTCAGACTTAAATTGAAGAAAGTAGGAAACCCACTAGACCATTCAGGTACGACCTAAATCAAATCCCTTATGATTATACAGTGGAAGTGAGAAATAGATTTAAGGGTCTAGATCTAATAGACTAGTGCCTGATGAACTATGGACGGAGGTTTGTGATATTGTACAGGAGACAGGGATCAAGATCATCCACAAGGAAAATAAATGCAAAAAAGCAAAATGGCTGTCTGAGGAAGCCTTACAAATAGCTGAGAAAAGAAGAGAAATGAAAAGCAAAGGAGAAAAGGAAAGATATAAGCATCTCAATGCAGAGTTCCTAAGAATAGCAAGGAGAGATAACAAAGCCTTCCTCAGCGATCATTGCAAAGAGATAGAGGAAAATAACAGAATGGGAAAGACTAGACCTCTCTTCAAGAAAATGAGAGATACCAAGGGGACATTTCATGCAAAGATGGGCTCAATAAAGGAAATAAATAGTAGGGACCTTACAGAAGCAGAAGAAATTAAGAAGAGGCGGCAAGAATACACAGAAGAATTGTACAAAAAGATCTTCACTACCTAGATAATCATGATGGTGTGACCATTCACCTAGAACCAGACATCCTGGAATGTGACGTCAAGTGGGCCTTAGAGACATCACTACGAGCAAAGCTAGTGGAGGTGACAGAATTCCAGTTGAGCTATTTCAAATCCTGAAAGATGATGCTGTGAAAGTGCTGCACTCAATATGCCAGCACATTTGGAAAACTCAGCAGTGGCCACAAGATTGGAAAAGTTCAGTTTTCATTGCAATCCAAAGAAAGACAATTTCAAAGAATGCTCAAACTACCACACAATTGTACTCATCTCACATGCTAGTAAAGTAATGCTCAAAATTCTCCAAGCCAGGCTTCAGCAATACATGACCATGAACTTTCAGATGTTCAAGCTGGTTTTAGAAAAGGCAGAGATCAAATTGCCAACATCTGCTGGATCATTAAAAAAGCCAAAGAGTTCCAGAAAAACATCTACTTCTGCTTTATTGACTATGCCAAAGACTTTGTGTGGATCACAATAAACTGGAAAATTCTGAAAGAGATGGGAATACCAGACCAACTGACATGCCTCTTGAGAAACCTATTTTCAGGTCAGCAGACAACAGTTAGAACTGGAAATGGAAGAACAGACTGGTTCCAAATAGGAAAAGGAGTATGTCAAGGCTGTATATTATCACCCTGCTTATTTAACTTATATGCTGAGTATATCATGAGAAACGCTGGGCTGGAAGAAGCCTAAGCTGGAATCAAGATTCCCAGGAAAAATATCAATAACCTCAGATATGCAGATGACAGCACCCTCATGGCAGAAAGTGAAGAGGAACTAAAAAGCCTCTTGATGAAAGTGAAAGAGGAGAGTGAAAAAGTTGGCTTAAAGCTCAACATTCAGAAAATGAAGATCATGGCATCTGGTCCCATCACTTCATGGGAAATAAATGGGGGAACAGTGAAAACAGATTCAAACCATTTTTTGGAGGGGGGCTCCAAAATCACTGCAGATGGTGATTGCAGCCATGAAATTAAAAGACTCTTACTCCTTGGACGGAAAGTTTTGACCAACCTTAGTAGCATATTAAAAAGCAGAGACCTAACTTTGCCCCCAAATGTCCATCTAGTCAAGGCTATGGTTTTTCCAGTGGTCATGTATGGATGTGAGAGTTGGACTGTGAAGAAAACTGAGTGCTGAAGAATTGACGCTTTTGAACTGTGGTGTTGGGGAAGACACTTGAGAGTCCCTTGGACTGCAAGGATATCCAACCAGTCCATCCTAAAGGAGACTAGTCCTGAGTGTTAATTGTAAGGACTGATGCTGAAGCTGAAACTCCAATACTTTGGCTACCTCATGTGAAGAGTTGACTCATTGGAAAAGACCCTGATGCTGGGAGGGATTGTGGGCAGGAGGAGAAGGGGACAACAGAGGATGAGACAACTGGATGGCAGTTCCGACTTGATGGACATCAGTTTGGGTAAACTCTGGGAGTTGGTGATGGTGAGGAAGGCCTGGTGTGCTGTGATTCATGGGGTGGCAAAGAGCTGGACACCGCTGAGCGTCTGAAGTGAACTGAAGTGAATTTCTGAAAATTTATCCAGCTTAAACTAGATATTGTATCCTCATGACTCTTGAATTTTATACTTATTATAATTTATAATTGTCTTACATGATTTTATTAAATAGCAGCTTTAAAAACAATTATTAAATTTGCTTTATTTACTTAATAGTATGTTTTTTGATATTTATATTCCTTGGTTAAACATTATAATCATTTATTTTAAACCCTGTATAATATTTCCTTGTATTAATACAGCATATCTGTTGATATACATCTGTATCATAGCTTGAGTGAAAATAATGCTTATAATATATACAACTTACACATTAACTAAATAGATAATATTAATTTATTTAATATGTTAAACACCCATTTGAACCATTGTGACAGTTTAATAGATAGGACATTACATTTATAGCCCTTTATTTGCCATTCTTCCAATATGTTCTCTTCTTACTCATCATTATTACCTTTTTTCATGGAATTTTGCTGTAGCATGGCCTTGCTTTCTTATAGTTTTAAACTCTATATTACTAAATCTGTATACATGAAGAAACAATATATTAATCATACTTTATTCCCTTTCAGCTGCCTTTACCAATGCACAGTTCATACTTCTGTGTGTCAGCATAATGTTTATAATTTCTTCCTTGTCATATGTACATTCATTTATTAGTAGCATTAATACAGAATATCATTCAGTATCCGTGCAGAGTGATTTCCCATTTTGTGTATGTCAAAGGTGTTTATCCAATGTTTTTATTGATATTTGTTTTGATATCAATGTCTTAACCACTTTTGATCATTTTTGGTTATATAAATCAAGCAGTACGCTTGCTGATTGTCCATCTATATATATTTTTTAATATTTATTTTTACTTTATTTTACTTTACAATACTGTATTGGTTTTGCTATACATTGACATGAATCCACCACGGGTGTACATGCGTTCCCAACCATTTATATTTTTGATTAAGAATACCCTGGCCTATTATCTGTTTCCTAAAATGCCTGTAGGTCAGGGCCATTTTTGTTGCTATTAGGAATATGCTGTCTGTTACAGCTATCATTGCAAATAGATGAAGAAACAACGGAAACTGTGAAGGACTTTATTTTCTTGGGCTCCAAAATAACTGCAGATGGTGACTATAGCCATGAAATTATAAGACACTTGCTCCTTGGTTGAAGAGCTATGACAAACTTAGATAGCATTTTAAGAAACAGAGACATTACTTTGCCGATAAAGTTCTGTATAGTCAAAGCTATGGTTTTTCCAGTAGTCATATATGGATGTGAGACTTAGACCATAAAGAAGGCTAAACACCAAAGAATTGATGCTTTTGAATTGTGGTGTTGGAGAATACTCTTGAGAGTCTCTCAGACTGCAAGATCGTCATTCAATCCTTAAGGAAATCAATCCTGAATATTATTGGAAGAACTGATGCTGAAGGTGAAGCTCCAAAACTTTGGCTACCTGATGTGAAGAGCTGACTCATTAGAAAATACCCTGATGCTAGGAAAGATTAAAGGCAGGAACAGAGGGGGAAGACAGAGGATGAGATGTTTGGATAGCATCAGTGACTCAATGGACATGGGTTTGAGCAAACTCTGGGAGATGGTGAAAGATAGGGAAGCCTGGCATGCTGCAGTCCAGGGGGTTTCAAAGAGCTGGAAACGACTGAGCGATGGAGAAACAGCATAGCAATCATGTCCATTTTGCCTCCTACACTTAAGTACTACTATTTGACCTCTGCTTTTCCAGAATCCTGTCACTGACATTGGAGTGCCCAGTTTCTTAGAATCCTCCCTTTCTGCTATTTCCTAAAAAAGACTACGCAAACTGTGATGTCAGTGATCCCCTGACAGGCAAATTGCTTTTATAATTAGTAAGTGATATGTCTTCTAATAACCTGTCCTTATATAAAACATTTATTCTAACACGTCTCTTTTTGGCATTTCAATCCTCACTTTAATACTCTGTTTGTTCTTGCTCCTATCACAGTTTTGGTAGACATCACTTTTTTTCTTTTTTTAATCCTTCAGGAAGCTAGGCATCTTCAGTTGGAAGCAGTATCAGATGTACTTGCATGATGTTAATTCCTGAGTCAAAGGAAACTTCCTCCATATCAATAAAGTTTCCCTTACTCAGATTTATACTCTGTACTCTCACTGGTCCAGTATCCTCAAGATCCATTACTAGGAGTGTCCTCTCATTTCTTCTTGTTTAGTCGCTAAGTCATGTCTAACTCTTTGTGACCCCTTGGATTTTAGCCCATGAGGGCCCTTCTGTCTGTGGGATTTTTCAGGCAAGAATACTGGAGTGGATTGCCATTTCCTCCTCCAGGGGATCTTCCAGACCCTGAGATGGAATCTGTGTCTCCTTTGGCTCCGGCATTGACAGACAAATTCTTTATCACCTAGGAAATCACAATACATGACCTTATTTTGTGACTATTTTTTGGATACCCAGAAGCTATTTTTTGTAGTTTTGTTTATACAGTTTGGCAAAATCCTTTAATTGTTTATATTATTGATTAATTATTAGATTGCCTATTATAATTATTATTTGATTATTTATTATATTCTTATATTTAAGAATATTTTTTGTCCAGTTGATGTCTTATTCTCAAGAGGTGTATGAAGGTCTCTGGTTATTAGGATATTTCTGCTTATGTCTTTTTGTATATCATAAATGAAGAAGTAAATGACAAGCCATTCCAATATTCTTGTCTGAGAAATTCCATGAACAAAGGAGCCTGGTGGGCTACAGTCCATGGCGTCTCAAGAGTCAGACACAACAACTAAACCAGAGTATCACAAAATACCTATTTCATAAAAGCGATTGCTATGTAAATTGGTGCATATTCTTAAGTGCTATATATTTCTCCTGTGTCATTTAACATCAAAAGATATCCTTTTTTAAAACTGTCTTTTTTAGTTTGAATTTTGTATATGATATCACTATTTCTTTCTATTTATTGTTTCTATTTACCTGGCAGAATTTTACACATACCTTTATTTTAGCCTTTCATAACTTTGTTTTACATGTGCAGGACATGAATTTTGCTTGAATTGCCAAAATGAAATTTAATTTAAACAAAAAAGAAAAGTGAATTGATTGAATCCATTCAGATTTATTTATTTGATTGACTGTTTGGTGCTGGCTCTGTAATAATATTTTATAATTATAATGTGTTCATTTTCTGTATTTTTTTTGCTGAAAGCTGTGTATTCTTTCCTTTTAAATTTATATTTTTGTTTACAAAAATGTAAATGCTTATATGTTAATATAAATATGATTATGTATTGTATTTATATGTTTATGACTTGTATTTTTTCTGTGAATCATTTTTTTTAAAGTCTTTATTGAAATTGTTACAACATTGTTCCTGTTTTTTTTTTTTCACATTTTGGTTTTTTGACCACGAGGCATATGAGATCTTTGCTCTCTGAGTAGGGATTGAGCTGGCACTCTCTACTTTGGAATGCAGAGTCTTAACTGCGGGACAGCTGGGGAAGTCCCCTGGTTTGGTTTTTAATTTTTTCACATGCAGGTGTATCAGGTTTTATGGTATCTTTTAAGTTTCATCCATTTTCTCTGTAAACATCAATAATTATTCTACTTTCCTATTGTATATTTTTTATTTTGTCAGACTATATACCTGGACATTGAGCTTCCAGTTTGCTGTTCCTTTGTTTTAGTCTGATATTATACATATATTCACATAAATTAAAATGTTCATTATCAGACTGTTTGCTGACTTTTTCCATATCATTAATTGCATGGGTGAGTTCATTCTCAGCTGCTGCTGCTGCTAAGTTGCTTCAGTCGTGTCCAAGTCTGTGCGACCCCATAGATGGAAGCCCACCAGGCTCCCCCAAGCCTGGGATTCTCCAGGCAAGAATACTGGAGTGGGTTGCCATTTCCTTCTCTGAGTTCATTCTCTAGTGTATTCTATAAGAAGGACTCATAGTTGCAGCACTGCCTAATTTCTTGCACTTCAAAAATTGTTTTATATCACATTAATATTGTAGTAGTTAAAAATAGATTCCAATACCAAGATGCCCTAATTTGAATCTGTGCTGTGCTAGGGCTTCCCATGTGGTGCTAGTGTAAAAGAACCCACCTGCTAATGCAGGAGATGTAGTAGACATGGGTCTATCCCTGGGTCTGGAAGATCCCCTGGAGAGAAAATGGCTTCCCACTCCAGTAGTCTTGCCTGGGAAAGACCATGGAAAGAGGAGCCTAGTAGGCTAAAATCCACAGGGTCACATGTGGACATGATTGAAACAATTTAGCATGTACACAAGCATACTTTGTTCTCTAGGTATTTACCCTTCTTATATTTCACCTTGTCCTAGTCTAACAGTTCAGTTCAGTTGCTCAGTCATGCTTGACTCTTTGCGACCCCATGGACTGTAGCATGCCAGACCTCCCTGTCCGTAACCAAGTCCCACAGTTTACCCAAACTAATGTCCATTGAGTTAGTGATGCCATCCAACCATCTCATTCTCTGTTGTCCCCTTCTTCTCCTACCTTCAATCTTTCCCAGCATCAGGATCGTTTCAAATGAGTCAGTGCTTCACATCAGGTGGCCAAAGTATTGGAGTTTCAGCTTCAACATCAGTCCTTCCAATGAATATTCAGGACTGATTTCCTTTAGAACTGACTGGTTGGCTTAAAACTCAAAATTCAGAAAACTAAGATCATGGCATCTGGTCCCATCACTTTGTGGCAAATAGGTGGGAAAGCAATGGAAACAGTAACAGACTTTATTTTTCTGGGCTCCAAAATCACTGCAGATGGTGACTGCAGCCATGAAATTAAAAGACACTTACTCCTTGGAAGAAAAGTTATGAACCACCTAGAGAGCATATTAAAAAGCAGAGACAATACTTTGCCAACAATGGTCCATCTAGTCAAATCTATGGTTTTTCCTGTATTCATGTATGGATGTGAGAGTTGACTATAAAGAAAGCTAAGTGAGAATTGCTGCTTTTGGACTGTGGTGTTGAAGACTCTTGAGAGTCCCTTGGACTGCAAGGAGATCAAACCAGTCCATCCTAAAGGAGATCAGTCCTGAATATTCATGGAAAGAGTGATGCTAAAGCTGAAATTCCAATACTTTGGTTACCTGTTGCAAAGAACTGACTCACTTTAAAATACCCTGATGCTGGGAAAGTTTGAAGGTGGGAAGAGAAGTGGACAACAGAGGATGAAATGGTTGGATGACATCACTGACTCGATGGACCTGAGTTTGAGTAAGCTCTAGGAGTTGGTGATGAATAGGGAAGCCTGGCATGCTGCAGTCCATGTGGTTGCAAAGAGTTCGACATGACTGAATGACTGTACTGTTTGAGTTCCCATTTTCTGAATTTTAAGAACGTTAAATTCCCCACTATTATATATACTTTCCTCTACTTGAAGTTTCTGCTACTGCTGCTGCTAAGTCACTTCAGTCGTGTCCGACTCTGTGTGACCCCATAGACGGCAGCCCACCAGGCTCCCCCATCTCTGGGATTCTCCAGGCAAGAACACTGGAGTGGGTTGCCATTTCCTTCTCCAATGCATGAAAGTGAAAAGTGATAGGGAAGTTGCTCAGTCGTGTCCAACTCTTCGAGACCCCATGGACTGCAGCCCACCAGGCTCCTCCATCCATGGGATTTTCCAGGCAAGAGTACTGGAGTGGGGTGCCATCACCTACTCCTTGAAGCTTCTAGTTCAACTGATGTTAACATCTATGTGTTTCATCACTGTACCTGAATGCCGCATCCCGGATCCCTTTTCTTTTTCAGCTCATACTGATAGAAAATCTTCTGTGTGATGTTGATGGATAGTGATTAATGGATCACTATTAATGAATAAAGATAGAGAGTATAAATGATTCCCTGAAATATTTTTTCTTATATCTGCTATTGTTATTTTATATGAGTAAATACTGTGTTAAAATGGTATTATGAAAGGAAAATCAGCATTAGTTTTTAGCTTTTAATTTTTATATAAATATATATTATAAATATATATATTTTACTTTGGAAAAGCAGGCAGATGAGTGATACCAAATAGATAATGTCTGATATAAAGAAGAGCTGGGAAAATGTCAAGAAATAGAGCACTGAGGATCTTCAGTTCAAACTGAGAACCTTTGCCAGGGGATTGCTTTGGGGATCAAGTGACAGAGCTGGGAAAGAGAAGCCTTGGAGTGCAAAAGGCATCTCTGAAGACATACTTCATCATTTTGCCCAAGGTCAATTCCCAGATGAGGGGGAAATTCACAGCTAAGACATTTATTTTAATGGCTTCATGTCTTAACCACTATAATTTAAAGAAAAAGCATTGGTTTGTGCCTATACTCTATTGTTCTACTGTAAAAGTTGACGAAAATTAGTACAATTTTGACATTCTATAGATTTTGGAGGGGGGGGCTAGAATCCTAAATAGCATTATTTTCTATCAAAATGCTAATAAATCTAACCTTCAGTGAAAGTCCTTATTTTGTTATTTTGTTTACAACTCCTTGAAAGTGAAAGTGAAAGTGAAGTCACTCATTCCTGTCCGACTCTTTGCGACCCCATGGACTGTAGCCTATCAGGCTCCTCTGTTCATGGGATTTTCCAGGCAAGAGTGCTGGAGTTGATTGCCATTTCCTTCTCCTTGAAACAAAGTACCTAAATTGGAACTCATGCTACCAGATACAATAAAGTGGATTAACGGGTTTATCTGCTTTAAGTGAGTCAAATTGGCAAAGGTTTGAGGATAGAATATGATTCTGATGTGTTTGTGTTCACATGGGCATACACATGTGTATATTAACTGGGAATGGGAATAATATAGAACTATGAATATGACAGCTTGCATTTGGTAGTTCTCCTAACTGTTATTCTATTCTATTTGCTAATGATTGCATGCAAATTCAATGCATAGAAATGGACATCAGAGAGGCCAGAAAAACAGAGGTAAAAAAGAAAATGAACTCAGTGGAAAGGTAGGTATGTACTGTAGAATGGGGCACTGATGAGTCATTTGTCACTAAGCTAAATAAAGAAAATCAGAGATCGTAATCCAAAATGAGCCCAAGACTCAGTGTACAGGCAGCTGAGCATGGTTAAGAATAATATCCTAATTTCTTTTAGTAAAAATCCAAATATGATGACAAGAAAATTATGTACATTACCTTTTTTGGTACGCTTGACAATGTCAGACACAATTGTTAATACAGCTCCTTCTATAATTGTTCCATTTAATATTTACAAAGTTGTGAAGTAGTTTTGTTTTGCTTCAGTTTAATTGATTTTGACATTTGATTTTTTTGAGAACTCAGCCACCTGACTTCAAGCACTGTACTCTTCATATAAAATAAATATTACACATTCTTGGATTAAGAGAATCAAATCAGCCATTTGAAAGGGACAATTAGTAAATGTTAAAAGAAGGCCAGGACATTTGCTGTCTTCCTATCTTCTCACTCTCCTCTATCATTATATTGATGTTAGAAATTCTCACTCAACTGCCATATATTTAGCTTGGCAAGACAAGAGTCTTGCCAAAACAAAATCTTCCATTTAGTTTGTAATAGTTAAATTTCTAATTTAATCACTTATACCATAGTATGAATTATTCATACATAAATATGTGAGGAGGAAAAAAAACTAGTATTAGGCTCCTAGGCTTCTGTGATAGGACAGACAGAGAAATTATCATCTTCAATAATTGTTCTAGGTCAAGAATTGTTTTGGATGTGAATTCTCCTAACAATCATGAGAAATGCTTATGGCAAGCTTGCAGATGAAGAAAATGAGGCTTTCTAAGATTTGTGTGTTTTGTGTGTGTGTGTGTGTGTGTGTTTGTGGTTTTTACCCACATTGTCATGAAAGAGTACAGCAAAAGTACAAAATAAGTACAGCAAAGAGAGACCAACACACCAAAAGATATGTTTTACTTACTTTTAAAATTTGCATGGAAAATGGGCCAAAAACTCTGATACTAAATCTGTGCATTTTAAGCCACATTACTTTTTTTGTATCAAATGAGTTGCTTATTACCTTGCTATTCATGCCTTCTTTGCTAGTTTTTCTAAATAAAGCAGGGCTTTGGAGTAATATTTTTGAGTTGTCAGAGGGACATTGGGATTCTCTACAATGCAGCAGATCTTTTTCAAGATCTTCTATTTTTCAAGACCATTCATGTTTGAACAAGGCAAAGTTGCAATATAGGCTCAAAGTACTTGTGTTGTTTATAAAACTTTTCTCAAGTATTCTTTTGACAACTTTATTCTTCTTAGTATTACTTTCTTATGCTCCTGCTCACTCTTGGTATACTACAGCTGCTAAATTGCTTCAGTCGCGTCCGACTCTGTGCGACCCCAGAGACAGCAGCCTACCAGGCTCCTCTGTCCCTGGGATTCTCCAGGCAAGAACACTGGAGTGGGTTGCCATTTCCTTCTCCAACTCTTGGTATACGTTAAAGCAAAACAAACACACAGTAGGATATAAATGACTGATAATACTAATCATATAACAATTATTTCTTTCTTGATTATTATATTCTATTTTAAAAAATAAGCTCAAATCGTAATGAGTGTTCCTGTTACTTCTTTCTCTACACAGTACCACCGTAAATCAGATCTAAAGTGTTAGCTTTCTATTACTCCTGCTGCTGCTGCTTAAGTCGCCGCAGTCGTGTCCGACTCTGTGTGACCCCATAGACGGCAGCCCAACAGGCTCCTCTGTCCCTGAGATTCTCCAGGCAAGAATACTGGAGTGGGTTGCCATTACTATTACTCCTAAGTACATCTAAAAGTGTGGCTTACAGCTATATTAGATGGTAAATATAGGGGTCTGTAGTTTCACCTTCTTTTACATATTTAAGCCAATTATCTTGGCTCAGTTCAAAAATCACTCCCTCCAGGAAAACATGAACCTTAAGCTACGAGAAGTACATTTTCCATCTTTTATCTATGGGACATTCCATTAATTTAGTGTATGATATTGAAATAATTTTACAAGGTTTTTAAATACTTAATTAATTAATTTTAATTGGATGATAATTGCTTTACAATACTGTGTTGCTTTCTGCCATACATCAACGTAAATCAGTCATAATCCCCTCCCTCCTGAACCTCTTTACCATCTCCCACAGTGGGGGAAGGACAGAGTGAGATAAATTGAGAGAGTAGCACTAAAACATATATATTACCATATGCCAAATAGATAGCCATTGGGAATTTGCTGTATGACACGGGGATCTCAAACCCAGTGCTCTGTTACAGTGTTGTTTTTTTACATGCTAAACTCATTGAAGGCAGAAACTATGCCTTATTTTTCTTTGTACCCACAATGCACAGTGCTTGATACATGCAGTGTATCATGTGTACATGTTCCTTTATATAAAATATTAAATTGATTAAAGGGCATATAGCAGCCTTTTCTAACAAAATCTTTAGAAATAGGAAATAATTGAGTCACAGTAAATTTTAACTTGTTTGATTTGAATTTTACTGCTTTCTTTGAAGCTTTCTGTTAAGAAATTTGAGATATGTTAGAGACAAAGACAGTAAGTACATGAATCATGAGGAGAAATCTATATCTTTAAAAGGACAGTTATTAAAAATTATAACAAAATATTTTGAACATTTTGTAATGATTGTCTCTTTCATTAAGAACCCTCATCTTATTAAACATCAGTGTTTGCCTTTTAATTATATCTACAGAAATATTGAGTGCAACAAGCCTTCTATTAATCATTAATTTAAAAAAATTTATCTGTAGTTTCTAATACAACAACAATACTCTGTGCAGTGTTACAATTTGTCTTTTCCTACTGATACCATGAGCTCTTCTAATACTGAAAATTGGCTTCTGCAAGAAAATAATTTTTGCCAGATGACTCAAAAGTATCCAACAGGTTATTTTTGCAACTCCAAGAAAAGATGAGTGTGAAACAGTTGGATCCTCAAATTACAGTTTTCCTATGCAGAAAGAAATAGGATCTGTTAAGGGTTAGTATGTCAGTAAATCTTGTTTCCTGTGAAGAGACCAGACAGGCAAAGAGATAATAAAATTGCTCCACAACCTAGCCTGGCAGCACATGAAATACTACATATCAACTAAGGCAGAATTAGTTCTTTTAAGTGTGGTTTTTTACTGGTTACTGTTTACCTGATCACCAAAAATTGGCACTTAAATCATAATATCAAAATTCCTATTGACACAAAAATATTAATTTTTTGATTCAGAATATTTAGTCAAGATTCTCTTCTTAGTTACCCTTAACAAATCTTAACTAGACATTTAAAAACAACAACAAAAACATTGTCAAGAAAAACTAAATTCAAATTTTATAGTTATCTTCATATCATTAACTAAAGAGGTACTTTCTATCTAAAATGATATGACAGAAACAATATGCAGGTATAATTAAAGTGTGATTCTTTTCTTGACACCAGCTTTTTAAATTATGTAAGTTTGGACAGCTTTATCTTATCTGTTGCCATATTTCTCTCAGTGGGGCTTCCCTGGTGGCTTGGTGGTAAAGACTCTGCCTGAAATGCAGTCTATGGGATTGCAAGGAGCAAGATGCCATAGCAAGATGCTACAGAATAGATGGCTTAAACAACACACTCATTCCTTTGACTATCTTTTCACCTGGTCTGTTCACAAAATAGAAGAGCTAGTAAGTGAGCTCCAGTGTCTCTTCCTCTTCTTATAAGAACACCAATTCTATCAGATGAAGCCTTAACTTTATGATCCTATTACCTTACTTACCTCCTTAAAGTCCTTATCTCCAACTACAGTCATATTGAGGGTTCAGTTCAGTTCAGTTCAATCGCTCAGCTGTGTCCGACTCTTTGCGACCCCATGAACCACAGCATGCCAGGCCTCCCTGTCCACCACCAACTCCCGGAGTTCACCCAAACCCATGTCAGTTGAGTTGGTGATGCCATCCAACCATCTCATCCTCTTTCATCCCCTTCTCCTCCTGGCCTTAATCTTTCCCAGCATCAGGGTTTTTTCAAGTGAGTCAGCTCTTCACATCAGGTGGCCAAAGTATTGGAGTTTCAGCTTCAGCATCAGTCCTTCCAATGAACACCCAGGACTGATACGCTCTAGGATGGACTGGTTGGATCTCCTTGCAGTCCAAGGGACTCTCAAGGGTCTTCTCCAACCCCACAGTTCAAAAGCCTCAATTCTTCAGCACTTAGCTTTCTTTATAGTCCAACTCCGACATCCATACATGACCACTGGAAAAACCATAGCCTTGACTAGACAGACCTTTGTTGACAAAGTAATGTCTCTGCTTTTCAATATGCTGTCTAGGTTGGTCATAACTTTCCTTCCAAGGAGTAAGCGTCTTTTAATTTCAGGACTTCAAAATATGCATTATGAGGGGATGCAGTTTAGTTCATAACATGTCCTTATCCTAGTTATGATAGATTATGGTATTTGGCTATGCTCGCAGTCATGGACTAATATGTAAACACTACTTCACTGAAGAGAAGATAGGAATCACTTCCCATTGTTAAAAACTCCTTGCAAGGAACTGTGTCATTTTATTTGCCTCAACACTGCTCTCACTTTTTTGGAATAATTTGAAAAGGGTATGTGTAAGTTCTTCTTTATACATTTGGTAAAATTCCCCAGTGAAGTCATCTGGTCTTGGACTTCTGTTTGCTGGGAGTTTTTAATTACAAAATCAGTTTCACTTGTAGTGATCAGTCTGTTCAAAATGTCTATTTCTTTGGATATATCCTTGGGAGTGGGATTACAGTATCATATGGTAATTTATTTGCAGTAAAATGGATGGACCTAGAGATTATCCTATTAAGTGAAATAAGTCAGACAGGAAAAGACAAATAACATGTGAATCCATTTACATGTGAAATCTAAAAAATATGATGAAGCTGTTTGAAAAACAGAAATAGACTCACGGACATAGGAAAAAGACTTATGGTGGTTACAGTGGAGGTAGCTGGGCAGAAGGGAGATAAACTAGGATTTATCTCCTATTTAATTAATATAAATTAATATAATTTATATTAATTGATAGGATTAACATATACATTAATGTAACATAACATAAACATGAATTAACATAACATTAACATATACATACTACTATGCATAAAGTAGATAAAAATCAATGACCTACATATAGCAGAGGAAACTATATTCAGTGTCTTGTAATAATCTATAATGGAAAAGGATATGAAAAATTATACATATATAGAATCACTTTTCTATACACCTGAAGCTAACACAAAATTGTAAAGTAACTATACTTCAGTTTTTTTTTTTTGATCATGTAAATACATAATGTTTAAAATATCTGTTTTAGACTCAAATATTTTCTTTTTGGCTGTATGTTTCTGGAACTATATCCATTTCTTCTAGGTTTTCCAGTTTGTTGGCATATAACTGTTCACAGCGTTCTTCATGAGATTTTTTTTATTTCTGTGGTGTCAATTGTTATTTATTTGCTTACATTTCTTATTTTCTTTATTTGGGTCCTGACTTTTTCTTAATGAGCCTGGCTCATCAAGCATGTTGTTTAGTCTCTACATGATTGTGTTTTCCTTATTTTTCTTTCTTCAGGTTCATTTTGAGTTTTGTACCTTTGTAGTCAGAAACCATGTTTGATATAATTTCCATCCTCTTAGATTCATTGAGGTTTATTTTGTTAACTAGTGTGTTGTCTGTTCTGTAGAACATTCCTTGCATGCTTGAAAAGAATGTGTGCTCTGCTGTTTGGGG
This sequence comes from Ovis canadensis, assembly GCF_042477335.2. NCBI lineage: Eukaryota > Metazoa > Chordata > Mammalia > Artiodactyla > Bovidae > Ovis > Ovis canadensis. Next base: position 79,835,770 of record NC_091246.1, on the reverse strand, counting down.
TTGTAGCATCCTGTAATTATCAATTAAATCCAACTGATCTATCATGTCATTTAGGACCTCTGTTGGCCTATAGATTTTGTTTCTGGGGCATCCTTCTACTGATGTCAGTGAGCTGTTAATGTGTCCTACTATTAACGTATTAATGTCAGTTTCTCCATTTATATGTTAGTATTTACTTTATATATTTAGGTGCTTCTGTTCTGAATGAGTGTATATTGAGTGTAATATCCTCTTCTTGTATTGATATCTTAATCTTTATATGATGCTCTTCTTTGTCTACATTATAGTCTTTGTTTTAAAGTATATTTTATCAGATATGAATGTTGCTTCTCTTGCTTTCTTATCATTTCCATTCACATGAAATTTATCTATTCCTCACTTTCAAGCTATGTGTCTTTCACTCTGAAGTAAGTCTTTTGTAGGCAGTATATTGAAGGATCTTATTGTTTTTTTCCGATCAGCCACTCTAAGTCTTTTGATTGGTGTAGTTAGTCCATTGACATTTTAAAGTAAATATTCATAAGTACGTACTTGTGGTCATTTTATTCCTAGTTTTCAAGTTGTCTTTCTAGTTCTTCCATTTTAATTTTTTTGTCTTCTTACAGTTTTTCTTTTTGTGGTTTGATGACTATCTCTTGTTTGTTTTTAGTGTATAGAAATGAGATTTATTTCTGCACTTTGTTTTTCTGTCCTGAAAGCAAAACTTTTCCTTAGTTCTAATAGTTTTTGTTGTTGTTGTTGGATTCTTTAGGGTTTTCCATATTTAAGACCAAGTTGTATGCAAGCAGAAACAGTTTTATTTTTTTCCTTTATTTATTATACTTATTATTGAAGTCCTATTTACATATAACTATATTAGTTATATGATAAACAATAGAATGGCTTAATATTTGAATATATTTTGCAAAATGTTCACCATAATAATTAAGATGTTAACTGGATTTATTTCTTCTTTTCTAATTTGGTTACAATTTTTTCTTATCTTGCTAAATTGTTCTGGCTAGGATTTCCAGTATTTTGGTGAATAGGAAAAGACACAAGGCACACATAAAGAAAATTATAAATAAAAGAGCAAGCATTACCATTTATACCACAGAAATACAAAATATCCTAAGACACTTCTATCAACAGTTATATATCAACAGTTTGGAAAACCTGGAAGAAATGGCCACATCCCTACAAACCTATTACCTGCCAAGATTGAATTGTGAATAAATAGAAAATCTTAACATATCAATAACAAGTAATGATATTGAATCTTAATCAAAAATTTTCTAAAAAAGAAAATCTTAAGAACAGAATGCTCTCACTGGTGAATTCTAAAAGCATTTCAAGAAATTAATATCAACCATTTCATACTTTTCTAAAAAAATTAAGAAGAGGGAACTTTTTCAAATTGATTTTATAAGGCCAACCTTACCCTGGCACCAAACTCAGTTAAGAAAGCCACAAGATTAGAAAATTTTAATAGAGGCCCGTATCCTGAATATAGTTGCAGAATTTTTCAGCAAAATGCTACCAAACCAACTTCAACAGTGCCTTAAAAGAGTCAGACCCTGTAATTGGGGAGATCTTATCCCTGGGATGCATATCAGAGGAATGGAAGTGATAATTAAATAGTTCACAGAAGAACTGTACAAAAAAGGTCTTAATGGCCAGGATAACCATAACGATGTGATCACTCACCTAGAACCATTCAGCATGGAGTGTGAAGTCAAGTGGGCCTCAGGAAGCATTACTATGAACAAAGCTAGTGAAGGTGATAGAATTCCAGCTGACCTATTTCAAATCCTAAAAGAGAGGCTGTTAAAGTGCTGTACTCAATATGCCAGCAAATTTGGAAAACTCAACAATAGCCACAGGACTAGAAAAGGTCAGTTTTCATTCCAATCCCAAAGAAGAGCAATGCCAAAAATGTTTAAACTACTGCACAAGAGCATTCATTTCACATGCTAGCAAAGTAACGCTCAAAATCCTTCAGGCTAGGCATCAACAGTATGTGAACTGAGAACTTCCAGATGACAAACTGGATTTAGAAAAGGCAAAGGACCAGAAATCAAATTGCCAACATCCGTTGGATCATTGAAAAAGCAAGGGGATTCCAGAAAAGCTTCTACTTCTGTTTCATGGCCTATGCTAAAAACTTTAACTGTGTGGGTCACAACAAAGTATGGAAAATTCTTAAAGACATGCAAATACCAGACTACCTTACCTGTCTCCTGAGGAACCTATATGAAGGTCAAGAAGCAACAGAACCATACATGGAACAACAGATTGGTTCAAAATTGGAACAGGAGTACATCAAGGCTGTATATTGTCACCCTGCTTATGTAACTTATATGCAATGTACATCATGTGAAATGCTGGGCTTGATGAATCATAAGCTGAAATCAAGATTACCAGGAGAAATATCAGTAATCTCAGGTATGCAGATGATCCCACCCTTATGGCAGAAAGTGAAGAGAAACTATAGAGCCTCTTGATGAAGGTGAAATAGGAGAATAAAAAAGTTGACTTAAAACTCAACATTAAAAAATCTAAGATCATGGTATCCAGTCCTATGATGTCATTGCAAATAGATGGGGAAAAAATTGAAACAGTGACAGACTTTGTTTTCTTAGGCTCAAAAATCAGGTGGTGACTGCAGCCATGAAATTAAAAGACAGTTGCTTCTTGGAAGAAAAGTTATGGCAAGCATAGACAATCATATTAAAGAGCAAAGGTAGCACTTTGCCGACAAAGGTCCATATAGTCAAAGCTATGGTTTATCTAGTAGTCACATACAGATGTGAGAGTTGGACCATAAAGTAGATTGACTGCCAAAGACGTGATGCTTTTGAATTGAATTGAAGACTCTCGAGAGTCCTTTCAATGGGAAAGAGATCAAACTAGTCAAATTCTAAAAGAAATCAACACTGAGTATTCATTGAAAGGACTGATGCTGAAGCTGAAGCTCCGATACTTTGGCCACCTGATGCAAACAGCCGACTCGTTGGAAAAGACCCTGATGCTGGGAAAGATCATGTGCAGTGGGAGAAGGGAGCCCCAGAGGATGAAATGGCTGGATGGCATCACTGACCAACGGACATGAGTTTGAGCAATCTCCAGGAGATGGTGAAGGACAGTGAAGCATGGCGTGCTGCAGTCCATGGGGGTCACAAAGAGTTGAAAACGACTGAATGACTGAAAAACAATAATTAAATATTTCATACAGAAGTGTCTGTAACATAGATTTTTTTTTCCATTAAAAAAAATTCATCAATGGAGAATTAGCTAGTATGAAAAGTTTCCATAATGATGGATGGATTCTTCTCCTGTTAGATTAGATGAAAGGATACATGTTATTGGGATTTTAAAACAATGATCATTAAATCCCTTTTTTATTTGTAGGATACATGTTGAAAGTATTTGACAGTTTTCCAAAGCAGATTCTATGAAAACTGTCATGGATATTATTATTTTATTATATGTATGCAGATGCTATTAAACCTTGTCAGTTTATGGAACTGCTGAAAGAAATAGAAGACAATCACTTTAATGATATTTAATGATTCTTTGCTTATAACTGCTGTTTGAATCATGGAAAAAGCTTTCTAAGTTTGTTGTTACTATTGTTTAGTTGCTAAGTCCTATCTGACTGTTTTGCCGCCCTACTACTGTAGCCCGCCAGACTCCTCTGTCCATGGGGTTTTCCAGGCAAGAACACTGAAGTGGATTACTATTTCCTTCTCCAGGGGATTTTCTTAACCCAGCAAACAGACCAGGGTCTGTTGCTTGGCAGGCAGTTTCTTTACCACTGAGCCACCTTCAAAAGTTTGGCTGTAATGTTAATTCCAATTCTAGATTTTCTTGAACAGTAACAATAATAAAGGAGTGCTTGCCAGAATATTCATTAATCAAATCTTAAAAAATGGCCTTTTGATTTATATTAAGCTCACTAATACTGCACTTTCCATGAATGGGATAAATTTGAACTTGTAAGAAAAAAAGTCATGACTTAAACAGGTAAAATAACATGTTGAGGAAAACTTCCATAGTATAAATCAATAATACTGATTTTTCATATTTTCCAGCATGTATAAAATATACTAATTATAGTATGATACAAATTGGCTACAAAGTCTGTAAGAAAAATTTGGTTGACATTGATAAATTTAGAGTTGGTATTCAATGTATATAGTGTGAATTATGTGACAATTAAAATAAGAATTATTGAACTTACTTAATTTAGATTGATATAATCTTGAAAGTAATATGCTTTTACTTCAGAGTTAAATCAGTTTTTCCGGAAAAAAGTTAACCTGTCTTATCAATGTGAATTGAAATATTAAAGACAATTATTTTGTTGTGTTCAGTTAAGTTATTGTAAAATATAAATGTTTTGCACAGTTGATATATATGTAAGAATCCTTTTTAAACTGTAAATTTTATGAAATCTGAATATAGATCACATATATCCAAAATTTTGTGTGTAAACTAAGATGTTCTATAATTGTAAAATATATATCAGATCTTTTAAGAATTAGTTGAAAAATATATTAAAATATCTCAGATTATTTTTGATAGATTATATTTGAGATAATCCTTTATATGTGTGCTTTATTTATATAACCATATAAATATAATGTTAAATGCAGTGAGCCCTTTGTGTCCACAGGTTTCATGGGTGCAACCTATCAGAGATTGTACTTCAGTCCCTAGTTGTTTGGACCTGTGATATGAAACCGCATGCAGTGGGCAAATTGTATTCATTGCACTGCATCATTTTGTATAAGGCACTTAAGCATACTTGGGGGCCCTGGGAGCTCTTCGAACCAATTTTCCATGGATACTGAGGGAAAATTGTGCTTATTATAGTATTAATTTTATTTTCAGTCACTTATATTTTATATTTTAATGTGGATGCTAGAATATTTAGTCTTAATGTGTTACTCGCATTGTATTTATTTTAGAAAATGCTGTTATATAACTTTCATATTCTCAAGGGAATCATATCATCAAAGGGATGAGAATAACTGCTTTGTGAAAGAATCCAAAATCATAAATTCTCCACCAAGATTAGCTTATGGCATTGACCCCTTATTCATTACACTCTAGCCATCATACTTTCTTCACTGATACTTCTCCAACATGTAGAAAACGTTCATATGTAGAAAGGTGCTTTGATACAGCCAAGACTGAAAGAATAGTAATACTCAAAAATCCAAGTCAACACTTAAATTTATACTTAAAACCAATTTTTAGTCTGAGCAAATATCAAAGCACCGAAGTTATCTGATCTGCATTGCTAATATCCTTTGTAAAATGAACAACTGATTTTAGTACTTGAGACTGTCAACAGGTACGACACTTCATCTCTACAAATACAGTCGCTTCAGTCTATCCAGCCTTTCACTTTGCCAGTGTACTTTATTATTATCAAAGAACAAGATAAAAATACTATTTTGAAAACTAGAATACCAAGATCACTAATTGAAGTATATACATCGCTTTTAAAATGCTGTCACCACATCCTTCAATTCTAACGTGGGCAAAGAGTTGGAGTAAATGTATTTTTTTTATAGTAAACTTAAGTTTTCAAGAGATTTCATGTAAAAAGACATCTTTAATTGTTTCTAAGAGCCACTTAAAATTTTGTTCCTCAATAGCACACACAAATACAGACAATCTTGATATCACAGAATCTTTAGGAAACAAATAGCTAGATTTAAATGTCAGCTAGGTATTAAAAGCAGCATAATAAAAATGAAAATTATGCCTTAAAATACTAAAATAGTTATAGTTATATCAATAATACATATTAATTTAACTTATATTGCCATTTTATTGCAACTAATTTATGTCTGACCTATTTGTTTTACCTTTGCTCGAAGTACTCTCCTTTCAGCATTAGCCCACAAAGATGCTATATCACCCAATATGTTAGACATGCCTATAAGAATATTTCAACAGGCAATCCGATGTGTACTTTTAGCACATTATGATTAAACCTAAACCTCTTTAAGACCAAGAATTGCAGAAAACTAGACTGAGAATGAAACAATCAAATAAGAAATGGTCATTCTTTTTGTTCAATATGCATTGACCATTGCTCTAAGAAAGACAAGATGTGTGTGCGTGTGTGTGTGTGGGTGTGTGTGTGCGCATGCACATGCTCAGTCGTGTCTGGCTCTTTGTGATTCCATGGACAGTAGCCCACCAGTCCCCTCTCTCTATGGAATTTTCCAGGCAACAATATTGGAATGTGTTGCCATTGTTTGTCAAGATGCTTTAAAGCAAATTCTAGAAACATAGCGTATATAGTTGGACTGCCAGTGTTCAGGACTTAAAACACATTCTTTTTAATATATATTGGACTGATTAATCTCTTGCACATGATTTGGCATGTGATTCAGGAAAATAATCCTTCTATTCAATCATTATCTTAGAGCATCAGTAAAGGACGCTGAACAAATTTACTTTACAAGAGCAAATAGGAGACGATAGAATGTTGAGAGAGTCTAAAATGCAAGAATGTAATGGGTTGTAAAAAATGTTTATGGAGAATATTTTTATCTTTTTTAAAATTATTCCAGAATATTAAAGAACTATAAATCAGTCTTTGAGATTTCACTAGTTGTTCCCTGAGTTGTCCTTGTAGAACACTCACCAGTCTTTTTTCTTCAGCTGGATATTTTCCCTCAGAAAGGAAAATCAAAACTATAAGTTTGACCAAAAGATCTTTTCTCCAGCGGCTTTGAAATAATGATTTCATCAGTTATTGCTGCTACTGAATGACTATTTAATTAGCAAATTAAGATGCTATTTGTTAAAATAATCCCTTGCTCATAATTTTGAAAGTGTTTTTTTCCATCTTCCTAACTTACACAATATAATTTATAATTAGAATTATTTCCATAGCAACTTATTATTTTCATTGCAAACTTAATACTGATAGACCACCTACTACAGATAATGAACACATAAACTCAGGAAAAAAGCCAAGATCATTAAATCTTTCAGTTTGGATGAATGCATAGAGTGGTCCATATGCAAGCATTAAAGAAATAGCTTTTGTCTTCAACTGGCCTAGTGCAGAAGAGAACTGCCAATTGTGTAAAATGATGTATGCAAGTGGCACAGATATCTGAGTGTGGTAGCATGTAGAGGTAAGGCATTGTAGCTTCTTTGGGCAAGTGTGGATTTACCAGACAAGTAATAACCGAGTTTTTTATCTTCACTTTAACTGGTTAGAGTAACGGCATTGATAATTTGTTATTGGTTCTGTTGAAAATTCATTTACTTCTGAGCTTTACATTTCACTTCAGTTCAGTTCAGTCACTCCAGTCGTGCCCGACTCTTTGCAACCTCATGAATCGCAGCACGCCAGGCCTCCCTGTCCATCACCAACTCCGGAGTTCACTCAAATTCATGTCCATAGAGTCAGTGATGCCATCCAGCCATCTCATCCTCTGTCGTCCCCTTCTCCTTCTGCCCCCAATCCGTCAGAGCATCAGAGTCTTTTCCAATGAGTCAACTCTTCGCATGAGGTGGCCAAAGTATTGGAGCTTCAGCTTTAGCATCATTCCTTCCAAATAAATCCCGGAGCTGATCTCCTTCAGAATGGACTGGTTGGATCTCCTTGCAGTCCAAGGGACTCTCAAGAGTCTTCTCCAACACCACAGTTCAAAAGCATCAATTCTTCAGCGCTCAGCTTTCTTCACATCCAAGTACTGCATTTCAGACTCTTTTGTGGACCATCGTGGCTACTCCATTTCTTCTGAGGGATTCCTGCCCATAGTACTAGATATAATGGTCATCTGAGTTAAATTCACCCATTCCAGTCCATTTTAGTTCGCTGATTCCTAGAAAGTCAACATTCACTCTTGCCATCTCTTGTTTGATCACTTCCAATTTGCCTTGATTCATGGAACTGACATTCCAGGTTCCTATGCAATATTGCTCTTTACAGCATTGGACCTTGCTTCTATCACCAGTCACATCCACAGCTGGGTATTGTTTTTGCTTTGGCTCCATCCCTTCATTCTTTCTAGAGTTATTTCTCCACTGATCTCCAGGAGCATATTGGGCACCTGCTGACCTGGGGAGTTCCTCTTTTAGTATCCTATCATTTTGCCTTTTCATACTGTTCATGGGGCTCTCAAGGCAAGAATACTGAAGTGGTTTGCCATTCCCTTCTCCAATGGACCACATTGTGTCAGACCTCTCCACCATGACCCGCCCATCTTGGGTTGCCCCACGGGCATGGCTTAGTTTCATTGAGTTAGACAAGGCTGTGGTCCTAGTGTGATTGGATTGACTAATTTTCTGTGAGTATTGTTTCAGTGGGTCTGCCCTCTGATGCCCTCTTGTGACACCTACCATCTTACTTGGGTTTCTCTTACCTTTGGTGTGGAGTATCTCTTCACGGCTGTTCCAGCAAAGCACAGCTGCTGCTCCTTACCTTGGACGAGGGGTATCTCCTCACCGCCGCCCTTTCTGACCTTCAACACGGGATGGCTCCTCTAGGCCCTCCTGCGGCCACGCAACCACCACTTCTTGGATGTGGGGTTGCTCCTCCCTGCCGCCGCCCCTGGTCTCGGACGTGTTCCTGCACCATCGCAGCCTGGCACTCTAGGCCACTGCCCTTGACCTCAGACATGGGGTAACTCCTCTTGGCTGCCACCCTTCGGGCATGGGGTCCTCCCAACTTCTGCCCCTGACCTCGGACGTGGGGTAGTTCCTCTCGGCCATGCTTAGTGCTTAGTGTGCTGGCCGCAGCCACCTGCGCTTAGTGCGGGACTTCCCTATTAGCTCAGCTTTACATTTAGAAGTGCCAAAATCAAATCTCTTATAATTATAAAACTATGTATTGGCTCATATGAAACTTGTTTATGATTTAGAGTATCTTAAAACACCATGCTATGGTTTTTTCAGTAGTCATGTATGGATGGGGGAGTTGGACTATAAAGAAAGCTGAGTGCTTAAGAATTGATGCTTTTGAACTGTGGGGTTGGAGAAGACTCTTGAGAGTCCCTTGGACTGCAAGGAGATCCAACCAGTCCATCCTAAAAGATATCAGTCCTGAATATTCTTTGGAAGGACTGATGCTGAAGCTGAAACTCCAATACTTTGGCCACCTGATGCCAAGAACTGACTCAGTGGAAACGACCCTGATGCTAGAAAAGATTGAAGGCAGTACTGAAAAGGGAACAATGGAGGATGAGATGGTTGGATGGCATCACTAACTCAGTGGACATGAGTTTGAGTAAATTCTGGGAGTTGGAGATGGACAGGGAGGCCTGGCATGCTGCAGTCCATGGGATCGCAAGGAGTTGGATACTACTGAGTGACTGGACTAAACTGAAAACACCATGTCTCTGAAGGTTGACTTTATGAAATGGCAAAATGTTTGGACTGACTATAGGTAGACCTGAGTTTGAAGTTCTGCTTTAGCAATTTCCAACCTGGGATTCAGATTAAATTATTTAACCATCTGAATCCCTGATGTTGAAATAACTTTCTAGGCCCCAAATGAAGCCATTTCTGCTTATGGTGTCACATCAGAAAATACAATTTATTTGACTTTTGTGTCCTTATAAATTCTCCATGTAATTAGAAATACAATATAGTCAGTCAGACTATCCTCAGATGTCAAACTATCCTCAGATGTCAAACCAACTCTAGGCCTTCTTACCCCAAGCAAGGTTGACTATGTGGCCTCAGCCAACAGATATTTTCTATTCATCTCTTCCTTGTTTTTATTTTTTATCCTGTAAAAGCTTATTGCCGTTTATCCCATTTAGAAGTTCTCCATGAGGAGATTACCCATTTCATGAAGTGTTAAGTTTGTATTTCTAAATTTTTTTCTTGAATGATTTTTTTTTTAAGTTTTTGGTGCACAGATGAGATTGAAAGCTGACTGCTAACGGCCTATGTGACAAGATATACTGGCGAGGTGCCTGTTGAACTATTCAGTATTCCTCTTATAGCAACTGATGGCTGTGGGTAAGTCATTCTTGATTTGAGCTCCATTCCCTTGTGTTCAGGTCTCCAAGCAAACTTTATTTAGTGTGTTTGTGTGTATATATATATGTGTGTGTGTGTGTGTGTGTGTGTGTGTGTGTGTGTGTGGTTCCCAGAAAGGTTCTGATATCTTGGAAAGATTCTGGGAGTCCACAGTGGGTGGCCACCACTAGAGTACTCACAAAACTTCAAGGTAAGTTCAGAGCATAAACCACTGAGGGACTTGAGAAAATAAATAAAAGCAAACACATATAAATCCAGAACATAAGAGTCTTTTGATTTCTGTTTTACTTGAAGATCTTCATCTTGAAATAAAGAAGCATATTAAAGATAATGTAATTGAATTGGTAAATTAGTGTCTTTCTGTCATTCAGGTTATTACTCAGTTCTTTGAGGAGCTGAAACAAACTGTTCTATAAATTGAGTCTTTAAAAGAACAGAAAAAGCACATCTGTTCTTTTTATCAATCCTAAAGACCCCCAGTTATCTCAAAAGACTTATGGATACTGTAAATAACCTGGGCTTTAGAAACCAAGTCCTTGGAGCAACTTGTATTCTTTCTCTGTTCTTTTGAGATGCAAATATTCTACCTGGTCTTCTCTAGGAACTGACAGCCATGTTTTTGAACTGCAAACACCAGGGAGGTAATAATTATCAGAAGGAACAAACAAAAAATGAGGGCAAGCTATTTGGAAGCTAGTTGAAAATATTGTCTCCCCACAAATATTAATAAAAAGTTTAAGTCATCTGAGCACATACCTTAAGTTACCATATGCCAGAAATTGTACTATGATATGACTCAAATCCAACTCTTCTTTTTTAAATAGTTTTACATTATTGTACCTGTCTCATGACTAAAAATTTTAAGTGAAAGCCATAAGATCTCTCTTTATGTCTGTCTGCATTTTTGTATGTCAGTGTATGTCTGTTATAGCTGTGTGCCATACTATCTCAAGTTAGTTTTGCCAAAATTAATTTTTAAAGAGCACTTGATGGTAAAGTAAGTGTCTGCCTACAATGCAGGAGACCAGGGTTCAATCCCTGGGTTGGGAAGATCTGGAAAAGGAAATGGCAATCCACTCCAGTATTCTTGCCTGGAAAATCCCATGGATGGTGCAGCCTGTAGGCTACAGTCCATGGAGTGGCAAAGAGTTGAACATGACTGAACGACTTTACTTTCACTTTCAATGGGCATAAAGAAAATTAAGCATTATGTCAATCAAGTATATTCTCAAATACTAAAAATCTAGCCTAAATATTTTTCAAGTTCACATGATCTAGGATACTCTTCAATAAAAAAAAAAAAAAGCAAATTAAGGATTTGTTTATTTAATTTTTTTTAAAAAAGCATGGTTTTAAAGCTTATTAGTATTAAATATAATGTAGGTAGTATTTATTATTATTAAATATAATGTAGGTTTGTTGCTGTTGTTTAGTCACTCAGTCATGCCCAACTCTTTATGACGCCATGGACTGCTGCATGTCATGGTTCTCTGTCCTTCACCATCTTCCAGAGCTTGCTGAAACTCATGTCATTAAGTTGGTGTATCATCCAACCATCTCATGCTGTGTCATCCTCTTCTCCTCCTGCCCTCCATGTTACCCAGCATCAGGATGCTTTCTAATGACCTGGTTCTTTGCATCAGGTGGCCAAAGTATTGGAGCTTCAGCTTCAGCATCAGTCCTTCCAATGAATATTCAGGACTGATTTCCTTTAAGATTGACTGATTTGATCTCCTTTTTAGTCCATGGGACTCTCAAGAGTCCTCTCCAACACCACAGTTCAAAATGTTAGGTAGTTAGAATAAGAGTCCAGAATGGTGGTGGCTAAAAGATAAGAAAGGGAAAAGCCCACAAAAATATAGCAAAGGAAGGTCTGAGGTCCAGAGTGAGGACATCAGGTAAAACAAACAACACTCCTGGCTAGCTCAATTTACATAGGGCAGGCCCAGGGGGAGGGGAAAAATAACATATAAAAAGAAAAGCCAAAATTGGGCTGGGGGCCTCTCTTCACGTCTTTTGGGTCAGCATACTGCCATGCCTCCAGGATGTAGTTTCCTTTACTTTCTAAATAAAACTGAGCTGTAACACGGAGCTGTAACACTGGTCTGTCCAAGGGCTGTAATGCTGGTCCATCCGTCGCTTCAAATTTTTGTTGCGATGAGATAGAACTGAGGAAATTGCACACTCCCCTGACATTTATGGTGCCATTTCTGGGATTTAACCTGGCTGAAACAACCTCGGCTTGGCCCTTGTAGGAAGGAAGGCAAGGACAGCAGGAGCCCAACTTGGCAAAAGCTCCTGTGGTAGAAGCTGAATGCAAAGAAAACCCAGTGCAGCAGAAGTGACAAGAAGCCCAGCGTGCTGAAAACTTGGACAGTGAAAAACGAGCTCACCAGAAAGTGCATGCAGCTCAGTCTCAGATTCCAGAAGACCTCTGGTTAAGGTAGGAGATCCTCCCTTCTATGACTGGAAGGAGATATGGCTAACAAAATCTTAATTCCTTTAAAAACTCTCATTTCTTGTTTCCTCAAACCCACCATGAATAGGTGAGCAATGGTGGGTGCAATTGAGGGACTCTGGCAGGACTACTCCTCAGTGTATCCCAAAGGTTCCACTATCTGCTGGGCCTCAGTAGCTGTTACCCAAGCTGGTGGGGGTTCTTCTGTCCTTTATCTTTTTTTGTACCAAGGATCAGGCTGATGAAAACTGTGGGCATAGGTCAGGTATTTAGCACATTTTCTGGCAGGTTATGAAGGGGATTCCTTGGCACATTTTCCCCCACTGCTCTTTCCTCCTGTCCTTCAGCTCCTCTCTCCTGGGACTTGAGCTGGCCAAAACCCATGGTGCCTGGCTTCAGGAGCTAATGAAGCTCAGGCTCTGATGTCTCATTGCAAAAATTCAGTTAGAGACACAGTGATAGGTAAGAGGTGAATTTGTTTGGATTCAGAGAGAAGCACACTTCACAGGGTGTGAGCCATCACAGAGGGCAAGTGCTGTGGCCACGGAATGTGGTGTGGCTAGTTTTTTCGAACTTGGTGAAGTCATATGCTAATGAGTGGGAGAATCATCCCAACCATTGGGGAACCACCCACTCCATCTTTTGACAGTGCCTTGGAACTCTCCTGCCACCTCTGGGTGTGTCATTTAGCTTACAGATTGGGGATCAAGGTTTAGTTGAATTTGACTTGTCATCTTAGACCCATTTGATTTTAATCGGTTTATGTTATGCCCTTGGACTATGTAATTCTTTCAAAAGCTGTGCCTTGCCCCCTTTTCTCCTGTTTCATGCTCTTCTTCTGAGCCCCTTCTGGGCCCACAATGTTGCCTCTATAATCTTCTGGAGGGACAATCAGAAAATAGCTGGCCCTTGGGAGGGAAATACTGTTTAATATCCAATCCCATTAGATATTCAGGCCATCATCTACCATGTTTCCTACAACATGTGCAACAAGAGCATCTCTCCGTGGAATCACTAGGATGGGTGACAGTCACACAATGCCTGCTAGAAGTCCATCCGTTGGCATCCCTTCAAAGGCAACTGGGCTTCCAGGGATGTTTGTTACTTTGGGAGTTAGCCCTGCAGGCCATTTGGGCCCAAACCCTTAGCACCTTTTTCCTAAAAGTAACAAACATACCCTGGGATCAAATTTCCACCCCACTTTTATGGAACATCTGGTACATTGCCTCTTATCAATTTGTTCTTAAGCCACTTACTAACTCCTACAACTAGGATCCTGCCCACTTGTAGGCAACATTGCTATACACTGTTTATTATTAAGATACTCTTAATGTCCCTAACAGGGCCAGATAACCCTTTGTCATTATGTTTTTTATTAACTAAAGTGGGTCTATGACAATGAAATATTTACAATTGGATACACTCTAACCTGCTCTTATGGAGGATTAGGGGAAGAAATCAGTGACTTACATTTCCTCAGAGCAGCAAGAGAATAAGGCTTTTGGCTGCTTCAACAGGTTCCCAGTCTCAGGGGAAAGCCATGGATTGCTTTAAATCATGATATCTATTCACATCTGCAGTGAACAAGCAGGCAACACTAGAGTGGGTTGCCATTTCCTTCTCCAATGCATAAAAGTGAAAAGTGAAAGGGAAGTTGCTCAGTCGTGTCTGACTCTTCGTGACCCCATGGACTGCAGCCTACCAGGCTCCTCCATCCATGGGATTTTCTAGGCAAGAGTACTGGACTGGGGTGCCATTGCCTTCTCCGGAGTTAAAATTACAACCCCTTAATCCTACCCAGCACTGATCATGCTGGAGACTTTGGGGATGCCCATCTCCAGTCCGAGGGTGCCAGGCAGTTGACCTGCCTCAACCTGCCTAAGGATCTGGTCCTCAAAAAGTTGTCATACCTCAACCTGCTTGGGGATCCACCAGTCCAGGGGTCCTAGGAGGTCGACATGCCTCGACTTGCCCAGGGATTTTATCTCCAGAAGGCTGTCACACCTCCGCTTGCCTGGGGATCTGCATCCCAAACTGGGGACGTGTGGCTCTCAGGTTGGAACAGTACTGGGTAGGATAAGCTTTAAAAAGACTCACCCCTAAGGAAGTTCACCCATGGAAACTGAAGGAGTCCTATTAGTTTTTTCTTTTTCCTTTTCCTCCATGTCGTCACTGTCTTTCACATGGGAAATAACCTATCCATTTCCTGACAGACGCCCTTGAGATGCATCTTATAAAACTGGAAGCTGTTCGATTCTCTAAGCAGAAGTCACTTAAAATTCTTTTGTGCCACTGCATGACCACAGTATTCTCTGGGGGACAAGGAACACTGGCCTGAGGATGGGAGTTTAAATTACAATATCATCCTGCAGCTAGATTTATTTTGAAAAGACAAGGGAAATGGACAGAGACCCCCTATGTCCAACTTTTCTTTTGACTAAGAGATATAAAGGAACTCTGTCTTAAGTATGGGATTGCTGTATGCCCTAAAAGTGAACCTATTTATTAGGCGAATGGTATTAGGCACAGATAACCAAGAGAAGGAACCGCCTCATGAAGGCTCACCTCCCATGGCTCCCGAGTTGCCTAGTGCTCCTTCCTTATAACCAAACGTGCCCTCATACCTGGAAGCACCCCCTCTACAAAAACCAACTCGAGTATATCCCTTATTGAAACTGGAGGAGAATTCAGAACAATGTGGGTCCATAAGCCCTTGTCACTCTTAGAACTAAGACAGATCAAACAAGACCTGGGAAGCTATACAGATGACCCAGCCAAGTATATAGGTACATTCAAACACATTACCTTAGCCTTTGACTTGACATGAAAGGACATCACGGTCATATTTAGCGATGCTTTATCTGACCCTGAGCATCAGTTCAGTTCAGTCACTCAGTCGTGTCCAACTCTTTGCAACCTCATGAACCACAGCCAGCCAGGCCTCCCTGTCCATCACCAACTCCCAGAGTCCAATCAAACCCATGTCCATTGAGTCGGTGATGCCATCAACCATCTCATCCTCTGTCATCCCCTTCTCCTCCTGCCCTCAATACATCCCAGCATCAGGGTATTTTCAAATTAGTCAGCTCTTCGCATTAGGTGGCCAAAGTATTGAAGTTTCAGCTTCAACATCAGTCCTTCCAATGAACACCCAGGACTGATACGCTTTAGGATGTACTGGTTGGATCTCCTTGGAGTCCAAATGACTCTCAAGAGTCTTTTCCAAAAAAAAAAAAAAAAAAAAAGAGAGTCTTTTCCAATACCACAGTTCAAAAGCATCAATTCTTCAGCGCTCAATATTTTTATAGTCCAAACTCACTTCCATACATGACCACTGGAAAAACCATAGCCTTGACTAGATGGACATTTGTTGACAAAGTAATGTCTCTGCTTTTTATTATGCTGTCTAAGTTGGTCATAACTTTTCTTCCAAGCAGTAAGTGTCTTTTAATTTCATGGCTGCAGTCACCATCTGCAGTGATTTTCAAGCCCAGAAAAATAAAGTCAGCCACTGTTCCCACTGTTTCCCATCTATTTTCCATGAAGTGATGGGGCCGAATGCCATGATCTTAGTTTTTTGAAGGTTGAACTTTAAGCCAACATTTCCACTCTCTTCTTTCACTTTCATCAAGAGGCACTTTAGTTCTTCTTCACTTTCTGCCATTAGGGTGGTGTCCTCTATATATCTGAGGTCATTGATATTTCTCCCGACAATCGTGATTCCAGCCTGTGCTTCCTTCAGCCCAGTGTTTCTCATGATGTACTCTGCATATAAGTTAAATAAGCAACGTGACAATACACAACCTTGACGTACTCCTTTTCTTATTTGGAACCAGTCTGTTGTTCCATGTCCAGTTCTAACTGTTACTTCCTGGCCTGCATACAGGATTCTCAAGAGGCAGGTCAGGTGTTCTGGTATTCCCATCTCTTTCAGAAATTTCCACAGTTTATTGTGCCCACACAGTCAAAGGATTTGGCATAGTCAATAAAGCAGAAATACATATTTTCCTGAAACTCTCTTGCTTTTTCAGTGATCCAGTGGATGTTGGTAATCTGATCTCTGATTCCTCTGCCTTTTCTAAAACCAGCTTGAACATCTGGAAGTTCACGGTTCAAGTGTTGTTGAAGCCTGGCTTGGAGAATTTTGAGCGTGAGAGATGAGTGCAATTATGCAGTAGTTTGAGAATTCTTTGGCATTACATTTCTCTGGGGCTGGAATGAAAACTGACCTTTTCCAGTCCTGTGGCTACTGCTGAGTTTTCCATATTTGCTGGCATATTGAGTGCAGCACTTTCATAGCCTCATCTTTCAGGATTTGAAATAGCTCAACTGGAATTCCATCATCTCTACTAGTTTTGTTCATAGTGATGCTTCCTAAGGCCCACTTGACTTCACATTCCAGGATGTCTGGCTCTAGGTGAGTGATCACACCATCATGATTATCTTGGTAGTGAAGATCAGTTTTGCACAGTTCTGTGTATTCTTGCCACTTCTTAATATCTTCTGCTTCTGTTAGGTTCCTACCATTTCTTTCTTTTATTGAGCCCATCTTTGCATGAAATGTTCCCTTGGTATCTCTAATTTTCTTGAAGAGATTTCTAGTCTTTCCCATTCTGTTGTTTTCCTCTATCTCATTGCACTGATTGCTGAAGAAGGCTTTCTTATCTCTTCTTGCTATTCTTTGGAACTTTGCATTCAGATGCTTTTATCTTTCATTTCCTCCTTTGCTTTTTGCTTCTCTTCTTTTCACATCTATTTGTAAGGCCTCCTCAGACAGCCATCTTGCTTTTTTGCATTTCTTTTTCTTGGGAATAGTCTTGATTCCTGTCTCCTGTACAATATCACAAAACTCCATCCATAGTTCACTAGGCACTCTATCAGATCTAGTCCCTTAAATGTATTCCTCACTTCCACTGTATAATCATAAGGGATTTGATGTAGGTCATACCTGAATGGTCTAGTGGTTTTCCCCACTTTCTTCATTTTCAGTCTGCTAAGTTCTTAAAAGAAACAAGAAGGTATGCTACAGGGCTTCACATGTCAAGTGATAAATAATCAGTAGGGGAAGCAGTCCCCTCCTCAGATCCTATTTGGAATTGTAATGACCCTGAGCACATTTGGGAAAGGGATTACTTTTTGATCTGTGTGAAGGCAAGACTGAAAGCAGCCCGGCAACACTCAGGTGCCCACTGAGAGCCCCATTGCCTTTCTCAAAAGGCTAAAAGAGGTCCTCCAAAAGTTTACCAATCTGGACTTAAAGTCTTGCAAGGGACAGGTGATTTTAAAGGAGACATTCCTGTCCCAACGTGCATCAGACATCAGGATATAGTTACAACAGCTATAGCAGCAGAACTCTGCTGCCTCTTTCGGTGAGATGATCCAGACAGCCACCAATACCTTTTATAACAGAGAACAGGAAACGGAGCCCAAGGCCCAGGAAAGGGAGAAAAGGAAAGAAACAAGGCATGCCCAGATGCTGGCTGCCCTCCAGGGAAGCCCTATGGGAAATCCCGAGTCCTTGAAGGATAAGGCAGGAGGCAAGTGCTTAATCTGTAGACAATCAGGGCATCAGGCCAAAGAGTGTCCAAACCGTGACAAGTCTCCTAAAACAGCTTGCTGCAAATGCCATCAATTGGAACATTGGCCGGCACTCTGCCCTGGGGACCCAAGAACCTCAAGGTAAAGTTTGAAGCCTTCCCTCATCATGGTTTAACAGGACTGAAGCAGTCCACTCCAGCCAGCCTCCCTGTCACAGATAACCATCATGGGGCTTTAGCCAAAGGTGCAGTTGGAGGTGGCAGGTAGATCCGAGAATTTCTTGGTTGACACAGAGGCTACCTACTCTGTTCTGACCTCTTTCTCTTGATACTTCTCCTCCCAAACCTGTACCATTTTGAGTGCCTTAGGAAAAACAATTACTAAAAATTTCACCTGAGCACTTTTTTGTTGGTGGGATGGACAAATATTTTCTCACTAGTTTCTGGTGGTCCCTCAGTGTCCTACTCCTTTATTGGGAAGAGATATACTCACTGAACTGGGGACCACCCTTGTGGCGGGAAGCTTTTCAGCCCCTAGAGCCCTACAGCTTCTGGTTACTACTGAGGAACCCATTACACCCTGTCAAATAGAGAGGGACCAAAAATTATGGAGAACAAAATTAACCCCCAGGCGTGGGACCAGGGGACTCCTGGATGAGCCCACCAAGGTGAACTGGTCATCATTGTCCTCCAAGATCCCACTCGGTTTCCTAACTGGAAACAATATCCCCTCAGAAGAGAATCTCAGGAAGGACTACAGCCTCTAATAAATAAATTCCTTGCCTGTGGGCTATTGGTCCCCATCAGTTCACTGTGTAACACTCTGATCTCCTTGTAAGGATAAAGGATGGAAGCTGGTGAATGGTTCAAGATCTCTGGGTCATAAATGAAGCTGTAGTCCCCCTCCATCCCACAGTACCCAATCCCTATAATATTGGGAGAAATCCCACCCAGTGTCAAGTGGTTTACATTCTTGTATCTCAAAGATTCAGTCTTTTCCATACAACTGGCTAAAGAATTCCAATATCTTTTTGCCTTCAAGTGGGGGACTCCAAGAGAAAAACACCAACAGATGACTTGGATACTGTTACCCCAGAGGTTCAGAGATAGCCCACCTGTTTTGGCAGGCTCTTAGCTGGAATCTCCTAGATCTGGACCTGGGACCTAATGAGAAAATATTACAATATGTAGATGACCTACCGATCTGCTCTCCAGATGAGAAAAATGCCCAACAACATGTAATTCAGGTTCTAAACTGTTTGGCAGAGAGGGGATATAAAGTCTCCCATGCTAAGGCACAGATGATCAAGAGAAAGGTCACTTACCTGAGAGTTCAGATTACAGGCCTACGAGGCTGTCCTCTGATTAAGTACAAGGAATCCTCTGGTTGCTGTCCCCCAGGACTTGAAAACAATTGAGATCTCTACCAGGGCTAACTGGATATTGTAGAATGTGGATACCCAACTATGATCTAACTGCCCAGCCCTTATGTGGAAGCTCGAAGGGACGGAATGATTCAATCCCACTGATGTGGGGAACTCCTCAAAAGAAAGCAGAAGTACACTAAAACAAGCTTTAACTCAAGCACCTGCCTTGAGGTTGCCAGACACAGAAAAAGCATTCCAATTTTATGTCCATGAAAAAGAGGGAATAGCCTTGGGAGTGTTAACACAAATGTTGGAATCAAAACCCCAGCCTATAGCTTACTTATTCGAGAGGCTTGACCCAACGGCCTAAGGCTGGCCTCCCTGCCTTTGAAATCTTGCAGCTATTGAAGTCCTGATAGAAGATGCTTTAAAACTCTCTTTTGGGGGCAAACTAACTATTTATACCAGCTACCAAGTGAAACAACTCCTAAATGGGTGAGGCCATTTATGGATGCCTGATCAAAGAAACCTCAGCTATCAAGTAGTTCAGGCCTCACTATATTCCCTTGTAAGGTTCTTAACCCAGCCACCCTCCTGCCTACCCTGAAGGGCTCTCTCCCTTTTCACTCTTACCCAGAAACCTTGGACCACTGGACAAAACCCTGAGAAGGATTGTCAGAAGAACCTGTGACTAATTCTAAGGAAATCTGGTACACTTATGGAAGCAGCTTTGTCTCGGGTGGCAAAAAGAAGAGCCAGATATGCAGTGGTCTCCAATTTTGAGACCACAGAGGCCGAACATTTGCCACCAGGTACTTCAGCCCAATTAGTTGAGCTCATAACCCTGACTCAAGCTTTAGAGCTGGGAAAAGGGAAAATAGTAGCCATTTACAGTGACTCCAAATGCACATGCTGCTATTTGGAAAGAAAGAGGTCACTTGACCACCCGAGAGTCCCCAGTCAAATACGGTGATCAAATCCTTAGGCTCTTGGAGGCAGTCCATCTTCCTGCTGAGGTTCATCTGCCTGCTGAGGTTTCAGTCTCCCACTGTAAAGGACACCAAAAATGGAGCACAGAAGTGGCACAATGGAACCAATCAGCTGATCAGGCAGCTAAGAGAGCAGCATTACAGAACAATGACCTGATAGGGATTGCTACCTTAGTTCCACAGACTAATTTGTCAGAAATTCTTTCATATACTGAAGCTGAGACTCTTAAAGCAAAGTGGGGCTTTCAAGAAGACCATCTAGGAAGGTTCCAAAAGGAGGGAGTCATTTTTCTGCATGAGAACCACCAATGGAAATTGGTTAACTGCTTATCAGTCAGTTCAGTCTCTCAGTTGTGTCTGACTCTTTGCGACCCCATGAATCGCAGAACGCCAGGCCTCCCTGTACATCACCAACTCCCAGAGTTCACCCAGACTCGTGTCCATCGAGTCAGTGATGCCATCCAGACATCTCATCTTCTGTCATCCCATTCTCCTCCTGCCTCCAATACTTCCCAGCATCAGAGTCTTTTCTAACGAGTCAACTCTTCACATGAGGTGGCCCAAGTACTGGAGTTTCAACTTCAGCATCATTTCTTCCAAAGAAATCCCATGGCTGATCTCCTTCAGAATGGACTGGTTGGATCTCCTTGCAGTCCAAGGGACTCTCAAGAGTCTTCTCCAACACCACAGTTCAAAAGCGTCAATTGTTTGGCACTCAGCTTTCTTCACAATCCAACTCTCACATCCATACATGACCACAGGAAAAACCATAGTCTTGACTAGATGGACTTTTGTTGGCAAAGTAATCTCTCTGCTTTCCAGTATGCTAGCTAGGTTAGTCATACCTTTTCTTACAAGAAGTAAGCATCTTTTAATTTCATGGCTGCAGTCACCATCTGCAGTGATTTTGGAGCCCCCCAAAAATAAAGTCTGGCACTGTTCCCACTGTTTCCCCAACTATTTGCCATGAAGTGATGGGACCAGATGCCATGATCTTCCTTTTCTGAATGTTGAGCTTTAAGCCAACTTTTTCACTCTCCACTTTCACTTTCATCAAGAGGCTTTTTAATTCCTCTTCAATTTCTGCCATAAAGGTGGTGTCATCTGCATATCTGAGGTTATTGATATTTCTCCTGGCAATCTTGATTCCAACTTGTGCTTCTTCCAGCCCAGCGTTTCTTATGATGTACTCTGCATAGAAGTTAAATAAGCAGGGTGACAATATACAGCTATAACGTAGCCCTTTGCCTATTTGGAACCAGTCTGTTGTTTCATGTCCAGTTTTAACTGTTTCTTCTTGACCTGCATATAGGTTTCTCAAGAGGAAGGTCAGGTGATCTGGTATTCCCATCTCTTTCAGAATTCTCCACAGTTTATTGTGATCAAAACAGTCAAAGGCTTTGGCAGTCAATAACTCAGAAATAGATGTTTTTCTGGAACTCTCTTGCTTTTTCCATGATTCATCAAATGCTGGCAATTTGATCTCTGGTTCCTCTGCCTTTTCTAAAACTAGTTTGAACATCTGGAAGTTCACGGTTCACGTGTTGCTAAAGCCTGGCTTGGAAAATTTTGAGTATTACTTTACTAGCGTGTGAGATGAGTACAATTATGCAGTAGTTTGAGCATTCTTTGGCATTGCCTTTCTTTGGGATTGAAATGAAAACTGACCTTTTCCAGTCCTGTGGCCACTGCTGAGTTTTCCAAATTTGCTGGCATATTGAGTGCAGCACTTTCACAACATCATCTTTCAGGATTTGAAATAGCTCAACTGGAATTCCATCACCTCCACTAGCTTTGTTCATAGTGATGCTTTCTAAGTCCCACTTGACTTCACATTCCAGGATGTCTGGCTCTAGATGAGCGATCAAACTATTGTGATTATCCAGGTCGTGAAGATCTTTTGTGTACAATTCTTCTGTGTATTCTTGCCACCTCTTCTTAATATCTTCTGCTTCCTTTAGGTCCAGACCATTTCTGTCCTTTATCAAGCCCATCTTTGCATGGAGTGTTCCCTTGGTATCTCTAATTTTCTTGAAGAGATCTCTAGTCTTTCCCATTCTGTTGTTTTCCTTTATTTATTTGCACTGATCGCTGAGGAAGGCTTTCTTATCTCTTCTTGCTGTTCTTTGGAGCTCTGCATTCAGATGCTTATATCTTTCCTTTTCTCCTTTGCTTTTCACTTCTCTTCTTTTCACAGCTATTTGTAAGTCCTCTTCAGACAGCCATTCTGCTTTTTTGCATTTCTTTTCCTTGGGGATGTTCTTGATTCCAGTCTCCTGTACAATGTCAGGAACCTCTATCCATAGTTCATCAGGCACTCTATCTATCAGATCTAGGCCCTTAAATCTATTTCTCACTTCCACTGTATAATCATAAGGGATTTGATTTAGGTCATACCTGAATGATCTAGTGGTTTTCCCTACTTTCTTCAATTTAAGTCTGTATTTGGCAATAAGGAGTTCATGATCTGAGCCACAATCTGCTCCTGGTCTTGTTTTTGTTGACTGTATAGAGCTTCTCCATCTTTGGCTGCAAAAAGGATATAATCAATCTGATTTCAGTGTGGACCACTGGTGATGTCCATGTGTAGAGTCTTCTCTTGTGTTGTTGGAAGAGGGTGTTTGCTATGACCAGTGCATTTTCTTGGCAAAACTCGATTAGTCTTTGCCCTGCTTCATTCTGTATTCCAAGGCCAAATTTGCTTGTTACTCCATGTGTTTCTTGCCTTCCTACTTTTGCATTCCAGTCCCCTATAATGAAAAGGACATCTTTTTTGGGTGTTAGTTCCAAAAGGTCTTGTAGGTCTTCATAGCACAGTTCAGCTTCTTCAGCATTACTGGTTGGGGCATAGACTTGGATTACCGTGATATTGAATGGTTTGCCTTGGAAATGAACAGAGATCATTCTGTTGTTTTTGAGATTGCATCTAAGTACTGCATTTTGGACTCTTTCTTTGACCATGATGGCCACTCCATTTCTTCTAAGGGATTTCTGCCCGCAGTAGTAGATATAATGGTCATCTGAGTTAAATTCACCCATTCTAGTCCATTATAGTTCGCTGAGTCCTAGAATGTAGACTTTCACTCTTGCCATCTCCTGTTTGACCACTTCCAATTTGCCTTGATTCATGGACCTGACATTCCAGGTTCCTATGCAATATTGATCTTTACAGCATCAGACCTTGCTTCAATCACCAGTCACATCCACAACTGAGTATTGTTTTTGCTTTGGCTCCATCCCTTCATTCTTTCTGGAGTTATTTCTCCACCAATCTCCAGTAGCATATTAGGCACTTACTGACCTGGGGAGTTCCTCTTTCAGTATCCTATCATTTTGCCCTTTCATACTGTTCCTGGGGTTCTCAAGGCAAGAATACTGAAGTGGCTAGCCATTCCATTCTCCAGTGGACCACATTGTGTCATACCTCTCCATCATGCCCGCCCATCTTTGGTGGCCTCACAGGGCATGATTTAGTTTCATTGAGTTAGACAAGGCTGTGGCCCTAGTGTGATTAGATTGACTAGCTTTCTGTGCTTATGGTTTCAGTGTGTCTGCCCTCTTGCAACATCTACCATCTTACTTGGGTTTCTCTTACCTTGGACGTGGGGTATCTCCTCACTGCTGCCCCTCCTGACCTTGAATGTGGAATAGCTCCTCTAGGCCGTCCTGCACCCATGCAACCACTGCTCCTTGGACGTGGGGTTGCTCCTCCTGGCTGCTGTCCCTGGCCTCAGACGGGGTAGCTCCTTTCGGCTGCTCCTGTGCTGTCAGAGCCTGGCACTCTGGGCCACCGCCCCTGACCTCGGACATGGCATAGCTCCTCTTAGCTGCCGCCCCTGACTTCGGACGTGGGGTAGCTCCTCTAGGATGCCACCCCTAACCTCTGACACGGGATAATTCCTACCCCACATCCGAGGTCAGGAGCGGCAGCTGGGAGGAACTACCCCATATCCGAGGTTGGGGCAGCAGTCAAAAGGTTGGTCTTAGTCCTTATGAAATGCTGTATGGGAGACCTTTTGTTTATGTCAATGACCTCTTATATCCAGAGGCTTAGACCCTCTGGTCTTATACTATGGCCATTGGGCAATTCTAACAGGATATACGCTTGTGGGGTGTCAACCAGGACCCAAAAGATTCTAAAGAGTAACCACTATATGCTCCAGAGACTCAAGTTCTAATTAAAGTCTGGAAAGATGGGTCCCCAAAGGCTCAAAACGAACCCACATGGAAGGACCCCTACCCTGTAATACTTTCTACCCCCACATTAGTCAGGGTACCAGGACATGACTCCTGGATTCACTACTCATGAGTCAAGCCTTTGAAGAAAACAGACCAGGGCACTCAATACACCTGTGAGACCCTGGGGGATCTCAGATAACTATTGAGAACTACAAAGAGTGAACACTCCCCAAATTATAATGAACACCCCCAAAATTAAGTTTCTAGGGATAAGATTTATCAGGACAGCTCTAAAGAGCCAACACAGCTTGGCTGGGGTTGTACTCCAAAACAAACAGGAGATAGATCTTCTGATCTCTGAACAAGGAAGGACTTGAGCCATCCTAATGATGGGAATTTGGAGTTGGCTAACCGAAAACACAAGACAGTTCTAGAAAAGCATCTATTTCTGCTTTATAGACTATGCCAAAGCCTTTGACTGTGTGGATCACAAGAGACTGGAAAATTCTGAAAGAGATGGGAATATCAGACCACCTGACCTGCCTCTTGAGACACCTATATGTGGGTCAGGAAGCAACAGTTAGAACTGGACATGAAATAACAGACTGGTTTCAAATAGGAAAAGGACTATATCAAGGCTGTATATTGTCACCCTGCTTATTTAACTTCTATGCAGAGTACATCATGAGAAACGCTGTGCTGGAAGAAGCACAAGCTGGAATCAAGATTGCCGGGAGAAATATGAATAACCTCAGATATGCAGATGACACCACCCTTATGGCAGAAAGTGAAGAGGAACTAAAAAGCCTCTTGATGAAAATGAAAGTGGAGAGTGAAAACGTTGGCTTAAAGCTCAACATTCAGAAAAGGAAGATCAAGGCATCCGGTCCCATCATTTCATGGGAAGTAGATGGGGAAACAGTGGAAACAGTGTCAGACTTTATTTTTTGGGGCTCCAAAATCACTGCAGATGGTGACTGTAGCCATGAAATTAAAAGACACTTACTCCTTGGAAGAAAATTTATGAGCAACCTAGATAGCATATCAAAAAGCAGAGACATTGCTTTGCAGACTAAGGTCCATCTAGTCAAGGCTATGGTTTTTCCAGTGGTCATGTATGGATGTGAGAGTTGGACTGTGAAGAAAGCTGAGCGCCAAAGAATTGATGCTTTTGAACTGTGGTGTTGGAGAAGACTCTTGAGAGTCCCTTGGACTGCAAGGAGATCCAACCAGTCCATTCTGAAGGAGATCAGCCCTGGGATTTCTTGGAAGAAATGATGCTGAAGCTGAAACTCCAGTACTTGGGCCACCTCATGTGAAGAGTTGACTCATTGGAAAAGCCTCTGATGCTCTGAGGGAGGAGAAGGGGACGATAGAGGATGAGATGTCTGGATGGCATCACGGACTCGATGGACGTGGGTCTGAGTGAACTCCGGGTGTTGGTGATGGACAGGGAGGCCTGGCGTGCTGCGATTCATGGGGTCGTAAGGAGTTGGACATGACTGAGCAACTGAACTGAACTGAACTGAACTGAACTGGTGTTGGAGAAGAATCTTGAGAGTTCTTTGTACTGCAAGGAGATCCAACCAATCCATTCTAAAGGAGATTGGGCCTGGGTGTTCTTTGGAAGGACTGATGCTAAAGCTGAAACTACAATACTTTGGCCACCTCATGTGAAGAGTTGACTCATTGGAAAAGACTCTTATGCTGGGGGGTATTGGGGACAGGAGGAGAAGGGGACGACCGAGGATGAGATCGCTGGATGGCATCACCGACTTGGTGGACATGAGTTTGAGTGAATTCCAGGAGTTGGTGATGGACAGGGAGGCCTGGTGTGCTGCAATTCTTGGGGTCACAGAGTTGGATACGACTGATCATCTGAACTGAAGTGAAATGAACTGAATGCCCCTACTAGTCCTTGTTATACCATACTGATGCTGCTTATGATTGCTCCATGTATTATCAATTGTTTAACCCATTTTGTTTCTGCACAGGTAAACAAGCTACAACATGCAGTGCCAGTTCAACAAGGATATATAAAACTATAGCTGACCACAGAAAATATCACTCACCCTTAGATGGACACCAATATAAGGACTCTGAGTCCTGAGACTAGCAAGAGGGGGAGGCTTAAGGCCCCTCACCATCCCAGCTCAGCAGGAATTAGCCGGAAAGTCTTCGACACCCCTATTCCCAAAGAATTGGGCCTCCCATCTCTGAAGGGCGGAATGTTAGGTAGTTAGAATAGGAAAAAGGAGTCCAAAATAGCAGTGGCTAAAAGACAAGGAAAGGAAAATCTTGCAAAAATAGAGCAAAGAAAGGTCTGAGGACCGGAGTGAGGACCTCAGGTAGAACAAGCAGCGCTCCTAGCTAGCCCAGTTTACATAGGGCCAGCCCAGGGGGAGGAGAAAAAACATAAAGAGTAAAAGGGCCGGGGGTCTCTTTTTCTCTCTCTTCTCTTCGCATCTTTTGGGTCGCCATGCCATCATGCCTCCAGGATGTATTTTCCTTTACTTTCTAAATAAAACTGAGCTATAATGGAGCTGTAACACTGGTTCATCTGAGAGCTCTAACACCGGTCTGTCCAAGAACTGTAATGCTGGTCCATTCATCACCTCAAATTTTTGTTCCAGCAAGACAGAACCAAGGAAACTACAAACTCTTCTGACAAAAAGGATCAATTTCTTGGTGCTCAGCCTTCTTTATGGCCCAGCTCTCACATCTCTTCATGACTATTGGGAAAACCATAGCTTTGACTAGATGGACTTTTGTCAGCAAAGTGATGCCTCTGCTTATTAATATGTTGCTTATGATTGTCATAGTTTTTCCTCTAGGGAGCAAGCATATTTTAATTTCATGACTGTAGTCACTGTCCACAGTGATTTTGGATCCCCCCAAATAAAGCCTGTCATTGTTTGTATTTTTCCCATCTATTTGCCATGACATGATGGGACCGAATACCATGATCTTCGTTTTTTGAATGTTGTTTTAGGCTAGCTTTTTCACTCTCCTGTTTCATGTTCATTAAGAAACTCTTCAGTTCCTCTTCACTTTCTGCTGTAAGGGTGGTGTCATCTGCATATCTGAAGTTATTGATATTTCTCCAGGCAATCTTGATTTCAGCTTGTGCTTTCCCAGTGCTGCATTATGTAGGTATACAACTTTGATTCCACCTCAACTTACTAAAAGTCAAATAAGATTGTGTTATCTCTATTACAGTATTTGTCAGAAAGAAAGGTAACTCAAAATGATGGTTAGCTGTTTAGTGTCTCAAAATATTTTCATGAGTAATCTGAACATAATTTTAAAAATAAGTCAATTAAATAGCTATAAGACAAAAGTTTATAAATATGTTTTTCAACACTAATTATGCTTTACTGTGTGATTACTTAAAATTTTTCCCCAAGTCTTTTTGGTAACTTGAAACCTTGAAGTTATTCTGAAATAAGTTAATGATGGATATTCATTGAATATGCTAATATAAATTATGCCCAAATTAGAGAAAATACTGAAACAATAATTATAAACAAAAGTTTATCCACATTTGGCTTGCTTTTCCAGAGAAATTGCAAATATTTGGGTTTATTAGTAAACATTCTTTGTGTCATTAAAAAATTCACCATGAGGAAAAAATATACTTCAAGAAATCATGCAATGTATTTATAAATTTGTTGATCCAAGAACACTAGTGCAACAGATAACCTACAGATTTCTTACTTCTTCATTTTCACTAGGAATTAAAATTTTTAAGAGTTTAAGAATTCCGAATGCGTGTCTGTGTGTGTTAGTTGCCCAGTTGTGTCTGACTTTTTGCAACCCCATGGACTATAGCCCACCAGACTCCTGTCCATGACATTATCCCAGCAATATTTATAGAGCAATAATTCTGTAGTGGGTTGCCATTTCCTTTTCCAGTGGATCTTCCCAACCCCAGGACTGAACATATGTCTGTTATGTTTCTTGCATTGGCAGGCAGGTACTTTACTGTCTGAGCCATCAGGGAAGCATATACATACACACACACACACACACACACACACACACACACACACATATAATTAAAGCTACTAGAAATAATACAAGAAAATCTCTATGCAAGAAAAGTAGGAATTATTTTTGATATAAGGTATAAGATATGAAAATGTTTTTGCTAAGAGAAAAAGAAAGGAATTTTGTCCTAAAGTAAAACAAATAATTTAGAATGAGAAAGAAGGGGAAAACATAAGACAAATATAATTGAATATAAAAATTTGCAGAAGCTTTGTGGAAAAAAATAATCTTGGAAATAGAACTGTATGTGTAGTCAAGATAGCTAATATTGGAATAGAATTATTTGTTTAAAAATGACTTTTAATATCAAAAGTACATAAGTATAAAATTATAATTAGTTTTTCTCTTGGTTAAAAGAAAAATATTTTATTAGATTATTGGTTTTCCCCTGATAAGATATTGTAAACAATGTTTGTTTGTTTTTTTCTTTACCCTTTGAGTAAGTAGCCTATAAATCAAAGCTCTTGTTTCTCACCAAAATAATTTACTGTGCTTCATGTTGTTTCATCAAGTCTTGATTTTTTTTTTAATTTTAAGGGTATTGTTTATATATGTTATTCTTTTTTATTATAAATTTATTAATTTTAATTGGAGGCTAATTACTTTACAATATTGTATTGGCTTTGCCATACATCAACATGAATCTGCCACGGATATACACATGTTCCCCATCCTGAACCCCCCTCCCACCTCCCTCCTGGTACCATCCCTCTGGGTCATCCCAGTGCACCAGCCCCAAGCATCCTGTAACATGCATCGAACCTGGACTGGTGATTCATTTCATATATGATATTATACATGTTTCAATGCCATTCTCCCAAATTATCCCACTCTCTCCCTCTCCCAGAGTCCAAAAGACTGTTCTATACATCTGTGTCTCTTTTGCTATCTCGCATACAGGATTATAGTTACCATCTTTCTAAATTCCATATATATGCAAGGAAATCCATCTTCCTAAATATTAAAAGAGCTAAGGTCTTTAGAACTCTATAACTTTCTGAATTTGCCTTCAAAGTCTTTAACTGTCACCTTAGTTAAACGGATAGTTTTTTACAAACTTTCCCCAAAACAAAATTCAAAATGAAGTCTTTTTGACTTCAAACTAACTTTGAGATTTCCCAGACAGTCTGTAGAAAATCTCAAAGGATTAAATTAGGTTTAATTGTTATGTTAAATTACATGTGTGTGTGTGTGTGTGTTAGTCACATAGTTGTGTCCAACTCTTTGCTTCCTCATGGACTGTAGCCTGCCAGGCCCTTCTGTCTGTGGAATTCTCCAGATAAGAATACTGGAATGGGTTGTCATTCCCTTCCCCAAGGGATCTTCCTGATCCAAAGAGAGATAGAACCCAGATCTGCATTGCTGATGGTTTCTTTACCAACTGAGCCACCAGGAATCCATAAATTACATGGGAAGAATGATCAAATAAAAAAAGTAATACCTTCTTGGTTATGTTTATAAGGAGGCATGTTATTAATATACATGTTCTAGAAATTATATGAAATTCCTATAAATTTGATATGTCCTTATAAGGTTATCAGCAGTAATTCTAGTTACTATCTTATATCACAAAAATAACCAAATTTCATTGTCCATTCCATTATAATCAACTCTCATCAGATTAATGATGGGCATTTTTAGGTATTTTGTCATTACAGTTATTGTCTTACTTTGATGCTTTTTCAAAAATGAGCTTCATGGAAGGGACTCTACCAAGCACTGTTGACCACTGACCCTCCTGCCAAAATACTATGGATGGAGGTTCATAACATGGTATAGGAGGCTGTGACCAAAACCATCCCCAAGAAAAAGAAATGCAATAAGGCAAAATAGTTGTCTGAAGAGGCCTTACAAATAGCTGAGAAATGAAGAGAAGCAAAAGGCAAATGACAAAAGGAAAGACACAACCATCTGAATGCAGAATCCTAAAGAATAGCAAGAAGAGGTAAGAAAACTTTTATCAGTGAACAGTGCAAAGAAATAGAGGAAAACAATAGAATGGAAAAGACTAGAGAGCTCTTCAAGAAAATTAGAGATACCAAAGGAAAGTTTCATGCAAAAATGGCCACAATAAAGGACAAAAATGGTATGGACAGCTATAGAAGCAGAAGAGATATGGAAGAAGTGGCAAGAATACACAGAAGAACTGTACGAAAAAGGTCTTAATGACCCAGATAACTGTGATACTGTAATCACTCAGAGTCAGACATCCTGGAGTGTGAAGGCAAATGCTCCTTAGGAAACACTATTATGAACAAAGCCAATTTACCTGCCTGAGATACCTGTATGCAGGTCAAGAAGCAACAGTTAGATCCAGACTTGGAACAACGGAGTGGTTCAAAATTGGGAAAGGTTGTATATTGTCACCCTGCTAATTTAACTTACATACAGAGTACATCATCCGAAATGTTGGGCTGGATGAAGCTCATGCTGAAATCAAGATTACCAGAAGAAATATGTGGTGCTAATGATAAAGAATCTGCCTGCCAATGCAGGAAACATAAGAGATGCGGATTTAGTCACTGGATTGGGAAGATCCCCTGGAGGAGGTCATGGCAACCCACTCCAGTATTGTTGCCTGGAAAATTGAATGGACAGAGGAGCCTGGCAGGCTACAGTCCATGGAGTCAGAAAGAGTCTGACATGACTGATTGACTAATAGTTATGCAGATGACACCACACTAATGGAAGAAAACAAAGAGAAACTCAAGAGCTTTTTGATTAAGGTGAAAGAGGAGGAGAGTGAAAAAGTTGGCTTAAAAGTCAACATTCAAAAACTAAGATCATTGCATCTGGCCCCATCACCTCATGGAAAAGAGATGGGGGAAAAATGGAAACAATGACAGACTTTATTTTCTTGGGTTCCAAAATCACTGATGCTGAAGCTGAAGCTCCAGTACTTTGATCGCCTGATGTGTAGAGCCAACTCATTGAAAAGACCCTAATAATGGGAAAGATTGAGGGCAGCAGGAGAAGGGGGCCTCAAAGGGTGGATGAGATGGTTGCATGGCATCATCAGCTCAATGGTCATGAGTTTGAGTAAACTCTGGGAGATAGTGAAGGACAGGGAAGCCTGGCACATTGCAGTCCATGGGATCACAAAAAGTCAGACACCACTGAGTAACTGAAGACTAACAAAAACTTTGGCAATATTTACAGTTGAAGAAGACTCCATCTGACATCTGATTCTGTGGGATTGTTGGAGACATTAAAACCAATTCAACTAGGATAAGTACTTGACTCCCAAGATATCAGATCAAGAGAGTTATGAATGTTTCTTTTCTTTCCTACCTTCTTCTCTGAACATCCTTTTCTTAATTCTTATACTACAAAGATCTTTGTGACTCTTTTGTCCACCTCTTTCCTTGCTTTGACTAAAAAGATATTGCCATCATTCACATATCTTACAGTTACAAAGGAGGAAAACCCAATTTTCCAACTGGCTTAATTGGAATACTAAGCCAATTGGCTTAATTGGGAAATCTAATTTCCCAAGTCTCCAACTGGTCTACCATGCTGGTGATGCTGTACTTCTTTCTGCTTGTCACAAACTTCTCCCTGATTTTTAGTACCTTGGTTTCTCTGGAACAAAATCACTGAATAAATACTTCTAGGGAAGTGGAGACACAGTTACATGAAATACATAGACTAATTGGCTTAGCAAAATTCAAGTTTGCTTACCAGACTGTGGACATTATTTTGCCCTCAATATTTATTGTTGTCTCTATAATACCCTGCATGCCCTCAAAAGTTTTATTTATTTATTTTTTTTCTCAAAAGTTTTAAATGTGTTTGGGCAGCCATTGTTGAACTGACAGATGATCTCTCCTTGACTGGAATGACAAAAGAAAAGCATAGGATAGGAAGTGCAAGGGTAGGAGTCTGAAATCAACTCCTATGAATATGATACTGAGACTCAAAGAGGCAGTGGTAGCTGAGAGTCACAGTAAGACCAGTATGTTTGATCATAGCTCTTAAATGGGCAAAAGGATGATCAAAAGGGAAGCACTGTTGAAAAAAATTTTTCCAGGATGGATATGCTCCTGCCTGGGACACCACATAAGGAAACTGAAATTTAGATAACTTTTGCGTCCATGTAAATGCTCCACTTGATTAGAAACACAGTCGATTCTATCAGACAGTATACGCATATGTCAAGCCAACTCTGTGCCTTCTTGTCCCAAACCACTGTGACCAAGGCATCAGATATTTTCTGTTTGTCTCCTCTTAGCTCTTTATTTTTTATCCTATAAAATCTTCTTGCCTTTCACCCCATTTTGTAGTTCTCCAAAATGAGACTCTTCACTTCATGAAGTGTTATAATACTAAAATCTGCATCACTTGAGTTTTATTCTTCAATCATTTATTGCTTGGAGAAGGAAATGTCAACCCATTCCAGTATTCTTGCCTGAAGAATCCTTTGGAGAGAGGAGCCTGGTGGGCTACTGTCCATGGAGTCCCACAGAGTTGGACATGACTGAAGCGACTTAGCATGCATGTGTACATTGGAGAAGGAAATGGCAACCCACTCCAGTATTATTTCCTGGAGACTCTCAGGGACAGAGGAGCCTGGTGGGCTGCTGTCTATGGGGGTCACACAAAGTCGGACACTACTGAAGTGACTTAGAAGCAGCAGGAGCATTTATTGTTTTACTGGTGACTTCTTTGTATGGAAATGTCATAAGGATCAAATGAGATAATGTATGTAATGGCTCAATATACTGCCCTGCACATATGAATAATTCAGTGAAAGGCAGATACTGTCTTTATTGAGAAAAATACAAAAAGTGCCTAGTACTGTGTGAGTATTCAATAAATAATTCAGTGAATACCATTATGATTTAACAAATAGAATTTGATTTCTGAAATCAATTTATCAAATGAAATATTAATGATTAATACATAGAAAATGTTGATCATATTATTAGATAATTTTTCCCTGTTCTGTAATCTTTAACTAGAAATTATTTTCTCTCTCAGATCACTATAAAAAGCCAGACTATTCTTGAATAGCTGTTTGAAAGTTAATACATATTTCTTGACAAGAGCATTATATTTCTTGGATACTATAGTTAAAATAAAGCATTAATTACTTGTAAAACAGATGATTTTTTGGGGGGATACCTCAAAAATAAATTTTATTTTCATGTCAGTACAACAGAGGTCTTGCCTTTTAAAAATCTTAACTTTTGGTACTTTAATCAAGTTAATTTGAAATTTCTATGTATCTTTGTGAACCTTACATAAGGAATGTCATGATATGTTATAAGGATTGTATTGATTTTTTATAGAATTAGCTATTCTTTCAATTTTCAGTAAAGTTAAGTCTCTTCTGTTCATTAAAAACTAAATATTTTGCTTACATGCAAGTTATCCATATTTGCTATTGTGATTCACAGCACTTACCCAATTATCCACACTTAAAATATCTAAATGAAATTAATGTCTATTAAAAGTAATTCTCCACTAATTACCCTCATTGTTCTGTTCATTCCTAATAACACTATTTGATTAGCCTCATAAAGATAGCATGTTCCAAACATTATGTACTTCTAATGTGATGTTATTAACTTTGTTCAATATCTCCTTGTTTATGGTGCAACATCAGTATGTAGGTAGAAAATAAAATAAGGATTAATCAAACCTTTTGTTTTAAACTTGCTTTATATTCTTCATATTCTGTTTGGCTAAATGTAAACTGAGATGTCTTCTCCATTGTTTTAATGCATGTTTTGATTCTTTGAGTTTAGTGGATACGTGTTAGTTACTCTTTATAGGGTAAAAATAAAATTTAATTTAGCTTGTCTCTAATGTGTGACTATCAAACAGCAAATATTAGTAAAAGAAACTAGAAAATCAGGGCCCAGAGTTACCCAGAGACCAAGGCTCTCCAAAATGGGAACACAGTTGATGGCTTTGATGCCCCAGGGTAGTTTGGGTGGCATCACTATGTGGGTCTCCTAATCACAAGAATTCTTGAATTATCACTTTAGCATACTTCCTTAATGTGATTTAACAGATTTCTCTGTATCTGTTCTTTTGTTTTGTTTTGTTTTTGAATCTCTTTCTATTCTGCCTCTACTAATAACTGAATGATATTCTAGGCACATCTCTAGGTCAAATTCCAGGGGAGAATCTCTTGATCCTAACTGTTCTCTTTCCTGTTTAGGCAGAGCTTTCATTTAAACCTAATTGTCACTGATAAACTTATATTTTGGCTTGATTGGGTTAGGTACTAACTTAACCTAAAGATTATGCCAGATTCATTTGGAAGTGAATAGGTAATTTCTGCCTAGGATTGCTTTCTCAGCAGGGGTTTGGGAATATATTCCTTTCCCTCAGCAAAGGGTAGTGGGAGTTGTAGACATTATAATCAACCTTTTTAAATCTGCTTTACTAAATTTAAACCAGAAAACCGTTTTAGAATTGCCAGGTGTTTCAGTGTCTGTTCAGTGTTCACTTGGCCACTTGCTGGTTTTAGAGTATAATAGTCCATATACCAGTAACTGTTAATAGTACATAGTAGAGCAGAAATAACAGCCAGAAATGAATGAATAAATATACAAAGTTACTAGTTTCTAGGAGTGATGTAGTAGTCATTGTTCTCCAGAGAAATAGGAACAAAAGGGGAACTATGGATTATTTTTATATATATATATATATATATATATATATATATATAGGCTTCCCAGGTGGCACTAGTATAGAACCTGCTTGCCAGTGGTGGAGATATAAGAGATGTGGGTTCCATCCCCAGGTCAGGAAGATATCCTAGAGGAGGGCATGGCCTCTCACTTCAGTATTCTTGCTTGGAGAATTCTATGAGCAGAGGAGCCAGGCAGGCTATAGTCCATAGGTTTGCAAAGAGTTGGGCACAACTGAAGCAACTTAGAATGTGTGTGTGTGTGTGTGTGTGTGTGTGTGTTTGTATGTATATATGTATGCTCAGTTCAGTTCAGTTCAGTTCATTTGCTCAGTCGTGTTCGACTCTTTGTGACCCTATGAACCACAGCATGCCAGGCCTCCCTGTCCACCACCAACTCCCGGAGCGTGCCCAAACACATGTCCATTGTGTCAGTGATGCCATCCAACCACTTAATCCTCTGTCATCCCCTTCTCCTCCTGCCCTCAATCTTTCCCAGCATCAGGGTCCTTTCACATGAGTCAGCTGTCTGCATGAGGTGGCCAAAGTACTGGAGTTTCAGCTTCAATATCAATCCCTCCAATGAACACCCAGGGCTGATCTCCTTTGGGATGGACTGGTTGGATATCCTTGCAGTCCAAGGGACTCTCAAGAGTCTTCTCCAACACCACAGTTCAAAAGCATCAATTCTTTGGTGCTCAGCTTTCAATATATTCCAACTCTCAGATCCATACATGACTGCTGGAAAAACCATAGCCTTGACTAGACGGACCTTTGTTGGCAAAGTAATATCCCTGCTTTTTAATATGTTGTCTAGGTTGGTCATGACGTTCCTTTCAAGGAGCAAGTGTATTTTAATTTTATGGCTGCCCAGGAAAATAAAGTCAGCCACTGTTTCCACTGTTTCCACATCTATTTGCCATTAAGTGATGGAACCAGATGCCCTGATCTTAGTTTTCTGAATGTTGAGCTTTAAGCCAACTTTTTCCACTCTCCTCTTTCACTTTCACCAAGAGGCTCTTTAGTTCTTCTTCAGTTTCTGCCATAAGGGTGGTGTCATCTGCATATCTAAGGTTACTGATATATCTCCCAGCAATCTTGATTCCAGCTTGTGCTTCCTCCAACCCAGCATTTCTCATGATATACTCTGCATAGAAGTTAAATAAGCAGGTGACAAACAGGAAAGCCAGGAGTCCCCAAGAGGAAAGAGGAGCAAAGGGTAAGTGTTGGATGTCTTTTTCTATTTTCCATTGCTCCCACTTTAGCCATGTAGAGGAGGCTCCTTCAGGAAGCAACAGTTAGAACTGGACATGGAACAACAGACTGGTTCCAAATAGGAAAAGGAGTACGCCAAGGCTGTATATTGTCACCCTGCTTATTCAACTTATATGCAGAGTACATCATGAGAAATGCTGGGCTGGAAGAAGCACAAGCTGGTATCAAGATTGCCCGGAGGAATATCAATAACCTCAGATATGCAGATGACACCACCCTTAAGGCAGAAAGTGAAGAGGAACTATAAAGCCTCTTGATGAAAGTGAAAGAGGAGACTGAAAGAGTTGGCTTAAAGCTCAACATTCAGAAAACTAAGATTATGGCTTCTGGTCCCATCACTTCATGGGAAATAAATGGGGAAACAATGGAAATGGTGTCAAACTGTATTTTTTTCGGCTCCAAAATCACTGCATATGATGATTGCAGCCATGAAATTAAAAGACGCTTTCTCCTTCGAAGGAAAGTTATAGCCAACCTAGATAGCATATTGAAAAACAGAGACATTACTTTGCCCACGAAGGTCCCTCTCGTCAAGGCTATGGTTTTTCCAGTGGTCATGCATGGATGTGAGTGTTGGACTGTGATGAATGCTGAATGCCGAAGAATTGATGTTTTTGAACTGTGATGTTGAGAAAACTCTTGAGAGTCCCTTGGACTGCAAGGAGATCCAGCCAGTCCATTCTAAAGGAGATCAGCCTTAGCTGTTCTTTGGAAGGAATGGTGCTAAAACTGAAACTCCAGTACTTTGGCCACCTCATGCGAAGAGCTGACTCATTGGAAAAGACTCTAATACTGGGAGGGATTGGGGGTAGGAGGAGAAGGGGACGACAGAGGATGAGATGGCTCAATGGCATCACTGACTTGATGGATGTGAATTTGAGTGAACTCCAGGGGTTGGTGATGGACAGGGAGGCCTGGCATGCTGGAATTCATGGGGTCACAAAGAGTAGGACCCAACTGAGTGACTGAACTGAACTGAACTGAACTGGAAGCTCCTTTTCATCCTATGTTGCTGTGAGGACAAGCTGTTATGATCATCGGTTCCAGCTAAAACTTTTTCCCAAAGCTTGAGTTGCTAATTGCCCAGCTAAACAATGTATTTTACTAAATGAAATCTTTTTAAGCTATGTTAATCAAACTATGTATCTTATTTGGAGGTTTCTTTTCCTTCAAGGCATGTCAATTGTTTTCTGGATACAATATATCTTGCCCAGAGATACCTCATCTGGAGACCCTCCCCTTGTGCAGATATGTATGTTGTGGAAGAGATACCTGGTGCAACCCTCTCAGATTTGAAATGTTTCTTTTATCTATGATCAACAGCTTGCTAACAAGTATAAGATGCCTTGCTAAAAACTGGCAAGAGAGTATATTTTCTGCCCCCCTTCTGAAGTCTATGTCAGAAGCTTTCTCTATCCCATTTATACTTTAATGAAATTTTGCTACACAAAAGCTCCAAGTGATCAAGCCTTGTCTCTGGCCCCAGATCAAAGTTTTCTCCTCTGGAGACCAAAAATCCTGGCATCATTCACGGCTCACAGCCACAGCCTTTCACTGGGAACTGGCAAACTATGGCCTGATGATTATGTAGATAAATTTTATTGAAGCACAGCCACTCTTTTATTTACATATTATCTATGACAATTTTTTCACTACAATGGCAGAGTTGAATAGTCACAACATTGATAACATAGACTAAAAGGGTTGAAACATTGACCATCTGGCTTTTTTGCAGAAAGTGCTTCCTGATACTATCAACAAATTAGCATTTACCTTACCTATCAACAAACAAAAGTAATTGTACACCAGTTTTTCCCTTACGCTTGAAATAATGGAGATTGGTATTGTATTTGATGATGGTATTTGGTAGAACAAATCCTAAGTATAAAGTATTATGTTTACCATAGAAGAGCAAAATATGTGTCTGGAGAGGAAGAAGGAAGGAGGTGGCAGGAAAAGAAGGAGGGAGGAAAGGAGGGTACACAATAGGAAGAAAAGAGAGAATAGGGGAAGAAAGGAGAGGGAACTGAGGATACTTAGGAGCAGAACTGTAAAAGGGTTCTAGAATCTGGGTTTGTAGTCCTTAGTCCCATTTGCTTTTGATGGGCTGTCTTTGGCTTTTTCCTTTTTGATTCTATGAGACATGCCATTACCCTCATAGTAAGTTATTTTCATAAACTAGTTGAAGTCAGATTTTGCCAATGTGCAAATGAAAAATTCATAAACAGTTCAGCAAGAACAGCATATCTGATGACTCAGGTGATGTGCCACACCCGGCAATAGTTTTAACCCAGTATAGACACATAGTCTCCATTCTCATTGCCAAAGGTAACAGCAGGAGAAACCCCACAAACACACTCAGTAGAGCTGTTGAAAGGAGGCCTCTTGAAAAATGGAACATATTGGAGTAAAACAGCAGTACACTGGCACTTCTCTGTACTGTAGGAAATGTTTTCATCAGACCAGTAGACTTTAAATTACTATTCAAATTTACGCTATTTTTCTATTGTTGGAGTTTTATTGAAATTGAAGGAAGTTATCAGTAAAAGTTTCCATTATATATTGAATTTATTGCTATCAAACTTCTGTTTATATTAGAAAAAAAAACGATGTCTAAGTTAAGTAAAAATGAAAGTTTTCTTAGTATCATCTTAAGTGTATTACTTTAGTACTTATACTTTTACACATATTTATGACATTATTCTCAGCTGGCTTCTCAGCTGGTGCTAGTGGTAAAGGACCTACCTGCCAATGCAGGAAACATAATAGACATGAGTTTGATCTTTGGGTGGGAAAGATCCCCAGTAGGAGGAAATGGCAACCCACTCCAGTATTCTTGCTGGGAGAATCCCATGGACAGAGGATCCTGGTGATATAGTTCATTGGGTTGCAAAGTGTTGGACATGACTGAGCGTCTGAGCACGCACACAGACACAAACACAAGACATTATTCGTTTGTTTAAAAACTTGACAATCAAAAGACTGAAATCAAATTGGCTCCTTTTTATCCTAAAGCATTGCCACTGTACATTAAAAAGTAATGAAGCTGGTTAAGTGGAAGTGAAACTGACTCCTTGAGGTTGTTCCATTTTGTATGAAATGCAAAAATAAGTAATATAATAGTTTCTGTGGAAACTAATTAAAACATGAGCAAAGAAAAATATTGGTTTTTGCTGTGACTCTAAATTCAACTAAAATGAGTGCTTACTATATGCCAAGAACTAAGGAAGTCACTAAGTGACTTCCCTGGTGACTCAATGGTAAATAATATGCCTGCCAAGCAGGAGATGTGGGTGCAATCCCTGGTCAGGAAGATCCCTTGGAAAAGGAAATGGCAGCCCACTCCAATAATCTTGCTTGGGAAATCTTATGGACAGTGGACCCTGGTGGGCTACAGTCTGTGGGGGTGCAAATGAGTTGGACACAACTTAGTGACGAAACAACAGCAAGCAAGTCTCTGAAGAAAAAAGAAAGAAAGAAAATTTAAAACATAATCTTATCATCCAGCAGCATATAACAGTTCGGGAGAAGAATCAGAGCAGTAATCAAAATATCATATATGATCCTAAATAAATCAGTGATATGAACAAAATATTATAGCAATGAAATTAAACTTTACATCCTAATTGAAACCTGAATATCTTGTGCCTGAGAAACTGTGCTGATTTCTCTTTCATCCTTTGCTTTTCTGATAATATTCATCAGAGTGATAGGTGTTCATATAAAACATTTTTCATATAATGTAGGTATTCCATATATTTACGTGAAGCAACTATTTTCAAAGCTTTGAAAAAAGGGCTTCCTAAACACTAAAAATCTACACAGTATCTTATATTTTACAATAGCGTAAGAGAATGGTTACCTCATACATGAATATCTTGAGTAAAGCAAACTATCTGGAAAGACTGTTGAGATGATGTTCTTTGAACTTGGAAAAAATTATTTAAATGACCACAATTAGTTGAATTATTTAGCTTTTTAAGCTACAAAATTTTTGTTATCTAAAAACGTGGATGGTTTTCCTCATCCTTCTCTATATTTTCTTACTTGACTTTAATTCTTTTTTCCTGTTCAATACCTACTGTGCCAGAAAAAATAATGGCTCCACAAAGATATACATGCCTTGATCCCTGGAATCTATGAATATATTACCTTACATGGAAAAAGGGGCTTTGGTGGTAAACATCAAAGACTTTGAAATGAGGATATTATTTCAGGATATCTGCGTGTGTATAATTTAATAAAATGAGTGTAAAAATGGAAGAGAGAGGTAGAAGAGTGGATCAGAGACATAAGCTGTGAGAAACACTCTATTTTTATTATTGACTTTGAAAATGAAGGACAGGGTCCATAAGCCAAAAAATCCAGAAGGCCTTTGGAAACTGGGAGTGACCCTCCTCTGATAACCATCAAGAAAACAAGGTCTCAAGTCCTACAACCATAAGGAAATGAATATTTTCCTAGAGCCTTCAATAATGAAGAGTCTTACTGACTCCTTGATTTTATCCTAGAGTGAACTGTGTCAGATTTCTGACCTAGATAACTGCAAGGTATCTTTATTAAGGTATGTTACTTTAAACCACTGAAAAAAAAAATTTTTTTTTCAGCAGCCATAAGAGAATTCTGAAACTAATAACTGACTATAGCGAGGTTGCAAGATATAGTTAGTATACAAAAATCAGTTGGATTTCTATGTGTCAGCAATAAACAAATTTGAAATTAAAGATATGTAATGATTTATATTAGCACCAAAAAATAAATATTTCAGTATAAATATAACAAAACATATACATGACCAAATGAAGATGAACTAAATACATACTCCATGTTTATAAATAGAGAGACTCATTATTGTTAATATGTCAATTCTTCCCAGCCTGATCTAGGGATTTAATAAAATTCTAATAAAACTGCTGGTAAGTTATTTTATGAATATTGACAATCTGATTCAAATGTTTACAAGGAAATAAAAAAGACTCAGAATGCCAACACAGTTTTGAAGAACAATGTTAGAGAACTGGGACAAGTCTTGACTTCAAGACTTATTAAAAAGCTACAGAAACCAAAGCAGTGTAGTATTGGTGGGTCAGTGGAACATATTAGAGAGCCCAGTAATAGGTCCATACAAATATAGTCAACATATCTTTATGTTTGCCTTGGAAACGAACAGAGATCATTCTGTCGTTTTTGAGATTGCATCCAAGTACTGCATTTCAGACTCTTTTGTGGACCATGATGACTACACCAATTCTTCTAAGGGATTCCTGCCCACAATAATAGAAAAAATGGTCATCTGAGTTAAATTCACCCATTCCAGTCCATTGTAGTTCGCTGATTCCTAGAATGTCAATATTCACTCTTGCCATCTCCTGTTTGACCACTTTCAATTTGCCTTGATTCACGGACCTGACATATCAGGTTCCTATGCTATATTGCTCTTTACAGCATCGGATCTTGCTTCTATCACCAGTCACATCCACAATTGGGTATTGTTTTTGCTTTGGCTCCATCTCTTCATTCTTTCTGGAGTTATTTCTCCACTGATCTCCAGTAGCATATTGGACACCTACTGACCTGGGGAGTCCCTCTTTCAGTATTCTATTATTTTGCCTTTTCACACTGTTCGAACCAGTAACACTGAAGGAGCGGAAGTTGAAAGGTTCTATGAAGACCTACAAGACCTTTTAGAACTAACACACAAAAAAAGATGTCCTTTTCATTATAGGGGACTGGAATGCAAAAGTAGGGAGGCAAGAAACACCTGGAGTAACAGGCAAATTTGGCCTTGGAATGCGGAATGAAGCAGGGCAAAGACTAATCGAGTTTTGCCAAGAAAATGCACTGGTCATAGCAAACACCTTCTTCCAACAACACAAGAGAAGACTCTACACATGGACATCACCAGATGGTCAACACCGAAATCAGATTGATTATATTCTTTGCAGCCAAAGATGGAGAAGCTCTATACAGTCAACAAAAACAAGACCAGGAACAGACTGTGGCTCAGATCATGAACTCCTTATTGCCAAATACAGACTTAAATTGAAGAAAGAAGGGAAAACCACTAGACCATTCAGGTATGATCTAAATCAAATCCCT
This sequence comes from Ovis canadensis, assembly GCF_042477335.2. Lineage (NCBI taxonomy): Eukaryota > Metazoa > Chordata > Mammalia > Artiodactyla > Bovidae > Ovis > Ovis canadensis. The sequence continues at coordinate 79,793,165 of NC_091246.1, read as the reverse complement.
TATGATTATACAGTGGAAGTAAGAAATATATTTAAGGGACTAGATCTGATAGACAGAGTGCCTGATGAACTATGGACAGAAGTTCATGATATTGTACAGGAGACAGGGATCAAGACCATCGTGATGGAAAAGAAATACAAAAAAGCAAAATGGCTGTTTGAGGAGGCCTTACAAATAGCTGTGATAAGAAGAGAAGCAAAAAGCAAAGGAGAAAAGGAAGGATATAAGCATCTGAATCCAGAGTTCCAAAGGATAGCAAGAAGAGATAAGATAGCCTTCCTCAGCTATCAATGCAAAGAGATAGAGGAAAACAACAGAATGGGAAAGACTAGAGATCTCTTCAAGAAAATTAGAGACACCAAGGGAACATTTGATGCAAACATGGGCTCGATAAAGGACAAAAAAGGTATGGACTCAACAGAAGCAGAAGATATTAAGAAGAGATTGCAAAAATACACGGAAGTGTACAAAAAAGATCTTCACGACCCAGATAATCAAGATGGTGTTATCACTCACCTAGAGCCAGACATCCTGGAATGTGAAGTCAAGTGGGCCTTAGAAAGCATCACTATGAACAAAGCTAGTGGAGGTGATGGAATTCCAGTTGAGCTATTTCAAATCCTGAAAGATGATGCTGTGAAAGTGCTTCACTCAATATGCCAGCAAATTTGGAAAAGTCAGCAGGGGCCACAGGACTCAAAAAGGTCAGTTTTCATTCCAATCCCAAAGAAAGGCAATGCCAAAGAATGCTCAAACTACCACACAATTGCACTCATCTCACATGCTAGTAACTTAATGTTCAAAATTCTCCAAGCCAGGCTTCAGCAATATGTGAACCATGAACTTCCAAATGTTCAAGCTGGTTTTAGAAAAGGCAGAGGAACCAGAGATCAAATTTCCAACACCCAATGGATCATGGAAAAAGAAAGAGTGCTCCAGAAAAACATCTATTTCTGCTTTATTGACTATGCCAAAGCCTTTGACTGTGTGGATCACAATAAACTGTGGAAAATTCTGAAAGAGATGGGAATACCAGACTACTTGACCTTCCTCTTGAGACACCTATATGCAGGTCAGAAAGCAACAGTTAGAACTGGACATGGAACAACAGACTGGTTCCAAATAGGAAAAGGAGTACGTCAAGGCTGTATATTGTCACCCTGCTTATTTAACTTACATGCAGAGTACATCATGAGAAACGCTGGGCTGGAAGAAGCACAAGCTGGAATCAAGATTGCCGGGAGTAATATCAATAACCTCAGATATGCAGATGACACCACCCTTATGGCAGAAACTGAAGAGGAACTAAAAAGCTTCTTGATGAAAGTGAAAGTGGAGAGTGAAAAAGTTGGCTTAAAGGTCAAGATTCAGAAAATGAAGCTCATGGCATCTGGTCCCATTACTTCATGGCAAATAGATGGGGAAACAGTGGAAACAATGTCAAACTTTTTTTGGGGGGGGGCTCCAAAATCACTGCAGATGATGATTGCAGCCATGATATTAAAAGCTTACTCCTTGGAAGAAAAATTATGACCATCCTAGATAATATATTGAAAAGCAGAGACATTACTTTGCCAGCAAAGGTCCATCTAGTCAGGAAAGGAAAGTCGCTCAGTCGTGTCCAACTCTTTGTGACCCTATGGACTGTAGCCTACCAGGCTTCTCAGTCCATGGGATTTTCCAGGCAAGAGTACTGGAGTGGGTTGCCATTTAAGGCTATGATTTTTCCAGTGGTCATGTATGGATATGAGAGTTGGACTGTGAGGAAAGCTGAGCACTGAAGAATTAATGCTTTTGAACTGTGGTGTTGGGGAAGACTCTTGAGAGTCCCTTGGACTGCAAGGATATTCAACCGGTCCATTCTGAAGGAGATCAACCCTGGGATTTCTTTGGAGGGGATGATGCTGAAGCTGCAACTCCAGTACTTTGGCCACCTCATGCAAAGTGTTGACACATTGGGAAGGATTCTGATGCTGGGAGGGATTGGGGGCAGGAGGAGAAGGGGACGACAGAGGATGAGATGGCTGAGTGGCGTCACTGACTCGATGGTTGCGATTCTGAGTGAACTCCGGGAGTTGGTGATGGACAGGGGGGCCTGGCATGCTGCGATTCATGGGGTCGCAAAGAGTCCGACACGACTGAGTGACTGAACTGAACTGAACTGATCTTTATGTTAAGGAGCATAGGTAATTTAAATTGGAAAATACAATCATTCAACAAAAAGTTTTTGAACAACTAGACATCCACATGTGAAGAAAAAAAAGATAAAACTAGACACAAACTTTATGCCTTTTGTCTTTCACAAAAATTTAGTGATAAATTTATGGATAAGCAATGGTACATTCATATATATAAAGGAATTTTACTTAGCAATAAGATGACATGAGCTGTCAAGTCATGAAAAACATGAAGGTACTTTTTCATTTGGGCACTCTAATTGGAGACAATCAGTTAAGTGAATGTAAGTTCTGGCCTGTTGTCCTATGTAAACTTTTTGAGTGAACTGTACATTTTTTAAGGTTATCTCCTAAAAGCAATATTGTATATATCTTTATTCATTTCTTTGAGAAAGAAGTAAAAGATCTGTTTTGATCTCTACTATTTTTTTTTTTTTTGGTCCATATAAACTTTCTAGTAGATATAACCACTATCTTTTTCATTGTTCTGTCTTTATAAGTTTACTGTTAAATGATTTTTATAGAAGTGTTTTCTAGGGTAAACATTTCATTTTCTATTTTAGAAATAAAGACACTCAACATAATCAGTAAGATAATCTGATGTATTTTAAAACAGTATTGCTCTAGGTAGATATTTTGGCCACCTTGAAAGGAGCTACCCTGTGTCCAAGGTCAGGGGCAGCAGCCGAGAGGAGCTACCCCATGTCCAAGGTCAGTGGCGGCCGGGGGAGCTACCCCACCTCTGAGGTCAGGGTCGGTGGCCTGGAGGCGACACCCCGCGTTTGAGGTCAGGGGCAGCCGGAAGAAGCCACCTCGCACCCAAGGGCGGTGACCATGAGGAGCCACCCCGAGCCCGAGGCCAAGGGCAACAGCTGGGAGGAACCACCCACACCCGAGGCCAGGGCCTGCATCTGGGAGGAGCATCACGAGGAGCAGTGGCTGCGCAGGCACAGGAGGGCCTAGAGGAGCTATCCCACGTTGAAGGTCAGGAACTGCAACGGTAAGGAGCTATCCCTCGTCCAAGGTAAGGAGCAGCCGCTGTGCTTTGCTGGAGCAGCTGTGAAGAAATACCCCATGCCCAAGGTAAGAGAAACCCAAGTATGATGGTAAGTGTTCTAAGGGGGCATCAGAGGGCAGACACACTGAAACCATACTCACAGAAAGCTAGTCAATCCAATCACATTAGGACCACAGCCTTGTCTAACTCAATGAAACCAAGGCATGCTTGTGGGGCAACCCAGGATGGGCGGGTTATGGTGGAGAGGTCTGACAGAGTGTGGTCCACTGGAGGAGGGAATGGCAAGCCACTTCAGTTTTCTTGCCTTGAGAGCCCCATGAACAGTATGAAAAGGCAAAATGATAGGATACTGAAAGAGGAACTCCCCAGGTCAGCAGGTGCCCAATATGCTCCTGGAGATCAGTGGAGAAATAACTCCTGAAAGAATGAAGAGATGGAGCCAAAGCAAAAACAATACCCAGTTGTGGATGTGACTGGTGAAAGAAGCAAGATCCAATGCTATAAAGCAATATAGCATAGGAACCAGGAATGTCAGGTCCATGAATCAAGGCAAATTGAAAGTGGTCAAACAGGAGATGGCAAGGGTGAACGTCGACATTCTAGGAATCAGTGAACTAAAATGGACTGGGATGGGTGAATTTAACTCAGATGACCATTTTATCTAATACTGCAGGCAGAAATCCCTCAGAAGAAATGGAGTAGCCATCATGGTCAACAAAAGAGTCTGAAATGCAGTACTTGGATGCAATCTCAAAAACTACAGATTGATCTCTGTTCGTCTCCAAGGCAAACCATTCAATATCACAGTTATCCAAGTCTATGCCCCAACCAGTAAAGCTGAAGAAGCTGAAGTTGAATGGTTTTATGAAGACCTACAAGATCTTTTAGAATGAACATCCAAAAAAGATCTCCTTTTCATTATAGGGGACGGGAATGCAAAAGTAGGAGGTCAAGAAACACCTGGTGTAACAGGCAAATTTGGCCTTGGAATGCGGAATGAAGCAGGGCAAAGACTAATCGAGTTTTGCCAAGAAAATGCACTAGTCATAGCAAACACTCTCTTCCAACAACACAAGAGAAGACTCTACACATGGACATCACCTAATGGTCCACACCAAAATCAGATTGATTTTATTCTTTGCAGATGAAGATGGAGAAGCTCTATACAGTCAACAAAAATAAGACAGGAGCTGACTGTGGCTCAAATCAGGAACTCGTTATTGCCAAATTCAGACTTAAATTGGAGAAAGTAGGGAAAACCGCTAGACCATTCAGGTATGACCTAAATTAAATCCCTTATGATTATACAATGGAAGTGAGAAATAGATTTAAGGACCTAGATCTGATAGATAGAGTGCCTGATGAACTATGGAATGAGGTTTGTGACATTGTACAGGAGACAAGGATCAAGACCATCCCCATGGAAAAGAAATGCAAAAAAGCAAAATGGCTATCTGGGGAGGCCTTACAAATAGCTGTGAAAAGAAGAGAGGCGAAAAACAAAGGAGAAAAGGGAAGATATAAGCATCTGAATGCAGAGTTCCAGAGAATAGCAAGAAGAGATGAGAAAGCCTTCTTCAGTGATCAATACAAAGAGTAGAGGAAAGCAACAAAATGGGAAAGACTAGAGATCTCTTCAAGAAAATTAGAGATACCAAGGGAACATTTCATGCAAAGATGGGCTCGATAAAGGTCAGAAATGGTATGGACATAACTGAAGCAGAAGATGTTAAGAAGAGTTGGTAAGAATACACGGAAGAACTGTACAGAAAAGATCTTCATGACCTAGATAATCATGATGATGTGATCCCTAATCTAGAGCCAGACATCTTGGAAAGTGAAGTCAAGTGGGCCTTAGAAAGAATCACTATGAGCAAAGCTAGTGGAGGTGATGGAATTCCAGTTGAGCTATTTCAAATCCTGAAAGATGATGCTGTGAAAGTGCTGCACTCAATATGCTAGCAAATTTGGAAAACTCAGCAGTGGCCACAGGACTCAAAAAGGTCAGTTTTCATTCCAATTCCAAAGAAAGGCAATGCCAAAGAATGCTCAAACTACCACACAATTGCACTCATCTCACATGCTAGTAAAGTAATGCTCAAAATTCTCCAAGCCAGGCTTCAGCAATACGTGAACCGTGAACTCCCTCTGTTCAAGCTGGTTTTAGAAAAGGCAGAGGAACCAGAGATCAAATTGCCAACATCTGCTGGATCATGAAAAAAGCAAGAGAGTTCCAGAAAAACATCTATTTCTGCTTTATTGACTATGCCAAAGCCTTTGACTATGTGGATCACTATAAACTGTGTAAAATTCTGAAAGAGATGGGAATACCAGACCACCTGACCTGCCTCTTGAGAAATCTATATGCAGGTCAGAAAGCAACAGTTAGAACTGGACATGGAAGAACAGACTGGTTCCAAATAGGAAGAGGATATGTCAAGGCTGTATATTGTCACCCTGCTTCTTTAACTTCTATGCAGAGTACATCATGAGAAACGCAGGACTGGAGGAAACACAAGCCGGAATCAAGATTGCCAGGAGTAATATCAATAACCTCAGATATGCAGATGACACCACCCTTATGGCAGAAAGTCAAGAGGAGCTAAAAAGCCTCTTGATGACAGTGAAAGAGGAGAGTGAAAAAGTTGGCTTAAAGCTCAACATTCAGAAAACTAAGATCATGGCATCTGGTCCCATCACTTCATGGGAAATAGATGGGGAAACAGTGGAAACAGTGTCAGACTTTATTTTGGGGGGCTTCAAAATCACTGCAGATGGTGATTGCAGCCATGAAATTAAAAGATGCTTACTACTTGGAAGAAAAGTTATGACCAACCTAGATAGTATATTCAAAAGCAGAGACATTACTTTTCCAACTAAGGTCTGTCTATTCAAGGCTATGGTTTTTCCAGTGGTCATGTATGGATGTGAGAGTTGGACTGCGAAGAAGGCTGAGTGCCAAAGAATTGATGTTTTTGAACTGTGGTGTTGGAGAAGACTCTTGAGAGTCCCTTGGACTGCAAGGAGATCCAACCAGTCCATTCTGAAAGAGATAAACCCTGGGATTTCTTTGGAAGGAATGATGCTAAAGCTGAAACTCCAGTACTTTGGCCACCTCATGAGAAGAGTTGACTCATTGGAAAAGACTCTGCTGCTGGGTTGGATTGGGGGCAGGAGGAGAAGGGGACGACTGAGAATGAGATGGCTGGATGGCATCACAGCCTCGATGGACGTGAATCTGAGTGAACTCCGGGAGCTGGTGATGGACACGGAGGCCTGGCGTACTGCGATTCATGGGGTCACAAAGAGTCGGACACGACTGAGCGAATGAACTGAACTGAACTGAACTGAAAGCCAGTGCTTGATGTTAGTTATTTTGAAGCAAACAGTGCCTTTGATTCTGCTCAAATCACACAATGAATAGTCCAGTGCTTTTCAAATCTCCCATAATTTTCTCCTTATCTTCCATTTTGCTGTTTTATTTATCATACAATCTGGTTACATTTTAAAAACTCCTTCTATTGTGAAATACTGTAAACTCTAACATACCTATGTGCTCTAAAAGTTTTTATGTACTGTGTGCTAATTTCTGATGAGGATCACTTAATTACCAATTTCTAGCAATGACTTTGAAGGTGTTAATGGATTTATGACCGATGTGAAACATATGCACAAATTCTAACATAACAGAATATAGTAAGTGTTATAATTTGTAAAAGTAAATATCACAAGGGTTCAGAAAAAGGAAAGCTCAGTTTCAACAGAGGGGTGTAAGACTTTGGGTAAAATTCAAGTTAGACCTTAAAATGAGGATGGTTTCTAATGTTGACAAAGGAAAGAGTTCCAGTAATGTAAAGGCTATTTGCATATATTAATACAAAATTACAGTAAAGGAAAAGGAGATGGCATAATTTTAGCCTCCAAAATGTGATTGAAGGTTAAGTATTTTAGGACAGTATTTTGAAGGCCATACAGTCTCTATCACAGATACATAACACTGTCAGTATAGCAAGAAAACAGCCATAGATAAAACATAATCAAATGGGCAAATATGTATAAATGAATTCCAATAAAACTTTGTTTATAAACACAGGCACTTGTTGAATTTGGCCCATGTGCTATAGTTTCCCACCTCCTGACCTAAATTATATAAAAGGACTTCCACACCATTATATAATTTTTAATGTATATGTACGAAGATACAGCTAAAGTCTGAATGGAGGTGGTGGATGGCACTTTGATAGTGACTCTTGCCTGAGAATAATATAAAAGGAACCATTTATTTTCATAAACCATTTGACAAAGATTCTCTCCTTGACCAAACTCTGACCAGGCCCCGCTGAATAATTTTTTCAACTAGACCTTGACTTCTGGGACTTGCATCTTTGTCCAGTTTTAGCAAGAATCTCGGAGAAGGCAACGGCAACCCACTCCAGTACTCTAGCCTGGAAAATCCCATGGACAGAGGAGCCTGATAGGCTGCAGTCCATGGGGTTTCTAAGAGTCGGGCACGACTGAGTGACTTCACTTTCACTTTTCACTCTTGTGCATTGGAGAAGGAAATGGCAACCCACTCCAATATTCTTGCCTGTAGAATCCCAGGGACAGAGGAGCCTAGTGGGATGCCATCTATGGGGACACACAGAGTCGGACATGACTGAAGTGATGGAGCAGCAGCAGCAGCAGCAAGAATCTAGCTAGACTTTGGTTAGGTTGGTTTAGCCATCATCACCTCTTACTCAACTGTTTCCTCATAGCAATTTTCCAAAGACTGACCCCATTCTGTTCTCTGGCTGTGTATTCCCGTTTTTCCTTGGTGTGTTCAAAGCCCAATTTATCTTCCCTCAATGCAAAACCTCTTGACCCTCCTACCTTGAATGAAGTCTGCCTTACTGTTCTTTAAGAAGTGAATGAAGAATTTTTTCTTTAACATATGTAAGTGATTAAAAATTATGAGTTTTTAAAGTTATATCCATAGAGATGAAAAATAATCTCTTAACAGATAAAACCAATCAAAGCTATGTTTTACTTATTATACTGTTAATAGCTATTAGTCTGAAACCAATTGATTTTTATTTTTAGACATCAGCTAAATTTTAATTGATTTTTAAAACTGAAATGGTATATCAAAATAACCCTTAAATAATTGTAGTACTTTCTAAAAAGGGAGAATCTGTGATTTTTATGGCAATGACTGTATTTGCGCTGTGTGACTTTTGCTGTGCATGTGTGCTAAGTCACATCATTCGTGTCTGACTCTTTGTGAGCTATGGACTGTAGCTAACCAGGCTCCTCTGTCCATGGGCTTCTCCAGGCAAGAATACTGGAATGGGTTGTTATGTACTCCTCTAAGAGATCTTCCTGGCCCATGGATTTAACCCATATCTCTTATGTCTCTTGCATTGACAGGCAGGTTCTTCACCACTAGAGCTACCTGGGATGCCTGTGGCTTATGCCATTGTTATTCAAAAAGCCAACTTCATTCTATTGTACAAAATCATTGTTCTTTCTTCTAAAACCATATATTGGTTGTTAAAGTCATGCAAATAATTCCCTAAGAAATGTAAACAAAATGTTTCACTTTTAGAATTTATGCATGCCTATCAGAGGGGCTTCTTAAGTGGTGCTGGTGGTAAAGAAATTTCCAGCCAATGAGGAGACATAGGAAAGACATGGTTCAATCTTTAGGTCAGGAAGATACCCTGGAGGAGAGCATGGCAACCCACTGAAGTATTCTTGCCTGGAGAATCCCATGGACAGAGAGGAGCTCGGTGGGCTACAGTCCATAGGGTCACAACGAGTTGGACACAACTGAAGTGACTTACTTAGCACAGCTGAGCACATACATATCTGAAATTGGATTCCAGTTTTAAGAATACAGTTTGGATATGTGCAGTTATGGATAGACATTTTGCTAATGCCATGTTTCTAATGTCTATAATCCATCCTGAGGGTTTTAGATGCTTATGCAAGTAGGGATGATCTTAATATAAATCCATACCTGTTTAAAATATATGAGAATGGCTTTACTCTAATCTTTTTGAAGCTATGACATGCCAATCAGCTTCTTGTGACAGATGCTTTGAAAGAAACCTATGAGGAGAAGTCCTTTTAAAACTGACTGTGTAGGAAGTAAGAAAGTGGGAGGCATTATGCTGTACCTTTTCAGGGTAGAGCATGGAAATTGTTCTTTCTTAACATGTATTTTATACTGATAAAGTACAAGATGTTACTTGATCATATATGTAGGAAAACCGAGTGCACAATAAATATATACCTGATCTTTTCTTCATTAGATATGATATCAAAGATATTTTTTCCCAATGTATCTGATTATTGGATGTTGGAACAAGAAGTTTGTTGCTTTAAAATATGGAAACTGAATTTTAGTCAAGTTAAATGACTTAGGAATCATATTAGATTAAAAAAAAAAGAAAGGTGTGAGTTTTCTTGATTCCAAGTTATATGCTCTGCTTCAGAGAATTAATTTTCCTCCTCATTCAGAGAACACTTACAGACACATCCAACAGAACTAGCATCCTTCTTTTCTGTTTTGAACCTTGCCAGTATAATATTGAGGGCTATTAAGCCTGAAACATGCATTATATAGTAATAATATCAAGGCTCTTTGTTTTCTTCAGCAGTAATCTGATTCTCTAGCTGTGATAAACTGCTTTGCCTTTGGCCTTCTAGTTTAGCCATTTAGGAATTGGATTATTGTCTCATAAAGCGGAGGGGGCATAGATATCATTGCTTAATTATAATCATTATTAAAAGTTCTGAATCATGCTATCATCAGGAAAAGGGCAACTGATGGTACTTGAATGACTGATTCACAAAGAACATTTCAGTTTATTTTTGTGTCAGGAAAAATAAAAGGATGTTTGGAGTGTAATATACAAAGTGGAACATGACCCCATGCTCTGGTTAAGAGCTCAAGGTTTTGAAACAGTTAGAACTATTTGAATTTCTACTACAACATTTACTCATATTTTACATATTTAACTGTAAAATATAAAGAAAATTTTGCATCTACTAATCTTTAGTTTCTGTGAAAATGAAATGAGATTATATATGTTTCATGTTTAACAGTGCTTGATATCTAGTAAGCACCCAACAAATTGTATCAAGTTAAAATAATATTCACAATAATGAAGATGGTGATCTTATCTTGAAATGTTCTTAAAATTCACTGCAAAATTCAAAGTCACTGTAGTCCCAGTCATGCTAATGTTTTTAACATATAAATATGCAACATTTGGGTTACAGTTATATCATGAAGTGCCTTATAGTTCAAGTTGACATACACAGATTCAGTGTACAAATTAGGAATTATGACAAATGTATTTATTCAGTAAATATTTCAGAAATGTTTACTTAGTGACAGGAAGAGTGTTAGGATAAATAAAACACAGTTCCCAAACTTAAGTAAACCATACAAGAATAATTATTAGTGCCGTGATGAGAATAAGATGAATAAGACACGTCTAAAATGTCAGTGACATTAAATTAAGGAGAGACATGTGGGTGATTTACTGTAAAAGAAACCAAGTATTGGAAGTGTTAAAGTTAAAAGGAAGCTATTGCTGGAACTTAGTTATTGGAGAAATTCTGATAGAGGAATCAGAGCTAGCCTTTAAAATTGAGAAAAATTTCAACAAGTAAAGAATGAAAAGCCTTTCAGATTGATTAGTAATAAGCAAATGTAAAGAGATAAAATTTTGTAAGTTTACAATTTCTGTATTATGTAAATTCAAGCAGAAATTGCAAACATTGAGTTACATTAGAAATAGTAAAATATAAATCAGCTTCCCCAGTGGCTCAGAAGTAAAGAGTCCCCCTGAAGTACAGGATACATAGGAGACGCGGATTTGACCCCTGGGTCAAGAAAATCTCCTGGAAGAGAAAAAGACAACCCACTCCAGTGTTCTTGTCTGGAGAATCTCGTGGACAGAGGAGCCTGGTAGGCTACAGTCCATACAGTCACAAAGACTGGGACATGATTGAGCAACTGAGCACAGCACAGCAAAATTTAAGTTATAAATAGATAAAAGTTACAATGAAAAAGGATATGAATTAAAAAGTAGTACATAAATGGAAAAGAGAAAATCAAGAATTAAAGGTATACATGTTCAAGAGAACTTTATAAGAATGAGACATTGATTGTATCAGAAGCATACAAAACAGAGGCATGTCAAAATATGCCTGTGTTCCAAATCCATATAGCAGTTGGGAGAATAGTGCAGCATCATTAATCAAAATATAGAAGAATAAAGGTGGTATGTGTGTTATAGGACAAAGTGACACATTTTAATTCAGAAATCATGAACATCAAACACCAATAAGATTCTAAGAAGACATGAAAAACAGGTGCAGAATAAAGACATAAGTTTTATGCTCCACATGACGTAGGAAAACTAAATAAAATTATATTTTGTGAATGTTGAGATAAACAAAGGAAGGCACAAACTGGGAAATATCCTATTGATTAGAGAAAGAAGAAGAGGGATATGAAAGTCAGAAATAATCAGAAAACCAGGATAGCATGAAGTCTCAAAAATTTCAGATAAAAAAATCCAAGAAGAGAAGATAGTAATTCTAGAAAGGTGAGAAATGAGAAAATATGTGATAATTAGGAAGACATTTGTGACTTTTAGAGAAGTGATTCAAGTCAAATAAGGTAGAATATATGTGAAACACTAGTGAGTGAGTGAGAGGGGTAAGACAGAAGATTCAGTGATGATAAACTCTTTTTTTCAGAAATGTGGTCATGCAATGTAGTGAATGTTTGTTTTATTTTGTTTCAAAGTTAGAGGACATCTTTAGCCCAAAGTAAACTGAAGTTTAATAAAAATAAATAATGACGGTGGAACCAATTCATAGAGAAGGCAGGAAAAAATTCAATAATGAAAATAGTTCTACAAGCATTCATTGAGTACCTAGTAGGTTTCAGAGACCGTGCTACATGCTGAATGTATAAATCTATGCTGAGTATACAATCTACTTGAAGAAAAATGCAAAAAATAATTATAGTATAATATGCATCTTAAATATACACTCACATATATATGCATGTAATTATTATATATGCACATATATAATTATGTATATTATATATATACAATTGGTATATTATATATATATATATATGATGAATATATGTATAATGAATACCAAAAAGAAATTGTGTCTATATCTACCTAAGTAGAGGGGAAACTTCACAAGGAAGACTTCCAGATGAGGCTGCAGTTAAACTAAGCCACAGAGGATAAATAAATAGATATATTCATGAGTTACAGGTAAGAACAGAGTTAATCTAAGTAGAAGCAAGAGCTAGTAGCTTCAGGTAGTGATGGAAAAGGCAATTTGAGAAGCTCTACATTTTCTAATAGTGTTTGCTATGTTAAACAGGAATTGTCAAGTTTTTTTTAATACATTTTAGATGTATAATTGTCAAACAAAATTATAAGTGTACAGTATAATTATCTGATATATATTTACATTTTGAGAGAATTCATACAATCAAGTTAACTAATACATCATCGCTTCATATAGTTAATTTTTTAAATTATTAAAACCCTTAAGATCTCCTCTCAACAAGTCTCCTGTATCTTATATAGTATTACAAGTCATAACACAATGCTATATGTTAGGTCATCAAAACTTATCTGATAATTGAAAGTTTGTACCCTTTACCAACAACTCCCTATTTCCTACACTCCCCAGATAAAACTACAATATAATCCAGAAATCCTACTTATGATTATAGATCCAAAAGAAATAAAATCACCATGTTCATTTCAGTTCAGTCGCTTTTTGTGACCGACTCTTTGTGACGCCATGGACTGCAGCATGCCAGGCTTCCCTGTCCATTACCAACTCCCAGAGCTTACTCAAACTCATGTCGAGTGGGTCAGTGATGCCATCCAAACATCTCATCCTTTGTCATTGCCTTCAGTCTTTCCCTGCATCAGCGTCTTTTCTAATGAGTCAGGTCTTTGCATCAGGTGACCAGAGTATTGAAGCTTCAGCTTCAGCATCAGTCCTTCCAATAAATATGCAGGACTGTTTTCCTTTAAGATTGACTGGTTTGATCTCCTTGTTGCCCAAGGAACTCTCCGTACTCCCACGTTATTTGAAGCATTATTCATGACAGCCACGTTGTTTCATGGAAATAACCTTTGTATTCAATAGCATGTGAGTGGATACAGACAATGTGATAGGTACACACACTTGTATACAATGGGATATCACTCCATCTTGAAAAAAAGAAGGAAATCTGGAGGGCATTAGATGGAGAAAAACAAATACTGCTTGGCATCACTTGCGTATGGAACACCCACATACATATATAAGAATGGAGTAGAATGACGGTTGACAGGGCTGGGGAGTAGAGAAAATAGGGAGATGTTGCTTTTTGGTTTCGTTTTTTGCTCAGAGGCATAGAATGCTCAGTTAACTCGGGGCGTATATTAGAATTCAAAACCAACAGTATTTAGTAAGGGAATGATTCAGCTAAATTATAAACACTTGAAAGAGCTTTAGAAATTCTTAAAATGTGTTCTACAAACCCACAGTAACCTGGATGAAGCTTACATTAGCAAAACTAATGTGAAGAGATTAAATTTGCTAAATCTAGTTGAGTCTCTTTATTTTGAGATAAATATTCAGAATTTTCAAAATAATCAATTTCATGAAATTATTTACAGAAATTTTATGTAATTGTGGATCAGGAACACACACTTTTTTTTTTTCTGCTAAGAGCTACATTTCTGGATTTTATTTTGAGTGGTTAGACAATGGCAATTGATTGTATAGCATTTATATTTAAGACACTTTATTCTGAGGAAGCTAAACACTCTTCACTAAGTTGGTCTCATTTGGGCTCAGTGAAGCCACTTATATCTGTAAACTCATGTACCTGCTCAACTGTCTAGGGAATCTCTCTACAGTTTTCATGAAATGCATTTATGACAGATTACTAAGAAATATGTTTATCTTCCAACAAATATAGAACTAGGTAAATCTTCCAAGAAATTTAGCTTATTTCTTATGTGATTCTGTTGTTCATTTTGTGAAAGATTTAACCAAGAAGGATTTTTTTTTTTTTTTTGTCCTAGCAAGGTAATTTTCTTCCCAACTTTGTTATTGTTCAGTTGCTTAGTTGTGTCTAACGCTTTGCAACCTCATGGACTATAGCATGTCAGGATTCCCTATCCTTAACTATCTCCTGGAGTTTTCTCAAACTCATGCCCACTGGATCAGTAATGCCATCCAATATATAATCCTCTGTTACCTCCTTTTCCTCTTGACCTCAGTCTTTTGAAGCATCAAGGTCTTTTCCAATGATTTGGCTATTCGCATCAGGTGACCAAAGTATTGGAACTTCACCTTCAGCATCAGTCCTTCCAATGAATATTCAGGGCTGGTTTCCTTTAGGATTGACTGGTTTGATCTCCTTGCTGTCTAAGGGATTCTCAAGAGTCTTTTCCAGCACCACAGATCTAATGGATCAATTCTTCAGTGATCAACCATCTTTATAGTCCAACTCTCACACCCATACATGACTACTGGAAAAACCATAGCTTTGACTATGTAGACCTTTGTGGGCAAAGTGATGTTTCTGCTTTTTATATGCTGTCTATGTTTGTCATACCTTTCCTTCCAAGGAGTAAGCATCTTTTAATATTATGGCTGCAGTTACCATCCACAGTGATTTTGGAGCTCAAGAAAATATCTGTCATTGTTTCCATTTTTCCCTATCTATTTGCCATGAAATGAGGGGACCAGATTCCATGATCTTAGATTTTTGAATGTTGATTTTTAAGCCCGTCTTTTCACTCTCCTTTTTTGCCTTCATCAAGAGGCTCTTTAGTTCCTCTTTGCTGTCATTAGGATAGTATCATCTGCATATCTGAAGTTGAAATTTCTTCCAGCAATCTTTTTTCCAGCTTATCTTCATCCATCCCACCATTTCACATGATGTGCTGTACATATAAGTTAAATAAGCAGGATGATGATATACAGCTTTGATGTACTCCTTTCCCAATTTTGAACCCGTCCATTATTCCATGTCAGGTAATTTTCTTTTCCCCACTCTAGAAAGTACCTGATTTCTTGTATGCTGTCTTTTCTACAATAGTTCCTTCATTTTCCCAGATACTGTATTTATACCATTTCTGTGGTCCTAGCTATGGAAATGTGAATTTGCCTAGATTTCAGAAGTGATGATGTTTAAGAAATATTGAACGTTTAAAAATATCTACCGCCTGATCCTCAGGGAATAGTACCTATTCCCAATTGTACCTACTAGTAATCTTTGTGTCTCGCCTCACCCTCAATCTTCCACTCACAGAACCAGAGTCAAGGGTTATAGCTCTACTGGCTTTTGGTAAGAAAAAACACCTATTAGGCTAAACTCAACCTAAGAATTATGTTACCTATATGAAAAGGATGAATGATAACCTTACAATATTATTATCAAAGGGAAGTGTTTGAGTCTTAAATAATATACATGACATGCTTTACTTTTAAATGTGTAAGCTTCCCTGGTGGGTCAGAGAGTAAAGAATCTGCCCACATGTGGGAGACCCAGGTTTGGTCCCTGAATTTGGAAGATCCCCAGGAGAAGGAAATGCCCATCCACTCCAGTGTTTTTGCCTGGACAATTCCATGGACAGAGGAACCTGGCAGGTTACAATCCATGGGATCACAAGGAGTTGGACATGACTAAATGACTTTCACTTTCACATCATTATATTGATAGAGTTTTGTGGTGGCATTTGATTAGTCTAGTATTTTATATAATTGTATGATTGAGTTAAAAATATGCTATCTCTGGTTGCTCCATGATTATCTGTATATTTTGTTTCATTTGTAAATGGTGCTTACTCATTCTGAAATATTGCATTCATAATACAACACTGTTTTAGACACTGGCAATACAGTGATCATTAAGAAATCAGTTCAGTTCAGTTCATTTGCTCAGTTGTGTCTGACTCTTTGCTCCCCATGAACCGCAGCATGCCAGGCCTCCCTGTCCACCACCAACTGCCAGAGTCTACCCAAACCCATGTCCATGGAGTCGGCGATGCCATCCAACCATCTCATCCTCTGTTGTCCCTTTCTCCTGCCCTCAATCTTTCCCTGGATCAGGGCCTTTTCAAATGAGTCAACGCTTCACAACAGGTGGCCAAAGTATTGGAGTTTCAGCTTCAGCATCAGTTTTTCCAAAGAATACCCAAGACGGATCTCCTTTAGAATGGACTGGTTGGATCTTCTTGCAGTCCAAGGGACTCTCAAGAGTCTTCTCCAACACCACAGTTCATAAGCATCAATTCTTCAGTGCTCAGCTTTCTTTACAGTCCAACTCTCACATCCGTACATGACTACTGGAAAAACCATAGCCTTCACTAGAAAGAACTTTGTTGACAAAGTAATGTCTCTGCTTTTTAATATGATATCTAGGTTGGTCATAACTTTCCCTCCAGGGAGTAAGCATGTTTTAATTTCATGGCTGCAATCACCATCTGCAGTGATTTTAGAGCCCCCCAAAATAGTCAGCCACTGTTTCCACTGTTTCCTCATCTGTTTCCCAAGAAGTGATGGGACCAGATGCCATGATTTTCGTTTTCTGAATGTTGAGCTTTAAGCCAACTTTTTCACTCTCCTCTTTCACTTTCATCAAGAGGTTTTTTAGTTCCTCTTCAGTTTCTGCCATAAGGGTGGTGTCATCCACATATCTGAGGTTATTGATATTTCTCCCGGCAATCTTGATTCCAGCTTGTGCTTCTTCCAGCCCAGTGTTTCTCATGTTGTACTCTGGATATTAGTTCAATAAGCAGGGTGACAATATACAGCCTTCAGTCCAGTTCAGTTGCTCAGTTGTGTCCGACTCTTTGCGACCCCATGAATCGCAGCACGCTGGGTCTCCCTGTCCATCACCAACTCCTGGAGTTCACTCAGACTCACGTCCATTGAGTCAGTAATGCCATCCAGCCATCTCATCCTCGCTTGTCCCCTTTTCCTCCTGCCCCCAGTGCATCCCAGCATCAAAGTATTTTCCAGTGAGTCAACTCTTTGCATGAAGTGGCCAAAGTACTGGAGTTTCAGCTTTAACATCATTCCTTCCAAAGAAATCCCAGGGTTGATCTCTTTCAGAATGGACTGGTTGGATCTCCTTGCAGTCTAAGACATGACCATGCATCCATACATGACCACAGGAAAAACCATAGCCTTGACTAGACGGACTTTAGTCGGCAAAGTAATGTCTCTGCTTTTGAATATACTATCTAGGTTGGTCATAACTTTTCTTTCAAGGAGTAAGCGTCTTTTAATTCCATGACTGCAATCACCATCTGCAGTGATTTTGGAGGCCCAAAAAATAAAGTCTGACACTGTTTCCCCTTTTCCTATTTGGAACCACTCTGTTATCCCATGTGCAGTTGTAACTGTTGCTTCCTGACCTGCATATACATTTCTCAAGAGGCAGGTCAGGTGCTCTGGTAATTTCAATCTCCTTCAGAATTTTCCAGTTTGTTTTGATCCATACAGTCTCAAATTTCCTTAGGCATACACATTAGCCTAGTATAGCAGAGGCAATGCTGTGTTTTCCCCAATTCTGTGATTTTCTCCTTGTAATTATCTTTGGATCATGTGATGAAGTTACGGCCAAATTGTATTGGTCAATATAATATACCACATCCAACCCCATCCCTAAAATGCTGCTTGATACTTAATATCCTGTCATCTTTTCCACATAGGTCTTGAAAGCCACATGATGATGATGGCAGTTTTATAAACTGGAAGTGTTCTGGATCCCAGCATCTCCAATTAGAAGAAAAATTTCAGGCATATACTGTGATGTCAATGGGAGACAACACACACACACAAAAAAAATCATTTTAAGCCTTCGAGAATGGGGTTTGAGTTGTACAGGAGTTAGAAAATACTGACTAACATAAATAATATGGTTAAAGGATGACACTAAGTCTTCTTTTACAATATAGTAAGATTTAAAGTTCAAGGACTGCTTC
This sequence comes from Ovis canadensis, assembly GCF_042477335.2. Taxonomy (NCBI): domain Eukaryota; kingdom Metazoa; phylum Chordata; class Mammalia; order Artiodactyla; family Bovidae; genus Ovis; species Ovis canadensis. The sequence goes on along the minus strand of NC_091246.1, from coordinate 79,774,935 downwards.
CAATAATGGTAAGATAAAAATGAAAGTGAAGTTATTCAGTCGTGTCTGACTCTGCGACCCCATGGACTGTACCCTACCAGGCTTCTCCATCCATGGGATTTTCCAGGCAAGAGTACTGGAGTGGCTTGCCATTTCCTTCTCCAGGGGATCTTCCCGACCCAGGGATCGAACCCGGGTCTCCCTTATTGTAGGCAGACGCTTTTACCATCTGAGCCACCAGTAAAGTCTAATGTAAGATATGTATTATACAAAAAGGGGAAATTAATACAATGAGTGGCCATGACCTCTTTAGGTAGCTAACCTTAAACAGGTTATATTTCACTCTTACATTTACTTGGTTTTTATTCCAATGGGAAATAAGATGCTGCATCGAACCATAAATGGATAGCCTCCTTGGGAGTCTTCTCGTTCCATGGATGCCTACCCTGAAAATATGAAAAGGTTTTATAGAAGGTGACTGTGAATGGATGTCATCAGGCCTCTTGTATATTAAATCACAATATTCTGATTATACAGAGAGAAGAGATGTAGACATGTGAACACATTTTTATTGGTGTTTTTCTAAGCAGACTGTGAATTTTTACCCTGCAAAATATAGTAATGAAACTTTCATTCTGCAAGGAAAGAAAGAAACTGATGTTTATACATCTATACATATAGGTTTATAATGTGTGTGCAATTATGTTATTTACATACATTATAGATATAAGACTTAAAGAACCTTACAATTTATTATTCCCACTGAAGAGGAAATAATAGGTTAAAGAGGCTAAATAATTTACTCAAGATTACATAATTTGGATGTTAGATTTAAAACCAAAGTGATTGGGGGCAGTCCTAAGATAGCAGAGGAATAGGACGGGGAGACCACTTTCTCCCCCACAAATTCATCAAAAGAAAATTTCAACACTGAGTAAATTCTACAAAACAACTTCTGAATGCTGGCAGAGGACATCAGGCATCCAGAAAAGCAGATTATTGTCTTCAAAAACAGGTAGGAAAAAATATAAAAGATGAAAAAAGAGACAAAGGAGGTAGGGAGGGAGCTCCGTCCTGGGAAGGGAGTCCTGTCCTGGGAAGGGAGTCTTAAAAAGAGAGAAGTTTCCAAACACCAGGAAATACTCTCGCTGCCGAGTCTGTGGCGAGCCTTGGAAGCACAGAGGGCAACATAACAGGGAAGAAAAATAAATAAATAATTAAAACAAACAGATTATGAGCCCAACGGTAACTCCCCCAGCGAAGAAGCAGCGCAGATGCCTGAATCCACCACTAGCAAGTCGGGGCTAGGAAGGGAGGCACGGGCTATAGTGCTTTATAAGAATCAGGCCAGAATGCCACGAGTGTAACCAGAGCAAACTAATTTGGGCTGGCATACTAGACTGTGGGACAGCTACCACACAAAAAGCTCTAACATAAGACACTGCCACTACCATGCACAGAACAAAGGACGGAACAGAAATAGCTGGCTGCTGACCATCCCCCTCCTGTGACAGCCAGCCAGAGCCAGAAGGGCTGGAAGGGGGCAATTGCAGCCCCGGAGAGACTTTACCTGCCAAACTGCAAGCAGGCTTCTTTGCTAAGACTTCTTGGGGTCCTGGACAGTCACCATCCGCCTGACAAGGGGCACCAGCAGTACATCCAGAAAACTGAGCAGCAGGGTGGGAAGGATGATAGGTTGCAGCGACCGCGCTCACCAAACACCTGAGCTACTCAGTCCTGGGAAGGGCACAAAACGCAGGCTCAACCAAATCTACACCTCTGAGGGCTACCTGACAGCCAAGCCTGAGCGACTTAGACCAGGAAGGTGCATGGAGCCCAGGGCCGGCCTCAGACAGTTCCCGGCAGAGCAATGTAGAGCCTGAGTGGTGTGCGCCGTGTGCAGGGGCACTCCCAGCATGGCTGAGACACTGCAAGCACAAGCCAATGTTATTTGTTTGCAGCATCCCTACCTTCCCACAGCGCAACTGAACAAGTGAGCCTAAGAAAAAAAAAGTGTTCACCACTGCCCCCCTTTTGTCAGGGTGGAAATCAGACACTGAAGAGACCAGCAAACAGAAGAAGATAAACAGAGGGAACTGCCTTGGAAGTGACCCCACACTGCCCACAACACCAGAGAAAGTCTAAGATATATCTTTACTATTTTTACAATCATTCTCTTTTTGTTGTTGTTGTTGATGTTGTTGTTTGATTGTTTTTTCTTCTTTTTTTAACATTTAAAAATATTAAAGTCCTCTATTTATCCTCTAATTTTATTTTTTATAATCTGCTATTAATTTTCAAAAAAGACCCTTTTTTAAAGCAAATGCCATATATATATATATATATATATATATATATTTGTAGTAGTTGTTGTTGTTTTTTAATAATTTTCATGACTTTGTTTTTCTTCTTCTTCTTTTCTTTAATATTGTATTTTTGAAAATCCAACCTCTACTCTAGATTTTTAATCTTTGCTTTTCGGTATTTGTTGTCAAATTTGTACATTTAAAAACCCAGTCTTCAGTATTCAATTTTACCTGAGAGTGAGATTACTGGCTTGACCACTCTCTCCTCCTTTGAACTCTGCTTTTTCTCCACCAGGTTGTCTCTGTCTCCTCCCTCCACCTTCTCTTCTCTAACCAATTCTGTGAATCTCTGTTTGTTCCTGACGATGGAGAACACTTAGCGAACTGTTTACTGGCTGGATCTGTCTCTCTCCTTTTCATTTCCCTCTTTTATCCTCCTGGCCACCTCTGTCTAATTCCTCCCTCTCCTCTTCCCTGTATAACTCCATGAACATCTCCGAGTGGTCCAGACTGAGGAGTGCACATAAGGAAGTGATTACTGGCTAACTTGCTCTCTCCTCTTTTGATCCTACCTCATCTCATTCCAGTCACCTCTAACTACCCCCTCCCTCTTCTCTTCTCCATGTAACTCAGTGAACCTCTCTGGGTGCCCCTCAATGTGGAGAAACTTTTCATCTTTAACCTAGATGTTTTATCATCAGCGCTGTATGCATGGAGAAGTCTTGAGGCTACTGTAAAAATAAAACTGAAAACCAGAAGCAGGAGGCTTAAGTCCAAATCCTGAGAACATCAGAGAACACCTCAATCCAGGGAACATTAATCAATAGGAGCTCATCAAACGCCTCCATACCTACACTGAAACCAAGCACCACCCAAGGGCCAACAATTTCCAAAGCAAGACATATCACGTAAATTCTCCAGCAATACAGGAACACACCCCTGAGCTTCAATATACACGCAGCTCAAAGTTACTCCAAAACCATAGACATCTCATAACTCATTACTGGACACTTCATTGAACTCCAGAGAGAAGAAATCCAGCTCCACCCAAAAGAACTCTGACACAAGCTTCCCTAACCAAGAAACCTTGACAAGCCACTGATACAACCCCACTCACAGTGAGGAAACTCCATAAAAAAGAGAACTCCACAAATTCCCAAAATATAGAAAGGCCACCCCAAACGTGGCAATATAATTAAGATGAAGAGACAGAGGAATACCCAGCAGGTAAAGAAACAGGAGAAATGCCCATCAAACCAAACAAAAGACAAAAACATAGGGAATCTACCTGAGAAAGAATTCAAAATAATGATAGTGAAAATGATCCAAAATCTTGAAATCAAAATGGAATCACAGATAAATAGCCTGGAGACAAGGACTGAGAAGATACAAGAAAGGTTTATCAAGGACCTAGAAGAAATAAAAACAGTCAATATATAATGAATAACGCAATAAATGAGATCAGAAACACTCTGGAGGCAACAAATAGTAGAATATCAGAGGCAGAAGATAGGATTAGTGAAATAGAATGGTAAAAATAAATGAATCAGAGGGGAAAAAAGAAAAATGAATTAAAAGAAATGAGGACAATCTCAGAAACCTCCAGGACAATATGAAACACTCCAACATTTGAATTATAGGAGTCCCAGAAGAAGAAGACAAAAAGAAAGACCATGAGAAAATACTTGAGGAGATAATGGTTGAAAACTTCCCTAAAATGGGGAAGGAAATTATCACCCAAGTCCAAGAAACCCAGAGAGTTCCAAACAGGATAAACCCAAGATGAAACACCCCAAGACACATATTAATCAAATTAACTAAGGTCAAACACAAAGAACAAATATTAAAAGCAGCAAAGGAAAAACAACAAATAACACACAAGGGGATCCCCATAAGGATAACTGCAGATCTTTCAATAGAAACGCTTCAGGCCAAGCGGAATGGCAAGACATGCTTAAAGTGATGAAAGAAAATAACCTACAGCCCAGATTACTGTACCCAGCAAGGATTTCATTCAAATATGAAGGAGAAATCAAAAGCTTTCCAGACAAGCAAAAGCTGAGAGAATTCAGCACCACCAAACCAGCTCTCCAACAAATGCTAAAGGATATTCTCTAGACAGGAAACAGAAAAAAGGGTGTATAAACCCGAACCCAAAACAATAAAGTAAATGGTAACAGGATCATACTTATCAATAATTACCTTAAATGTAAATGGGTTGAATGCCCCAACCAAAAGGCAAAGACTGGCTGAATGGATACAAAAACAAGACCCCTATATATGCTGTCTACAAGAGACCCACCTCAAAACAAGGGGTACATACACACTGAAAGTGAAGGGCTGGAAAAAGTTATTCCATGCAAATAGAGACCAAAAGAAAGCAGAAGTAGCAATACTCATATCAGATAAAATAGACTTTAAAACAAAGGCTGTGAAAAGAGACAAAGAAGGCCACTACATAATGGTTAAAGGATCAATCCAAGAAGAAGATATAACAATTATAAATATACATGCACCCAACATAGGAGCACCGCAATATGTAAGACAAATGCTAACAAGTATGAAAGGGGAAATTAACAATAACACAATAATAGTGGGATAATTTAATACCCCACTCACACCTATGAACAGATCAACTAAACAGAAAATTAACAAAGAAACACAAACTTTAAATGATGCAATAGACCAGTTAGACCTAATTGATATCTATAGGACATTTCACACCAAAACAATGAATTTCACCTTTTTCTCAAGTGCTCACGGAACCTTCTCCAGGATAGATCACATCCTGGGCCATAAATCTAACCTTGATAAATTCAAAATAATTGAAATCATTCCAAGCAGCTTTTCTGACCATAATGCATTAAGATTAGATCTCAATTACAGCAGAAAAACTATTAAATATTCCAACATATTGAGGCTGAAAAACATGCTCTTGAATAACCAACAAATCACAGAAGAAATCAAAAAAGAAATCAAAATATGCATAGAAATGAATGAAAATCAGAACACAACAACCCAAAACCTGTGGGACACTGTAAAAGCAGTGCTAAGAGGGAAGTTCATAGCAATACAGGCATGCTTCAAGAAAAAAGAATAAAGTCAAATAAATAACCTAACTCTACACCTAAAGCAACTAGAAAAGGAAGAAATGGAGAATCCCAGAGTTAGTAGGAAAGAAATCTTAAAAGTTACAGGAGAAATAAATGGAAAAGAAACAAAAGAGACCATAGCAAACATCAACAAAGTCAAAAGCTGGTTCTTTGAAAAGAGAAATAAAATTGACAAACTGTTAGCCAGATTCACCAAGAAACAAAGGGAGAAAAATCAAATCAATAAAATTAGAAATGAAAATGGAGAGATCACAACAGACAACACAGAAATACAAAGGAGCATAAGAGACTACTATCAGTAATTATATGCCAATGAAATGGACAACGTAGAAGAAATGGACAAATTCTTAGAAAAGTACAACTTTCCAAAACTGAACCAGGAAGAAATAGAAAATCTTAAAAGACCCATCATAAGCATGGAAATTGAAACTGTAATCAGAAATCTTCCAGCAAACAAAAGCCCAGGTCCAGACGGCTTCACAGCTGAATTCTACCAACAATTTAGAGAAGAGCTAACACCTATCCTACTCAAAGTCTTCCAGAAAATTGCAGAGAAAGGTAAACTTCCAAACTCATTCTATGAGGCCACCATCACCCTAATACCAAAGCCTGACAAAGATGCCACAAAAAGAGAAAACTACAGGCCAATATCACTGATGAACATAGATGCAAAAATCCTTCACAAAATTCTAGCAATCAGAATCCAACAACACATTAAAAAGATCATATGCCATGACTAAGTGGGCTTTATCCCAGGGATGCAAGGATTATTCAATATCCGCAAATCAATCAACGTAATTCACCGCATTAAAAAATTGAAAAATAAAAGACATATGATGATCTCAATAGATGCAGAGAAGGCCTTTGACAAAATTCAACATCCATTTATGATAAAAACTCTCCAGAAAGCAGAAATAGAAGGAACATACCTCAACATAATAAAAGCTATATATGACAAACCCACAGCAAACATTATCCTCAATGGTGAAAAATTGAAAGCATTTCCCCTAAAGTCAGGAACAAGACAAGAGTGTCCACTTTCACTGCTACTATTCAACATAGTTCTGGAAGTTTTGGCCACAACAATCAGAGCAGAAAAAGAAATAAAAGGAGTCCAAATTGGAAAAGAAGTAAAACTCTCACTGTTTGCAAATGGCATGATCCTCTACATAGAAAACCCTAAAGACTCCACCAGAAAATTACTAAAGCTAATCAATGAATATAGTAAAGTTATAAGATATAAAATCAACACACAGAAATCCCTTGCATTCCTGTACACTAATAATGTGAAATTAGAAAAAGAAATTAAGGAAACAATTCCATTCACCATTGCAAAGAAAAGAATAAAATACCTAGGAATATATCTACCTAAAGAAACTAAAGACCTATATATAGAAAACTATAAAACACTGATGAAAGAAATCAAAGAGGACACTAATAGATGGAGAAATATACCATGTTCATGGATTGGAAGAACCAGTATAGTGAAAATGAGTATACAACCCAAAGCAATCTATAGATTCAATGCAATCCCTATCAAGCTACCAGGAGTATTTTTCACAGAGCTAGAACAAATAATTTCATGATTTGTATGGAAATACACAAAACCTAGAATAGCCAAAACAATCTTGAGAAAGAAGAATGGAACTGGAGGAATCAACCTGCCTGACTTCAGGCTCTACTACAAAGCCACAGTCATCAAGACAGTATGGTACTGGCACAAAGACAGAAATATAGACCAATGGAACAAAACAGAAAGCCAAGAGATAAATCCACACGCCTTTGGACACCTTATCTTTGACACAGGAGGCAAGAATATACAATGGATTAAAAACAACCTCTTTAACAAGTGGTGCTGGGAAAACTGATCAACCGCTTGTAAAGGAATGATACTAGATCACTTTCTAACACCATACACAAAAATAAACTCAAAATGAATTAATGATCTAAATGTAAGACCAGAAACTATAAAACTCCTAGAGGAGAACATAGGCAAAACACTCTCTGACATAAATCACAGCAGGATCCTCTATGATCCACCTCCCAGAATACTGGAAATAAAAGCAAAAATGAACAAATGGGACCTAATTGAAATTAAAAGCTTCTGCACAACAAAGGAAACTATAAGCAAGGTGAAAAGACAGTCTGCTGAATGGGAGAAAATAATAGCAACTGAAGCAACTGACAAACAACTAATCTCAAAAATATACAAACAACTTATGCAGCTCAATTCCAGAAAAATAAATGACCCAATCAAAAAATGGGCCAAAGAACTAAATAGACATTTCTCAAAAGAAGACATACAGTTGGCTAACAAACACATGAAAAGATGCTCAACATCACTCATTATCAGGGAAACGCAAATCAAAACCACAATGAGGTACCATTTCACACCAGTCAGAATGGCAGCGATCCAAATGTCTATAAGCAATAAATGGGGGAGAGGGTGTGGAGAAAAGGGAGCCCTCTTACACTTTTGGTGGGAATGCAAACTAGTACAGCCACTATGGAGAATAGTGTGGAGATTCCTTAAAAAATTGCAAATAGAACTGCCTTATGACCCAGCAATCCCACTGCTGGGCATACACACCAAGGAAACCAGAATTGAAAGAGACACATGTACCCCAATGCTCATCGCAGTACTGTTTATAATAGCCAGGACATGGAAACAACCTAGATGTCCATCAGCAGATGAATGGATAAGAAAGCTGTGGAACATATACACAATGGAGTATTACTCAGCCATTAAAAATAATACATTTAAATCAGTTCTAATGAGATGGATGAAACTGGAGCCGATTATACAGAGTGAAGTAAGCCAGAAAGAAAAACTCCAATACAGTATAACACATATATATGGAATTTAGAAAGATGGTAATGATAACCCTGTGTGTGAGACAGCAAAAGAGACACAGATGTTTAGAACGGACTTTTGGACTCTGTGGGAGAGGGAGAGGGTGGGATGATTTGGGAGAATGGCATTGAAACATGTATACTATCATGTAAGAAACAAATCGCCAGTCTATATTTGATACAGGATACAAGATGCTTGGGGCTGGTGCACGGGGATGATCCAGAGAGACCATATGGGTTGGGAGGTGGGAAGGGAGTTCAGGATTGGGAACTCATGTACACCCGTGGCTGATCCATGTCAATGTATGGTAAAACCAATACAGTATTGGAAAGCAAATAAAGTAAAAATAAAAATTAAAAAAAAATAAAACCAAAGTGATCTGAATTTCAATCTCATGAATTTCTTATTGTACCACTACTCCTTAGCAGTGTCAAGCAACCTTTGAAATTCTCATAAACAGTGAGATCATTTTGCTATACATGTGGATGTAATGCCTCTGCCTGTACTTTGTTCACTGAACTATTTTAAATTTTAGGTAGTAAGTTTGTAGGTACAAGAGGTAAATTCTACTTAAATAGTTTTCTTATTATTAAAGAAATTAATAAATGCTGATTGATCTTTGTGTTTAATTCTCTATTGAATAGTCAGAACACTGATCTACAATTTAACAATATTTGATACAAAGAATTGGTGCAAGAATTTCAAAATTGACAAAAATTTTTAGTTTGTTTTGCCTGCATATTTATTTTGAAATAATTATTTGATTTGCCAATTACAGATATATTACAGATATGCCGCATTGTTTTCAATAAAATTTTTCCTAGTGTTTACAAGCTTCTAAGCCAGGCTTCAGCAATACATGAACCGTGAATTTCCAGATGTTCAACCTGGTTTTAGAAAAGGCAAAGGAACCAGAGATCAAATTGCCAACATCTGCTGGATCATTGAAAAAGCAAGAGAGTTCCAGAAAAACATATTTTCTGCTTTCTTGACTATGCCAAAGCCTTTGACTGTGTGGATCACAAGAAACTGTGGGAAATTCTGAAAGACATGGGAATTCCAGACCACCTGACCTGCCTCTCGAGAAACCTATATGCAGGTCAGGAAGCAACAGTTAGAACTGGACATGGAACAACAGACTGGTTTCAAACAGGAAAAGGAGTACGTCAAGGCTGTATATTGTCACCCTGCTTATTGAATTTATATCCAGAGTACATCATGAGAAACACTGGGCTGGAAGAAGCACAAGCTGGAATCAACGTTGCTGGGAGATATATCAATAACCTTAGATATGCAGATGACACCACCCTTATGGCAGAAACTGAAGAGGAGCTAAAAAGCTTCTTGATGAAAGTGAAAGAGGAGAGTGAAAAAGTTGGCTTAAAGCTCAACTTTCAGAAAACGAATATCATGGCTTCTGGTCCCATCACTTCATTTTAAATAGGTGGGGAAACAGTGGAAACAGTGTCAGACTTTATGTTTTTGGGCTCCAAATCACTGCAGATGGTGATTGCAACCATGAAATTAAAAGACGCTTACTCCTTGGAGGGAAAGTTATGTCCAACCTAGATAGCATATTCAAAAGCAGAGACATTACTTTGCCAACAAAGGTCCATCTAGTCAAGGCTATGGTTTTTCCAGTAGTCGTGTATGGATGTGAGATTCGGACTGTGAAGAAATCTGAGTGCCGAAGAATAGATGCTTTTGAACTGTGGTGGTGGAGAAGACTCTTGAGAGTCCCTTGGACTGCAAGGAGATCAAACCAGTCCATTCTAAAGGAGATCACTCCTTGGTGTTCATTGGAAGGACTGATGCTGAAGTTGAAACTCCAGTACTTTGGCCACCTCATGCGAAGAGTTGACTCATTGGAAAAGACCCTGATGCTGGGAGGGATTGGGGTCAGGAGAAGAAGGGAACGACAGAGGATGAGATCGCTGGATGGCATCACCAACTCGATGGACATGAGTTTGAGTAAACTCCAGGAGTTGGTGATGGACAGGGAGGCCTGGTGTGCTGCAATTCATGATGTCACAGAGTCGGACACAACTGAGTGACTGAACTGAACTGAACTGACTGGTTAATATATGTATGTAGTTCTTTCTTGTTTGAAAATACTTAATTGCAAGGAATATATGAAGCCAGTGTTTTTTTCTCCCAGGATAGCAGAAGGTACTGAGTACATGAAAAAATAAAGCCACAGATATTCATTTTAACTGGCTCTTAATTCTCTCCCATGATAGTTGAGTCAGAGTAGGAAACAAACATAATGAGTAAACTTATTTGAAGTTGCTTTTTTCACTATAAATGTACTCCTTTTAAAAAGTGTAGAAAGAAATAAATCAAGTGAATAACGAAATATGTGTAAAAAGAGAAAAAAAAAAGTAGAAACAGTACAGCTAGAGTAACCTTCAATTGAATAAGTCTCTGAAGAATTGTTGGCTGGTTGTGCATTCCCTTGTGTCCTTTGAACAGAGATCCCCCTAAAACATAGTTCCATGCACCAACTTTTTTTTTTTTGTATGCATTTTTTTAACATATTTTTCTTCTTATGTAAAACTTCATGTGGTTTATACTGTTGATTCAAATATTATGGAAATTTAATGTATTTACCTATCCTAATATAAGAATAGTGCTTATCTTTACCTATATACTCCATTGTCAAAGGCAGGTATTTAGAGAATGACATGGTTGAATGTGACAGCTCCTTTATTCTTAAAAATTTGACAGTATTTCTTATGGAAATGACAGAGAATGAAGTGTCACCAGTGATGCTTATTAAAAAGGAAAACAAAGCTCTCCTGGTGTGAGAATTATCTTAAAAATCTTTCCGTGAGTAGACAGAGCAGTGAGAGTCACAAGACAGCTCACAAACATTCTGTAACTGCCAGAGAAAAGTCGTAATTTCTTAACTTAGCATGCCATTCATGTGCCTTCAAGATACAGTCTGCTTGTACTTCTCCACATTCAGCCTTCATTCTTTTCATCCATTAAATTCTTCTGCAGCTGTAGTGGAAATACCTGCCAGTTTATTAACTCAAAGCACAGTTGAAAAACACTAAGCCAAGGCTTAATCTAAATGCATACTGATCTCTTAGCTCAAATCTAGATTAGACCAAGTGAGGCTAATGCAGAAGAATAATTTTCTTAGCTAACAAGAAAATGCCCATGACCAGCTATTCTTGCCTCATTTTGACTAGAGGTTTTAGCAAGTTGACAGCATATGAAAATCAGTTATTTATAATAATATAAAAATGTATATTTTTATATTTTATATTTATAATCTATAATATAAAAATGCATTTTAAGACCATGTATCATTAGAATGCCCTTACAAGTTTTTATTCAATAATATAATTTCTCAACATGCATTCTTAGAAATAAATATTTAATGTTATTAATTTCATAAATTCTTATTATTTGGAATTAAATGTCAAGAATCTTATTATTCCATTACTGAATTATTTGCAGAAATCTAATAGGGAAATCTCATAGAATACCTATTTAGTATTTTGCTATTAATTACCCCCAAGTTGACCTCAGCAGTCCTGACTAAATAAAAGAAAAAATATTTTTTCAGTTATGATAGATTATGTCCAATACAAAATATTTGGAGAACAAAAATACTTCCTATTAGAAAAAAAATCTTTTGGAGGAAAAATGTAATTTTATATTTCAATGGAAAAATTTGATACAAATTTTTGATAGAACTTTGATATTTAAGACATTTTATGCATAGTTATTGATTAATAGGTACCTTAAAGGAATTAAATACTAGTTTCCTTTATGTGAATATGATTTACAGTGTTTGAGTATAGTTGTTGCTAATCATCGTTTATATAGACTTGTGAATTATCCCTGGCTTTTTCTCTTAAAGTCATTGTTCAGTTGCTGAGTTGTGTCCAACGCTTTGTGATCCCATGGACTGCAGTGCTCCAGGCTTCCCTATCCATCACCAATTCCCAGAGCTTATTCAAACTCACGTCCATCGAGTCAGTGATGCCATCCAATCATCTCATCATCTGTCATTCCCTTTTCCTCCTGCCATCAGTCTTTCCCAACATCAATGTCTTTTCTAATGAGTTGGCTTTTCGCATCAGGTGACCAAAGTATTGGAGCTTCAGCTTCAGTTTCAGCATCAGTTCTTCCAAGAATATTCAGGTTTAATTTCCTTTAGGATTGACTGGTTTGATATCCTAGCTGCCCAAGGGACTTTCAAAAATCTTCTCTAGCACCACAATTCAAAAGCATCAATTCTTCAGTGCTCAACCTTTATTGTCCAACTTTCACATCCATTCATGTGAGTGAAGTGAGTGAAGTCACTCAGTCACGTCCGACTCTTTGCGACCCCATGGACTGTAGCCTACCAGCCTTGTTCGCCATGGGATTTTCCAGGCAAGGGTACTGGAGTGGGTTGCCATTTCCTTCTCCAGGGGACCTTCCCTACCCAGGGAATGAACCCGGGTCTCTCACATTGTAGGCAGACGGTTTACCCTCTGAGCCACCAGGGAACCCCTCATCCATTCATGGTTACTGGAAAAAAAAATATGTATATATATATATATATATATATATATATATATATATATATATATATATGTCTTCAACTGTACAACTATATAACTACTGGAAGAAAAAATATGTATATATATAACTTGAACTATACAGACTTTTGTTGGCAAAGTAATGTCTCTGCATTTTAATACACTGTCTATGTTTGTCATAGCTTTTCTTCCAAGGAGCAAGCATCTTTTAATTTCATGGCTGCAGTCACAGTCCACAGTGATTTTGGAGCCCAAGAAAATAAAGTCAGTCACTGCTTCCATTCTTTCCCCATCTATTTGCTGATGGGGCCAGATTCCATGATCTTTGTGTTTTGAATACTGAGTTTTAAGCCAGCTTTTTCACTCTCCTCTTTCACCTTCATCAAGAGGCTCTTAGTTCCTCTTCACTTTCTGCCTTAAGTGTGGTGTCATCTGCATATCTAAGGTTATTGATATTTCTCCTGGTAATCTTGATTGCAGCTTGTGCTTCATCCAGTTCAGCATTTCACATGATATACCACACATATGAGTTAAATGAGCAGGGCCACAATATATAGCCTTGACATACTCTTTTTCCAATTTGGAACCAATCTGTTGTTCCACGTCCACTTATGACTGATGCTTCTTGACCTGCATACAAGTTTCTCAAGAGATAGGTAAGGTGGTCTGGTATTCCCATCTCTTTAAGAATTTTCCATAGTTTGTTGTGATCCTCACAGTGCAAGGCTTTAGCGTAGTCAATGAAGCAGAAGTAGATGTTTTTCTGAAATTCCCTTGTTTTTTTTTCTGTGATCCAATGGATGTTGGCAATTTGATCTCGTTCCTCTGCTTTATCTAAATCCAGGCTGTACATCTGGAAATTCTCAACTCATATACTATTGAAGCCTAGCTTGAAGGATTTTGAGCATTATTTTGCTAGTGTGTGATATAGTTGAAATTATGATGTAGTTTAACAATTTTTGGCCTTGCCTTTCTTTGGGATTGGAATCAAAACTGAACTTTTCCAGTCCTGTTGACACTGCTGAGTTTTCCAAATTTGCCTCCATATTGAGTGCAGCACTTTAACAGCATTATCTTTTAGGATTTGAAACAGCTCAGGTGAAATTCCATTATCTCTACTAGCTTTGTTTGCAGTGATGTTTCGTAAAGGTCACTTAACTTCACACTCCAGAATGTATGGCTGTACGTGTCTGATCATACCATTGCAGCTATCTGGTTCATTAAGATTTTTTTACATTGTTCTTCTATGTATTCTTGCCACCTCTTCTTAATCTCTGCTGCTTCTGTTAGGTCCATATGGTTTCTGTCCTTTATTGTGCCCATTTTGCATGAAATATTCCTTTGGTATTCCTAATTTTCTTGAAGAGATCTCTAGTCTTTCCCATCTGTTGTTTTTCTCTATTTCTTTTCATTGTTCACTTAGGAAGTCTTTCTTATCTCTCATTGCTATTCTTTGAAACTCTGCATTCAGATGGGTATATTTTTCCTTTTCTCTTTATCCTTTTACTTCTCTTCTTTACTCAGCTATTTGTAAGGCCTCCTCAGAAAACCATTTTGCTTTTTTGCATTTCTTTTTCTTGGGGATGGTTTTGATCACAGTCTCCTATAAAATGTTACATTGGGCAGTCTGTCCATCAGATCTAATCCCTTGAATTTATTTGTCACTTTCACTATATAATCATAAGGGATTTGATTTAGGTCACACATGAATGAGCTAGTGGTTTGCCCAACTTTATTCAGTTTAAGTCTGAGTTTTGCAATAGGAAGTTCATGATCTGAGCCAGTCAGTTCCTGGTCTTGTTTTTGCTCACTGTATGGAGTTTCTCCAACCTCGACTACAAAGAATATAATCAATCTGATATCTGGTGATATCCATGTGCAGGGTAATCTCTTGTGTTGTTGCAAGAGGATGCTTGCTATGACTAGTGCGTTCTCATGGCAAAACTCTGTTAGCCTTTGCCCTGCTTCTTTTTCTACTACGAGGTCAAACTTACTTGTTACTCCATGATGAAAAAGACATATTTCAACTTCAGCTTCTTCAGTATTAATTGTTGGCATTAATATTTCTTAAAAGAGAGAATATTAATTTCTATTTTTAAAAAAGACTTATTTCTGAAAAATTTTTCTGTGTTGCAGTTGTACATTTTATAATGTTTAAAAGCTTTTTAAATATTGCTTTTAAAAATATGAGAAAAAGCTGTTAGTTTCCTGTATGAAAGTTAGAACATTATTTTCCTTGATGTTGATTTCATGTGCTCCCAGATTATAAGATGACTGTTCACTCAACATTTGCTAAATTTAGTTCATAAAGTATAAGGAAATTTTATCTATGTTTTCTTTTTATATTGGCTTCTTAGAAACTTTGATCAAAATCTGCACTTTATATTATAAGGACTTAAAACCTGATTGTAAAGAGTTTCTGTACGTACACTATGGATGGTGATGTAATAACCACTGAGATTTAAGACTTCAGGAAAGTGGTATAGAGATCAAATTGAACTGACTACAATAAAAATATAGGTTGCAAGAAGTTAGGATGGAATAAAGATCATTTTAGTAGTCCAGCTAGTAAAGGACAGTCTCTTGAATTTTAAAACACATCTTATTATTTCTATTTTGGATTTCAAGTAATAAAAATTAATTATAGGGTAGATTTTTCCCTTGTTTGTATTGGACATGGATGGTTGGAGGTGTTTTCAGATTTATTAGGTAACAATCTTTAATATAATTTTATAAATAAAGAGCAAACCAAGAATCAGAAAGACCACTTTTTAATGAAGCCAGTAAAACAATTATAAAACAATTACCTAAGTAGTGGCAGCTGAAACAGAGATAAACATTGATAGTTAGATTGCATTTAAAAGAGTTGACAGAACTTGATGATTCACTCACTGTGAGCTGCAAGTTTTAGTCTAAATGCCTAGACAAGGGTGGGATGATTTGGGAGAATGGCACTAAAACATGTATAATATCATATATGAAACAAATCGCCAGTCCAGGTTCGATGCCTGATACTGGATGCTTGGGGCTAGTGCACTGGGACGACCCAGAGGGATGGTATGGGGAGGGAGGCAGGAGGGGAGTTCAGGATGGGGAACACATGTATACCTGTGGTGGATTCATGTTGATGTATGGCAAAACCAATACAATACTGTAAAGGGATTAACCTCCAATTAAAATAAATAAATTTTTATTAAAAAAAGAAAAGAAAGGCAAAAAGTGACATAAAAACACAATAAATTAATTAAAAATTAAATACTTCCTTGCAAAATAAAAAAAATTGCTATTTTGACAAAAGTTAGAAGGTCAAAGTGAAAATGCAGGGCAAGGTCTTCATTGAGGATTGGACAAATGGAAAGAAATATGTATCTTCAAATTTAAGAGGGACTTCTGTGTAAAAAAGTACTTACACTGGTAAGTGTAAATACTTACTAAGAGACAGAACCAGAACCAATCAATGGCAGCTATAGATGGATGCTTAGAATAAAAAATAAATTTCTGATAGATAAAGAAATTGATTGTCAGAAAGTTGAAACTATTGATGTTCCCAAAGATGATAACAAATATATTTGATAAGGTTGATGTTGATGAAAGGTTTGTAGGACTCATTATCTTATGTAATGTTAAATATTTTTTAGTTTTTAAATTATTTAATTTTTTTGTTGAGAACATGCATACCAATTTTTGGTCTTATTTATATTTATATAGCATTTGAAAGTTAAAGAACAATCAAAATAATGCATTTTTTGCATAAATAGCTCAATTTTTCCTTATGTGTTATTTTTATCTTAGGGTTTCTTAGATTTCATCCTTTTAAAATTTCTTGCCCTTCAAAATGTTACATTTCAGGCAAAATTTTTACAGCTTCTCAACATGAATAGCTTGCAGTTCATATTTAAGAAAATTTCTGTTAGTCTATTAGGTTACTAAACAGCCCTCTTATAATTCATAATTCTTAGAAATATGTTTTTCTTTATCAATTTTTAATATTATGACTCTATATAAATAATCAGGGCTGTTTGTACAAAATTTGGGAAAAAAATTGTATGGAAGTAGAAAATATATGTAAAAGATGAAGTTAATTTTAGTCATAGTAGTACCATCCTTGGGAATATTTTTTGGTGTATATATATATATATATGTTTTTTTTTCTAAATTTCAGTGACTACAGTTATGTTTGCATGTGTAACTTTGTGTCTACACAGCAAAATTAGTGTTTTACAGTACAGATGACTTTATATACTTATTCGTATTTTCAATTAATATTGCAAATTTGCTATTCAGAGGCTGTGCTTAGTTGCTAAATTGTGTCTGACTCTTCGTGACCCCATGGACTGTAGCCTGCCAGGCTCTTCTGTCCATGAGGATTCTCTAGGCAGTGATACTTTGGGTTGCCATTCCCTTCTCCAGGGATTCATAGGCTAGTATTCTTTAAAGACATGACTTGTCATTGTGGTTTCAATAGACTGTTATTTATTTCCCTGCTTGATTAACATTTCTTTGAGTCTGTACTTTTATATCTATTGAGAAGACACTGGGCCATGTGATCTTGAAACCTTGTTGAGTAATGATTTGACCGCAGGTAGATTATCACCAGAGAAGGCAATGGCAACCCACTCCAGTACTGTTGCCTGGGAAATCCCATGGACACAGTCCATGGGGTCGCTAAGAGTCGGATACGACTGAGAGATTTCACTTTCACTTTTCACTTTCATACATTGGAGAAGGAAATGGCAACCCACTACAGTATTCTTGCCTGGAGAATCCCAGGGATGGGGGAGCCTGGTGGGTTGCCATCCAGGGAGTCGCAGAGTTGGACACGACTGAAGTGACTTAGCAGCAGCAGCAGCAGATTATCACCAGAGCTGGGCCAACCTGCTCCTTTATTTGAGTTGTTATTGTAGCTCAGTCTCTCAATCATGTCTGACTTTTTGCAACCTGATGGAATGCAGCACACTGAGTTTCCTTGTCCTTCACTGTCTCCTGGAGTTTGCTCAAACTCATGACGATTGATTCAGTGATCCCATCCAACCATCTCATTCTCTGTCACCCACTTCTCCTGCTCTCAATCTTTCCCAGCATCAAGGCTTTTCCTGTGAGTCAGCTCTTTGCATCAGGTGGCCAAAGAATTGGAACTTCAGCATCAGTCCTTCCTTCCAATGAATATTTAGGGTTGATTTCATTTAGAATTGACTGGTTTGAACTTCTTGCTTTCCAAGGGACTCTCAGGGGACTTCTCCAGCACCACAGTTGGAAAGCATCAGTCCTTCAGTACTCAACATTCTTTATGGTCCAGCTCTCACATCCGTACATGACTACTGAAAAAAACCATATCCTTGACTATACGGACCTTTTTGACAAAGTGATGTCTCTGCTTAATTCACTGTCTAGGTTTGTCATAATTTTTCTTCCAAAGAGCATCTTTTAATTTTGTGGCTGCTGTAATCCTCTTTAGTGATTTTGGAGCCCAAGAAAATAAAGTCTGCCACTGTTTCCATTTTTCCCAGTCTATTTGCCATGAAGTGATAGGACTGGATGCCTTAATCTTTGTGTTTTTAATGCTGAGTTTTAAGCCAGCTTTTTCACTCTCCTCTTTGACCTTCATCAAGGAGCTCTTTAGCTCCTCTTCACTTTGTGCCATTAAAGTGAAATTATCTGCATATCTGATATTGTTGCTGTTTCGGGCAGCAATCTTGATTCCAGCTTCTGCTTCATGCAGCCTGATATTTTTCACAATGTACTGTGCATTGCATATAAGTTAAATAAGCAGGGTGACAGTATACAGCCTTGACATACTCATTTTCCAATTTTGAGGAAAAAATAAAGAGAAAATTATTCTATATTGAGGAAAATGTGAGTAAAATTGGCAATTATTTAGTTATAGAGAGAAGAGAGAAAAGACTGAGTGAGACAGAGAGAAAGTCAGGTCATTGAAAGACACAGAGAAAAACAGCATTGCTTCCTGTAGAATTTCCAGTTCCTCTTCTAGTCTTTCCTGGTAACGTTTCTAAGTCACCTTATTAAGGTTGACAGGTTTAGCAAATAAAAATACAGGACACCTAGTTGTATTTGGAAGTCAGATAAAACAAAAAACAAGTTTTTAGTATAAATACAGGATAATGCAATATTTGGGACATAGTTTTGCTAGAATATTACTTGTTTATTTGAAATTCAGAACTACCTGCAGTCCTGAATTGTTATCTTATAACCCTGCATTTAGTATCCTTCCTAAAAGGTGATACTCATTTTAGTTAGAAGTGCCTTGAGAGGTTGTCTTGGCTTATAATTAACCAAACTATGACTATCCCTGAAGCACCCATTTCACTCTATGGCTACACCAGTGTTTCTTTAACTCTTTTAATCATTTTACATGTAAGATTTTCCACTTGCTAGATAATTTCTGTAATCTTCTTGTTTCTAAGAATATAAGCACCTGATGAGAAATTTCTTTTATCCTTTTTGAAATTGTCTTTAAAGCAGAAACAAAACCTGAAAACCCTCCAAAACTTTGATTTATCTATTTCTTGGCATTTTCTATAGGTTACTATTCTATGATCTCCTAGGCCCTATTCTGAAAAGTGCCATTCTGCAATATATGTTTTACTTGTTATAACTTTATAGGAAGATAAATAAACAGGATGTCAAAATTTGAAAATAAGTTGTTTTATTTTATTTTTAGATTTTTTTTTTTTCTATTTTCTCCTCAGCACCTGTGTGACTTCTCACAGTTCCAGTCTGTTAAGAATGTGGGCATTTCTGACAGCACAGGTGGTCTTTGGTTTAGCATTGAGATGAAAATAAAGACATTGCTAATTTTCTTTATTTTTTTTTCTTGTCATGTGTTCATATGCCTTGACATTTTTTTCTAACTATTCATAGCCATGAAATGGAAATTTAAAATTTTTAAGTTATATGCTTTGAATTCTTTATAAATTGAAGGGAGGGCATGCTGCTGGTTGGATGATTGGTAGAATTTGGCTTTCAGCCTTGCTTTATGATAATAGACCTGCAGTTTCTGTGTTTCTTTTATATAAAGCAACAAAATCCCAGTGAAGATTGTTCTTACGGCATCTACAGAGATAGAAAAATAGTACAATACAATTGACAGTTTGAAATGTCCCTTTTGTAACATATCTGAGACATATAGAGTGTCTATGAAAATATTCATTATAATCTGTCTGGTGCTTAACTACACTGTACACACTTCTCTTAGGAATGTTCATTCTAGGTGAATTCTTTCTTTCAAGCAGCCTGTAGCTTGTAATTCCTCTTAACTTGTGAGTGCTTAGGTGACAAGAGTAGATTGTTTTATTTACTGCAGTGCCTTTTAAGTCTCAATACATCTAGAAATAGAGGGGGGAATACTTTTCTTAATATATCAGTTCACTTTTCTAACTTCCCTTTCATTTAGCATAGATTGATGAAGTTACAGAGAAATTAGAAACTGTCAGGATGGTATTTTATAATTTGATTTATAAGAGTTAAAACTAAATGTTTTCTTTTGCTCTCTCTAAATAAGTATATAATACTTATATACATATGCATGTGTGCATGTTCAGATGTTCAGTCATGTCCAACTCTTTGAGACCCAATGGACTATATAGCCTGCAAGTCCAGTAAGAATGCTGGAGTGGGTTGCCATGCCCTCCGGGGAATCTCCCCAGCCCAGGGATTGAACCCATATTTCCTGCATCTCCTGCATTGGCCGGCAGATTCTTTAAACTGAGCCACTTGAGAAGCCCTTGTATACATATAATGCATATACTGATATGTGTATGTTTATCTGTTTATCCAGAAAGGACATTTGATTACTGTTCTACTTAAAGAAAGATCATGAGTTGGCAATAGTCATTTTCACCATACTCAGGTATTTAGCAGTTTCTCTTTTATACAGGGCTCCTTTAGATTCCAGGGCTCCATCTTTTAACTCAGAACATCTTTTAACTGACAAAGGAATGTAGGATGTTCATGTGTCAAAGTTAGGTTAGGAAGGAGCTGGATTATTTTCCTGTAGATATTATAATAAATCACCATAAATTTAATTACTTAAAACAACAGAATTATATTCTCACAATTCTGGAGGCCAGTAGTACAAAATCAAAGTGTAAAAAGGATAATATCCCCTACTCCCACCCCACCCAGAGGCTCTACAATATAATCTATTTCTTGGCTTTTCTATCTTCTGGAGGCAGCATTTCTGGGCTTGTGGCCACATCACTCCAATCTCTGCCTCTGTCTTCACATTGCCACTCCTTTGTGTGTTTGTCTAATTTCCCTCTGCCTTTCTCCTATGAGGATACATGTGATGTCATATATGGCCCATCAGGATCATTTAATATCATCTCCTTATCTAAAGGTCCTTTAAATAACATTGACAAGTATCCTTTTTTTCCAAGTAAGTTAACACTTTCAGGATCAAGAGATTAGGATAGGGACATAACTTTGGGACTGGGGCTTCCTTTTTAGCTCAGGCAATAAAGAATTTGCCTACAATGAAGATGACTCAGGTTCTATCCCTGGGTGGAGAATATCCCCTAACAAAGGGAATGGCAACACACTCCAGTATTCTTGCCTAGGAAATTCCATGGACAGACCTTGGGGTTGCAAAGAACTGGACATGATTGAGTGACCAACACTTTTGCTTTCACTTGGGACTAATCACCAGGGAAGATCTTGCCCTAACTTGGTTGAGCTTCTCATCATCAAACACATCAAACATATCTAATGTGGTTGTTTGGGTAAGATTCATCACTTGAAGATAGTAGCTGTACAGTTATCATATGGGTCAAGTGAGAGGGCTTATTTGGCAGACGGTGGATTCACTGACATTCTCATGTTCCCACTATTCTGCTGATTTGTGCTACTCCTATTTGTAAAGTTTTGGCTCATGATCACTCATATCTCATCTATTTTTACTCTGTCTAAGGAGTTTTGCTGTTGGGTGAGAAGGAAATAGCTCTCTTTTATATATATTATTCAAATCAACCTCAATTCATTCTTCTGTCTCACTAATATATAAATAATTACTTGTTTACTTCTATTCCACTATTGTAATAGCCTCTGAAATGGGATTTCTCCTTCTAGCTGAAATTATCTTCAATACAGATTCTAGCTTATTTTACTTAGATCAGATGTGGGTCTTTCAAGGCTTTATTCTTACACCTTCTATGAATCTCCATGCTTTAGTAAATGTTGAGCAATTTTCAGTTGACACTAGTGGATAGAATTCTCTGTAAAATACATAAAAAATCTTAATAAATCATTTAGTAAACAGGAGATTCTGAATTTATGATTTAAAAGGTTGGAGAAGAGTGGCTTGTATACGACAAATTCATTATCAATAATTCTCTCAGGGCATTTATCACTCGTAATGTGTATTATATTTAATTTATGTGTATGCCATCTGTCTTACCAGACAGTAAGTACCTCAAGGGCAGAATCTATGTAAATTGACATTGGAGCATCTCAAAGTTTAACATCAGGATTTGCACTAAACAGTTTTCTTATATATAACATTAAAGGAAAAGCTTGAGACTGAGAGGGAAATGAATGACCATTAGATGTTTAAAAAAAAGATAAATAAAAAATAAAAAGAAACTGAAAGAAAGACACAGTAAAGATAACGTCCTGAAACACATGTAAGAGAATATTTGAATATTTTTAGCAGCATTTATGTATAACAGTTTTAAGACAGATACATGTTAATGTGTAAGGTAAAAACTGTGAATAGTAATGAAGAGGACTGAGTGTCAAAAAGTAAGTCATAAGATTTTAATTTGAATTTTGTTATTATCCATGGCATCAATCATTTGAGATATTTTAATCTGATACTACCCACAGAATTAAGGGCACCTTTTTTTTCCTTCTTCTTCATTTTCTAGGCAAATATCTATCAGTCAGTATAGCAAGCATAGAAAAAGAACTCCCTGCTCTATTTACATTTCATCCTTTTGCAGGTGAAATGTAGCTCACTGTCATTGAATTTAATAATCAGAAGATAGCCATAGTATGTTAGGGTTTCTTATGTGATGACAGACCAGATGTCTGTAATTTTGCAAGGAGATTTTCCAATCTGCCCTTTGTGATTAAGTATAAAATTTATTAAGATTTTATGGCGAAATGCAAGTTATTATATACTGCTAACACAACTGGTTTAAATGTGATGGATAAGTATTTATCAGACAGTCAGTAAATCATCCAAGGATGCTCTTATATCTTGTCTTTTATGTGGTCACCACTTTATGAGGCACCATGAGAAGGTGTACAGCACACATGTGACATATCCCAATTCTCTAAAAATTGAATCTCTATTGGGAAATAATATGACAAATAATGAGACAGTACATAAACAAAGGAAGTATAGCATAATTAGAAAATTGAAAGAATAATCTGACACACATGATGGCTAAAAAAAATGATGGAAGAGAATGATTCATAAAAAAAGTAGGATCTTAAAAAAAAAACAAGTCTTAAAATTATGTGTAGGTCTTGGATAGGTCATTTGGATTTTTGAAGAAATTTCATGATTTTGTAGCAGGTGAAACAACAAAAAACACAAGCTGGAATGAAAAAACTGTGCTTGTATAATTATTAGAAAATTGGCTTGACTTTAGTACAGTTTTTCTGTCAAAGAGTACTGAATCAAACAGAGAACAGAATTAAATACAAAATACAAATATTATTGAAGACTTTAAAGGGTAGGTGAGATATATTTCTAAGAATTGCCTGAGCAGGTCATAATTTATAATTTAACAATTTAATCAAAATTAACATTTGCTTACATGTCTATTAATTTCTGTGCATGAGTGTGCATGTATGTTTGTATGTTTTGTGTGTGATGAATGGTGTCAGTGTATTCCTTGTATGTATTTTATGTATGTCCTTTCTTATAATCTGCCAAGTAACAAGGATAATGATTATTTAATAATCAAATTAGTGGTTTCTTTCTTGCTACATGTTAAACCATTCTCAGCAATATATTCGGAGACCATCATCACATTTTGTCATGTTTACTTTCTTAGCTGAATTCTAACTTGAAAATGACAGCAATACATCAGATATGTGTGGGTCAAATGAAATCAGCCTACTCAAAATTATTCTATCACCTGAAGATATCACCAAAAATAAGCTCTTGGGAAGTAGAGCTACTAGTAGTTACTTAAGGCCTCTCTACCTACTAACCAGGATCTACACATACTATATTTACTAAGTATACTCTCTACCTACTAACCAGGATCTACATATACTAAATTTACTATATGATATGAGTGTTGGTACCATCTTTTCCTGTGGTTTGAATCCATTTCACTTGCCTGAGTCTATGTAATTGGTTCCAGCAATGAACCAATTTTCATTGGCTCATTGGTTCACTGATTCAATGTAATTGGTTCCAGCAATTATTTCCAGGCTCCAAATGAATTTGATAATAATTAGATAACAAATTTAAATGATAGTTCTACTTTAACTATTTAGTCTATTGTTTCAAAAATTATATAATCATATTTATTCAATTTTTTGTTGGATGGATCTCACTTTTATCCTTAAAGTAGATATTAGGCAAATCATAGTCTACTCATTCCAAAATTCCATAATGTCCTAAATAGATATTTGCTCAACTAGACTCAGAGTTGTTTTTTTTTTTTTTCACCAGAATCATGTGTATACTTTCAAGATATTTTAAATTATCTCAGTAGCTAATCTACCTTAACTGGAGCTGTTATTTGTCAAGTTTCGTGGTATTTTCTCTGGTGAAACTATAAAATTAACGAAAAGGTTTTTCAAAGTCAATCTTTTATGTCTTTCTATTATTTAACAGCATTTTAGATATTGATTGTCAAAAACATATTCAGCATTGCCTGTGAGTAGTTGAGGCACAGATGTTTGACATCTGTTGGCTACAGGTCTCTGTGAGGCAAATTATGTCAGAAGCACAGAGGTCTATGCCTTTGCTCAGGATTTATGAAGAATTGCATACTGTCAATCTATGCAATTGCATACTGTCAATGCATACTGTCAAAATTGCTCTCACTTTTTTAAAATAGAAGCATAAAAAATGTTTAATCACAAATGAATCTATTTGAACTCTAAATATACTGGTAATAGAGAACTATGACTTTAATAATATATGAGAAGCAGAAGAAAAATGTTCCCAAAGACCAGGAAAAGTGATAAATAACAAAGCTAAAACAACAAAAACACAAGAAGGCCTCCTATTTACAAAAAATATACAAAGATAAAGTCATTAAGGATAATACATTCATCTTTCTGTTAGTAAACCCAAAGATTGAGGGAAAGGGGCCAAGTATGTCTATATGTACTTTTTGCAAATATAAACTTAAACATGGATATGTAGATTTTTCTATAAGTTATAGTGTGGAATTTTATTAACCATGTTTATGAAATAATATGGCTAGTCGTTTTCTTGGAAGTCATATAGTTCCCTGCATGGAGCTTCATTATTTTATTCTCAGTTCTTCTACCTTTAGCCCAGGTACTTGACACCAATAATGACCATTTCCAGTGAAATGAGAAATACTGGAAATTGGAAATCACTGGTGTGCAAACACATCTCTTAAACAACTAAAAAACATTCAGCTGTGAATCACATAGATTACAACAAAAATGTTTGAGCAGGGTGATGACAGCCACACATTGTGTGGAAACAAGCCATCTATTTTCCATGGGGGCTGACAGATGATGTTATAAGGCAGGCTGCTAACAGGAGGAGCCACCACTGTAAAAAGGTGTTATAAATGCCAGAATGAACAGTTGGAGTTACAGCCACCTTTCCAAGTTAGTCCAATTGTTATACAACAATTTCCTAGTGTAGTATGAGAGAAAAAGAAGAGACTGACCTACCCTGCAGCTCTACTTCTTCCCTTCAAGACCCTAGAACAGGAAGGTGCTGGTCAGCTTATGCACTACTAATTTTCATATAGAACATAAGCCTCAGCACAGAGTATAGACAGTACGTAAACCTGAGTCCTTAATCTACTTATTGTCCATCAAAGCATGTGATGATAGATGTTTGTTAATATACCACCAATTTGCCATATACATATTGTGCATGTTAAGAATATTTGTTCCCATTGAATTTTCAAGTATGTAACATCTGTTTTTTTTCTTTTAATCTCACATATGAAAGACTTTGATTGGACAACTGTGTTAATTATGTGAGCAAGAGAAAAAAGCCATTATACCCATTCTTTAAAAAATAATATTCCTCACTGAGTTAGTATGATAATTTTCCAACCTCTGGCTCTTCTCATGTGAATATAATTGATGTGAATTTTCTGTTTGAATATTGGTGTGATTTTAAGTTCCTGTAGGTATTAAATCATTTTAAGCAAATATAGAAGGCTATTGGTGGGTCGGGAAGATCTTCTGGAGAAAGGAATGGCAACCCACTCCAGTACTCTTGCCTGGAGAATCCCATGGACAGAGAAGCCTGGCAGGCTCCATGGGGTAGCAAAGAATCAGATGGGACTGAGCGACCAAATAGCAACAACTAAATCGGTTTTTGTTGTTGTTGTTGTTGCCATTTGTTTGTTTTTTTAATATAATGAGGCAGTAATGCATAGAATTATATGGTTCCCTAAAGCCAAAAATGGACTTTTTTTTTTTGCAAGATTGCAAAAGTGGAGTATGTATTCTTTAATAAAATTTACTATTTTAAGAAAAAAATCAAGCAAAACCTATGATATAATTAAGACATTTGTTTCTGGCAGTGATTCAAAATATTTAAAAATAAGTAAAATAAAAGGCATGATTTCAAATGACTAAATAGCAAATAAATGAAAATCCTGAGAACAAATATTAATCTACATCTATAAATCTGGAAAACTGCACAGGTGATTTTGCCATTTGGTCTATTCTCATAACAAACACATCTAGCAACTAGATGAATGATGTAGAATTCTGTTCAAATTTTCACATGACTCCAACGATTAAATAAGATTTACTTCAGTCTGGTCATTTGGCATATAGCATCCTAGCCTTAAGATATTGGAATAGTGGATTTTTTAAAAAGTGGAGAGTATAACATGAATTAATGTATTATTCATGAACTTTAAAAAATGATAAAAATGAGATTAATTTTTTTTCCTTCAGCTATTTTTCACTAATACAGAAATACATTTTATATTGATGCCTGCCCTTTGTCAAAATGTATTGTTACTTCTTGGGACCTCTAAGATATTTGAGACTACTATATAGATTATAACTCTAACAGTGTTTGTAGTGTTGAAGAGTTGAAACATGTACCAAGGTTACTGCAAATAGAGCATCCCTCAGAGCATCCATTTAATATAAGGTAATATATGTGGAAATATTTTGTAAACAGTTTACTTTTTTCACACAGTAGTATTTTGTGTCCCTCTTCTTTATTTAGCTGTCTTATGCTTTGAGGAATTAGTCCAAGCTCAAGACATGGCTTATAGTTAGACCTAAGGAATCATGGTCATTCATCTTCTTTGTTGATGATCTGTTAGAAACCCAGGCTTAAGCCTGATGGGTGAGCTCATAAATGGGTATATGAGAAAACTGGAGTTTGTAACAAGTAAGTGCAAGCATACTTGAGTTTCATGAATAAAAATTCTCACCATTAAGGAAAAAAAAAAAAAAGCCCAGAGAAAGAAGTTGGTCTCAATTTGCTAGATGTTGCCTTATGCAAATAAAAACTTAGGAAAGCTAAAGTCATTTTACTACCAGAACGGTTAAGAGATAGATGATACAGAGAATGGAGAGACCCAGAAAATTTTAGAGAAATGGAATCATTCTGTCTGAATTAAATTTGAAGAAAGCCTGGTCTACATCTGAATTTCAAATGGCATGAGCTAATCTAATTCCTTATTTTTAATTCATATGGTGTTTTCTCTATTGACAAAAGCAGTTTGGTAATCAACGATATAAAATTTAGTGAATAAACATGTAGGAGCAATATAACATACCACTGTGATGTTGAAATAACACTGACAAATAAAATGTGTAAGTTTAAAACTATAATGACACATGGGGATAATATTCAATAATATTAATAGAGGCTCCTTTCCAAATAATATAATCTTCTCTTCTCTAGAAAATAATGCTGTTGATATTGTACAAAGAAAATATGGAAAAAATGTCATTGTTACATTAACACTACATCTGTAGATTCTAAAATTACCTTTCTAATAAAATATGTTAAAAGCCTTCTCTTCTACCTTGAACAAATACTGTAATAAAATTATAATCAAGTATATACAAAAATTATTATTAAACTGATTTTAACACTTTAATTGGAAAAACTCTCAAATATAAAAATAAAACCTTCCAGCATAAAAGGGACTATCTGTAAGTGTCTTTAAATCATACAGAATATATAGTCACTTATTATTTTCCATTCCCTATTTAAAATTTCAACTACTTAAAATTTCTGATTAGGTTATTGTTATGTAGAGAACATGGAAATATAAGAGAGAGAGAGTGAAGAATTTGAAGAAAAAAGAAATGCCAGGAGAAAACTATTTCAGACTTTTTATTTTTGTATTTCTAAATTTGAAGAAATTTAAGAAAATATTGAGGTCAATTATTATAATTTTAGGAATATATTCTTGACTGAAACAGTATTTAGAGAGCATTTCCAAAATGTCATTTTATAAAAGGCAGTAAGAATATGCTGAAACTAATTTATCTAAACTGCTCATTAAGGATTATTGATTATATGAACATAAAATACCACTAAAAGTAATGTTACATAAATAATGAATAGCTTTCAATTAACTATAGATAAATTTAATAATAAATAAATGAAGTCATTATTATGATGATAGCTATAATATTTGAAAAATAGTGTCTATATGCATTAAATACTAAAAATAGCCCTAGAAATTGATAAGTAAGAGAAACACAAGTTTCTGTGATTTCTCCAATAACATGTAATTACTAATCATGGCTTCTAATACAATTTTTAAAATACAGATTTTCCAGTAGTCAAAGAGGGAAGTATTCCGTATTTACATGACTGTATAAACTTTAAAAAATCATTATGTCTATATCACACATATGTATGCCATTACTTTTAAGATAGTTTTCATGTTGAGTCTTACTGATATTACATTTAATCCCACCAGTATCTAAATTATGATTATATGCATACTTATTTTTAAATGCAAACCAGTAAAAATTAATATTTGGTTTGATTTCAAACAGCAGCAGATTCTTTTTAAATTATCATTTAGTCAATTCTGAGTATATAGCTAATTCTCAACCAAAATTCCCCTGCTTATTGGTCATAAAGACAGAGTTAAAAAAAAATGAATTTGCTTTACTGCTTATCTCCCAGTTAGAAAATCTACAGTGCCAACAGCCTTTCTGTGAACGTGGAATTGGAGGAACATTTTCTACAGGAGTGACATTTGTGGTAAACTTAATATTAAAAAGAGGAAGGAGTGATCAGTTTTGCATGAGGGATGATTAGTAAACATATATGAGTGTCAAAAGTTAATTAGACATTTTCTAAGCTGACTAGAATAAAAAAGGAATTTTATGTAAATGGAGCAAAAGTGACAGCACAGATATTCATAATCCAATTAATTATGTGTACTAAGTTCTCACTCAATGATTAGGGCAGTGCACTGCCCTTTGGGAAAGAAAAAAGCATACATAAAGCATTGTCAAGTATTACTGTTTCCCAAATATACATACAAATAAAAGTTTTAATTTTTCTATGAATGAACATTGATGAAGAACATTTTCCATCAGTTCCTTACGATGATGATGAAGATCTGCATTGAATTTGAATATAGATAGCTTCTTTGCTTTCATTTTCCCAAGAATATTCCTATCAGTATTATAAAGATATAAATAATAACTAGATAATATTTTAATCATCACCATCACCAAGATCTGCTCTCCTGTTTGCATTTTTACCCAAATAAATAAGACCATATTAAGAAAAACAAAGTTTTGGTTAGAATATTATAGATTGCCTGTGCCTACCAGCCACATTCTACCAATAATTATGAGTTTCTATGCATTATGTAGACGTAGCAACTAGGTTATTTTGGGAAATTCATTTATTTCATTTGCAACTCATGAGCTACCATTTTGATGTGAGAAAGAGACCCCAAAGAGTTGTATTAAAGTGCTTAGTAGAAACTTGTGGAGTCAATTTTCAAAGCAATTCTTTTCATTTAATATATCTGAGCTGTCAAAATTATGTTTAGTTTTCTAAGCGTACATCTGTTATTTTATAATCAACTCTAGATACAGTTTTTTTTTACATACAGAATTTTAGAATTTCCATCTAAGTTTTACAATGCAAGAAATATTTGTAGGTATCATACTAAAAAGGCATCTTTTCAGATATGGAGTTTAAAAGCTAACTCTAATTTAAACTACCAACTACAATTTTACTAAGACAAAAAGGAGACACTAGTTTAATTAATGTCTAGATAAGCATTCATTTCAATTGCCATATAAAACTCTTACAAACCAAATAATATATTTTGGCTTTTCTTATTTCAAATTCTGTACATAACTAGAAAACACAATTTCTCTTTCTTATCTGGCTATAAAAATTCTAGGATATGAATTGCTTTGTAATATTCAGTACTTATATCCCTTCTCCTTTTATACAAGAGATTTCCCTAGGAGAATATAGATCTTCTTGCCCTATAGTCAAGAATTATAAAGACATTAATTGCCAAATGTTATTGTTTGGTCCGGCAGTAGACTTGAATCTGTCTTGATCATCACTGGATTTGGTTTAATCTATAGATCTAGACCCACCTCTGCATTCAGATGGCTATATCTTTTCTTTTCTCCTTTGTCTTTCACTTTTTTTCACAGCTATTTGTAAGGGCTCCTCAGACAACCATTTTGCCTTTTTGCATTTCTTTTTCTTAGGGATGGTCTTGATCACTGCCTCCTGTACAATGTCATGAACCTCCATCCATAGTTCTTTAGGCACTCTATCAGATATAATGCCTTGAATCGATTTCTCACTTCCACTGTATAATCGTAAGGGATTTGATTTAGGTCATACCTGAATGGTCTAATGGTTGTCCCTACATTCTTCAATTTAAGACTGAATTTGACAATAAGGAGTTCATGTTCTGAAACAGTCAGCTCTCGGTCTTGTTCTCACTGTCTATATAGAGCTTTTCCATCTTTGGCTGCAAAGAATATTATCAGTATGATTTTGGTATTGACCATGAGGTGATGGCCATGTGTAGAGTCTTCTCTTTTGTTGTTGGAAGTGTGTTTGCTATGACCAGTGTGTTCACAAAATTGTATTAGTCCTGTATAAGCCCTGCTTAATTCTGTAACTTTGGCCAAATTTGCCTGTTACTCCAGATATACCCATTTGAATACAAAGTCTCAAAGGTAGCAAGGAAAATAAGAAAGTCTTTTTCAGTGATCAGTGCAAAGAAATAGAGGAAAACAATAGAATGGGAAAGACTAGAGATATTTTCAAGAAAATTAGAGATGCCAAGGAAATATTTCATGCAAAGATGGGCACATTAAAGGACAGAAATGGTATGGACCTAAGAGAAGTAGAAGATATTAAGAAGAGGTGGCAAGAATACATAGAAGAACTATACAAAAGAGGTCTTCATGACCCAGATAATCACAATAGTGTGATCACTCACCTAGAGCCAGACATCCTGGAATGCGAAGTCAAGAGGGCCTTAGGAAGCATCACTACAAACAAAGCTAGTGGAGGTGATGGAATTCCAGTTAAGCTATTTCAAATCCTGGAAGATGATGCTGTGAAAGTTCTGCACTCAATATGCCAGCAAATTTGGAAAACTCAGCAGTGGCCACAGGACTGGAAAAGGTCAGTTTTCATTCCAATCCCAAAGAAAGGACATGCCAAAGAATGCTCAAACTACCACACAGTTGCATTCATCTCACATGCTAGCAAAGTAATGCCCCAAATTCTCCAAGCCAAGCCTCATGGTTACATGAACCATGAACTTCCAGATGTTCAAGCTCGATTTACAAAACTCAGAGGAACCCAAAATAAAATTGCCAACATTCATTGGATCATAGAAAAAGCAAGAGTGTTCCAGAAAAACATCTATTTCTGCTTTATTGACTATGCCAAAACCTTTTACTGTGTGGATCACAACAAACTGTGGAAAATTCTTAAAGTGATAGGAATACCAGACCACCTGATCTGCCTTCTTAGAAATCTGTATGCAGGCCAATAAGCAACAATTAGAACTGGACATGGAATAACACTTTGGTTCCAAATCGGGAAAGGAATACATCAAGGCCATATATTGTCACCCTGCTTATTTAACTTATATACAGAGTACATCATGAGAAATGTTCAACTGGATGAAGCCCAAGGTGGAATCAAGATTGCTGGAAGAAATATCAATAATTTCAGATCACACAGATGACACCACCCTTATGGCAGAAAGTGAAGAACTAAAGAGCCTCTTGACGAAAGTGAAAGTGCAGAATGAAAAAGTTGGCTTAAAACTCATCACTCAGAAAATTAAGATCACGATATCTGGTCCCATCACCTTATGGCAAATAGATGGGAAAACAGTGGAAACAGTGATAGACTTTATATTTTGGGGATCCAAATCCCTGCAGATGGTGACTGCAGCCATGAAAATAAAGATGCTTGCTCCTTGGAAGAAAGGCTATGATCCACCTAGATAGCTTATTAAAAAGCAAAGACATTACTTTGCTTTTAAAAGTCTGTCTTGTCAAAGCTATGATTTTTTCCAGTAGTCATGTATATGTGAGAGTTGGACTATAAAGGAAGCTAAGCCCTGAAGATTTGATATTTTTGAACTGTAGTGTTGGAGAAGAGTCTTGAGAGTCCCTTGGACAGTAAGGAGGTCCAACCAGTCCATCCTAAAGGAAATCAGTCCTGAATATTCACTGGAATGACTGATGTTGAAGCTGAAATTCCAATACTTTGGCCACCTGATGTGAAGAACTGACTCATTGGAAAAGACCCTGATGCTGGGAAAGATTGAAGGCAGGAGGAGAAGGGGATGAGAGAGGATGAGATGGTTGGATGGCATCACTGACTCAATGGACATGACTTTGAATAAACTCTGGGAGTTGGTGATGGACAGGGGAGCCTGGAATGCTGCAGTCCATGGGGTTGCAAAGAGTCGGACATGACTGAGCAACTGAAATGAACTGAACTGAAGACCCACCTAGGGAAGCCCATAATTCTTTTTAGTCCTTCCTCTGTGAAGCAAGAGCTGTGTGATCTCCGAAAAGAACTGTGATGTCCATCTGAGTTGTGACTGAAACAAAAGTAGAATAATAAAGGTAATTTCTATAGCCTCGGTTTAAAGAAGTGTTGTATCAGTCTCAAGTCTAATATGATTTTGGAAGTCTTTATCTGAGTCAGAATTCCTATATTAAAACTGAAAGAATAATAGTTTGCTATCCAATACAGAAATTTGAAATTTTTATGTTGTTGGGCTTACAATTGGCACAGTTCAATAAGACTGTACTCCATTGCACATGTTCTGCTCCAAATATATATCAATGACAGGAAAATTAGAAAATATTTTAAACCAAATTCAGTTCAGTTCAGTCACTCAGTCATGTCCGACTTTTTGCGACACCATGAATCACAGCACGCCAGGCCTCCCTGTCCATCACTAACTCCCGGAGTTCACTCAGACGCATGTCCATCGAGTCAGTGATGCCATCCAGCCATCGCATCCTCGGTCGTCCCCTTCTCCTTCTCCCTTTTTCCAATCCCTCCCAGCATCAGAGTCTTTTCCAATGAGTCAACTCTTTGCATGAGGTGGCCAAAGTACTGGAGCTTCAGCTTCAGCTTCAGCATCATTCCTTCCAAAGAAATCCCAGGGCTGATCTCCTTCAGAATGGACTGGTTGGATTTCCTTGCAATCTAAGGGACTCTCAAGAGTCTTCTCCAACACCACAGTTCAAAAGCATCAATTCTTTGGCGCTCAGCCTTCTTCATAGTGCAACTCTCACATCCATACATGGCTACTGGAAAAACCATAGCCTTGACTAGATGGACCTTAGTTGACAAAGTAATGTCTCTAATTTTGAATATGCTATCTAGGTTGGTCATAACTTTTCTTTCAAGGAGTAAGCA
This sequence comes from Ovis canadensis, assembly GCF_042477335.2. Taxonomy (NCBI): domain Eukaryota; kingdom Metazoa; phylum Chordata; class Mammalia; order Artiodactyla; family Bovidae; genus Ovis; species Ovis canadensis. The sequence continues at coordinate 79,741,051 of NC_091246.1, read as the reverse complement.
TCTTTTAATTTCATGGCTGCAGTCACCATCTGCAGTGATTTTGCAGCCCCAAAAAATAAATGCTCAAAATTCTCCAACAAGGCTTCAGCAATATGTGAACCGTGAACTTCCAGATGTTCAAGCTGGTTTTAGAAAAGGCAGAGGAACCAGAGATCAAATTGCCAACATCTGCTGGATCATCGAAAAAGCAAGAGAGTTTCAGAAAAACATCTATTTCTGCTTTATTGACTATGCCAAAGCCTTTGACTGTGTGGATCACAATAAACTGGAAAATTCTTAAAGAGATGGGAATACCAGACCACCTGACCTGCCTCTTGAGAAACCTATATGCAGGTCAGGAAGCAACAGTTAGAACTGAACATGGAACAACAGACTGGTTCCAAATAGGAAAAGGACTATGTCAAGGCTGTATACTGTCACCCTGCTTATTTAACTTCTATGCAGAGTACATCATGAGAAACACTGGGCTGGAAGAAGCAGAAGCTGGAATCATTGCCAGCAGAGATATCAATAACCTCAGATATGCAGATGACACACCCTTATGGCAGAAAGTGAAGAGGAAGTAAAAAGTCTCTTGATGAAAGTGAAAGAGGAGAGTGAAAAAGTTGGCTTAAAGCTCAACATTCAAAAAACGAAGATCATGGCACCTGGTCCCATCACTTCATGGGAAATAGATGGGGAAACAGTGGAAATCAAAATTACATGTTTATAAAACATGGTCAAAAGCCAAATAAGGTAAAAACAAATAGAAAAGTAAAGCAAAGGTGAATTCACAAGTATCCTGGGCACTTTATTAAGAATCAGCAATTGTGTCTAAGATATTAATTCCTTGGAGGTAATAAGAGCTGAAAATAATACACTAGTGAGAGAGCTGAATTTAGATTAGTACTTGAAATCTGAGGTTAAGAGAAGGCTTTCCCTCCCTGCCCTGTTCTTCCTTGCTCAGAAACGGTCGGTGAATAAAAGTTCCAGCCCAATCATAGACTGTGGTTATTCCTACAGGAACCTCTAAATTTTTGAAAAGGCATGAACACATCTAAACAACTTTGGCTGAAGAATATGAACCAACAAGCCCATTATAGAACTATATCTGTGATGGCAAAAGAAGATAGGAACTCAAACATCATCCAAAATAAAGGTTTTGTAAAGTGGGAGCTCTCGGCAGTAAGTTTATAAAAAACTTAAGTAAGAAAGAGTGAGAATAGACAGAAATAATAAGAAACAAAGAGTGGTAAAAGTACATTATATGTATATAATATATCATTATATATTTATAATATATAATATATAATTTAATATATAGGTACATAATATATTAACATCATTCATATATTATATAGAATATATTAATATGCAATATTAAATATAATTATTATATGATATAATTATTCTATAATATATACTAACATAATATTAATATATAATATACTAATATTATTTATATATATTATGTATAGAGAGAATAGAGAGAAATAATAAGAAACAAAGAGTGGTAAAAGTACATTATATATATATTACATTATGTATACTATATATATATATATATATATATATATATTTATATAACAACCCTAAATTAAAAGTGAGCCAACAAATAGAACTCCAAAATATATGAAAAACTCTAATGTTTAGATGGGGAAGCCTGATGTGCTGCAGTTCATGGGGTCACAAAGAGTCTGACACTTGTAAACACACATTTCTAAATAATTCATGAATCAGAAAAGTAGTTACAAGGGAAATAGAAAATATTATGAACTGAATGGAAATCAAAATTTGTGAGATAAATCTAATGTGCTTAACATTAAAACCTATAACACTGAGTATGTGAATTAGAAATGAATGAAGAAAATGTGTACATCTACATCATATCTATATATACATATAGATGCATAATATATATAATCAATATATGTATAATAAAATTGGCATGTCTTAATCTGATTGTTACGAATTCATCAGCATCTCACTGCTTGACATTTAAAGCACAGTTGTATTACCAACATTAAAAAAGATGGGAAAAAAGAATAGTTATTAAAAAAAGATTCAGTTATAGGTGTTAAATATTAGAAAATACTGTAAACAAATATATGACTATAAATATGGAACATAGGAAAAATTAACATTTTAATGAAGAAATCTTCATTAGCAAATTTGTCCAAGAACAGATAAGTAATTTTTAAAACCACTTTAAAATTTTTAATAGTTATAAAAACTCCCTATCCCCCTTTTTTTTATTAATAGCTTTGAGTTACATTTCGTTTTTTTAATTTTAATTTTTATTTTATTTTACTTTACAATTCTGTATTGGTTTTGCCATACATTGACATGAATACACCACGGGTGTACATGCGTTCCCAAACATGAACCCCCCTCCCAAATCCCTCCCCACAACATCCCTCTGGGTCATCCCCGTGCACCAGCCCCAAGCATGCTGTATCCTGCATTGGACATAGACTGGCGATTCGATTCTTACATGATAGTATACATGTTTCAATGCCATTCTCCCAAATCATCCCACCCTCTCCCGCTCCCTCTGAGTCCAAAAGTCTGCTATACACATCTGCGTCTTTTTTGCTGTCTTGCTTACAGGGTCGTCAATGCCATCTTTCTAAATTCCACATATATGTGTTAGTATACTGTACTGATGTTTTTCTTTCTGGCTTACTTCACTCTGTATAATCGGCTTCAGTTTCATCCATCTCATCAGAACTGATTCAAAATTAAAAGCTTCTGCACAACAAAGGAAAATATAAGCAAGGTGAAAAGACAGCCTTCTGAATGGTAGAAAATAATTGCAAATGAAACAACTGACAAACAACTAATCTCAAAAATATACAAGCAACTTTTGCAACTCAAAAAAAATAAATGACCCAATCAAAAAATGGGCCAAAAAACTAAATAGACATTTCTCCAAAGAAGACATACGGATGGCTAACAAACACATGAAAAGATGCTCCCTATCCCCTTTTGAAAGTCACTGAATATATATTGTTTTAAAGTATACTCTACCATATCTCCAAAGTGCAATTAATCCTCATGTTTTATAGCACACTTTAGGAATTAAAATTGAACAGTTGCTGGGTGTGTTACCAATTCATCTTGTGAAGGTAGAATAAAACAAGCAAAAAGAGAACAAGACCTCAAAATATTATTAAAAGTTGATTTATGAACATGAATGCAAAATGCTAAATAAAATAATAGGAAGTTAAATTCCATAGTGTATTAAAGTGCATTGCAATCGAGTAGAACTTATCTCATGAATATCATTTGAAAAGACATATTTAGTTGATATCTAATAAAATTGAAGACATGTATGGAAGTCCAATCCTTAATGTCCTGCTATTCCACCTAAAGTACATAACATATGTAACACTAAGAGCAAATTTATATGTAAGTATATATATTAAAACATATATATGAAGGATCATTGCAACACTTTAAGATATGGGAAACGTTGGAAATGTTGAGGAAACCTACATGTTATTTTATATGAAAATAAAGGAATAAGCATGTATTTCTATGAAATAATAACAGGGAAAATAAAGCACCTAGAGTTGTCTATATCAATATGCTATGTATAAAATATATATTATAAATTAAAAACTCACACTGCAGAAGATTATGTGGATTATATGCAGTAAAAATGCAAAAACATTTAAAAAAAAAACCCTCAAATTCAGAATGGTTTTACCTTTGAGTGAGTGGCATCCAAAAGCAATGAAGTATGTGAGAGACATATAGAAGACTTTAACTAGCACTTATCTCTTTATTTGAAAAGAATTCTGACATTAATATTCTAAAACATTTATAGTTAAAGCTGATAGTAGGTATATGAACATTATTATTCTTTTTACATTTTGAAATATTGTGTATAAATACTTTGTTAAAAATCTAAAAACACTCATTATTCTTGTGAGATTTATATTTTTAAAAATCTGAATTTTTAATTTGTTTGTTTATATTGTCAAGTAAAAATGAATCCAGAGCTAGACAAAAGATAATTTATTTGAAATAATTTTTAAAGTAATGAGACGGGAGACTATGCAACGGGGTGAAATTTCCCATCACAAGATCTGCAAGTGTCTCAATGACTGGGGAGAAAAGGGGCTTTTCTTTTATAAAGGTGGGTAAACAAAGAAAGAATGGGATACAGGAAAGTGAGAAGAGGTGGGTCCTGTGATGGAACAGTTGATTGGGAATTTTCTTTCTGAGGTCAGTAGAAAGGATATATGCTGGGTTAAGGTGAAAGTGATTCAAAATGCAGGGGTTTAAGAGAAGAGAAACAGCTAAAATTTGATCACATCATATGTTTAGTCCGGATTAGTCAGGGGGTACAATCCAACTAGTAATTTTAGGAGGCAAATAAAGGAGTTTGGAGGGTCTGTATCTGGTTTTGTCATAGGTAAGCAAACAGTCACCTACAAATCATATGGGGAAGAGGGATGCTTCACAAAATACTCTTCCCAGGAACACAAAAGTTAGGGGATTTCTTTATCGACCAGTCTTTTCAGGACCACAGGCCTCAAGCAGTTTATTTATTTATTTATTTATTTATTTATTTATTTATTTGTGTTTCTTTCTTTTTTTAAAAAAAAAAAATTTTAATATCTTTAATTCTTACATGCGTTCCCAAACATGAACCCCCCACCCACCTCCCTCCCCATAACATCTCTCTGGGTCATCCCCATGCATCAATATTTGTAAGTGACTAATTGGTAATCTGTGAATAAGTCTTCTCCAGAAACTGTTTGACAATTTTCTTTCTTTCTTTTTAATTTGGGTATAGTTGCTTTACAGCAACTATAACTATTTCTGTTTCTGCTGTTCAACAAAGTGAATCAGCTATACGTGTACACACATCCCCTTCCTCTTGGACCTCCCTCCCATCGCCACTCCCACTTCCATCTGTCTATGTCACCTCAGAACCCTGAGCTGAGCTTCTTGCACTATATAGGAGATTTCAACTAGCTAGCTATTTTACACGTGGCACTGCACTTACATGAATCCCAAATCTCCCAGTTCATCCTACCCACTCCATGTCCACATGTCCATTCTCTATGAAGCTGGACTCAAGATTGCCGGGAGAAATATCAATAACCTCAGATATGCAGACGACACCACCCTTATGGCAGAAAGTGAAGAGGAGCTAAAAAGCCTCTTGATGAAAGTAAAACAGAAGAGTGAAAAAGTTGGCTTAAAGCTCAACATTCAGAAAACTAAGATCATGGCATCCGGTCCCATCACTCCATGGGAAATAGATGGAGAAACAGTGGAAACAGTGTCAGACTTTATTTTTTTGAGCTCCAAAATCACTGCAGATGGTGACTGAAGCCATGAAATTGAAAGACACTCCTTGGAAGAAAAGTTATGACCAACCTAGATAGCATATTGAAAAACAGAGATATTACTTTGCTGACTAAGGTCCATCTAGTCAAGGCTATGGCTTTTCCAGTAGTCATATATGGATGTGAGAGTTGGACTGTGAAGAAGGCTGAGCGCTGAACAATTGACACTTTTGAACTGTGGTGTTGGAGAAGACTCTTGAGAGTTCCTTGGACTGCAAGGAGATCCAACCAGTCCATTCTGAAGGAGATCAGCCCTGGGATTTCTTTGGAAGGAATGATGCTAAAGCTGAAGCTCCAGTACTTTGGCCACCTCATGCGAAGAGTTGACTCATTGGAAAATATTTGATGCTGGGAGGGATTGGGGGCAGGAGGAGAAGGGGACGACCGAGGATGAGATGGCTGGATGGCATCACTGACTCTATGGACGCAAGTCTGAGTGAACTCCGGGGGTTGGTGTTGGACAGGGAGTCCTGGGGTCGCAAAGAGTCGGACAGGACTGAGTGACTGAACTGAACTGAACTGATGTCTCTGTTCCTGCCCAGTAAATAGGTTCAGCTGTACCATTTTCTAGATTCCACATATATGTGTTAATACATAATGTTTTCTCTTTCTGTCGTACTTCACTCTATATGGCAGACTCTGGGTCCATCCACATCTCTACAATGACCCAGAATTACTCCTTTTTATGGTTGAGTAATACTCCATTGTGCTTATGTACCACATCTTCTTTGTCCATTCTTCTGTCAGTGGATATTTAGATTGCTTCCATGTGTTGACTAAATTGTGCTGCAGTGAAAATTAGAGTGCATGTGCCTTTTAAAATTATTGTTTTCTCAAGGTAATATATCTAGCAGTGGGACTGCAGGGTCAAATGGTTGTTCTATTGTTAGTTTTCTAAGGAGCCTCCATATTCCTCTCCATTGTCGCTGTGTATCAGTTTACATTCCAACCAACAAGACAAGATTCACACCCCCTCCAGCACTTAGTGTTTGAGGATTTTTTGACAATGGACATTCTGATTGATGTGAGGTGTAGTTCCCATTGTAGTTTTTTTTTTTTTTCTAAATTCCATATATATGCATTAATATACTGTATTGGTGTTTCTCTTTCTGGCTTACTTCACTCTATATAATAGGCTTCATTTTCATCCACCTCATTACAACTGATTCAAATGTATTCTTTTTAATGGCTGAGTAATACTCCATTGTGTATACGTACCACAGCTTTCTTATCCATTCCTCTGCTGATGGACATCTAGGTTGATTCCATGTCTTGGCTATTATAAACAGTGTTGCAATTAACATTAGGGTACACATGCCTCTTTCAATTCTGGTTTCTTTGGTGTGTATGCCCAGCAGTGTAATTGCTGGGTCGTATTGAGAGGGTATCAGGCAGGAAGGCCAGGGGGCTCCAAACGGACGACATAGCCTGAAAGTGTCAGACATTTTTATCTCTCTTAAGTGTCAGGAAGAAACAAACTAGTGGTATTTTTTCCTTCTCTATACAAATTTAAAAGGAGGTTTCTCTTAAAATTCTGTGTTGCCATAGTGACACCTGGTTTCACCTGAAGTTAACCAATGCCTTTTTCTTATGGAAATGTTTATCTTAAGCTATGTTAATATACTATGCATTTACCCCAAACTCTGTCTTCAAGTCGGTTCCGCCTTTTGGCTCAGAACCTACTTGATAAACCAGTATGTTATGCTCCAATATTGTTCCTCTAATCTATGTGAATGAAACTATTTGTACGGTTATCAGCCCTTCTTCACGATTTAAGTTAATCATTTTATGGCCCAAGATAAACCATTTGGTGCCAAGATTATCCCAAAATACATCTTATAGTTGAGGGGCCTTGTGCCATTCTGTTTTGAGACATTCCTTTCTTTCATTAACATGCTGTTTGTGACTATATAACATCCGGCTGAAGACTAGCAGGGGGGTACTCTTTCTGCCCCCTTCTGATGCCTATGTCAGAAGCTTTCTCTATCTCCTTTATACTTTAATAAAACTTTGTTACACAAAAGCTCTGAGCGATCAAGCCTCGTCTCTGGCCCCAGAATGAATTCTTCTCCTCCAGGGGCCAAGAATCCCAGTGTCATAATTCAGCAACAACCTTTCAGTATGACAGTTCTATTTCCAGTTTTTTAAGGAATCTCCACACTGTTCTCCATAGTGGCTGTACTAGCTGTGTCAGGTGTAGTTCTCATTGTAATTTTGACCTGCATTTCTCTAATAATTAGTGATGCTGAGCATCTTTTCTTGTACCTCTTGGCCATCTGTGAGTCTTCTTTGGAGAAATGTCTCTTTAGGTTGTCTACCCATTTTTTGATTGGGTTGTTTGTTTTTGATACTGAGTTTCATGAGCTGCTTGTATATTTTAGAGATCAATCCCTTCTCAGTTGCTTCGGTTGCAAATATTTTCTCCCATTCTGAGAGTTGTCTTTTGATCTTGTTTATGGTTTTCTTTGCTGTGCAAAAGCTTTTAAGTTAAATTAGGTCTCATTTATTTTTGTTTTTATTTTCATTACTCAAAAGATCTTGCTGTGATTTCTGTCAAAGTGTATTCTTCCTGTGTATTCCTGTAAGAGTTGTATAGTGTCTTGTCTTACATTTAAGTATGTAATCTATTTTGAGTTTATTTTTGTGTATGCTGTTAGAGAGTGTTCTAATTTCATTCTTTTACATGCAGCTGTCCAGTTTTCCCAGCATCACTTATTGAAGAGACTGTCTTTTCGCCATTGTATATTCTTGCCTTCTTTGTCATAGATTCAGTTCATTTCAGTTGCTCAGTCATGTCCGACTCTTTGCGACCCCATGGACTGCAACATGTCAGGCTTCCCTGTCCATCACCAACTCCCAGAGTTTACTCAAACTCATGTCCATTGAGTTGGGGATGCCATCCAACCATCTCATCCTCTGTCATTCCCTTCTCCTCCTGCCTTCAACCTTTCCCAGCATCAGGGTCTTTTCCAATATGTCTGTTCTTCATATCAGGTGGCCAAAGTATTGGAATTTCAGCTTCAGCATCAGTCTTTCCAATGAATATTCAGGATGGATTTCCTTTAGGATGGACTGGTTGGATCTCCTTGCATAGACTAGGTGGCCATAAATTTTCTTAATCTAAAATTTTAAGTGAAACCAGGTATACCATTCCTTTTCTAACGTTAGAGACCAGGCTATATTGGAAAGAGACTAGGAGAAGTCAGTGGAAGAACTGAGTCGTAGCTCTCAAAATCACAGCCAAAATCAGGTCAACAGTACCATTAATAATGGCTGGCCAAGTTTATGTTGTTTGCTTGGTTAGTTCATGACTTCTGTTTATTCTTAATGTATTTGATTGTATATAGGTTTGTATGCACTTTCAATTTCCCAAAGGAAAGTGACAGTATTAGTAACTTCAATGGCTGTTTCACAGGTTCAAGTCTCTTTCCTGGCCACTGAAGGATTTGAGTTTGTAACCCCTTGAATAAATAAACGTCTAGCTATAATGGTTTTCCCAAACACTGCTATTTTTATATAATTATGTTGATAGGAGCAAGATGAAATTGAAGTTCCTTTTTGATCTCAAAATATTCCATTTTCAATCTTGATTATAGTGAGAATACCTCTTAAATTAGAAGAACTTAAATTATGAAAAGACAAAAATAGAACCATTTTAGACATTTATAATAATTCAGTTATTTTGTGTACTTAAAATCTTTATTTTTCTAGATTAAAGTCTTTTAAAAGATTAAACCAAAATAGTCTATAGAAGATATATTTCAACTTATTTGTTTCCCTGTAGATAAAAATAAATAAAAAATACAGTCTCTAGAAAATGTAATATCCAACTTAAGCATAAGCATACTTCTATATTATTCTGAAGAACAAAAGTGATTAAATTTGAAACACTATTAAATTCTTATAAAGTTTAAAGCCACTATAGAGTAAAATTGCAACAAAAATCTATAAATATCTAGATTGACAGTAATACTTTGTCATCGATTCACACAAAGAATTTTAAGATACATTTGTTCATATTATTGTAATACAAATACAAATGAAATTGCAAGAATATAAAATAGTCTGTTTAATTATGAAAGTCCTAAAATATCATGTTTTGATTTAAAGACATATTTAACCAACATTTCACACTTCCTTTAAGACAAACCATTATAGCTAGATGTTTATTTATTCAAGGGTTACAAACTCAAATCCTTCAGTGGCCAGGAAAGAGACTTGAACCTGTGAGACAGCCATTGAAGTCACTAATACTGTCACTTTTAACTTATTTTGTTAATTTAGTTTTTATTTTGTATTGGAGTAGTATTGATTTATAGTGTTGTATTAGTTTCAGGTGTCCAGCAAAGTGTTTCAGTTATATATATCCATATGCTGCTGCTGCTGCCAAGCCACTTCAGTCGTGTCTACAGGGTCGACTCTGTGTGACCCCGTAGATGGAAGCCCACCAAGCTCCCCCATCCCTGGGATTCTCCAGGCAAGAACACTGAAGTGGGTTGCCATTTCCTTCTCCAATGCATGAAAGGAAAAGTGAAAGTGAAGTTGCTCAGTCATGTCTGACTCTTAGCGACCCCGTGGACTGCAGCCTACCAGACTCCTCCATTCATGGGATTTTCCAGGTGAGAGTACTGGAGTGGGTTACCATTGCCTTCTCCTATATATTCATATAGGTTATTACAAAATATTGAGTAGAGCTCCTTATGCTCTACAGTTGGTCCTTGTTACTTGGTTACTTTTTGGTTCTTGGTTACTTTATAAATAGTAGTCATTTTAACTTAAACTTTTGAAAACAGTAGTCATAATCAAATATTAAAGCAATAACTATGAATGAGAGTTATCACATATAGACAAGTATTGGAAAATAAATATTTAATGATTTTTTAATTGTTTTCATGAATCAAAATATAATGCCTCACCTTTATCATGTTGCATTTTCTGCAAAGATAAAAAGAAAGAACTATTAGCAGAGACATTACTTTGCCGACTAAGGTGCGTCTAGTCAAGGCTATGGTTTTTCCTGTGGTCATGTATGGATGTGAGAGTTGGACTGTTAAGAAGGCTGAGCGCCGAAGAATTGATGCTTTTGAACTGTGGTGTTGGAGAAAACTCTTGAGAGTCCCTTGGACTGCAAGGAGGTCCAACCAGTCCATTCTGAAGGAGATCAGCCCTGGGATTTCTTTGGAAGGAATGATGCTAAAGCTGAAGCTCCAGTACTTTGGCCACCTCATGTGAAGAGTTGACTCATTGGAAAAGACTCTGATGCTGGGAGGAATTGGGGGCAGGAGAAGAAGGGGACAACAGAGGATAAGATGGCTGGATGACATCACAGACTCGATGGATGTGAGTCTGAGTGAACTCTGGGAGATGGTGATGGACAGGGAGGCCTGGCGTGCTGCGATTCATGGGGTCGCAAAGAGTCGGACATGACTGAGTGACTGAACTGAACTGAACTGAACTGAGTGGGAATTAAGTTGGTGTAAAATGGAGGCCAACTGCTGATAATGTAGACAAAGACAGATACAGTAGATAATTAATAATACTTTATACCAAACCCCCACTCTGCCCATTTTCATGGCAATTTCTTCTCTATTACCAGCACGCATAATAGCCATAATCTCTAACTTTGAGTCACACACTACTAGAAACTAATTCAGTTTCTATATGATCTTAAAGTAACAACCCTATATTACTTATCTAACAGTATAAAATAAGATAATATATGTGAAATCACTGGTAAAACACAGTGCCCTCTACCAATTTCAATATCTTTGGTATAGGTTGAAATACAAATACATTTATATATATATATTACTACCCATTAATTTCATCATTAACTTTATTAATCTTTGAGTTCCAAAAACTTTGCATAGTATTTAATATGTACAAGAATTCCATAAATGCTGCATAGTGATTAAAAAAAAAAAAAACCAGTATAGTTACTTTCACTTTCTGAGATTTGGGTTCTTAATATTGTAATAATCCCAATTTATCAGAAATAGAAGGGTTCATTTAAATAATATAATAAATGGAAGGTATCTCATATAGTGCTTGACAAATTGTCATAATAGTAATAGATATATCCATTACTGCATTTAGAATATATAGTATGGATTAATGAGACAATGTGTACTAGATATTTATATATATGATCATTAATATTTATACCAACCCAGGTATTAAAATCACAGTCATTTTAAAGTTAAATAAGCTGAAACACAAAGAATTTAAGTAACTTAATAAAGGACAAACAGCGTATGCCTCTCTACACAAAGTCTGTTCTTGTTTTATTATGTCACATTTCCTGGAGTTGATCAATAAATGTTTAATGAGTTGATATTAGTAATTTTTCTTAGCTATAATTTTCAGGAATAGTAAAGTAAAAATAGTAGTAGAAGCACCATAGTGTCATGTGGAGCAGTAAAAAAATTGAAAAAGGTGAAAAAAACTTGAAATTAATTCTGGCATATAATAGGCTTTATTCAATTTTATTTGTCAGCCAAGAGTCCCTAGCATATGCTGAATATAGATCCTACATCAATACAAGTTGAGCTGTTCTAATTAATACTCTGTAAAGCCTCCATTTCTGTCCTTTATCGAGCCCATCTTGGCATGAAATATTCCCTTGGTATCTCTAATTTTCTTGAAGAGATCTCTAGTCTTTCCCATCCTGTTTTTTGCCTCTATCTCTTTGCATTGATCGCTGAGGAAGGCTTTCTTATCTCTTCTTGCTATTCTTTGGAACTCTGCATTCAGATGCTTATATCTTTCCTTTTTTCCTTTGCTTTTCACTTCTCTTCTTTTCACAGCTATTTGTAACTGCAGCCATGAAATTAAAAGACGCTTACTCCTTGGAAGAAAAGTTATGATCAACCTATATAGCATGTTGAAAAGCAGAGGCATTGGTTTGCCCACAAAGGTCCCTCTAGTCAAGGCTATGGTTTTTCCAGTGGTCATGTATGGATGTGAGAGTTGGACTGTGAAGAAGGCTGAGCGCCAAAGAATTGATGCTTTTGCACTGTGGTGTTGGAGAAGACTCTTGAGAGTCCTTTGGACTGCAAGGATATCCAACCAGTTCATTCTGAAGGAGATCAGCCCTGGGATTTCTTTGGAAGAAATGATGCTAAAGCTGAAACTTCAGTACTTTGGCCACTTCAGGCGAAGAGTTGACTCACTGGAAAAGACTCTGATGCTGGGAGGGATTAGGGGCAGGAGGAGAAGGGGACGACTGAGGATGAGACGGCTGGATGGCATCAGAACTCGACGGACGTGAGTCTGAGTGAACTCCGGGAGTTGGTGATGGATAGGGAGGCCTGGAGTGCTGTGATTCATGGGGTTGCAAAGAGTTGGACACGACTGAGCGACTGAACTGAAATGAACTGAAAGCCTCCATAAAATAGTTAATTTATATTTTACAAATATTTCGTTTGTTCCTTGATCATAATGTTCCAATACAGGATCCACTAATACTCTAAACAGTTATCTATTCTTTCATGACTTTGGTGTATTCTCTCGAAGTTTTCTACAATTTAATTTCATATAACTTATTTCTTTCCTAATTTACTTTTACAAAGCACTCCCTCCCTAGTTCAGACCACTTTGCCTATTTCCATAGGATGTTCCTTGCAAGGATTACTGTAATTTTCAGTCAAGAATTAAATGTAAACAATTTTTGAGTAGGATTTGTTCTATACACATAAGTCAATCAAAATCCTTTCAAAAAGAATCATTTTAATAGGAGAAAATAATATAATAATTAAAAAAATCAGAGTATGGAGAGGCCAGTGTAACCAGAGTATGAGGACATAGGGCCACAGAGGATGTAGCTTTGAAGAGACCATATTGCAAAAAACTGTATAAGAGCCTCTTATGTCTTGGACTGTATACTAATGTGCACATACATAGAAAAAAAATTTCATGAGGTTAGAAAAGAACTATTGACAGGAAAAGATCATTTCTGGAAAGCTATCTGTGAACAATTCCTAGAGTTTACAAAGAACAGAGAATTATTAAAGTTTCTGTCATTCTATTTATAGAGACCTCATCAAATATATGGGCTTTCCAGGTGGCACTAGTGGTAAAGAACTTGCCTGCCATTGCAGGGAATATAACAGACCTGGCTTTGATCCTTGGATCAGGTAGATCCCCTGGAGGAGGGCATGGCAAGCTACCCCATCATTCTTGCCTGGAGAATCCCATGGACAGAGGAGCCTGAGGTGGGCTACAGTTCATGGGGTTGATGGCAAAGAGTCAGATACAACTGAAGCAACCAAACACATGTCAAATACATGAGATATTCTTAAGAGACCTCAAAAAGGTAACATCATAGTACCATAATAGTATGATTTCAATGGTCCTGAATGAAGGGAATTCTTCTAGACAACGTTCAAAAGCAAAACAAAACCAAAAACAACCTTGAAAAATCTCAATGTGGTCTATAAATGACTTAAATGCTCCTTTAAGATAGTGGGAAATATTAATCAGACAACAACAATGTGTTCTAGATGATGGAGTAAGTCTCCCTTATGTGATCTTTAAGGATCACCTCAGCACAACTGCAGATATTATGCTTGGAAAGTCACATAAAATTAAAGTATTTATTATAATCATGTTTTTTAGAAGAGGGAGGCACAGCATGCCAGGAGGGGATATTATAGGAAACATGCTAGAGAGCTAGCCCAACCAAGCAGGTGGGGATCTAGGGGAGAGCAAACACCCATGGGCCAATGCCTTTATTAGGGTCAGGGTGGGGTACACAAGCAAAAGGTATGAGGGGATTTCATTGATACATTTGAATGTCACTGGGTCACAGTCAGCAAAAAACAGGAAGGGGACTTTGTGGTAGAGACCAGCATTATCATGCTGCTGTGGCTGGACACTTCAACAGGGTAGTCATATCTTATTCATGGGGATGTTGCAGCATCAGGAAAATGCGAAGATTTGAAAATTTATAATACAAAAAGAAAGACATTATACCAAAGATTCAATAAAGAATTGCTATACATGAAAGAAGCAACCAAATATTACTAATAATTATTTTAAAAATCAGTCAATAGAAACAGGTCAAGTAATAAAAGAGAAAAAGAAACTACTAGGAAAGAAGTAAAATAAGCTGTTGTAAATATTAAAAATATAGTCAGAGATTTAAAGGTAAGCTTGCACACAGAGAGAAATAAAAGATATAACAAAAAATTTAAAAACTTAATAGGTGTGAACAATATAATATTAGAAATATGTATTAAGTTAGACTAAATTTGCACATTATAAAACAAAATCTGTGAACCTGAAGACATAGCAATATCCCTAGATTGACGAACAGAGACCAAAAAAAAAAAAAAGCTGAAAAGAAGTATACTAATGACTTTTGGGAGAATACCAAATGGTGTATATGTGCATTGAAATCCCAGAGGAAAATATAATAGGTTGAAAGAAATAATGGCTGAATTATTTCAATTGTGGCTGAAAATTATAAATTCAGAGACCAAAGAATATCAACCATGCTGTTGGGTAAATATAACATCAATTACCATAAGACACATCAAAATTAAGCTGCAAGTTTCAAATGGTGAAGAGAAGCTGAAAAATAAATGACACAAATCATACTGGGAGACTAATGTGACAGCAGATTTTTCATTAGAATTTATGCAAGTCAGAAGATATTTAAATGGCCTTTTAATGTGCTGAGGGGAGAGATAGACTGGGAGAGAGAGAGAAGGCAGAAGGCTTAGGAAAATGGGGAGGGAGAGAGAGAGAGGAAGTGCAACCTAGAATTCTAAACCCAACTAAAATATCTTTGGAAAATTTAGGCCAAAAAAATGTATTTTCAGACAGAAGAAGAGCTCAGAAAAATTGTTGCTAGGAGATGGGCACTAAAGGATATGCTAAAGATACTTCTTTAAGCAGAAATAAATTATACCAGAATAAAAATTCGGTCTACCCAAAAGAATGAATAATGTTAATAATGGTAAATATATGATAAAATGCAAAATAGTTACTTTTCTAATTAAACACTGATTTCAAAAATAATTGAATGTTTTAATAAAATGTATATGTTTTGTGTGTAAAACTTGTACATTTAAATGTATTATGATAGCACAGAAGTTTGGGAAGAAATGAATTATATTGTTGAAATCTTCTAACAATATATAATACTGCATATTTTTATGCAAACAAAAAAGGTGATGATTAAAGTTTAACATTCACTATAGAATAGTTACTAAACAAAAAAGACATATATATATAGCTAAAAATGCAAAAATAGAGAACAAATAATATTTAGTTCTTGTGAAGGTCAGAGAAAACCCATACAGAGGTTAAGGAAGAAATCAAAGGGGAAATTTGGAAAGATTCATTGATAAACCAAAATTTAAGAGAAAATGATGTTACTACATGCCTTCAGGAAAGAAGAAAGAACTCACATCACTGATCTCAGTATCCAGCATAAAATACTAGAAAAGAAGAGCCAATTAAATTCAAAGGAAGGAAAATAAAGAAAATAAAGATTAAGGAAGAAATACAATATAAAGAAAACAGGGAATTTCTCCTGTGGTCCAGTGGTTAGTAATCTGTTTTGCAGTGTGGTGAGCACAAGTTAAATCCCTGATCAGGAACTAAGATCCTGCATGCAGTGGAGTAACTAAGCCGATGCACTGCAATTACTGGGGCTGCTATTTCAGGAGCCTGCACACCACAACTAGAGTGTGTGTGTCTCAACGAAAGATCCTCCATGAAGCAACAGAGATTCTGCGTGCCACAACTAATATCTGAGGATCTGACTCAGTCAAATAAATAAGTAAATAAATAAATAAAAGAATAAAAGCAAAACAATATATGATTAAATCAAGAGCAGTCACTTTAAGATAAATAAAGTTCATGAAATTTTACTAAGCAGAAAAAATGATACGGATTACCAACAACAGAAGTGAGAAAGTTGGCATTACTACACATTCACCTTATGGTAAGGAGAAAATATAAAGGGAATATATTGAAGCAACTGTAGCAATAAATTCATTATTTCAAATGAAAAAGATAGGTTTCTTGAAAGATAAAAACTACAACTTACTAAAGAAGAAATGCATGAGCTCAATTGTCCAATATATATTTAAAAGTTGAATTTTAGTTCAACACATTTCCACAAAGGTAACTTCTGATCACGCTGGCTTTACAGGCCAAGAAATAAATATTATTTAATAAATAAACACCTGCTGCTGCTGTTAAGTCGCTTCAGTTGTGTCTGACTCTGTGCAACCCCATAGATGGCAGCCCACCAGGCTCCCCTGTCCCTGGGATTCTCCAGGCAAGAACACTGGAGTGGGTTGCCATTTCCTTCTCCAGTGTATGAAAGTGAAAAGTGAAACTGAAGTTGCTCAGTCGTGTCCAACTCTTAGCAACCCCATGGACTGCAGCCTACCAGACTCCCTCATCCATGGATTTTCCAGACAAGAGTACTGGAGTGGGGTGTCATTGCTTTCTCCAAAATAAACACCACTTCTAGGCAAAATTTATATATATATGTGTGTGTGTGTGTGTTTGTGTGTGCGTGTGTGTGTGTATGTCCAGGAAAATCAAAGCTTATGTCCATGCATAAGCTTGTACACAAATATTTATAGAACTTTTAGCTTTTAACAGCTTAAAAAATCTTAGTAACCCAGATGTCTGTCAACACAGAAAGCTCAAAGCAACTCTGTGTCCTTTAAAACTTATCACCATATAACCATACTCAGCAAGAAAAAAAATGAACTCTTGATATGTGCTACTAAATGTGTGACTCTAAAATCATTGTGCTAAGAAGCCAGCTCCTTCCTTAAAATGAGTACATATTGCATTATTATTTTTATATACAACTATAGAAAATGGAAAATAACTGATGGGGCAGAAAGAAGATGGGTGCTTTCCTGGGAAAAACAGCATGTGAAAGAGAACAAAGGGAAGAAATATAAAAGAGAAGCTGATAACTTGCGGATGGTAGAAATGTTCAGCATTTTAGCTGTGTTAGTTTAATAAGTATAAACTTACATTAAAACACGACATTGTACATCTTAAATATGTACTACTTATTGGATATCATAGCTCAGTTGGTAAAGAATCTGCCTGCAATGCAGGAGACCTGGATTAGATTCCTGGGTCAGGAAGATCCCCTGGAGAAGGAAATGGCAACCAACTCCAATATTCTTGCCTGGAGAATCCCATGGACAGAGGAGCCTCGAAAGATACAGTCCATGGGGTTGCAAGAGTCAGACATGACTTAGCAACTAAAGAGAGAGAGATTGTAGGGCAATTACATCCAATTAAAACTGTCACAGATAAAGAAGGTAGGAAAAGAGGAATAAAAGAACCAGAATAAGATTACAAATAACAAAAGAATAACTGGATGTTAGATTTAAATCCAAACATATAAATAATTACATTCTCTTTAACAAGTGGTGCTGGGAAAACTGGTCAACCACTTGTAAAAGAATGAAACTAGATCACTTTCTAACACCCCACACAAAAATAAACTCAAAATGGATTAAAGATCTAAATGTAAGACCAGAAACTATAAAACTCCTAGAGGAGAACATAGGCAAAACACTCTCACACATAAATCACAGCAGGATCCTCTATGAGCCACCTCCCAGAATTCTGGAAATAAAAGCAAAAATAAACAAATGGGACCTAATTAAAATTAAAAGCTTCTGCACAACAAAGGAAAATATAAGCAAGGTGAAAAGACAGCCTTCTGAATGGGAGAAAATCATAGCAAATGAAGCAACTGACAAACAACTAATCTCAAAAATATACAAGCAACTTCTGCAGCTCAATTCCAGAAAAATAAACGACCCAATCAAAAAATGGGCCAAAGAACTAAATAGACATTTCTCCAAAGAAGACATACAGATGGCTAACAAACACATGAAAAGATGCTCAACATCACTCATTATTAGAGAAATGCAAATCAAAACCACAATGAGGTACCACTTCACACCAGTCAGAATGGCTGCGATCCAAAAACCTGCAAGCAATAAATGCTGGAGAGGGTGTGGAGAAGAGGGAACCCTCCTACACTGTTGGAGGGAATGCAAACTAGTACAGCCACTATGGAGAACAGTGTGGAGATTCCTTAAAAAATTGCAAATAGAACTACCTTATGACCCAGCAATCCCACTGCTGGGCATACACACCGAGGAAACCAGAATTGAAAGAGACACATGTACCCCAATGTTCATCGCAGCACTGTTTATAATAGCCAGGACATGGAAACAACCTAGATGTCCGTCAGCAGATGAATGGATAAGAAAGCCGTGGAACATATACACAATGGAGTATTACTCAGCCGTTAAAAAGAATTCATGTGAATCAGTTCTGATGAGATGGATGAAACTGGAGCCGATTATACAGAGTGAAGTAAGCCAGAAAGAAAAACACCAATACAGTATACTAACACATATATATGGAATTTAGAAAGATGGCAATGACGACCCTGTATGCAAGACAGGGAAAGAGACACAGATGTGTGTAACGGACCTTTGGACTCAGAGGGAGAGGGAGAGGGTGGGATGATTTGGGAGAATGACATTCTAACATGTATACTATCATGTAAGAATTGAATCGCCAGTCTATGTCTGACGCAGGATGCAGCATGCTTGGGGCTGGTGCATGGGGATGACCCAGAGAGATGTTATGGGGAGGGAGGTGGGAGGGGGGTTCATTTTTGGGAACGCATGTAAGAATAAAAGATATTAAAATTGAAAAAAAAAAAGCTACAGAAACAGAAAAAAAAATAAAATAAAATAATCTTAAAAAAATAAATAAATGTTTCAAATAAAAGACAGAAAAACAGATAAAATGAAACTTTCAGGACCCAACTTTTGCTGCATATTTTTCATTCCAATCCCAGAGAAAGGCAACGCCAAAAAATGCTCAAACTACCACACAATTGCACGCATCTCACACTCTAGTAAAGTAATGCTCAAAATTCTCCAAGCCAGGCTTCAGCGATACATGAACCATGAACTTCCTGATGTTCAAGCTGGTTTTAGAAAAGGCAGAGGAACCAGAGATCAAATTGCCAACATCTGATGGATCATGGAAAAAGCAAGAGAGTTCGAGAAAAACATCTATTTCTGCTTTATTGACTATGCCAATGCCTTTGACTGTGTGAATCACAATAAACTGTGGAAAATTCTGAAAGAGATGGGAATACCAGACCACCTGACCTGCCTTTTGAGAGACCTATATGCAGGTCAGGAAGCAACAGTTAGAACTGGACATGAAACAACAGACTGATTCCAAATAGGAAAAAGAGTACATCAAGGCTGTATATTGTCACCCTGCTTATTTAACTCATATGCAGAATACATCCCAAAAAATGCTGGGCTGGAAGAAGCACAAGCTGGAATCAAGATTGCCGAGAGAAATATCAATAATCTCAGATGTGCAGATGACACCACCCTTATGGCAGAAAGTGAAGAGGAACCAGTCCAGGTTCGAGGCATGATACTGGATGCTTGGGGCTGGTGCGCTGGGATGACCTAGAGGGATGGTAGGGGGAGGAAGAAGGGAGGGGGGGGTCAGGATGGGGAACAAGTGACAGATTCATGTTGATGTATGGAAAAACAATACAATATGTAAATATGTACAATATTTAAGTAATTAACCTCCAATTAAAATAAATGAATTTATGTTAAAAATAAATAAATGTTCACTTCAGTTGAGTCACTC
Organism: Ovis canadensis; assembly: GCF_042477335.2. Taxonomy (NCBI): domain Eukaryota; kingdom Metazoa; phylum Chordata; class Mammalia; order Artiodactyla; family Bovidae; genus Ovis; species Ovis canadensis. Next base: position 79,721,009 of record NC_091246.1, on the reverse strand, counting down.
AGTCGTGTCTGACTCTTTGGGACCCCATGAATCAAGCCTGCCAGGCCTCCCTGTCCATTACCAACTTCCGGAGTTCACTCAGACCCACGTCCATTGAGTCAGTGATGCCATCCAGCCATCTCATCCTCTGTCGTCCCCTTCTCCTTCTCCCTTTTTCCAATCCCTCCCAGCATCAGAGTCTTTTCCAATGAGTCAACTCTTTGCATGAGGTGGCCAAAATACTGGAGTTTCAGCTTCAACATCATTCCCTCCAAAGAAATCCCAGGGCTGATCTCCTTCAGAATGGACTGGTTGGATCTCCTTGCAGTCCAAGGGACTCTCAAGAGTCTTCTCCAACACCACAGTTCAAAAGCATCAATTCCTTGGTGCTCAGCTTTCTTCACAGTCCAACTCTCATATCCATACATGACCACAGGAAAAACCATAGCCTTGACTAGACGGACCTTTGTTGGCAAAGTAATGTCTCTGCATTTCTATATGTTATCTAGGTTGGTCATAAGTTTTCTTCCAAGGAGTAAGTGTCTTTTAATTTCATGGTTTCAATCACCATCTGCGGTGATTTTGGAGCCCCTAAATATAAAGTTTAACACTGTTTCCACTGTTTCCCCATCTATTTCCCATGAAGTGATGGGACCAGATGCCATGATCTTCCTTTCCTGAATGTTGAACTTTAAGCCAACTTTTTCACTGTCCTCTTTCACTTTCATCAAGAGGCTTTTTATTTCCTCTTCACTTTCTGCCATAAGGGTGGTGTCATCTGCATTCCTGAGGTTATTGATATTTCTCCCAGCAATCTTGATTCCAGCTTGTGTTTCTTCCAGCCCAGCATTTCTCATGATGTACTCTGCATAGAAGTTAAATAAGCAGGGTGACAATATACAGCCTTGATGTATTCCTTTTCCTATTTGGAACCAGTCTGTTGTTCCATGTCCAGTTCTAACTGTTGCTTCCCTGACCTGCATACAGGTTTCTCAAGAGGCAGGTCAGGTGGTCTGGTTTTCCCATCTCTTTCAGAATTTTCAAGTTTCTTGTGATCCACACAGTCAAAGGCTTGGCATAGTCAGTAAAGCAGAAATAGATGTTTTTCTGAAACTCTCATACTTTTTCGATGGTCCAGCAGATGTTGGCAATTTGATCTCTGGTTCCTCTGCCTTTTCTAAAACCAGCTTGAACATCTGGAAGTTCATCGTTCACATATTACTGAAGCCTGGCTTGGAGAATTTTGAGCAGTATGTTACTAGCGTGTGAAATGAGTGCAATTGTGCGGTAGTTTGAGCATTCTTTGGCTTTGCCCTTCTTTGGGATTGGAATGAAAACGGACCTTTTCCAGTCCTGTGGCCACTGCTGAGTATTCCAAATTTGTTGGCATACTGAGTGCAGCACTTTCACCAGCATTATCTTTCAAGATTTGAAATAGCTCAACTGGAATTCCATCACCTCCACTAGTTTTGTTTTTAGTGATGTTTTCTAAGGCCCACTTGAATTCACATTCCAAGATGTCTGGCTCTAGGTGAGTGATCATACCATCGTGATTATCTTGGTCATGAAAATCATTTTTGTACAGTTCTTCTGTGTATTCTTGCCATCTCTTCTTAATATCTTCTGCTTCTCTTAGGTCCAGACAATTTCTGTCCTTTATCGAGCCCATCTTTGCATGAAATATTCCCTTGATATCTCTAATTTTCTTGAGGAGATGTCTAGTGTTTCCCATTCTGTTGTTTTCCTCTATTTCTTTGCATTGATCGCTGAGGAAGGCTTTCTTATCTCTCCTTGCTATTCTTTGGAACTCTGCATTCAGATGCTTGTAGGAGATTTTTGTAGATCACGAGTGAAATGACATAAAACAACAAGACACACATACAAGGGACAGACACCACTCTGGCCAGAGGAAAAATAATAACTGCGCAAGCAAGCAGGCTAGCGGTTTATTTTTATATAGCCCCCCTGGGCAGAATTCCAGACTGTATGACCAAACTTGTTCAGTACAGCACATGTGCATAAATGTTATCGTACAGCAAAAGGGAGTGAAATTCCGGCCTACTGCAGAGTCTGTCCAGAGCCCTTATCACAAGAAAGGAATGTTCCCTTATTTGCAAGGGACCGTTAATCTCAAGGCTGTATCCATCTTCTTGGCAGAACATTTTGTTTGCAAGCAATACATCTCCACTTTTTCCTTCTTGTGGCCACATTAACCCTTCATCTCCCCCTTTTTTATTCTATTTAAGCCCTCAAGACATTTGTATTGATGTTCTGTAGAGCAAGGCATAAAGCTGTAGGTGGCCAACCTCCAGCCTCCCCAGCCCCTCTCGTAGCTATGCCTGTCTTAGGTTGCCCTCCTCTGAGGTTCTTACCCATCATTGGCTATCCAGCCACCTCTCAGGGGCTAGGCAGAATTTTTCTAGATGATGGGTATCTAGAACTCTTTTTATTTATATGTCTCGGTTAATCTTTTGAAGGGCTCATGTTATACAAAACTGAGAAGGAGCAGAGAGTCCCGCCTGAGGCACATTCCCACTTTCCCTATTATGGCTGCATTAACCCTCCATCTCCCCCTTTTTTATTTGTTTTAATAAATACTAGGAGTTGTTAATAGGAGATTATCCATATAATGATATAGAATATAATTGGGGTATTTTTGATGGAGGGATTGTAAAGAGTGAGCTATGAATTTTTGACATAAAGTAGGACTATTCGTCATTTTTTGTGGTAAGACTGTCCATTGATAATGTTTAACAGGCTGAGCATGACTAAAAACAGGAATTGTAAGAGCTGGAGAGGGGAGTCCCAATTGTAATGTTTTTATAGGTTTAATATACTTATTAATTTTTTGTAAATCAGTTAATATTTTTTATTTTTAGTTAGTTTTTTTTTTTTAACAGCAAAAACAGGAGAATTCCAGGGAGAGGTAGAGGGCTCTATATGACTAAATTGGAGTTGTTTTTGTACTAATTGTTTTAACACCTTGAGTTTTATTTGTGATAATGGCCACTGCTCAATCCATTTTGGAGTATTAGTTAACCATTTTAACAGGAGTGCTCGAGGAATTTGAGCAGTGGCTACTAGTTTTTTGGTAGAATGGTTACAAAAGCCCCAAAAGGAGAGAGAAGATCTTTTTCCCAAATATTAATAAGTATGTACAATATAAAAGGTAACAAACACTGATTTTTTATTATGGAATTGGCATTGCAAGGGATGGGTACTCTTTTATAGAGCCCAATCCCATCAGCATTAGAGGGCTTTTTTTTTTTTTTTTTTTTTTTTAATCTTGGGGCCAGTGTTGAGAAGAAATAATTGAAACATCTGCCCCTGTGTCTAATAGTCCCTCAAAGGTTGTTTTTGTTTTTGTTTTTGTTTTTTTGTATAATTAAGGAGAGAACAGGGCGAGAATCTTTGATAAGCATTTTCCAAAATATATGTCGCCCAGTATTTTTAAATCTTCTTGTTTGTTCATTAGGAAGAGCCAAAAAGAGATGAAGCTCTTTTCACATTAGCAAGGGGCTGTCTCTGACCAAAAGAGTTAACTTAGGGCTCTAGTTGATAAATCTCTTGGGCATGAAAGCAGTGTTTTAAACTCTCTCTTAGCATTTTAGCTTACATGGCAGCTTTATCTAGACTTTTGCAACATTGTTGAGCCTATGCAATGCTTGCTGCCGAGTTTTCATATCTCCTATCCATTGTGTTTTTGAGAGTGCATATAGTCAGGATGTAGAAGAAGCAAGTAATAGCCTTAGCACTGGCAACATTAGACTTTGATTTAATGTTTTTGTTTTTGTTTTGCTGTAACTTGCTGAATCTTTGTTCCATAAGAATGTAACTCTGTATTTTAAGGGTGATGCAGGCTAAGAATTTAAGAAGAAACCCTTTAAGGAAAAGTCATTGTTTTGGTGTTTTGGCTGACCAACCTTTATCAAAAGAAGGTCATGGAATATCAACAGGCCTCCGGAATAGAAGATGATGTACAAAAAATAAGACTTTTGCAGGAAGGAACCTGATATCGATGAAAGTTATTACTGATGGAATGTTGAGTTGAGTCTGCATTTTTTACCTTGCTGTATGTATAACTCAGGGTATAAAAGCCCCGAGAAGAAAAAAGTAAATGGGCCTCGCTCGAAGAATTTGAGCAATATGTTTCCCAGCTAATAATGAAAGCGTGGTAGAAGTAGAAACCATAATTGAAATTTTCCCAACATAGTCGGAGTCTATTACCCAGGAATTATGGTTAGACCTCTCAAAACCGCACTGCTACAGCCTAATATTAAGCCAAAGGTGCCTTTAGGCAGTGGTCCGAATACATTTGTTTTTAATTTGTAAATGCCTCTTTCTGGTGACAAAAGAACATTTTTAGCTAGTGGCAAATCAGCAGTAGCACTCCCTGAAGTAGTAGACCGCAAGTCTGAAATCATCATTTGAGGTCCTTTTAATGAGGCATTGACTGGTAACTGTTGCTGAGAGGGAACAGGGTTGGGGTATGTGGGACGGCAGGAGGGCAGGGAGGAAAAGTCCCCGATATATGTTTGCATTTAGTATTTGTATTTTCAAATGCTAAAGTTTGTAATACTATCTCTGAAATTTTATCTTTTCCCTAAGTTGCCTTTCCCCAATGAATCTAGCATAGCCAAAATAAAGGGAGATTGAGGACCGTATTGCGCTACTGCAGCTTTAAGATCTTTAAAAAATTTATATTTCAAAGGAGTGTATTGAATATTTATCACATTGTCGTCTTGCTGTCTCTGGATGGAAAATAATTGTGGAGGATCGATAAAACCACTAGGGGGAGCAGGCAAGTCATCATCATGAAGCATTGACAAAGGAAAGGAGAACCGACAATGTTTCCTGCCCACATCGCCGACCAACCGCAGTGGGGAAAAGAGAAGCATAAGGAGGAGCAGAAGGTGCAGATTTTTTTTCTTCTCTATGGGATCTCCACCATTCTTGAAATAGATGGGTCATTTCTTTAATCTCTTTACCCTCCTCTGAATCTGATTTTGAACTATCAGATGTTTCACCATTTACAGAAGGAGACTTACTTGTATCCTTACTTTCAGGCAATGTAGAAACCCCACCAACATTTGGCACATCTTCATGAATTGCCTCTTCCTTCATTGAAGCATTAGATTTAGTCTCATTATCAGTAGATAGCAAAGTTAAAGCCTGTGTTATAGCATTACATAAAGTCTATAACTTTAAAGGAATCACATTACCCTTCTAACGTTGCTTTTTCACTTTTTTTGAATTATTTTCCATTCCTTCAAGTTTAACTGTAACTTAGTTTGATATTGAAACAATGACAATATTGCTTCACCAAACGAAAGAGCTCACTCAATCAACGAGTCGAGGCCTTAACACTTATGGAGTGGAGAATTCCTTTGACTAACTCCATGCACATGAATTCCCCTAGCAATTTTTCATGATTTTTTGAAAGTTCCCCTGCTAGGGTGAGGAATTTCCCATGATTATGTACATAAATTCCCCTAGCAATTCTCAATGATTTTCTGAAAGTTCCCCTGCTAGGGTGAGGAATTCCCCCATGATTTTCCCGAAAGTTACCCTGCTATGGATTTAAAATCCCCCCAGGGTTACTCACCCTTTTTGTTTCACTCGAGCCCCACGTTGGGCATCAGATGTAGGAGATTTTTGGAGATTACGAGTGAAATGACATAAAACAACAAGATACACATACAAGAGACAGATACCACTCTGGCCAGAGGAAAAATAATAACTGCGCAAGCAAGCAGGTTCACAGTTTATTTTTATATAGCCCCCCTGGGCAGAATTCCAGACTGTATGACCAAACTTGTTCAGTACAGCACATGTGCATAAATGTTATTGTACAGCAAAAGGGAGTGAAATTTCAGCCTACTGCAGAGTCTGTCCAGAGCCCTTATCACAAGAAGGGAATGTTCCCTTATTTGCAAGGGACCATTAATCTCAAGGCTGTATCCATCTTCTTGCAAGCAGTACATCTCCACTTTTTCCTTATTGTGACCACATTAACCCTTCAGATGCTTATATCTCTTCTTTTCTCCTTTGTTTTTCACCTCTCTTCTTTTCACAGCTATTTGTAAGGCCTCCTCAGACAGCCATTTTGCTTTTTTGCATTTCTTTTCCATGTGGATGGTCTTGATCCCTGTCTCTTGTACAATGTCAGGAACCTCCGTTCATAGTTCATCAGGTACTCTATCTATCAGATCCAGTCCCTTAAATCTATTTGTCACTTCCTTTGTATAATAAAATGTTAATGTATATTTTTATAAAAAGCCTCTTGATGAAAGTGAATGAGGAGAGTGAAAAATTTGGCTTAAAGCTCAACATTCAGAAAACGAAGATCATGGCTTCTGGTCCTATCACTTCATGGGAAATAGATGGGGAAACAATGAAAACAGTGTCTAACTTTATTTTTCTGGGCTCTGCAATCGCTGCAGATGGTGACTGCAGCCATGAAATTAAAAGACACTTACTCCTTGGAAGGAAAGTTATAACCAACCTAGACATCATATTCAAAAGCAGAAACATTACTTTGCTAACAAAGGTCTATCTAGTCAAGGCTATGGTTTTTCCAGTGGTCATGTCTGGATGTGAAAGTTGGACTGTGAAGAAAGCTGAGCACCGAAGTATTGATGCTTTTGAACTGTGGTCTTGGAGAAGACCCTTGAGAGTCCCTTGGACTGCAAGGAGATCCAACCAGTCCATTCTAAAGGAGACCAGTCCTGGGTGTTCTTTGGAAGGACTGATGCTAAAGCTGAAACTCCAGTACTTTGGCCACCTCATGCAAAGAGTTGACTCATTGGAAAAGACTCTGATGCTGGGAGGGACTGGGGGCAGGAGGAGAAGGAGATGACAGGATGAGATGGCTGGATGGCGTCACCAACTAGATGGACAAGAGATTGGGTGAACTCCGGGAGTTGGTGATGGACAGGGAAGCCTGGCGTGCTGCGATTTACGGGGTCCCAAAGAGTTGGACACGACTGAGTGACTGAAGTGAACTGAACTGAACTGTAAAGATATTATTGTTGTTGTTTAGTCACTAGGTCATTTCCAATTCTTTGTGACTCCATGGACTGTAGCCCATTCGGTTCAGTTTAGTTCAGTCACTCAGTCATGTCCGACTCTTTGGGACCCCATGAATCACAGCACACCAGGCCTCCCTGTCCATCACCATCTCCCGGAGTTCACTCAGACTCACGTCCATCGAGTCCGTGATTCCATCCAGCATCTCATCCTCGGTCGTCCCCTTCTCCTCCTGCCCTCAATCCCTCCCAGCATCAGAGTCTTTTCCAATGAGTCAACTCTTCTCATGAGATGGCCAAAGTACTGGAGTTTCAGCTTTAGCATCAGTCCTTCCAAAGAAATCCCAGGGTTTATCTCCTTCAGAATGGACTGGTTGGATCTCCTTGCAGTCCAAGGGACTCTCAAGAGTCTTCTCCAACACCACACTTCAAAAGCATCAATTCTTCGGTGCTCAGCCTTCTTCACCGTCCAACTCTCACATCCATACATGACCACTGGAAAAACCATAGCCTTGACTAAACGGACCTTAGTCGGCAAAGTAATGTCTCTGCTTTTGACTATACTATCTAGGTTGGTCATAACTTTTCTTCCAAGGAGTAAGCGTCTTTTAATTTCATGGCTGCAGTCACCATCTGCAGTGATTTTAGAGCCCCAAAATACAAAGTCTGACACTGTTTCTACTGTTTCCCCATCTATTTCCCATGAATGGTTACTGTTTCTATTGAATTTCCCAGGCAAGAATACTGGAGTAAGTTGTCATTTCTTTCTCCAAGGAGTCTTCCTGACCCAGGTATTGAACCTGTATCTAGTGCATTGGCAGGTGGATTCTTTGTTACTGGGGCGACATGGGAAGCCTCTTAAAGGCATAAATAAATTTAAAGTAAAGGAAGAAATAAGATATATCATGCATTAATCATAAGTAGGTAAGAGTGATGATATTTATATCAAACAAAATAAACTTCAGGACACATATATTACCATAACTATGAGAGAGTTTTAATAGTAATAAAAGGGTCAAATAATCCAGAACACATGACTGCCTTAAGAGTTTATATATTTGTAACAGTTATTCAAATTACTTAGCAGCAGCTTTTAGAATTTGAAGGAGAAGTAGACAATTCCAGGAGTCTTAGTAATCAATACAATAAGTAGACAGAAAGTCAGTGAAGATGTAGAAGACCTGAACAAACACTGTCAACAAACCTGACTTACCTGATTGTTTTACCACAAGAAAAAAAAATGTAAGAGAACATTTTTATCATTTGGGAATAGGTAAAGATTTCTTACAGAGAGACACAGAAGTACTAACTGAAATTATTAACAGATTAAACTTCATAAAATTTTAAAATATCTTCATCAAATGATACCATTGAGAAATCAATAGGCAAATTGCATTTTAAGGGAAAATATTCACAATACATCTAACAAAATTACTTATATCCAAAATATATAAAATGCTTCTACAGTTCTATAACAAAAAAGACAACGACAATAGAAAATACAAAAGAGAAGAACAAATAATTCACCAAATATACAAATTACCAATAAGGTCATAAAAAAAATGTTACAAATCAGTTGTTACCAGGAAATGCATGTTAAAATTATAATAAGTACAACCCCCTTAGCACTACTGTGATAAAACTTTATGTCTAAACTTTAACACTAAACATTAAAGATTTTTAGAAGCCAAAATTAATAATTTTCTGGTGGGAGTGTAAAATGATACAACCACTTTGAAAATCTGTGTCACTTCTATAAAAAGTAAAATAAATTCTATCTATCTTTTGACACACTAGTTTCAATCTTATATTCACCAGAGAAATAAAAGCATATTTATGGAAAAATCCTTAGACAAGAATGTTATAAATACTTTATTCATAGTAGCCAAACAGTGAAAAGAGCCACATGTTCCCAAACAGAAAAATTATTCAAAATTGTCTAGTGTATACATAAAATAGAATGCTATCAGAAATAACAATACTCAGTAATTTAAAAAAAAAAAGAGTGAATTACTGATAAGTGTAACAACCTGGATAAATCTTGAAAGTGTTATGCTGAGTGAAAGAAATCACAAAGTAAAGTGAAAGAAAGACCCCAAAATAAATATTGTATCAATTCCATTTATATGAAGTACTAGAATAGGCAAACCCAAGGTATGTGATGAAATTTATGATAATGGTTGCTATAGTGGAAGAAGGCCTTAGGAAAACATTAGAGAACTTTCTAAATATGATGGAAACATTTTATATCTGAATTGAACAATTGGTTACATAAGTATACTAATTTTTTTTTCAAAATTGATCAAATGGTACACTTGCCTGATGTTTCACCATATAATAAAGTCTACCCAACATCCCCACAAAAACTTTGGAAAGTGCATGGGAATAACTACGTATACACACAGGTAAATGAAAAGTTTTTGAACAGTATGGCAAGAAATAATAAACAGATGTGTGTCAAGAAATTAGTTAATTCAAATTGAATAAAGATATGGTCCCTCTGAATGTGTTACTTGAAATTGTAAATGAAAAGAGAGCATTTTTTTTTTCTAGGAAATGCCCTGAGAAAATGAAAGTAAATTAGTAAACAACCCTTAGCAGATTTGTAAATATACTTACACTATTACATTGATCTTAGAAACTATCAGCAAGTTCTTGGAGTTTATTACTCGGTGTCTACAAGTGTGTTAGCCACTGAAGAGGACACTGAAGAAATACAGAAGAATGTCTATAATCTGATCTTAGAAAATTGGTGAATGCATTGTCAACTTTCTCACTTAAAGATCCAAAAAATTACTAGACAGGGACAGAAATACTCTAAAATCTAAAAACCCGCCTTTGCAAAAGCATATATGAGTTACAATGTACAATGATTGTGTAGATATAGTTTATAATATCATCTTTTGTCCTGTACTGTCATTCGGTGACACTTTCAGGGACTGTTAAAGAGCAAATAATCCTTAAAAAAAAAAAAAAAGAACACTTCATTTAGTCACTCATACTCTTGTTTTTCCTTTCAGGCTGTTACTTTACAGTTTGTTTTCTCCATTAATATGGAAAACCAGGTACATGCATTTTTAAAATAATTTTTCAAGGTAATAGTTATACACCAGGTACTCTACTAACACGGGTGCCCCAGGTCGCACTAATGGTAAAGAGCCCATCTGTCAATGCAGAAGATATAAGAGATGGATTGGGAAGATCCCCTGGAGAAGGGCATGGGAACCCACCCCAATATTCTTGCCTGGTGAAGCCCTTGGACAGAGGAGCCTAGCAAATTATGGTATATAGGGTTGCAAAGACTTGAACACGACTGAAGCAACTTAGCACACAGCACACACTATACTAATATACTCTGTATCAGCTGCCATAGTAACATGCTTTGGTAAACATAATTTATTTTTCCCTGCTGGCATCTTTTTCCTCTCCTCTTGGTACCAGCACCCAGATTTTACTTTGGAGAGCCAACTACCATGCCCACTTAGAATCCATGTCATTTCAGTGGGTTGCCCTGTGAATCAGGTTCTAGCTGTCAATACATGCATTTCTAATGGCCATGGTCTTTGGGTCAACAGTTACTCAGAGGAATCCAATGAGTATCAGTCCCAGAATTTTTTGGTAACACTTGGGAAGAAAGAAACATTTTTGGTTTGTTTAGTGTATCAGAGGAAAATGTAACCGTAATGGTTATGGGGGAAGCCACCATATGGAGAGGGATTCCCTGGTGGCTCAGATGGTAAAGAATCTGCCTGCAATGCAGGAGACCTGAGTTTGATCCCTGGGCCAGGAAGATCCCCTGGAGAAGGGAATGGCAACCCATTCAAGTATTCTTGCCTAGAAAATCTGCATGGGCATAGAAGCCTGGCAGGCTACAGTCCATGAGATCGCAAAGAGTCAGACATACCTGAGCAACTTCACTTTAACTTTCACCACATGGAGAAGACTCTTGGGGGTAAAGGCTACACAGAAGATAGCAGAACCCAAAGATGGAAAAAGAATCTTATGACATAATTTCAGAGCCTTAGATCCAGATGTTTATAAAAGCTCATTCTAGACTTTCCCTTTATGTGAGTCATTTTAAGATCTATTTCTAACTGTTGCAACTAGAAATACTTATCTAATAAGCATACTAATTTCATTTTATAACTGTTACAGCCCTATGAGTAAATGCCATAATTCTTCATATTTTACAAAAAGTAATCTCAGGCTTAGAGTGATTAATATTGGGGTAGGTGATGTAGTTAAGTGATAGAGTAAGGACTCATACCTGTTTATATAACACAAAAAGCCATAACCTTAACCTATACAATAGTCAGTCTCATGTCTTAGTGTCTCTGTATCCCCAAAACTTAATACAGGCTCTGTCTCATAAGGTATGTTATTTGATTTATGCATTAAAAATGAAGGCATCCCTGCCTAATGGAAAAAGGAAGATAAGATAAAAATGGAGAGGACTGTTGAACACAGACAGGTATTAGGTTGGGACCAGTTTGACTAGAATGAAGGATTTTAGAGATTCTTTGAAAAAATAATTCCAAACTCCACTATAGAATTTCTGTCACATATGGATGTGTGCACAGCAGTTAGTGTGTTTTCTTTTCTGTTTTAATGCATGCATATGTGTAAATCCTATTACCAAGGGTTTGACAGTCTAGCTTCATAAGTGTAATTCTGTCAATCACCAAAGTCACTGAAAATGGATAGTATACTTTTAGTTGGGAGTATGATTATGTAACAAAGACATAGATTTATTAAATAGAATATAGGATGCAAACATAACTAATGTGACCTTTGGAAAAAAATTTTATCTCTGTCCTCTTCTTCCTTTTATAAATATCTGACAACTTCTTAGGGCATAATCTTTCTAAGACTGGCTAGTCTCTTAGAAATTAGTTTTCCATTTGTGTCTTTCTTTCCCAAATAACTGTGTTAGAACACCATAATGTAACAATGGATACCTCTTTGCTTGGACCAGCACAGTCAACTGACTGATAATGCATAGCTTATGTAGGTGAAGAACATATTATCTGTGTATTGATAAAGTCAGTTTGACCAAACTTTAGTTAGGCTCCTGAACCTCTTCCTAGGACCATCTGTGTACTTCCTTGTAAAATCTAGTTTAGAAAGAACCATGCTAAGTCAATTTAATCAAACTCCTCCTGCCACTGATATCTATCACCCTCGATATTTGATGAAGTTCCTTATCCTTCACTATGTATGGCAGTTATAACCTTACAAAATGTATTTCTTAACAATGCTTCAAAGTCAGAATTAGTCCTTGATCGATAACCTGCAGAATGAATAAATTACACATGTATTAACAAGCATGAAAACAGCATTAATCTCACTTATTATTTCTCTCCATCAGAGATCTTAGGTGTACAGGTACATTGTCAATGAACAATAATATTTTAAAAATATATTTTTTTTCTCCTCTGAGTCATAGTTCTCAAAGGTGGGCTTCAAATATCCAGTAAACAATGTTATAAACAGATGTGGTATCATCTAATCTTTATTGTTCCACTTATAAGGTATAGGCAGAGTAGATTTGACGTAGTTATTAAGGGTCCTAGGATTTTCAGAATGGTAAGTGAGCATTGGCTTCAACCTATAGTCACCAGTTACATTAGCCCTTAACAAGAAGTTCAGCCTGTCCTTTGAGTCTTTGAAGCAGTCATTGACTTCTCCTCTCTATGATAAAGTCTTAGATGGCATCTTCTTCCAATATAATGCTCTTTCACCTACCTCGAAAATCTATTGTTTATTGTAGCCACTTTCATTGATTATCTTATCTAGGTCTTCCACACAACTTGCTGCAGTTTTTGCTACATCAATTTGTACTTTTATATTGTCGGGAGAGTGTGTAATTTCCTTGGTTCTGTCTCACTGCAGCAAAGATTTGAAATAATGGATCAGTGTTACAGCTCAGAGTTTTATTCTGTAAACAAAGGATAGCACACCCTCGAGGTGTGAAGCCTGGCCAACCTTGAAGGACAAGCTCTGCCTCTCTTGTTTGCATCTTTTTGTACATTTTGTCCCTTCCCCACTGAGCCTGCCCTATGCAAATTAGGGCTAGCCAGGAGGGGGATTTAGAAAGGCAGAGAAACCAGAGATCAAATTGCCAAGTGATGTTGGGTCATAGAAAAAGCAAGAGAATTCCAGAAAAACATCTACTTCTGTTTCATTGACTATGCTAAAGCCTTTGACTGTGTGGATCACAACAAACTGGAAAACCTTCAAAAGAAAGGAGTAACAGACTACCTTACCTGCCTCCTGAGAAACCTATATGCAGGTTAAGAGCCAATAGAACAGGGCATGGAAAAACAGACTGGTTCCAAATTGGGAAAGGAGTACGTCAACATTGTATACTGTCACCCGCTTATTTAACTTTATGCAGAGTACATCATGAGAAATGCCAGGTTGGATGAAGCACAAGCTGGAATCAAGTTTGCTGGGAGAAATATCAATAACCTCAGATATACAGAGGACACCACCCTTATGGCAGAAAGTGAAGAAGTAAAGAATCTCTTGATGAAAGTAAAAGAGGCCAGTGAAAAAGCTAATTTAAAATCCAGCATTAAAAAAAAAAATGAAGATCATGGCATCTGGTCCCATCACTTCATGGCAAATAAGTGGGGAAGTAATGGAAACATGACAGACTTTATTTTCTTAGGCTCCAAAATCACTGCAGATGGTGACTGCAGCCATGAAATTAAAAGAAAAGCTATGACAAATCTTGGAAGAAGATTTCTCCTTGGAAGAAAAGCTATGACAAATCTTGACAGCATATTAAAAGGCAGAGACATCACTTTGCCGATGAAGGTCTGTCTAGTCAAAGCTATGGTTTTTCCAGTAGTCATGTATGGATGTGAGAGTTGGACCATAAAGAAGGCTGAGGACCGAAGGATTGACACTTTTACACTGTGGTGTTGGAGAAGACTCTTGAGAGTCCTTGAACTGCAAGGAGATCAAACTGGTCAATCCTAAAGGAAATCAACCCTGAATATTCATTGGAAAAACTGATGCTGAAGCTGAAGCTCCATTACTTTGGCCACCTGATGTGAAGAGCTGACTCATTAGAAAAGACCCCAGTGCTGGGAAAGATTGAAGGCAGGAGGAAGGGGACAACAGAGGATGAGATGGTTGGATGGCATCACCGACTAGATGGACATGAGTTTGAGCAAGCTCTGGGAGATGGTAAGGGACAAGGAAGTCTGGTGTGCTGCAGTCCATGGGGTCACAAAGAGTCAGACAGGACTGAGCAACTGAACAACAACAAGGAAGGGGGTGTGTTTATTTCACCCGAGGTTCTCACTCCAGTCCATGGATTTTCCCCCTCATCACCAGCTTTTTTCTTTCTTTCTCTGTCTTCTGGCCATTGCCATTTTGAACTCCTTTCTCTATTTTAACTAACAATAGTGTGGACGTGTCCTTTCTTTCTTTAAAGTTCATGAATCAACTTAATGTTTGGCTTAATGGAATGTTGTATCTGGTTTGATTTTAATTTAGACTACTAAACCTTTTCCCATGTTGGCTAAAACACTAATTTCTCTTTCCTATTTTATGTTTACCGGAGTAGCACTTTTAATTTCCTTCAAGAACTTTTCCTTTGCATTCACAATTTAGCTGTTTAATGCATGGGGCCTAGCTTTTGCCCTGTCTTAGATTTTGGCATGTGTTTTTCACTAACCTTAATTATTTTTAGCTGTTGATTTGAAGTGAGAGACACACAACACTTTCACTTGAGCAAGTAGATGCCAATCTAGATATTTCAGTAGATTTCTGTCTCAGTTAATAGGGAGGCCTTAGGAGCGGGGAGAAATGGGAAATAACTGATCAGTAGAACAGTCAGAACACATACAGAATTTATTCATTTATTACTCAATGGTTCATGCTACCCCAAAGTAATTACAATAGTAATATCAAAGATCACTTATCACAAGCTGCTACTGCTGCTAAGTCACTTCAGTCTTGCCCAACTCTGTGCAACCTCATAGATGGCAGACCACCAGGCTCCCCCATCCCTGGGATTCTCCAGGCAAGAACACAGGAGTGGGTTGCCATTTCCTTCTCCAATATATGAAAGTGAAAAGTGAAAATGAATTCGCTCAGTCATGTCTGACTCTTCAAGATCCCATGGACTGTAGCCTACCAGGCTCCTCCGTCCATGGGATTTTCCAGGCAAGAGTACTGGAGTGGGGTGCCATTGCCTTCTCCGAGAGTATATCCTACAGACTACCCAAGCTGTGAATTACAATCACAAGGCACCATGACAAATATAATAACAGTGAAAACATTTGAAATACTGTGAGAATTACCAAAAACTGACAGAGACACAAAAGGATTAAACGCTGTTTGACAAGTGGCATTGATAGACGTGCTCAACACAAAGTTGCTACAAACTTTCAATTTATAAAAAAGAAATATCTGTGAAGCACAATAAAGCAAAGTGCAGTAAAATGAAATATTCCTATAATAAAAGTCTGCCTCTTCTGCCCCACTAAAGCAGTTTTTGTCAATCACATTAATCCAAAGTTTGATTCTCAGTCTTTATTTTATCTTTAAAGTATTATCTGATGTAGGACAAACAAAATTTAAAAATCTGAGACTTATTTCTCTTGTTGAAAATAAAGTGATTTTTTCCCTTCATCCTTTTTTCTTACCTTAGAACATTTACTTCAGAAAATTTGTAATTTAGAAAATTTGTAAGTACTCACTCCTCTCTTTGAAATGTATATTAATCCTTCTGAAAACTAGATGGGCCTTTTGTCAGCTTTATGATGCAGAAATGTCTTTCTCAAGTCCCTAAAAGCCTTTGAAGTGTAAGCATTGAGGCTGATAGCACCCACATCTTCCAGTTTCTGTGGAATAGTAAGAGGCTTACTTTGGTAGCTACCCTGCTCCCAGTTGCAAATCTAGTTTTGCATGAAGAGATTAAAAGGTTTTTGTTTTTGTTTTTGTTTGGTTGCCCCTCTCGTTAAAGCCAATTAGTCACCCCAAATGGTCACTCCAATTATCAGGTAGAGTTAGGATTGTAGATGTATCACAAATGGTGCTGTCAGTTTCTCTTATTTGGCAAGTAGATATGTTTTATCTTAAGGCATGTGTATAAGGGGTCTGTCTGTCTGCTTGGTTATATAAAAGGATGAGAATTCATTCTGTTTTTGCAGTCTTTTAGTGGATTGTCTGTGACATCATTACATTTTGGTTTTATATTCATTTAATAATAAAATTATTTTCTTTCTCTACCATCTTTTTAGAGAAGATTTCTTATTTTAATTCTATTTCCCCAGCCGTGGTAAAATAGGTCATTTCCTTTTCTTTGAAACACTTTATACCTTTGGTTGACATAATTCTTTACTTTCTTGGCTTTCCTCATTTTAGCTTGGTAGTTCTCTTGATGATTCTCTGTTATTTCTTTTCATCTCAGCCTCTTATCGCTCCGTCTTTGGAACTCCCCTCTGAAATGGCAGCCCATTCCAGTATTCTTGCCTGGAAAATCCCATGGATGAAGGAGCCTGCTAGGCTACAGTCCATCGGGTCACAAAGAGTCGGACATGACTGAGTGACTTCACTTTCTTACTTTACTTCTTCCTTACTCTATTCATCCTTAGGTGAGTTCATTCAAGGTAAATAATTTGAAATACTTTTGTTAACTGATGGCTTCTACATTTTTATCTCTAACCTGAACCTTTGACCTAGATATAGACTCATATCCAGCTACCTACTTACTATTTGAATGTCTAATATATACCTCAAAATTATGTCTAAAATTCATGATATTCCCTCCACCCTTGTACTACTTGTATTGATAGTTTTCTTATCTTGTGCATGCTGAGTTGCTTCAGTTGTGTTCCAGTCTTTGAACCCTATGGACTATAGGCCATTAGGCTCCTCTGTCCATGAGATTCTCCAGGCAAGAATACTTGAGTGTGTTGACGTGCCCTCCTCCAGGTTGTCTTCCTGACCCAGTGATCGAACTCACATCTTTTAAGTTTCCTGTATTGGCAAGTGAGTTCTTTACCACTGAGCACCACTTGGGAAACTATCTTAGTTAATGATAACAACATTGGTTGTTTTGGAAAAATAATCCACATATACATGTTAAGTAAAGCACTAACAGGAAAAAAAAAAGGCTCAATAGAAATTGTAAAATAAATAGAAATATAATTTTTTATATTATACTGAAAGGCATCATAAAATACAATGATACATAAAGTTGTCCATTACACTGCATATTCCTGAAGAAATAAGAAGCTCAAGGAAACAAGAGAATGTAACATATATTTCCACCCATTAGAAAGAGAAAGTGTAGGGAGAGGGGAAAGTTATGCATAGTTAATCACTGTTAGAATATCTTGAGGACATTTGACTACAATATAACAAAAAAAGAATTGCTTGGTAAAAACTTATTTATATGTTTCTATATTAATCCCTTACTCTGTATGTTCTAACACAATTCTTCACTATTTCAAACATTTTCACATGTGAGCTACTGACAAGTTAATACCTTAAAACAAAAATGAAATCAAAAGGATGTTTATTAGTTGAGTTTTGTATGGATCATTTGTTAGTGAGTTAAACTGGTGTTTTATTCCCTGTAGTGTATCCTTAGCAATATAGCCATTACCTGGAATTCCTATTTTTCTGTTTTTCAAAGAAAATAATTTATAGGTAGTTCTGTCAATTGTGTCATCGTGTTAAAGAAAAAAATTATGTTGAATAGTAGCGGTGAAAGTGGGCACCCTTGTCTTGTTCCTGACTTTAGGGGAAATGCTTTCAATTTTTCACCATTGAGGATAATGTTTGCTGTGGGTTTGTCATATATAGCTTTTGTTATGTTGAGGTATGTTCCTTCTATTCCTGCTTTCTGGAGAGTTTTGATCATAAATGGATGTTGAATTTTGTCAAAGGCCTTCTCTGCATCTATTGAGATAATCATATAGTTTTTATTTTTCAATTTGTTAATGTGGCGAATTACATTGATTGATTTGCGGATATTGAAGAATCCTTGCATCCCTGGGATAAAGCCCACTTGGTCATGGTGTATGATCTTTTTAATGTGTTGTTGGATTCTGATTGCTAGAATTTTGTTGAGGATTTTTGCATCTATGTTCATCAGTGATATTGGCCTGTAGTTTTCTTTTTTTGTGACATCTTTGTCAGGTTTTGGTATTAGGGTGATGGTGGCCTCATAGAATGAGTTTGGAAGTTTACCTTCCTCTGTAATTTTCTGGCAGAGTTTGAGTAGGATAGGTGTTAGCTCTTCTCTAAATTTTTGGTAGAATTCAGCTGTGAAGCCATCTGGACCTGGGCTTTTGTTTGCTGGAAGATTTCTGATTACAGTTTCAATTTCTGTGCTTGTGATGGGTCTGTTAAGATTTTCTATTTCTTCCTGGTTCAGTTTTGGAAAATTGTACTTTTCTAAGAATTTGTCCATTTCTTCCACGTTGTCCATTTTATTGGCATACAACTGCTGATAGTAGTCTCTTATGCTCCTTTGTATTTCTGTGTTGTCTGTTGTGATCTCTCCATTTTCATTTCTAATTTTATTGATTTGATTTTTCTCTCTTTGCTTCTTGATGAGTCTGGCCACACAGCAATCAGAGCAGAAAAAGAAATAAAAGGAATCCAAATTAGAAAAGAAGAAGTAAAACTCTCACTGTTTGCAGATGGCATGATCCTCTACATGGAAAACCCTAAAGACTCCACCAGAAAATTACTAGAGCTCATCAATGAATATAGTAAAGTTGCAGGATATAAAATCAACACACAGAAATCCCTTGCATTCCTATACACTAATAATGAGAAAGTAGAAAAAGAAATTAAGGAAACAATTCCATTCACCATTGCAACGAAAAGAATAAAATACATAGGAATATATCTACCTAAAGAAACTAAAGACCTATATATAGAAAACTATAAAACACTGATGAAAGAAATCAAAGAGGACACCAATAGATGGAGAAATATACCATGTTCATGGCTCAGAAGAATCAATATAGTGAAAATGAGTATACTACCCAAAGCAATTTACAAATTCAATGCAATCCCTATTAAGCTACCAGAGATATTTTTCACAGAACTAGAACAAATAATTTCAAGATTTGTATGGAAATACAAAAAACCTCGAATTGCCAAAGCAATCTTGAGAAATAAGAATGGAACTGGAGGAATCAACTTGCCTGACTTCAGGCTCTACTACAAAGCCACAGTCATCAAGACAGTATGGTACTGGGACAAAGACAGACATATAGATCAATGGAACAAAATAGAAAGCCCAGAGATAAATCCACACACATATGGACACCTTATCTTTGACAAAAGAGGCAAGAATATACAGTGGAGTAAAGACAATCTCTTTAACAAGTGGTGCTGGGAAAACTGGTCAACCACTTGTAAAAGAATGAAACTAGATCACTTTCTAACACTGCACACAAAAATAAACTCAAAATGGATTAAAGATCTAAATGTAAGACCAGAAACTATAAAACTCCTAGAGGAGAACATAGGCAAAACACTCTCTGACATAAATCACAGCAGGATCCTCTATGATCCACCTCCCAGAATTCTGGAAATAAAAGCAAAAATAAACAAATGGGATCTAATTAAAATTAAAAGCTTCTGCACAACAAAGGAAAATATAAGCAAGGTGAAAAGACAACCTTCTGAATGGGAGAAAATAATAGCAAATGAAGCAACTGACAAACAACTAATCTCAAAAATATACAAGCAACTCCTGTAGCTCAATTCCAGAAAAATAAACGACCCAATCAAAAAATGGGCCAAAGAACTAAATAGACATTTCTCCAACGAAGACATATGGATGGCTAACAAACACATGAAAAGATGCTCAGCATCACTCATTATTAGAGAAATGCAAATCAAAACCACAGTGAGGTACCACTTCACACCAGTCAGAATGGCTGCGATCCAAAAATCTGCAAGCAATAAATGCTGGAGAGGGTGTGGAGAAAAGGGAACCCTCCTACACTGTTGGTGGGAATGCAAACTAGTACAGCCACTATGGAGAATAGTGTGGAGATTCCTTAAAAAATTGCAAATAGAACTACCTTATGACCCAGCAATCCCACCGCTGGGCATACACACCGAGGAAACCAGAATTGAAAGAGACACATGTACCCCAATGTTCATCGCACCACTGTTTATAATAGCCAGGACATGGAAACAACCTAGATGTCCATCAGCAGATGAATGGATAAGAGAGCTGTGGAACATATACACAATGGAGTATTACTCAGCCGTTAAAAACAGTTCATTTGAATCAGTTCTGATGAGGTGGATGAAACTGGAGCCGATTATACAGAGTGAAGTAAGCCAGAAAGAAAAACACCAATACAGTATACTAACACATATATATGGAATTTAGGAAGATGGCAATGACAACCCTGTATGCAGGACAGCAAAGGAGACACAGATGTGTATAATGGACTTTTGGACTCAGAGGGAGAGAGAGAGGGTGGGATGATTTGTGAGAATGGCATTCTAACATGTATACTATCATGTAAGAATTGAATCGCCAGTCTATGTCTGACGCAGCATACAGCATGCTTGGGGCTGGTGCATGGGGATGACCCAGAGAGATGTTATGGGGAGGGAGGTGAGAGGGGGGGTTCATGTTTGGGAATGCATGTAAGAATTAAAGATTTTAAAATTATAAAAAAATAAAAAATAAAAAAATAAAAATAAAAGAAAAAAAATTATGTGATATATAAGATCTTGGCCATGATAATATGTATTCAGATATCACAGAAAATACATCTAAAACACATTTTAAAACCAGACAGTTATCAGAATGTCAGAATAATTGTGATAAAGAAAATGACAGGATCAAAAACTATATTGGACAGAAAATGGAACAAGAAATATTAGTTTGAAATATTCACAGAGCACATGTTCTTAAATTTCACAAAGTGAATCACAAAAATGTTCTACAACACATTGTAAAATGATTGAATTTAGTTATTTTTCTCAAGCTAATTCAGACATTACTTAGATACATTTATCATTACAACTCTGAAGTTCAAATTTAAATTCTTATATTGCTACCAAAAGTCATGATTAGCTATGGTGATATCAGCAGGGCTTAACATTTGCTCTCATTTTAGAGTGTAACTGAATTCCATGGTGGCTCAAATGGTAAAGAATTTGCCTGCAGTGAAGGAGACCTGAATCCAATCCCTGGGTCAGGAAGGTGCCTTTGAGAAGGGAATGGCAGCCCACTCCAGTATTCTTGCAGAAAAATTCCATGGCCAGGCTACAGAAGAGCCTGATGGGCTACAGTCCATGAAATCACAAATCGTGGCCATAACTGACCAATCAACAACATAAACCTATTGTTGCAATGTAACCTGGGTCTTGATTTGTTTTGTTTGGATTGATAGATAGATAGATTGATAGATTTTTCACAGCATTTATGATTTTATGGTAATATATTATATATAGGCTTTGCTTGGTAACTAGTCTATTAAAAATTCTTGTTCAGACTTAACCTTTCACTTTAAACACATCAGATTAATAAACTATATGACATTTTAAAAGCAATTGCTCCAAGTGCAATTTAGTATCCTGGAGTTGATCCTGAACAGAAAAATGGAAAACCTGGGGAAATCCAAAAAAAAAAATCTGCAGTTTAGTTAATTGCAAGCATTCTCAATCACTTCAGTCTTGCCCAACTCTTTGTGACCTTGTGGACCTTGGCCCACTAGGCTCCTCTGTTTATGGGATTTTCCCAGGGAGAATACTGGAGTGAGGAGCCATGCCCTCCTCTGGGGATCTTTCAGACCCAAGTATTGAACCTGTGTCTCTTGCATCTCCTGTATTGCAGGCAGATTCTTTATTGCTGTGCCACTGGGGAAGCTCCATTTTTTAGTTAATTGTATCACTTTAAAAATTTTGACAAGTGTGTCATGATTATGGAAAAGAATTTTATCATGAATATAATATGTTAACTTTAGAGCATGATGACTTGACAAGTTTATTCTAAGTTATTGAGAAAATGGATGAAGGGCATAAGGAAGTTGTTTTTCTCAACTTTTCATGAATCTACTATCATTCGAAAAAAAGTGTATTTTATAAAATGAATTGCACCTTGTTCTTATTTATTTTACTCACTTTTGTATCTCTTAGAGACATCTTAAATTCGAACTTGGGAAAAAAAATCACTTGGTACTCATTCATCTGATTACTTTTTTTAAAAGTCATAAGATACAAATCAGTTTGGTCTCTGAATCTGCTGTTGAATGTTGACATGTGATTTTTTTTTCCCCCCTTTGGATTATCTTTTCATAAAGTACTCTATGCTCTTTTTTTTTTTTTTTTTTTTTGGTAAATTCATTTATCTTAATCGGAGGCTAATTACTTTACAAGATTGTATTGGTTTTTGCCATACATTCACATGAATCAGCCATGGGTGTACATGTGCCCCCCATCTTGACTCCCTGTCCCACTTCCCTCCCCATCCCATCCCTCAGGGTTGGCCCAGAGCACCAGCCCTGAGCACCCTATCTCATGCATCAAACCTGGGCTGGCAATCTGTTTCACATATGGTAATACACATGTTTCAATGCTATTTTCTCAAATCATCCCACCCTCTCCTTCACCCACAGAGTATAAAAATCTGTTCTTTACATCTGTGTCTCTTTTGCTGTCTCACATATAGGGTCATCATTACCATCTTTCTAAATTATATATATGTGTTAATATACTGCATTTGTGTTTTTCTTTCTCTGTATAATAGGCTCCAGTTTCATCCACTTCATTAGAACTGATTCAAATGCATTCTTTTTAATAGCTGAGTAAGTTCCATTGTGTATATGTACCAAAGGTTTCTTGTACATTTACCTGTCGATGGACATCTAGGTTGCTTCCATGTCCTAGCTATTGCAAACAGTGCTGCAATGAATATTGGGATACACATGTTTCTTTCAATTCTGGTTTCCTTGGTGTGCATGCTCTTTTATATGATGCTTCCTACCCCTGGAATGAGTTTGCTTTCTCTGCACATTGTGTGCTCAAGTCACTAAGTCCTTTCTGACTCTCTGCAACCCCAAGGAGTGTAGCTTACCAGGGATTTTCTAGGCAAGATTCTAGTAGTGGGTTACCATTTCCTTTTCCACTGCTTTCTCTAATAAATTCAAATTCATTTTTCAAGACCAATTCAGTATCTTCTTATCTGTAAATGTTTCTGTAACCTTTCCCACTGCTTTAAAAGAATTGAACCCAGGTCTCCAGCATTGCAAGCAGATTCTTTACCAACTGTGCTACATGGGAAGCCCTTACAGAATTAGAGAATTTAAATATACAAAAATAATACAACAATATTTTATACTTTAATGATCTATGCAATCTTTACATTGTGGTTCTTAAATATTAATGTTTATCACAATTACCTTGTGTGTGTGTGTGTGTGTCTCCGCTTAGTCACTCAGTCTTGTCCAACTTTTGCAACCCCATGTACTGCAGCCCTCCAAGCTCCTCTGTCCATGGGGATTCTCCAGGCAAGAATACTGGAGTGGGTTGCATCCCCTCCTCCAGGAGATCTTCCCAACCTAGAAATTGAACTCAGGTTTCTCACATTGCAGGTGGATTCTTTACCATCTGAGTCACCAGGGAAACCCAAGAATACTGAAATGGGTAGACTATCCCTTCTCCAGGGGTCTTCCGAAGCCAGGAATTGAACCAGGATCTCCAGCATTGCAGGTGAATTCTTCATCAGCTGAGCTATTCCCAATGCCAAACTACTATGCCTTCTAGGGTGGAGTCTTTGAATCTGACAATTCAATAGGTACTTTCTCTTTAAGTTGACTATTGAATATGTTTTGAGATATAGTGTCTTACATGGTAAAAATGCACTCATTTGTATTTTTCTATACCAATAATTATAATTTATTGAATTAGTATTAGTGAACAAATTAAATTATTAATAATAGAGTAGAAAAAAAGGTAAGTTAGATCTCAATTCTCAAGAAAAAGTTTGAAGAACATATGTTCTTGAAACTTAAGTGAAGGCATCCAGTCTCCGAGGTTGTGTGATGTATGTAGTCCAACCCAGAATCTGACATGTATTTGATTTTTTTTGAAAGAAATGAAGGGGGAAAAAAAGTGTTTTGTTTTGTTTTTTCTGTTTTGTTAATCAGTGGTCCTTTTTAAAATGTTTTATTTTTACATATGCATTTTGACACAAAAATTTAAGACACACAGAAAAATTGAAGATGGAAATAGAGTTCCTTTATACCAGTAGCTCAGATTTCCATGAAGTTAACACTTACATAACCACAGTTTAATGATCAAAACTAAGAAATTAGTAGTGATGCAATACAATTAAAACACTATAAACATTATTAGATTTCATTAGTTTTCCCAACTAATGTCATTTTTCCATTCCAGAATCAAACTGAAGATCTCAACATGACATTTAGTTGTCAGATGCCCTTAGTCTACTGCAATATGTAATAACTCCTCTGTCTTTATTTTTTAATTTTTGCATTTTCAAAGTGATAATTTTCAGTTACTTAGCAGACTTGTCCTAATTTTTAATCTAATATTTCTAATAATTACATGGAGGTTGTGTACTTTTGCCTGGGATCCCGCAGAAGTCGTGTGCATTTCTTTTTTTAAAAAAAACCAATTGACTTACAAAAAGTTATGTGTATTTACTATATATAATTTGATGAATTTGTGGACAAATACACACCTGTGAAGTGAACATCACAGTTTATCCCATAAACATACCTAACATCTCTAAAAGTTTTTTCCACTCTCTATTTTTGTGTAAGAACGCTTAACATAAGATCTATCCTTTTAGCAAATTGAAAAGTGTGTAATATAGTATTATCTACAGGTGCTATCAGAGAAGGTAATGGCACCCCACTCCAGTACTCTTGCCTGGAAAATCCCATGGACAGAGGAGCCTGGTAGGCTGCAGTCCATGGGGTCACTAGGAGTCGGACACGACTGAGCAACTTCCCTTTCACTTTCCACTTTCATGTATTGGAGAAGGAAACGGCAACCCACTCCAGTGTTCTTGCCTGGAGAATCCCAGGGACGGGGGAGCCTGGTGGGCTGCCATCTATGGGGTTGCACAGAGTTGGACACGACTGACGTGACTTAGCAGTAGCAGTTAGCACAGGTGCTATGCTGTACAGTAAATCTCCAGAACTTATTCATGTGGTATAACTGATACTTTATCCTTCAAATAATACCCCCAGTTTCCCCCTTCCTCCAGCACCTGGCAACCACTGCTTTACTCTGTGCTTCTGTGAAGCTGACTATTTTAGTTTTCTCATATAAATTATATTATGTAGCACACCCTTCTGTATCTGGCTTATTTCACTTAGCATAACGTCTTGCAGGTACATTGATGTTGTGTCTAATGGCAGGATTTCCTTTTTTAAGATTAAGTAATATTCCATCTTGGGTTGTTCCCTGGTGGCTCAGAGGTTAAAGCGTCTGCCTCCAATGTGGGAGACCCAGGTTCAATCCCTGGGTTGGGAAGATCCCCTGGAGAAGGAAATGGCAACCCACTCCAGTATTCTTGCTTGGGGAATCCCATGGACTAAGAAGCCTGGTAAGCTACAGTCCATGGGGTCGCAAAGAGTCAGACATGACTGAGCGACTGGACTGATCTGAACTGAACTGAACTGAACTGAATATTCCATCTTATGTATGTCCTACATTTTCTTTATCCATTCACCCATAGATGAACATTTAGATTACTTCCAGGTCTTGGCTATTGTGAATAATGCTACAGTGGACATAGAAGTGGAGATATCTATTTAAGACCTAATTTCAGTTTCTTTGGCTATCTACTCAGTTGTGAGATTAGTAGATCATATGGTAGTTACAGTTTTTAATTTTTGAGGAACATCCATTCTGTTTTCCATAGTGACTGCAATGATTTTATTTTCACATCAATAGTGTATAGAGGTTTCTTTTTATTCATATTCTTACCTTTTGTGTTTTTTTTTAGAATTTTGATTTTTATTTAAAAAGAAAATATGTGACTGATTTGCTATAATTATTTAAGCTGAGAGGATACTTACCAAAATCAGTTTGCTGTCTTGAAGTGTTCCTTTCAATCTTAACAATTAGAAGGTGTTTTTATATATTAATGATATTCAAGCACTTTTGTTTACACATACCCTAAATGAATTCCAGAGTTTCTTCTTTACATATTTAATTCGAATTTTAGCATTTTTCACTATACATGTAAGTATAATTTCTTATATATTATAACTTTAAAATAAAAAGTCATATAATTTATCCCTTACAAAATACATAATCTTGTAATGCTACTTAATTTCATCTCTTTAAATACTTTTATAGACAAACTTCTATTTAAATATTTTGTTCTTTAAATATGTTTTTGTTACATTTTTACTGATGAACTTTGCTTTAATGTAAGATTTTTATGCTTATGAGTTTTATTGATTACTTAATATAATCATCCTCCAGCATAATAATGTATGTAATAAGCAGTTATTTACAAAATATATTTTCTATCATTATACATTAAATGAGAAGATAATATAGGATTTGAGGAACCAGTGCCATAATCTATATAAGATTTTTAAACAGATATTCTCACTGTTACTGTTTTGAGAATACATGCAAGTGGGATTTGATGAAAGAATGGAGAGTTATTTGGCTACTGAGTAACCAGGCAAGAAATTTCGGGGATTAGATTTTGGTGGTTACATTTTGGTCAGGATGCTGAAAGTTGGTCACATCTTGGTTACATTTTGAAAATAAAGGCACTACTGAAAGGTGGGAGATGGAAAATAAGAGAATGAAACGCTGATACACCAATGTTTGTTCATTTTTTTAACTGCAGAAATGAGAAAATTATAATTCTTATTTACCAGTTGGGGAGCTACATTGGGGACATATTAACTTATCCTTCAGTTGACAGTGTTGTATGAGACATTCAGAGTAGATTTCCAGACTAGGGAAATAAAGTTGAAAATCAACAGCATGGATTGTGCTTAAAGTCTTGTGACTTGACGAGATTATTTCAAAAGTGAGTAAAGAGAGTGAAGGAACCATCAAGGACTACTGAAATTAGCGAGGAAACTTCCCTGAATGCCAAATTTAGCAAGTGCTTCCAGAAGGAGGAAATGATTGACTGTAAAATACTGGTAATGAATGCAGTACAGTAAGGACTGAAAACTGACTTTTGGGCTTACCACTGTGTGGTTTATGGGTAACCTTGACAAGAATGATATGAAGTCATAGTGGGAACAAAAGCGTGATTAGAGTGGGATTAAGAAAACAAACGGAAGTCATAATTTTTTGTTGAGGGTGAGAAATATGTTGTCAAAAGGGGAGCAGACAATTAAGACAATAGCAACTGGAGAGTAATTTGGTGTTAGAAGGCATATTTTGTTTTCCTGCATGGGAGAAATAAGAGGATATTCATATGATGATAAATATGATCCATTAGAGACTCAGAGAAGTGTGTGATGACTTAGAAGAGAATGAAAGGGGAAACTGGTGAAGCAGTAGCCTTAATAAGGTGAGAGGTGATGAAATCTATTGCACAAATGGTAAGTTTCTCTCACTAGGAATATAGAGAGTTCAATCATAGCAAGATGTGTCAAGTCAGAGTACATGAACATAGATGTTAAAAGTTAGATTAGCTTGTGGAAATGGTTACTAATATCTAGTTGTGACATTTCCTTCTGGATTTCTTTTATGGTGCTCTCATGTAAGAAATCAGAAGTAAGCATATCCTTAAAGTGAGTTTACACAGTACCAGATAAGTACTTGTGTTGTGATCAGACTTACAGGAATTTTCATTATACTAACTTTGTTTGCTTTACAGTTTGCAAGAAATTAGTTAATTCAAGCTAAGGTGTAAAGTTACCCTATCATGGCTCCCCTAAAAAAATCTGACTTTTTTTAAATTGTGAGCTATTATATAGTTAAAGGTTTGATATTTACCTCATATGTGGAGAGTGGTAATGCAAAAACTTGCTGCAAAGCCTGTTTATAAATTGATTAAAATTAACATACTTTGGATATTATTTTTTTAAATGTTAAAGTCTCTAATATTTATTGAGCAATATGATAGATTTTTTAAAACATTCTCTTATATACTTCTCAAAACCATCTTATAATGTACACAGATCATCCCATAGGCGAGGGAACTGAGTCTCAAAATAGGTTAAGTACAAAAACAAAACAAAACAAACAAACAAGAAACAAAATAAACAGGTAAGTGTTTCAGAGCAGTAAGATTTCAGTTAAGATTTATACAGCTCCAATGTTCTCTCTTTAAACCATATTGGGATTCCAGTAAAAGAGGGTAACATCAGAATTAGCTAACACAGGCATGCATCTTTCTACTGTAGTATTGGAGAGAAGACTTTACACTTCTACTAGATGACCACAAGAGGCTTTTAAGGAAGATTAAGAAGTTTTATTCCATAGCTAGAATGCATTTGACTCTCTCATATTTCTCCTATTGATTCCCTTCAAATCACTGCATCACTGAATACCTTGAAAAACCATTTTACTACTATTGGTCCACCACTGATTTTTTGATGCTCTGGAAGATAATAATTGAGGGAAAGATTTTTTTCAGTATATTTTGATGTGTTTCTATTATCACGTGTGCATTGGGGGATTATGCTCACACAAAACCTCCACTGACTTAGTTTTCCATTTCTTAAGTCATATTTTATTTCTATGCAACCTTGAAAGTAAAATGTTAGAGTATATCATTTATTCTAATTAACATACTCTTTAGGATTTTGTATTTGCTCTGTATTTTATATTCAACAACTCTTTTCCTTAAATATGAAAAGGCAAAAAAAAAAAAAAAAAAAAGCCCAGTAGTTAACTTACTTTTAAAATACATCTTTATTATAAAAAAAAAATTCTGTTTGAAACAGCTAAAAGATAAAAACCACAGCATTTGGCTCCTTTTCAACATGAGTAAATATATAAACAACCTGTTGAAATGCAGATCCCCTAGCAGGTGGATGATTTTCTTTCCTTAGAAGCTTAGCTGGAATCTTCATTGATCTAAATAAATACTTCATAAGACAAGTTCCCATTGAAGTTGGACTGACTTGTTCATTTCTATTTTATTGATATCTAGGGTTTTGAAAACTTGAAAATGTTCTTCTAAAATATGTGCTTTAAAATTTAATAAGAAAAGGCCCAATAGATTTAGAGTAGGCATTTTAATCTGTGAGTATAAGCTTTTAAAAATGATTCCCAAAGCAAATTATTTGAAAGCTAACAGGTTACGACTAGTTCTCTTAGATCAATTATTACCAAAATACGTATGTCTTGGGTATTTTAACAACTGAACAATAAAATTTGTTTAGCAAATCAAAAAAAAAAAAAAAAAAAACTAAACACATAAGTAGCCCACATAAGTACATTTAGAGGTGCTACAAATAAATGGCCTAGTTTTGCACTAGGATTAGCACTTATTTCTTAATGGAACAAAAATGTATTATTAGAAATCAGTTGTTGGTATGGCAAGTATTAATAAACACTTCATTGAGAGAGAAAAGCTCCTTATGTCAAGGGTCCCCAATAGTCTGTGCCCTGTTAGAAACCAGGCATCACAGCAGGAGGTGGGCCTGCGGAGCTTCATCTGTATTTATAGCAGCTCCCCATTGCTCACATTACCACCTGAGCTCTGCCTCTTGCCAGATCAGCGGCGGCATAATGTACATTATTCTCTTGAATCATCTTGAAACCACCACACCCGATACCATCTATGGGAAAAATGTCTTCCCTGAAACCTGTCCCTGGTGCCCAAAAGATTAGGAACTCCTACCTTATATTATACTAGTGAAGATACAGTTTATCTTATCATTAGTTATAATGAGACATCCAGCTATTTTGGTTTTTTAAATATTACGCTAAATATAAGCTAAAAATCCCATAAAGCATACTGACATAATCACAGATCCGTGTATTTTTAGAAAAAAAATATATCCATAGCAAACAAGTTGGAGAAATGCTTTTTATATAGCCAGCCAATTTAAGAGTACTGCAGAAACAAACTAAGGAGAAAAAACAAAAACAAAAAAAGTATCTCTGGCAAAGATTAAACAGAGTAATTTAGGAGTAACTAAAATGAAGTATTCTCTGCAAATAAGGACACTTCTATTATATACCAAGTATCTATTGAACATTCCAAATGTAGTAGATTTTGTGCCCACTTTATTTTATGCCTTTAGAAAATAAACTTACAATTACCTATCAAATCATCAAAAATTTTAATCTAATATCATTTATTGAAACCTACACTACTGCAGTAACAGCAGAAAAAAATCATCTTTAATATCAGGGCTGTTGTATCCTCTCTAAATTCTAGGTCATTTACCAGGGCTTATGGGATTTGCAAGCACTTAAGAAGAAATATGCCATCTGAAAAAATATAGAGGGTTACAAATTATGAAATTAAAAACCAAAGCCAGACATCAGTGAATGTTTATTTATATGACTATAAAACATAGTATTATAGTAATTCTAGTCAATCTAGTCAACAGAAGTTTTATTTAGTTATAAAATGAATTAAAATTAAACTCAAGAATAAAATTAGTTAATTATTCTTGGAAGTAACATTTGTTTTAAAATATTATTTTAATGTACAATATAAGACTCCTTAAATAAGTACTTAAAGCCTACTTTAATTTTAAAATGACAAATATGTCACTACGAGTTCTATTTTAATAGAATGTTAGATATCATATACTAGATTTTAGCCAATGCAGACTTTTATTGATAAAGTCTTTAGGTCATAAAGATTTTATCCTGAGAGGAAAATACTTTATACTTAGAGGAAGGAAGCTAATATGTGTGGAGCAGAGATCGACACATGATATGGGTATTCCCACAATGAAGAAATGGTTAAAAAAAAAAAAGAGAGAGAAAGAGAGGCTTATCAAGTTAAGAAACACGCCCAAGGGCAGGTTGCTGCTAGGGAAAAAGATAGCTTCTAAATACATTTTAAACAAACTCTATGCCCATTATTCAGTCACCACATGTGACACTTCCAAAGTAGATACTGTGCAAATCACTGGTATCAGATAATCCTGGGTGTCTTCCCAGGTGGTGCTAGTGGTAAAGAACCCATCTGCCAATTCAGGTGACAAAAGAGACATGAATTCTATCCCTGGGTTGGGAAGATCCCCTGGAGAAGGAAATGGTAATCCCCTTCAATATTCTTGCCTGGAAAATCCCACAGATAGAGAAGCCTGCAGTTGAGGGGCCACAAAGAGTCAGACACAACTGAAACAACAGCTCAGCAGAACAGCACAATCCTGTAAAAGGGACACAAACTGAATGGAGATGGTAAAAAAAAAAAAAAAAAAAAAGAAAGAAGATCTGAAAGTGTTTTTAGCATGGCTGTGCCCTTGAAATAACCCACTAAACGTTATTTATTGAAGCTCTCTCCTCTGCCCAACATAAACAATAATCAGGGTGTTTCACCAGTCATAGTTTTAGCCTCCTCACCCTATTGGAAAGAAAGGCACCTTGAGATTTAAAGAGCTCTGTAGAAAGGAGGTCTGCAATCCCAAGATATCCAGATAGTAGGGAGATATTACCTTTAATGGTTCTGAGTTCATTTTGTCTCGGTTTAGTAGAGTTGGCTTCCCAAGTGACTCAGTGGTAAAGAATCTGCCTGCTAACGCAGGATATGTGGATTAGATCCCTGGGTCAGGAAGATCCCCTGGAAAAGTAAATGGTAACCCACTTCAGTATTCTTGCCTGTAAAATCCCATGGAGTCTGTAGTTCATGGGATTGCAAAGAGCTGGACATGACTGAGCACACATACATGCTTAGTAGAGCCGGACAGAAGGAAGAGTTTTCTAGCCACCAAAAGTATCCCATACTAATGGCAGCTATTCATAGAGCTCTCTTACTCAACTTCCGTATATTGATTACAGCCTATGCGGAGCAGAGCACCTGAGAGAACATAAACTGAAATTCCAATGAATGACATTTTTGGACATTTAGGTAATTGACACATTGGTAATAGAGCTGAGACAAGCTGAAAGGTATTGACAATAATAATGAAAATATTTTGTCTTATTTTATTATATAATCTAAGTTAGTGTTCAATAATTTATGGCAAACTGCGATCAGTAGGAAAAGTGGAAATGGGCTTCAAGAATTTTATTAATGTATCTATTTATTTAGGATTGTTGTTCAGTTGCTCAGTCATCTCTAACTGTTTGTAACCCCATGGACTGTAGCACATCTGGCTTCCCTGTCCTTCACCATCTCAAGGAGCTTACTCAAACTCATGTCCACTGAGTTTATGATGCTATCCAATCATCTTGTCCTCTGTTGTCCCCCTTTCCTCCTGCCTTCTATCTTTCCCAGCATCAGAGTCTTTTCTAATGAATTGGCTTGTACCATCAGGTGGCCAAAGTATTGGAGCTTCAGCATCAGTGCTTCCAATGAATATTCAGGTTTGATTTCCTTTAGGATTGACTGGCTTGATCTCTTTCCTGCCCAAGGAACTCTCAAGAGAATTCTACAACACCACAGTTCGAAAGCATCAACGCTTCAGTGTTGAGCCTTCTTTATAATCTAAATCTCAGCCATACTTGACTACTGGAAAAATCATAGCTTTGACTTTATGGACCTTTGCCAGCAAATTAATGTCCCTGTGTTTTAACATACTGTCTGGTTTTGTCATAGCTTTTCTTCCAAGGAGCAAGCATCTTTCAATTTCATGGCTGCAGTCACCATCTGCAGTGATTTTGAAGTCCCCCAAAATAAAGTCTGCTACTGTTCCCATTGAGTCCCCTTCTATTTGCCATGAAGGGATGGGACAGGATGCCATGATCTTAATTTCCTGAATGTTGAGTTTTAAGCCAGCTTTTTTACTCTCCTATTTTACCTTCATCAAGAGGCTCTTTATCTTTACTTTCTGCCATAAGAGTGGTTTCATCTGCATATTTGAGGTTCATGATATTTCTCTTGGCAATCTTGATACCAGCTTGTGCTTCATCCAGCCCGGCACTTCACATGGTGTACTCTCCATATAAGTTAAATAAGCTGGATGACAATATACAGCCTTGGCATACTCCTTTCCCATTTTGGAACCATTCCTTCCTTCCATATCTGGTTTTCACTGTTGCTTCTTGACCTGCATACAGGTTTCTCTGGATGCAGGTAAAGTGGTCTGGTATAAGAATTTTCCAGTTTGCTGTGATCCACTCTTTCAGAGGCTTTAGAATAGTCAATGAAGCAAGAGTAGATGTTTTTTCTGGAATTCTGTTGCTTTTTCTATGATTCAGCAGATCTTGGCAATTTGATCTCTGGTTCCTTTTTCTAAATCCAGCTTATACATCTGGAAGTTCTTTGTTCACTACTTTTAAAGCCTAGTTTGGAGGATTTTGAGCATGGCCTTGCTAGCATGTGAAATGAGTGCAATTGTGCAGTAGTTTGAACATTATTTGGCATTGCCCTTCTTTGGGATTGGAATGAAAACTGGCCCTTTCCAGTGCTGTGGCCATTGCTGAGTTTTCCAACTTTCCTGGCATATTGAGTGCAGCACTTTCTCAGCATCATCTTTTAGGCTTTGAAATAGCTCAGCAGGAATTCTGTCACCTCCACTAGCTTTGTCCGTAGTGATGATTTCTAAGGCTCACTTGACTTCACACTCCAAGATATCTGGCTCTGGGTGAGTGATCACACCATTGTGGATATATGGATCATTAAGATCTTTTTTGTATAGTTCTATATATTCTTGCCACCTCTTCTTAATATGTTTTGCTTCTGTTAGGCCCATACTGATTCTGTCCTTTATTGTGTCCATCTTTGCATAAAACGTTTCCTTTGTATCTTTAATTTTATTGAAGAGGTCTCTAGTCTTTCCCATTCTATTGATTTCCTCTATTTCATTGCATTGTTCACTTTGGGAGGCTTTCTTATCTCTCTTTGCTATTCTTTGGAACTGTGCATTCAGATGGTTATATCTTTCCTTTTCTCCTTTGCCTTTTGGCCCTCTTCTTTTTTAAGCTATTTGTAAGCCCTCCTCAGACAACCATTTTGCCTTTTTTCATTTCTTTTTCTTGAGGGTAGTTTTAATCACTCCCTCCTATATAATATTAGAAACCTCTGTCCTTTGTTCTTCAGTCACTCTATCAGATCTAATCCCTTGAGTCTATTTGTTACAACCACTGTATGATCCTAAGGGATTTGATTTATGGTCTTGTTGCCATTTAGGTATGACCTAATGGGAGACCTGGGCTCGATCCCTTGTTTGGGAAGATCTCCTGGAGAAGGGAAAGGCTACCCACTCCAGTGTTCTGGCCTGGAGAATTCCATGAACCATATAGTCTATGGGGTCGCAGAGTCAGACAAGACTGAGTGACTTTCACTTTCACAATTAGGATTAGCTATTCCAAGTGGCCATTTAGGTATGGTTTATTAGGATCAGATGTCAACAAAAATTAATGTAGTTTATTTCTATCATTGTGTTAAAACTGTTATTATTTATTAATGTTTAGGAAGTAGACAATATTTTGCTGAAATATGACATATAATATAGAAACAGTTTCCTTAGAAAAATTGCAAGAAAGGCAAAATAATAGTAGAAGCCATACATTCCTTTAATCTTAATCTCTGTAGTATTCTGTATCTTCTTTGGGGATAAGTAAAGCAAAACAAAGGTCATAAACTGTGCATAGGTGTGATAGCTTTGGGCCCCTACTAAGTAGTGTTCTAAGACATCTATCTACTTTTCCAGTTATCCCTAGCAGCTCAGATGGCAAAGAATCTGCCTGCAATGCAGGAGATGCACATTCACTCTGTGGGTCTGGAAGGTGCCCTGGAGAAAGAAATGGCAACCCACTCCATTATTCTTGCCTGGCGGTTTCCATGGACAGAGGAGCCTGCTGGGCTATAGGCCATGGTGTCACAAGAGTTGGACACGACTGTGTAGATAATACACACATATTCTGCACCAGATATGTCATATATGAAAAATATAACATTAGGAGTGAGGCATATAACATTTTGAAGAGAGCAAGTGTTAGACAAAATTAACAAAATAATAAAACAAGTTTTTGGTTTAGCTGCTCTGTAACATGTGTGTTTGTGTGTGTGTTTGTATCCTCTTTATGTGATAACTGGTGTGAAGTGGATTTGAATAGTAACATCCATCTTTTTTCTGATCCATGATCAATGAATTTTATTATTATAACTTTCAGTGTAGAATTAATTGATTAGTTAAATTATTAAAGTACCATAAATATGTTTTTAAAAGTACATATTATATTTTGTAATTTTATGAGTTTAAGAATAGCTATACACCTGTGAAAACATAATTCACCATCAAAGAGATAAGCATAACTTTCACCTCTGCAAGTTTCTTCCCACCTCTTTATTTATTTATGTATTACTTTATTTTGTTCATTTCAGTTAAGTTCAGTCGCTCAGTCGTGTCCAGCTCTTTGCTTCTCCATGAATCAAAGCATGCCAGGTCTCCCTGTCCATCACCAACTCCCAGAGTTTACTCAAACTCATGTCCATCGAGTCGGTGATGCCATCCAGCCATCTCATCCTCTGTCGTCACCTTCTCCTCCTGCCCCCAATCCCTCCTAGCATCAGAGTCTTTTCCAATGAGTTAACTCTTCCAAAGTATTGGAGTTTCAGCTTTAGCTGAAACTATTCCAATGAATATCCAGGACTGATCTCCTTTAGAATGGACTGGTTCCAACGCCTTTCAACCCAAACTCTCAAGAGTCTTCTCCAACACCACAGTCCAAAAGCATCAATTCTTTGACACTCAGTTTACTTCATAGTCCACTCTCACATCCATACATGACCACTAGAAAAAATATAGCCTTAACTAGACAGACCATTGTTAGCAAAGTAATATCTCTGCTTTTAAATATGCTATGTAGGTTGGTCATAACTTTCCTTCCAAGGTGAAAACGTCTTTTAATTTCATAGCCTCAGTCACCATATACAGTGATTTTGGAGCCCCTCATAATAAAGTCAGCCACTATTTCCATTAATTTCCCATCTATTTCCCATGAAGTATTGGGACCAGATGCCATGATCCTAGTTTTCTGAATGTTGAGCTTTAAGCCAACTTTTTCACTCTTCTCTTTCATTTTCATTAAGAGGCTTTTTAGTTGCTCTTCACTTTCTACCATAAGGGTGGTGTCATCTGCATATCTGAGGTTATTCATATTTCTTCTGGCAATCTTGATTCGAGCTTGGGCTTCTTCCAGCCCAGCGTTTCTCATGATGTACTCTGCATATAAATTAAATAAGCAGGGTGACAATATATAGCCTTGACTTACTCCTTTCCTATTTGGAACCAGTCTGCTGTTCCATGTCCAATTCTAACTGTTGCTTCCTAACCTGCATATAGGTTTCTCAAGAGGCAGGTTAGGTGGTCTGGTATTCCCATCTCTTTCAGAGTTTTCCGCAGTTTATTGTGATCCACACAGTCAAAGGCTTTGGCATAGTCAATAAAGCAGAAATAGATGTTTTTTTCTGGAACTCTCTTGCTTTTTTCATGATCCAGCAGATGTTGGCAATTTTATCTCTGGTTCCTCTGCCCTATCTAAAACCAGCTTGAACATCAGGAAGTTCATGGTTCATGTATTGCTAAAGCATGGCTTGGAAAATTTTGAGCAGTACGTTACTAGCGTGTGAGATGGGTACAATTGTGTGGTAGTTTGAGCATTCTTTGGCATTGCCTTTCTTAGGGATTGGAATGAAAACTGACCTTTTCCAGTCCTGTGGCCTCTTCTGAGTTTTCCATATTTGTTGGCATATTGAGTGCAGTACTTTCACAGCATCATCTTTCAGGATTCGAAATAGCTCAACTGGAATCCCATCACCTCCACTAGCTGTGTTCATAGTGATATTTTCTAGGGCCACTTGATGTCACATTCCAGGATGTTTGGCTCTAGGTGAGTGATCACACCATCATGATTATCTGGGTCATGAAGATCTTTTTTGTACAGTTCTTCCTTGTATTCTTGCCATCTCTTCTTAATATCTTCTGCTTCTGTTAGGTCCATGCCATTTCTGTCCTTTATCAAGCCCATCTTTGCATGAAATGTTTCCTTGGTATCTCTCATTTTCTTGAAGAGATCTCTAGTCTTATCCATTCTGTTGCTCTCCTCTATTTCTTTGCATAGATCGCTGAAGAAGGCTTTCTTACCTCTTCTTGCTATTCTTTGAAACTCTGTATTCAGATGCTTATATCTTTCCTTTTCTCCTTTGCTTTTCACCTCTCTTCTTTTCAGAGCTATTTGTAAGGCCTCCCCAGACAGCCATTTTGCTTTTTTGCATTTCTTTTCCAATCGGATGGTCTTGATCCCTGTCTCCTGTACAGTGTCACAAACCTCTGTCCATAGTTTATCATGTACTCTGTCTATCAGATCTAGTCCCTTAAATCTATTTCTCACTTCCACTGTATAATCATAAGGGATTTGATTTAGG
The DNA here is from genome assembly GCF_042477335.2 of Ovis canadensis. Taxonomy (NCBI): domain Eukaryota; kingdom Metazoa; phylum Chordata; class Mammalia; order Artiodactyla; family Bovidae; genus Ovis; species Ovis canadensis. Next base: position 79,683,530 of record NC_091246.1, on the reverse strand, counting down.
TCATACCTGAATGGTCTAGTGGTTTTCTGTACTTTCTTCAATTCAAGTCTGATTTGTTAATAAGGAGTTCATGATCTGAGCCATAGTCAGCTCCTGTTCTTATTTTTGCTGACTGTATAGAGCTTCTCCATCTTTGGCTGCAAAGAATATAATCAACCTGATTTTGGTGTGGACCATCTGGTGATGTTCATGTGTGGAGTCTTCTCTTGTGTTTTTGGAAGAAGATGTTTTCTATGACCAGTGCGTTCTCTTGCCAAAACTCTCTTAACCTTTGCCCTGCTTCAGTTCATATTCCAAGGCCATATTGCCTGTTGCTCCAGGTGTTTCTTGACTTCCTACTTTTGCTTTCCAGTCCCCTATAATGAAAAGGACATCTTTTTTGTGTGTTAGTTCTAAAAGGTCTTGTGGGTTCATAGAACCATTCAACTTCAGCTTCTTCAGCATTATTGGTTGGAACATAGACTGGATCACATTGAATGATTTGCCTTGGAAACAAAGAGAGATCATTCTGTCGTTTTTGAGATTGCATCCAAGTACTGCATTTCGGACTCTTTTGTGGACCATGATGGCTACACCATTTCTTCTAAGGGATTCCTGCCCAAAGTAGTCTATATAATGGTCATCTGAGTTAAATTCACCCATTCCAGTACATGTTAGTTCACTGATTCCTAGAATGTCGACATTCACTCTTGCCATCTCCTGTTTGACCACTTCCAATTTGCCTTGGTTCATGTACCTGACATTCCAGGTTCCTATGCAATATTGCTCTTTACAGCATTGGACCTTACTTCTATTACTGTTCACATCCACAACTGGTTATTGTTTTTGCTTTGGCTCCTTTCCTTCATTCTTTCTGGAGTTATTTTTCCATTGATCTTCAGGAGCATATTGGGCACCTACTGATCTGGGGAGTTCCTCTTTCAGTATCCTATCATTTTACCTTTCCATACGGTTCATGGGGTTCTTAGGGCAAGAATACTAAAGTGTTTTGCCATTCCCTTCTCCAGTGGACTATATTCTGTCAGACCTCTCCATCATAACCCGCCTGTCTTGGGTGGCCCCACATGGCATGGCATAGTTTCATTAAGTTAGACAAGGCTCTGATCCATGTGATTGGATTGACTAGTTTTCTGTGATTATGGTTCCAGTGTGTCTGCCCTCTGATGCCCTCTCGCAATACCTACTGTCTTACTTGGGTTTCTCTTACCTTTGGCTTGTGGTATCTCTTCATGGCTGCTCCAGCAAAGCGCAGCCACTGCTCCTTACCTTGGATGAAGGGTATCTCCTTCCAGCTGTGTAAGATGTACACATAGAAAAATTTGAGTACTTAATATAATATCGTTAGCTCTTAGCACTATGCTGTATAGTTGAACTCTAGAACTTAGTTATCTAGTAAAACTGACTCTGTACCCTCGGGCCTTCACTACTCATTTCCTTGTTTCTGAAACCCTTGACAACTCCATTCTAACGTTTCTTTAGATTTGACTGTTTTAGATGCCTCATAAGTAGTATCATGCATCAGTGCTTCTGTGTCTGTCTTTTTTCATTTAGCATAATATCCTCCAAGTTCATCCACATTGTTTAAAATGGCAGAATTTCCTTCTTTTTAATAATAACAATAAAATTTTGTTGTATGTATGTAACGAATTTTCTTTGTCTATTTAACCATTTATGGAAATTTAGGTTGTTTATATATCTTGGCTATTGTGAATAATGCTTTACTGAAAATGAGATTGCAAAACATGAAAGTGTCTTTCAAGTACTTTAGATAAATATACAAAAGTCAGATTACTGGACTGCAGTAGTTCTATTTTTAATATTTTAAGGAACTTCTGTAATGTTTTGCATGTAACTGCATCAGTTTACATTCCCACCAATTATGTAGAAGAGTAAACATTTCACCATGTCTTCACCAAAACTTATTTTTAAAATATTTTTCATAATAGCCATACAAACTGTGGTGAGATTGTATCTTACTGTGTTCCTAATTTACGTTTCTCTGATAATTGGCAATGTTGAGCATTTTTTCATGTATTTGTTGGCTATTTGTATATGTCCTTTGGAGAAATACCTATCACCTATTTTTCAGTCTGATTGTTTGTCTCTTATCATTCTCAGTTTTGCTCTGGAATTGTATGTGTTCATTATATATTTTGTGTATTAACTGCTTGTCAGATTGTACAGAGTCAATAAAATGGCCTATCTAAAATCAAATGGCATTTTTCACAGAAACAGAAAAAAAAATAATTAAAAAGTTGAATGGAATCAGAAAGAGCCTCAATAACCAAAGCAATCTTAGAGATAAAAACAAAACTAGACACATCACACTTCCAGATTTCAAATTACATTGCAAAGCTATACTAATCAAAATTTCCAGTAGTCATGTGTGGATGTGAGAGTTGGACTGTGAAGAAGGCTGAGCACCGAAGAATTGATGCTTTTGAACTGTGGTGTTGGAGAAGACTCTTGAGAGTCCCTTGGACTGCAAGGAGGTCCAACCAGTCCATTCTGAAGGAGATCAACCCTGGGATTTCTTTGGAAGGAATGATGCTAAAGCTGAAGCTTCAGTGCTTTGGCCACCTCATGCGAAGAGTTGACTCATTGGAAAAGACTCTGATGCTGGGAGAGATTGGGGGCAGGAGAAGGGGACGACCGAGGATGAGATGGCTGGATGGCATCACGGACTCGATGGATGTGAGTCTGAGTGAACTCCGGGAGATGGTGATGGACAGGGAGGCCTGGCGTGCCGCGATTCATGGGGTCTCAAAGAGTCAGACACGACTGAGTGACTGAACTGAACTGAACTGGTTTCATGGGATTGTAGACATGGGATTTCTATGGATAGATATATGCTCTTTTCTTTGGGTTGAAAGAAAGAAAATTTAGGTGGGATTTCATGGGTTAGACTGGTTAAATAATCAGGAAATAATCCTAAATATTTGCTCCTTGTGGTTCTGTTCTAAAAGTCTATCTGATTGACTTCAGTTTTAGCCCACTGTTAGAGGGCTGACATCATAATTGGTATAAAGTTCTATAGCTACAGAGGAAGATGCTTTTCTCTACCCTCTACTGAGAGAGTTGATTCCTAGGCAGGTTGATAAGAAGTTGGGGGAGTGGGGTGGATGTCGGAGGGGGTGGGGGTGCTGGGGAGGAGGAGGAGGAGAGAGGGGTCTGGAATTCTCAAGGAGGAGGAAAGGACAAATGTCTCCCCCCCCCCCCTTCATTCCTTAGTCTTAGTCACATAAAACGTTTTTGTTTTTGTTTTTCTTTAAGTCTGAAACCAATGATTACACAACAAACAACTCTGTTTAATCTCAACTAAGGATTACATAACAACAATGTATCCTGTTTAAGGACAGTTTCTCCTTCTTGAAAACCTTCTGACTAATTCTGATATTTTAGAATGTATATTATGGGAGTAAGTTTGGTAAAAATCTTTCTATTGTTAAATTCTAATCCTGTTATCTTAAAATGTAAATTGTAGGAGTGGATCTGGTAAAAAGTTTTACCACTTTGAGACATTCTTTTCATTGTCGTAATAACTTATTTAAAAAGTATATAATTCTCTTGCTAAGACTAGTGGCGGGAGCACTCTCTATCCCCTTTCTGAAGTCTATGTCAGAAGCTTTCTCTGTCTCTTTTTATACTTTAATAAAACTGCTATACAAAAGCTCTTGAGTGATCAAGCCTGATCCCTGGTCCCAAAGCTAAATCTTCTTCTTTGGAGATCATGAATCCAACACCATTCACCGTAAGGTCTTACTACCTTTATATTATATATGAAGGTGACATATATAACTGCAAGAATGGGGCTAATATGCATCACATAAGTTGTTAAAAGACTATTGTGTTGAAACTGGAGTTGACTGACACCATAGTTACACTTAACATCATTGACTTTTTCACTTTTTTAATATATCAGTACATTAGACAGCCCTCTATCCCCTTATGTGTGCTTTCCTAGGGAAACGGGAAAATTAAGAAAGTAGAAAGTGTTGAAGTAACTAATGAGCGTATTTGAGGGTTGGAACTTATCTTGAAAGTAGTTTGAGATAATCACAGACTAATATGATAATGCCACTGAAGATGAGCAAAGGTTTTGGTAGAAGTGAGAAATACATTACAGAAATGGTGTGAGTGACTTAGGTCTGTGAATTAAGTGAGATCTATATACAGTTCCTCTACTGTTTGAGCTCTGCAATTCAATATCACAGTATTTGAAAGAAGGAAGACTAAGGCAGATTACTCCAACTAATGACAGGAGCTCAATTTTGCATGAATTATATATAAGATACAAACTGCTCTGTTTGAAGTCTTTAAACCACTTCAAGTTATTATGATGAGAAATGTTCATTTGGAATGTGGGGACTAATTTAGATACCATATGAAATCATTGTTTCCCCCTTCTATTTTCTCTCTGTTGTCAGAATTTAAATACAGCAAAACTGGACCAAATGAGTCATATGGTTCTTTATGGCATAGGGGGGAGGGGGGCGGAAAGACAGTCTAGCTTTAAAATAGAAAATAACACTAACAACAAACAACTTCAGGCATCATTGTTAAGTAATCTTAAACATCAGTGAAATGCTTCTCTGTGGTTCATTATATTATAGAACAACGTCAACCGTTTAAACAAACAAACAAACAAAAACATTGCAATGAGAATATGGACTGCATCAAATTTAGTTTTTTTTTTTTTCTCTTTTACAAAATTTATTTAAAACAAAGATTGGACAAGAAGATGTTTGAAATCCCCGAAATTATAAGCATTTTTTTCTTTATTTTCTGCAATGAATCTCTATAGCCATTATAAATTCTCAAAAAGGTGTATGAACCTAAAATCATTGAAAACAACTCATGTAAGGATTATTTCTCAGGTGTGAATGTTTTATGATTGTATGCAAATCTGTTATGTGCCTTGGGATAATGTGAGATTAAATTAGGATATGCAAATCAAATCAGCTTTGCAGGTAGCCTGTATGGCATACATCAAGCTTGACTTCTATCTTTTGCTTCATTCATTGTTGAAGACACTCCTTAGCGGACAAAAGAGATTTGCCTTGTGAAGCTAGATTTTACTTGGTTTTCTGTGTAGTATAAATATTTATCTTTGGGTTTTCCTTTTCTTTTGAGGTCAAATGAACTCTGACATGAAGCACAAGAGATGCAAAAATAAGCACTGAGAGGATGCCACTTCTTATGTGTTCTGTGTTTACCCTGCATGACAAAGCTCAATCCCTACCTGGTTAAGCCTGTGCTAGGTTTTGATGTGGTCAGAGGTCCCTGGATATCACTTTGCTTCCAGGGTTGCTTATTTACTATTATTGCTTTATTTTTGATCTTTAATTTTTTACCCTTTGAAAAAGTGGCGGTTTCTTTTTTCTTCCTCTTCCTTTCCCTCTCTCTCTCTTCCTTTCCTTTTCTCTCAGTAATATCCTAACTTCCAGCAAGATAGTAACCTAAGGTTGTATTCTGTTCCTGCTCATTTTGACATCCTCATTGAAATTATCAACATATTTTTAAAATTGAATTTTAAAAAGTAGTGACACTAGAAACCAGAAAATTCATTATTGGTTCCCCCTTAATACCAGATTATGAAGGAATCTTGCCTGGGAACATAGGTAGAAGAGGAATCTTAATTCAGATATGTCAAGAAAAGGATGGAATTAGACCCTTGACAATCATGAGTACATAAGTTTCTTCATCAACCTATGAATCAAAACTTCAGTTTACTCTTGGTCATGTTAGGGCAATTGTTGTTGTTCTTGTTCAGTCATTAAATTGTGTCCAACCTTTTTTGATTCCATGAACTGCAGTACACCAGGCTCCTCTGTCTTTCACTGTCTCCTTAAAGTTTACTCAAATTCATATCCATTGAGTTGGTGATGCCATCTTTGCTTCTAATTACAGTCTGGCAAATTTTTAGATAATGCTGTCAGTAAATCCTGGGTAAGCTAAATGAAGGAAATTCTTAGTTATAAAGCTAAAGTTAACAGTCATAACTGTTGCTGACTCTAATTCTATTCTTACACTTTACCTATTACTTGATATCTGATATGCAAACTAGCAAAATAAATCCAAATTACTTTCTTTCAAAACTAGCTTAATTTCATGGACTCAAAGAGAGATTCCATAATATCTGGAAAACATCACCTCATTTCCAAAATTGGAACTTGTCCCTCTGTAAGAAGAATTAACAGAGAAATATCAGTCGTAGTAAAGGCATTTCAAAGAAAAGAAAAAGAAAAACTCTTTGTAACAGGGGTTGGCAAACTTTTTCTGTAAAGGGCCAAATAATTATTTTATCTTGTTGGTCAGAAGACCTCTGTTGCAAATACTCAACTCTGCCTTGGTGACATAGAGAAAACTATAGATAATATGTAAACAAATGAGAGTGGCACTGTTCCTATCCAAAAGTCTACAAGCAATAAATGCTGGAGAGGGTATGGAGAAAAGGGAACACTCTTAACACTGTTGGAGGGAATGCAAACTAGAACAGCCACTATGGAGAACAGTGTGGAAATTCCTTAAAAAACTGGAAATAGAACTGCCAATAAAAAATTCTTTAACAAAAGTCACAGGCGAGATATGTCCTGCAGGTCATAGTTTTCTGACCCCCTGCTCAATGAATTAGTATGAATATTTTTTAAAATCCAAGTAATTGAAGAATTTAGAAAATTTCTCATTCACTGCCATAATTCAGCAGACACTTGATTATATGAAAATAGAGAAGACAGTAATGAAGATGGAAACATAAATGTCAAACTTAAAACTACAGTGCATTTGCTGAACATCATTTTATATATTGCATAATATTGAGTTGATAAAATTTTTGAATAGATATAATAGTAATACCAAATGCTGGTAAAAATGAGAAGTTAGATCTCTCATGACTTTTTTGATGGGAATATAAAATAGTACCAACACTCTGGGAGTGTCTTAATAAACTATATACAAAACTATCATATATAGTCTAGCAATAGGATTCTTGAACATTTATCCCAAACAATGCTGAAATCTTTATGCAAAAACCTGTATGTAAATATTTTGGCAGTTTATTTGGAAGCAATTCAGATGTCTTTCTCTGGTAGATAATTAAACTGATCCATTTTTACTATGGGACACAGAATATAATTTTTGGTAAAGAATCCACCTGCAATGCAGGAGATATAAGAGACCCAGGTTCAATCCCTGGGCTTGGAAGATCCTCTGGAGAAGGAACTGACAACCCATTCCAGTATTTTGCATGGAAAAATTTTGTGGACAGAGGAGCTTGATGGGCAATAGCCCATGTGGTCGTAAGAGCTGGATGCAACTGAGCAACTAAAATACCACCACCATGCAACATAGAGTATAACGTGAAAAGAAATCACTGTGAATACAGAAAACAACCTATAACCTCCAGAAAATTTTATTGATGAATAATAGCCAATCTCAATGTTCTCAAAAGATTACATACAGTGTGACTGTATTTATCTGTGTGTATGTGTGTGCTCAATCACTCAGTCATGTCCAACTCTTTGTAACTCCATGAAATGCAGCCCACCAGGCTCCTCTGTCTGTAGAATTTTCTGGGCAAGAATACTGAAACAGGTTACCATTTCCTTCTCCAGGGGATCTTTCCAATCCAGGTATTGAACCTGTGTGTCTTGCATCTCCTTCAATCCCAGGCGTATTCTTTACCACTACACCAACGGTAAAACTCCTATTTATATAACATGCTTGAAATTATAAAATGATAGAACCAGATTATGGGTCAGTGTTTGAAAGGGGTTAAAGAGGACATGAGCAAAACTTATGGTTAAATAATTTTTCTGTATCTTTACTGTATCATTTTCAGTAGTTAGTTTTGATTTTATACTATAGTTTTGCAAATCCTAGCCACAGGAGAAACTGGATAATGGTAATACAATAGATTATTGTCTCATTTCTTACAATTACAGATGAATCTGAAATCCTCTCAGATAAAATATTCAATATTTAGAAACGAAGGGAAAATAAAAAGACATTCCTGGATTGCGTGTGTGTGTGTGTGTGTGTGTGTGTGAGAGAGAGAGAGAGAAAGAGGAGAAAGACAGAGAGAGGGTAAGGAGTGGGGGAGGCATTTGTTTCTATCAGAAATGCTTTATTAAACATTAAAGGAACTTCTTTAGGCTGAAAGCAAGTGATACCAGAAAGTAATTCAAATCCACATGAAAAAATAGAAGCACTGGAAAAGGTAATTAGTGGTGCTTCTAAAAGACATTATAATTGCATATTTCTTTTCTTATGTCAACTGATTAAAAAGCTAATGCGTAATATAATGTGTATATAATTATATAATAGCACAAAGGAAGTGGGTGGGTACAAAGCTGCATTAGAATAAGGGAATGACACCAGATAATTAACTTGAATTCACAGAAACATATGAAGAGAATCAGAAATGGTAAATAAGAAGGATAATATAATCAAACTGCAAATGTATGTATGAGAATATTATTATCTCTCAGCTTTTTAAAAAGATATAAGATTACAGAAGGTAATAATTATATCAGTATATTGTTGGACTTGTAACACATATATGCAGTTTATATAACTGAATAAAAAAGGGGGGAGGGGAAACAGAAGTATAAAGGACTATCATTTCTATAGCTCATGGGAATTAATCTAGTATAATCTTGAAGTGGGTTCTAATAAGATAAATATATACTTTAGAGAAATCACTAAGAAATTAATACAAAAAATATTGGAGAAAAGCATGAAAAAATTAAAATATTTCATTATGAAATATTCCTTCAATACAAAAGAAAGTAATAAAAAAGGATCCAAGGAACAAAATGATATAATGCATAGAGAAAACAGAAAGGCAAATAACAGAGATAAATCCAGTGTTATCAATAATAGCATCAAATGTGAAAGGATTAAATAGTGTAATCAAAGACAGAGATTGACAGACAGGATAGAAAAGCAAGATCCAGTTATATTTTCTTTACTAGAGATACATTTTTGATTCAAAGATACAAGAAGCTTGAAAAGAAAAAGGTGAGAAAATATATTGCAAATAGCAACCATCTCAAAGTTCAAGTGGCTATACTAGTATCTTATAAAACAGACATTTTTAAAAGTGTTATTATTAGAGATAAAAAGGGACACTTTATAATAGCATAAGGGTCAACCTACTAGATATACATACATTCACCTGAAAACAGCTCCCAAAACATACATGAAGAAAAACTGACAGTTCTAGGAAGAAATACACCACTCAACAATATAGTTCAAGTCCTTAAAACCTTACTTTCATTGCTACTTGTAACTAGACGGAAGATGAGCAAGTTATAATAAACTTTGCAACATTAGCAGGCATAGATAGAATGCTTCACCCCAAAGCAAGACAGTACATAGTCTTCTTAACAGCAGAAATGTTTGGAACCCTTTCCAGGAGAGATCATTTTCTTGATCATAAAGCAAGTCTCAATAAATCTAAAATGATTGAAATCAGGAAAGTATGTCTCTAAAGATGACAGAATTAATTAGAAATCAAAAGCAGAAGAAATAGTGGGAAATGGAAATGGCCAGAAAAATGGAAATTCCACAACACATTCCTAAATTTAAAAAAATTATAATAAATTTAGAAAACACTTTGAAATGAGTGAAAACAAACATGAAATATATCAAAACTGTAGAATATAGATAGAGAAAAGCTTAGAGAAACATTTATATCTTGCATATAAACATCTTATGTGTTTAAACATGTTAGAAAAGAAGAACAATTTCAAACCAATAATGTTACCTTTTACCTTAAGAAACTAGAAAAAAAAAAGTGAAACTAAAACAAAAGCAATGAGCAAAAAGGAAACAACTTTTAAGTTAGGATAAAAATATAGGAACTAGATACTAAAGCAATAGAAAGAAATGAACAAAACCAAAAATAGCTCCTGCAAAGATAAGTAGAATCAATAAATTATTTTCCAGACTGAAAAAATAAAAGGAAAGATTCAAATTCCTAAAACAAGAGAGGACATTGCTAGTAGTGTCACAAAACAAGAAGGATTTTAAAGGAATATTGTGAGCAGTTGTACACGAATAAAGTAGATGGCTCAGATGAAATGGACAAATCCTGAAAGGACACAGAATTTGGTATTCTGACTCAATAAAATCTAAATACTGAAATTGTGATTAAGAAATTCCACACCAAGAAAAGCCAATCTGAGAGGCCTCATTGGTGAATTCCACTTAACATTTAAAGAAGAATTAACACCAGTCCATAACAAACTCTTCTATAAAAGGAGAAGGAAACACCAAAAGTGGGAGGAGGAAGCACAAACTCATCCTGTGAAGCCAGTGTTGCTCTATTACTAGAATCAGACAAATATATAACAGGAAAGAAAAATCACACATCAATATCTCTGTGAATCTAGATGCGATTTTCTTCAACAAAAACAGCAAATCAATACAGCATTATATTTAAAAGATTGTATACTATGACCAAGTGTATTTTATCCTAGAAATGTATTGTTGGTTTAACATTTGGAAACAGAGTAATACTCGATATTGATAGAATAAAGGAGAAAAACCACATGATCACATCAGCAAATGCAGAAAAATTACTTAAAAGAGTCCGATACCCTTTCAGTATAAAAACACTAAAAAACTAGGAATACAAAGAAACTTCCTCAATTGAATATAGGGCATCTATGAAAAATCCACAACTAGCATCATAATTAGTGGTGAATACTGAATGATTCACCTTTAAGTTTAAGAAAAGACAATAATGCTGACTCTCACTACTTTTATTTAGCATTGTACTAAAGTTCTAGCCCTGACAGTTAGGCAAGTGAAAGAAATAAAAGGCATCAATATTGGGAAAGAAGGAGGAAATAAAATTATATTTGCAGATGACATGATCTTATATATGGAAAATGCTAAAGAATTCAATAAAACTATTAGAACTAAATAAACAAGTTCAGCAGGCTTTTAGAGTACAGGTGAGAGTGCAAAAGTCAATTGTATTTCTATGTACTAGTAATGAATAAAGCAAAAATGAAATTAGGAAATAAATTCCATTTATAACATCAGGAAAAATAAAATATTTAGAAATTAGCAAAAAAGTACATCATTTGGACGTTGAAAATAAAAATAATGAAACTGTAGATATTAAAGAAGATTTAAACATATGAAAAGATATTACATGCACATTTATCAGAAGACAGTATTGTTTCAATAGCAGTAGTGCCTAAATTATTCTCTAGATTCAAGACAATCACTGTCAAATACTGTCTGACTTCTTTTGCTGAATTGACGATATGAGCCTAAAATTCATATGAAAATTCAAAGGATGAAAAATAGCAAAAACAATCTTAAAAACAAACAGCAAATCTGGGACACTCACATTTCCTGACTTTAAAACTTACTACCAAACTAATAGTAATGAAAAGCACAAGTGACAAAAAAGAAGATAAAATTTTGATTTCAGCATAATTAAAAACTTTTGAATTTCAAAAGACACAGTGAAGAAAATGAAAACACAGTATAATAAATGGTAGAGAACATTTGCAAACAATATATATGACAAGGAACCTGTAGCCAGAATAAATAAATAACTATAATGATATAAATAACCCAAATGAAAAATGAGCAAATGATTGAAAAAGAAATTTCCCCAAAAATGGTAAACATGGAAAATTGACACATGTAAATATATTTCAGCATTCTTAATGATTAGATTAAGTTCAGTTCAGTTCAGTCACTCAGTCATGTCCGACTCTTTGCGACCCCATGAACAGCAGCATGCCAGGCCTCCCTGTCCATCACCTACTCCCGGAGTTCACTCAGATTCACGTCCATGGAGTCCGTGATGCCATCCAGCCATCTCATCCTCGGTCGTTCCCTTCTCCTCCTGCCCCCAATCCCTCCTAGCATCAGAGCCTTTTCCAATGAGTCAACTCTTCACATGAGGTGGCCAAAGTACCGGAGTTTCAGCTTTAGCATCATTCCTTCCAAAGAAATCCCAGGGCTGATCTCCTTCAGAATGGACTGGTTGGATCTCCTTGCAGTCCAAGGGACTCTCAAGAGTCTTCTCCAACACCACAATTCAAAAGTATCAGTTCTTAGGCGCTCAGCCTTCTTCACACTCCAACTCTCACATCCATACATGACCACAGGAAAAACCATAGCCTTGACTAGATAGACCTTTGTTAGCAAAGTAATGTTTCTGCTTTTGAATATGATGTCTAGGTTGCTTATAACTTTCCTTCCAAGGAGTAAGTGTCTTTTAATTTCATGGCTTCAGTCACCATCTGCACTGATTTTGGAGCCCCCAAAAATAAAGTGTGACACTGTTTCCCCATCTATTTGCCCTGAAGTGATGGGACCGGATGCCATGATCTTCGTTTTCTGAATGTTGAGCTTCAAGTCAACTTTTTCACTCTCCTCTCTCACTTTCATCAAGAGGCTTTTTAGTTCCTCTTCACTTTCTGCCTTAAGGGTGGTGTCATCTGCATATCTGAGGTTATTGATATTTTTCCCATCAATCTCCAAATCACACTCATACCCAACTAGAATAGCTATCATTAAAACACACACACACACACACAATAGCAAGTATTGATAAGGATTTGGAGAAACTGAAACCTTCACTCATTGCTGGTATGGATGTGGAATGATGCATCCATTTTTTACAACAATTTGGAGTTACTGTATAACCTAGAAATTCCACTCCTAGCATATATCCAAGATTAAAGAAAACATACTTCTCAACAAAAACTTGCACACAAATTTTAATATCAGCATTATTCATAATGGAAAAATTTTGAAATAATTCTCAACAGATGAATGGGTGAGTTAAATAAGTGTTTTATTCAATGGAATGTTAGTGATAAAAAGGATGATACATGCTAAACTGTAGATAAAAATTGAAATTACTATTTCAGTAAAATAAATACTTAACAGAAGATCACATATTGTATGATTCCACTGATATGAAACATCCAGAGTAAATAAATCTATAAAATAGAAAATAGGTGACTGATTGTCTATGGATGGTGGTTGGGAGTAGAGAATTTGGGGCAACAACGGGAGTAAGTGCTATTAGGTTTGGAGTTTCTATTTGGAGTGATGCAAATGTTGTAAATTAATTGTAGTGATGCTTGCACATCTTTTGAATATGCTCAAAACTGTCATTATACCTTTTAAGTGAGTTAATTTTATGGTATGTGAATTATATTTTATTAAACTGTTTAAAAAAATGTGATAACACTTCACACTCATTAAATGACTAAAATTTCAAGTCTGATAAAGACCAGGTATTAGTGAAGATGTGCAGCAGTTGGAGCTCTTGTTTACTTTGTAGGGATTGTATAATAAAATGCTACAGCTTTTGTACATTTTTTAGTAAGAATTATTTTCAAAATTACCACAGAAATGGGTGATTCCAGCTCCTATGAATTCAGTCAAGAGAAATAACAAGAGTTGTAAACTAATGTTAATAGTAACTATCTTCATAAAACACTGAACTAAGAAAAAACGCAAATACCTATTTAAAAAGTAAGTGGATAAACAAATGTGTTATTCACAAATTTGCTGCAAATTATTGTGCCATAACAAAATACCATAACCATAGTAACCAAGCAGTGTTTGGTTACTACCTGGACCACTGAATGCAATGAAAGTGAAAATGAATCTGCTCAGTCGTATCTGACTCTTTGCAACCCCGTGGACTGTAGCCCACCAGTCTCCTCCCTCCATGGGATTCTCCAGGCAAGAATACTGGAGTGGGAGGCCACTTTCTTCTCCACTGAATGGGTTACCTGGGCTATGCAAGATGTCAGCAGGGCCTTGTTACCTTCTGGAGCTTCGAGGGGGAAAAATCTGTTACCTTGTCTTTTCCAGCTTCTAGAGCTGCCTATATTCTTTGGCTGATGGCCTTTCCTCTATCTTCAAAGCCAGCAACATTGCAGTTTTGCAGCTCTCTGACTATTCTCCCATAGTCATATGCTTCTGCATTATTTGGGGGTTTTGCAATGAATATGCCCTTTTAAAAATAAAAGACATTTCTAATAAAAAAAAAAAGATAGATTTACTCTTTAACCCAGAAAGTCCATTTCTAAGAAACTATTTTCTTTCAGATTGAATTAGAGATGCAAGCAGTGTTTATATGCAAGAGCACTCATTTCATCATGTTGCAGAGAGAAATTAGAAACAGCCAGCTATCCAAAAGCTGGAGTAGAATTGTGTAGTGTTGTTGTAAACATACCACGGGAGACTGTTAGTCATTGACATGTCTGTATGCTAAGAGTAGTTCATGACACAAGAGAGTTATAATATAAATATTAAAAAATTAAAACTGAATATATATTGTGATCCCATTTTTAAGCACATGTATTTATTTTTAAACTTTTTATTCTATATCAGAGTATAGCTGATTAACAATATGATAATTTCAGGCACACAGCAGAGCAACATGTATCCATCCTCCTCCAAACTCCTCTCCCAACCAGGCTGCCACATAACTTTGGCAAAGTCCCCTGTGTTATACAGTAGGATCTTGTTGGTTATCCATTTTAAATACAGAAACATGCATGTTGATCTCAAACTCCCTATCTCTTCTCCCCACCCTCCCAAACTCCAGTAACCATAATCTTGTTCTCTAAGTCTGTGAGTCTGTTTCTGTTTTGTGAATAAGTTCATTTGTACCATTTCTTTTTAGAGTCCACAAATAAGGAATATCATATGACATTTGTCTTTTTCTGTCTGACTTCACTCAGTATGACAATCTCTACATCCATCCATGTGGCTGCAAAGGACATTATTTCATTATTTTTAATGACTAATATCCCATTGTGTGGGAATTTTCAGGTGGCTTAGTGGTAAAGAATCTGCCTGCCAAGCAGGAGACATAGGTTCAGTCCCTGGATAGGGAAGATCCCCTGGAGAATGAAATGGCAATCCACTCCAATATTCTTGCCTGGGCAATCCCATGGACAAAGAAGCCTAACGGGCTGCAGTCCATGGGGTCATGAATAGTTGGACACAACTTAATGACTAAACAGCAGCGGCGGTGGCAGCACCCTATTGTGTGGGCTTCCCAAGTGGCTCAGCGCTAAAGAATCTGTCTGCAATGCAGCAAACTATGGGTTTGATCCCTGGGACAGGAAGATCCCCTGCAGAAGGAAATGGAAACCTACTCCGGTATTCTTCCCTGGAAAATGCCATGGAGAGAAGGTGGGAGGCTACGGCCTATAAGGTTGCTAAGAGCCGGACATGATTGATCAAATGAGCACGCATCCCATTGAATATATTCCACATCTTCTTTATCCTCTGTCAATGGACATTTATATTACTTTCTTGTCTTGGCTATTGTAAACAGTGCTGCAATGGAGTTGAAATGCATGCATCCTTTTGGAACATGATTTTTTCTGAATATATGCCCAGGAGTGGGATTGCAGGGTCATATGGTAGCTCTATTTTTAGTATTTTAAGGAACCTCTGTACTGTACTCTATCATGACTGTACCAAACCACATTCCCAATAACAATGCGTAAGGGTTTCCTTTAAACATGTATTCCTAAAATCAGAAAAATTGCAAAATTACCAGAGCATTTCTGAAATTATTGATGATCTTTATTATGTTTCTGTATTTAACACATCTGTTATAAATGTGTTTTACTTTTATTAAACAGAAAAAAAGAATGTGCTTGGCACAAAGGGAATAATGAATAAATGATTGAATGAAAATGAAATTAATCAAAATGTTCAAAATAGTATATAACTGAGTGTTTCTTGCATATTATGGGAAATAGAGAATAGGTTTGCATTAATGAATGGAGAGTGGGACTGGTTCATATCTGTATATGAAATCATACTATATAAAATAGCCATTTTGTAATTCAAATATTAGCTATTTTATGTCTCAGTCTAATGGATTGTGAAAATATTTCGATAGATAAATCATGAAGATAAATATGCATATGTGACCCTTATGAGAAGAAAATCCCCATTTCTACTGCAAAACTGTCATGGTCAAATTTTCAAGCATGAGGAATTAAAAGGACTTTACTAGGTTATATTTTCCATGTCAATGAAACGTCTTTTTAAAATTTTTAGCTTGGAGTCAAAATTCATTTTTCCATAGTAGCACCAGTATATGAGGTGACGATATCTGCAGTGCAGCTCACAAAAGCCTATTTAAACCACTGTGTGGCTGAAATATAGTAGTAATTTATCCACATAAAATCTTGTTCATAATAATGTTGCTATGGGGAGTTGAAGGCAGAGTGTATTTCTAATAGAAACATTAGAAAATATGGCTCTCATGAGACTAGAACCCACGTTCCCTTTGTTGTTCATTTTAGCGTGGATAAAACTGCCTTAAAAGACTTGTGGCACCACAAGAACATGTTTTACTTCAAACAGTCATAGATTGGGCCTGGGAATGCCTTATCATCACTGCTCTCAGCCTGTTGCCCTGAAAAGAGAGAAGTAAGCCAGACCTTTGTTTGGTATCCTGTTTCACCCCAAGAGTTGCTTAGTGCCTTTGGTCAGGTCACTAAAATTTTCCATATTTCAGAAAAATATATTTCCTAACTATTTAATGTGACTGTTAAAAATATGACAAAATGGGTTATATATTATTTACATAATATAAGCTTTTCTGTGGTTTTATAATACCACATTAGGCAACTGATTTAACTGTGTAGATGTATTATAAATTGAATACTATAAATAAAAGCAACAAAAATATTACTTAAATGTATTTGTTGTTGGATTTTGTATCTGCGATTTTACTTTTTTAATTGAAGTTTAATTGATTTACCATATCATATTAGTTTCAGGTGTACAGTATAATGATTCAATATTTTTATAGATTATTCGACATCTAAAATACAAAATAACGTATTTTTACAAAATAATGGTTATTTCTCTTTGTGCTATACAGTATATCTTCATCACTTATTCATTTTATACATAGTAAATGTATTTCTGAAACACCTATCCCTATTTTCAGTTCAGTTCAGTTCAGTTCAGTCTCTCAATCATGTCTGACTCTTTGCGACCCCATGAATTTTTTGGAGCCCCCAAAAATAAAGTTTGACACTGTTTCCACTGTTTCCCCATCTATTTCCCATGAAGTGATGGGACCGGATGCCATGATCTTCGTTTTCTGAATGTTGAGCTTTAAGCCAACTTTTTCACTCTCTACTTTCACTTTCATTAAGAGGCTTTTTAGTTCCTCTTCACTTTTTCTGCCATAAGGGTGGTGTCACCTGCATATCTGAGTTTATTGATATTTCTCCCGGCAATCTTGATTGCAGCTTGTGTTTCTTCCAGTCCAGCGTTTCTCATGATGTACTCTGCATAGAAGCTAAATAAACAGGGTGACAATATACAGCCTTGACGTAGTCCTTTTCCTATTTGGAACCAGTCTGTTGTTCCATGTCCAGTTCTAACTGTTGCTTCCTGACCTGCATGCAGATTTCTCAAGAGGCAGGTCAGGTGGTCTGGTATTCCCATCTCTTTCAGAATTTTCCAGTTTCTTGTGATCCATACAGTAAAAGGCTTTGGCATAGTCAATAAAGCAGAAATAGATGTTTTTCTGGAACTCTCTTGCTTTTTCCATGATCCAGCGGATGCTGGCAATTTGATCTCTGGTTCCTCTGCCTTTTCTAAAACCAGCATGAACATCAGGAAGTTCACAGTTCATGTATTGCTGAAGCCTGGCTTGGAAAATTTTAAGCATTACTTTACTAGTATGTGAGATGAGTGCAATTGTGAAGTAGTTTGAGCATTCTTTGGCATTCCTTCTTTGGAATTGGGATGAAAACTGACCTTTTCCAGTCCTGTGGCCACTGCTGAGTTTTCCAAATTTGCTGGCATATTGAGTGCAGAACTTTCACAGCATCATCTTTCAGGATTTGAAACAGCTCCACTGGAATTCCATCACCTCCACTAGCTTTGTTTGTAACTATGCTTTCCAAGGCCTACTTGACTTCACATTCCAGGATGTCTGGCTCTAGGTGAGTGATCACATCATCATGATTATCTGGGTCATGAAGATCTTTTTTGTACAGTTCTGTGTATTCTTGCCACCTATTAATATCTTCTGCTTCTGTTAGGTCCAGACCCATTTCTGTTCTTTATCAAGCCCATCTTTGCATGAAATGCTCCCTTGGTATCTCTAATTTTCTTGAAGAGATCTCTAGTCTTTCCCATTCTGATGTTTTCCTCTATTTCTTTGCATTGATAGCTGAAGAAGGCTTTCTTATCTCTTCTTGCTATTCTTTGGAACTCTGCATTCAGATGCTTATATCTTTCCTTTTCTCCTTTGCTTTTCACCTCTCTTCTTCTCACAGCAATTTGTAAGGCCTCCCCAGACAGCCATTCTGCTTTTTTGCATTTCTTTTCCATGGGAATGGTCTTAATCCCTGTCTCCTGTACAATGTCAGGAATCTCCGTCCATAGTTCTTCTGGCACTCTATCTATGAGCTCTAGGCCCTTAAATCTATTTCTCACTTCCACTGTATAATCATAAGGGATTTGATTTAGGTCATACCTGAATGGTCTAGTGGTTTTCCCTACTTTTTTCAATTTCATTCTGAATTTGGTAATAAGGAGTTCATGATCTGAGCCACAGTCAACTCCTGGTCTTGTTTTTGTTCACTGCATAGAGCTTCTTCAACTTTGGCTGCAAAGAATATTATCAATCTGATTTCAGTGTTAATCTGGTGATTTCCATGTACAGAGTCTTCTCTTGTGTGGTTGGAAGAGGGTGTTTGCTATGACCAGTGCCTTTTCTTGGCAAAACTCTATTAGTCTTTGCCCTGCTTCATTCCGCATTCCAAGGCCAAATTTGCCTGTTACTCCAGGTGTTTCTTGACTTCCTACTTTTGCATTCCAGTCCCCTATAATGAAAAGGACATCCTTTTTAGGTGTTAGTTCTAAAAGATCTTGTAGGTCTTCATAAAACCATTCAACCTCAGCTTCTTCAGCATTACTGGTTGGGGCATAGACTTGGATAACTGTGATATTGGATGGTTTGCCTTGGAAATGAACAGAGATCATTCTGTCGTTTTTGAGATTGTGTCCAAGTACTGTATTTTGGACTCTTTTGTTGACCATGATGGCTACTCCATTTCTTATGAGAAACTCCTGCCCACAGTAGTAGATATAATGGTCATCTGAGTTAAATTCACCCATTCCAGTCCATTTTAGTTCACTGATTCCTAGAATGTCGATGTTCACTCTTGCTGTCTCTTGTTTGACCACTTCCAATTTGCCTTGATTCATGGACCTGACATTCCAGGTTCCTATGCAATATTACTCTTTACAGCATCAGACCTTGCTTCTATCACCAGTCACATCCACAACTGGGTATTGTTTTTGCTTTGGCTCCATCCCTTCATTCTTTCTGGAATTATTTCTCCACTGATCTCCAGTAGCATATTGCGCACCTACTGACCTGGCGAATTCCCTTTTCAGTATCCTATTATTTTGCCTTTTCATACTGTTCATGAGGTTCTCAGGGCAAGAATACTGAAGTGGTTTGCCATTCCCTTCTCCAGTGGACCACATTCTGTCAGACCTCTCCACCATGACCCACCCGTCTTTGGTTGCCCTGTGGGCATGGCTTGGTTTCATTGAGTTAGACAAGGCTGTGGTCCTAGTGTGATTAGATTGACCTGTTTTCTGTGAGTATGGTTTCAGTGTGTCTGCCTTCTGATGCCCTCTTGCAACACCTACCATCTTACTTGGGTTTCTCTTACCTTGGGCATGGTATATCTCTTCACGGCTGCTCCAGCAAAGCACAGCCGCTGCTCCTCACCTTGGACGAGGATGGTAGCCAGTACTTTGTTCTTTACATCTGTGAGTATGTTCATTTTGTTATGTTCATTTGTTCATTTTTTCATATTCCACATGTATGGGGTAACATAGACTATTTGTCTTTCTCTGAATTATTTTGCTGAGCATAATAGCCTTTACATCTATTCAGTTTTTTGCAGATTGCAGAATTCCATTCTTTTTAATGACTGTGAAAGTGTTAGTTCCTTAGTCCTTTCCAACTATTTGTGACCCCATTGACTGTAGCCTGTCAGGCTCCTCTGTCCATGGAATTCTCCACGCAATGGGTAGCCATTCCTTTTTTCAGGGGATCTTTCCAAGCCAGGGATCAGACCTGTGTCTCTTACATTGCAGAGAGATTCTTACTGTCTGAGCCACCAGGGAAGCCCTTTTAATGGTTAAGTAATATTCCATTGTGTACACACACACATCCCACATCTTTTTATCCATCCATCTGTTGATAGATGTTAGGTTGCTTCCATATCTTGGCTATTGTAAATAATGCTGCTATGAACATTGTAGTGCGTGTATTTTTTTTTCAAATTGCTGTTTTTTAGGAGTGAAATTGCTGCATCATATGGTAGTTTTAAGTGTTTTGAGGAACCTCCTTACTTTTTTCCTATAGTGGCTGTACCTATTTGCATTCCCATCAACAGTATGAAGGAGTTCCTTTTTCTCTGAATCTTCACCAATATTTGTCATTTGTAGATTTTTTTGATGACAACCATTCTGACAGGTATGAGGTCATATCTCTCACTGTGGTTTTGATTTGCATTTCGCTGATAACTAGTGATGTTTGGCATCTTTTCCTGTGCCTGTTTGCCATCTGTCTATTCAAGTTGTTTGTCCATTTTTTTAAATTGAATTGTTTGTTTTCTTTTTGATATTGAGCTGTATGAGCTGTTTATATATTTTGGCTACCAAGCCCTTATTAGTCACCAGCTCAGTTCATTTGCTCAGTTATGTCTGATTCTTTGTGACCCAATGGACTATAGCACACCAGGCTTCCCTGTCCATCACCAACTCCTGGAGCTTGCTCAACTATGTCCATTAAGTTGATGATGCCATCCAACCATCTTGTCCTCTGTTGTCCCATTCTCCTCCTGACTTCAATCTTTCCCAGCATCAGGGTCTTTTCTGATGAGTCAGCCCTTCACATCAGGTGGTCAAAGTAATGGAGCTTCAGTTCAGCATCAGTCCTTCAAGTAAATATTCAGGATTGATTTCCTTTAGTTATATCATTTGCAAATATTTACTCCTGATCAGTAAGTCATCTTTTCATCTTTCTGTCTGTTTCCTTTGGTGTGCAAAAAACTTTTAATTTATTTAGGTCTCATTTTATTTAGGTTCTTGTTGTTGTTTTGCTTTTTATTTCTTTTGCCTGAGGAGACAGATCCAAATAATATCTCCATATCAAAGAAATATTTAACTTGTGTTTTCTTCTAGGAGTTTTATGGTTTCAGGTCATATATTTAGGTCTTTTAATCCATTTTGAATTTATTTTTTTGTAAGCTGTGAGAAAATATTCTAATTTTATTCCTTTATATGGAATCGTTTTCCCAATACCACTTATTGAACAGACTATCTTTTCTCCCTTGTTCATTCTTGCTTCCTTTGAGTATGTTTATTCCTGGGCTCTCTATTCAGTTTCCTTGATCTAGGTGTCTGTTTTTGTGCTGGTACTATACTGTTTTTATTACTGTAGCTTTGTTGTATAGTATGAAATCACGGGGTGTGATACCTCCAGTTTTGTTCTTTTTTCTCAATATCACATTGATAATTTGGGTCTTTTATGGTTTCATGGGATACTGGTGGTGGTTTAATCACTAAATCCTATTCAACTCTTGTGACTCTATGGACTGTGGCCCTCCAGGCTCCTGTGTTTTGGGGTTTCCCAGGCAAGAATACTGGAATGCATTGCCATTTCCTTCTCCCGGGGATTTTCCTGACCCAGGGATTGAACCCACGTCTCCTTAATTGTAGATGGTCTCCTGCATTGCAGGCAGATGTTTTACCACTGAGCTACCAGGAAAGCCCCTATGATTCCATGTAACATTTATGATTGTTTGTTTTAGTTCTCCAAAAGATATAATCATATTTTGATAGAGATTGCACTAAACTTGTAGAGTGCTTTAAGTAGTATGGACGTTTAACAGCATTAATTATTTCAATTCAAGAACACAATATATCTTTCTATTTCTTTGTACCACCTTCAGTTTCCTTCATCACTTCATAAGTTTTTTTGTTTGTTTGTTTTTTAGTCTTTTATGTATAGATCTTTATCCTCCTTGGTTAAGTTTATTCTGAGGTATTTTATTATTTTTGATGAAATTTTCAACAAAGTTTTTTCTTGTTTCTCCTTTTGAAAGTTCATTATTAGTGCACAAAAGACAACAGATATTTGTATATTAATCTTTCCTTGAAACCTTGCTGAATTCATATATTAATTCTATATACACTTTAATGTTACTGCAAATATTGGCAGTTCCTTCTTCCAACATAGATGTTTTTATTTCTTTCTCTTGCTTCCAATTCTGTGTTAAGTCGAAGTGTTAAGAGTAGGCATCCTTGTCTTGTTCCTGATTTTAGAGGAAAAATTTTCACCTTTTCACAGTTGAGTGTAATGTTAACTATGGGTTAGTCATAAGTGGCCTCTTATTTGTTGAGATGTGCACCCTCTATACCAATTTTTAGTTATTTTAATAATGAATGGATTTTTAATTTTGTCAGATGCTTTTTCTGCATCTATTAAGATGATCCTGTGATTTTTAGCCTTCCTACTTTTAATGGGGTATATCATACTGATTGATTTGTATTAACCCATCCTAGCATCCCTGGAATAAAGTTTAATTGCTAATACTGTATGATCCTTTTTATATTGTTTGAATTTAATTTGCTAATATTTTGTTAAATACTTTTGCATCTATATCTATCGAATAAATCAGTAAGTAATTTTCTTTCTTTCTTTTCTTTTTTTTTTTTTTGGTAGTTGTTTGGTATTGTTTTTGGTATCAAGTTAATAGATATCTCATAGGATGTATTTGAGAGTGTTCACTCCTATTTAGTTTTTGGGAATAGTTTGAGAAGGATAGGAATTAACTTTTCTTTACATGTTTGTTAGAATTTCTCTGAACCTGTCTGGTCCTGGAATTTTGTTTACCAGAAGCTTTTTTTTTTTTTAATATAAATCAGTTTGTTTAGATTGTCTATTTCTCCCTGATTCAGTCTTGGCAGATTATGTTTCTAGAAATTTGTCAGTTTTTTCTAGGTTGTCCAATTTGTTGACATAACTATAGTATTTTCTTGATTTCTTTGTATCTCTATAATGTTGGTTGTTTTGCATCCTTTTTCATTTTTTATGTTACTTATTTTTATCCTTACTATTCATTTGATTTTATTTTTTGATAAGCCTAGATAAAGGTTTACCAAACTTTCCATCTTTTCAAAAACCCATCTTTCTGTTTCTTTAATCTTTATTATTATTATTTTTGATTTATATTTCATTTATTTCCTCTCTGACCTTTAATGTTTCTTTGTTTCTGATAATGTTGGGCTTTGTCCTTTTTCTAGTTATTTTAGATGGCAAGTAAGGTAGTTTATTTGGGATTTCTGTTTGTTTCTTAAGGTAGGCTATGGTACTATAACCTTCTCTGTTAGAATTGGTTTTGCTGTATCCCATAGATTGTGGAAAGTTGCATTTCCATTTTCATTTGTTTCAAGGTTTTTTTTTAAGATTTTATTTTTGATTTCATCTTTGACTCATTGGTTTTAGATACTATGTTGCTTGGTCTCTATGTGTTTGTATTTTTCATCAATTTTTCCATTCTGTAATTGATATCTAGTTTAATATCATGGTGGCTAGAAAAATTACTTGATACAATTACTCTCCTCTTGCAGCCTGGCATATACTCTATCCTGGAGAATGTCCATGTACACTTGAAAAGAATGTATACTATGCTCTTTTATTTGCTGTAATGTCCTGTAAATATCTACTAAGTCCAACTGGCCTAATATTTCATTAAATATTAGAGTATTTAATAAATATTAAAGTCTCTGTTTTCTTATAATAATTTTCTGTCTGGATGATCTGTCCATTGATGTCAGTAGGGTGTTAAAGTCCCCTTCTAATGCATTATTGTCAACTTCTCCATTTATGTCCATTAATACTTGTCTTACATATTTAAATTCTCCTGTATTAGGTGCATACACATTAAAGAGTATTATACCCTCTTTTATTGATCCCTATATTATTTTGTAATGTCCTTATTTGTCTTCCCTTGTGGCTCAGCTGTAAAGAATCAGCCTGCAGTACAGGAGATATAAGAGACATTGGTTTGATCCTTGGATTGGGAAGATCCCTTAGAGGAGGGCATGGCAACTCACTCCACTATTCTTGCCTGGAGAATCCTATGGACAGAGGAGCCTGGTGGGCTACAGTCTATAAGGTTGCAAAGAGTTGGACATGACTAAAGTGAGCGGGCATGCACGCAGGCACGGTACTTAGAATATAGCTGATATCTTTAAGTGGGCTTCCCTGATGGTAAAGTGGGTAAAACATCTGCCTGCAATGCAGGAGATATAGGAGACAGGGGTTCGATCTATGGGCCAAGAAGACCCCCCTGGAGAAGAAAATGGCAACTCACTTCAGTATTCTTACCTGGAAAATTCCATGGACAGAGGAGCCTGGTGGGCTACAGTCCATGGGGTCACAAAGAGTGAGACATGACTTAGTGACAGGGATTTACTTTAGAGTGTACTTTGTCAGATATGAGTATTGCACCTCCTGATTTCTTATCTTTTCCATTTGCATAAAGTATCTTTTTCCATTCCTAACTTTCAATCTGTGCTTTTAACTCTGGAATGAGTCTCTTGCAAGCAGCATATAGGAGGATCTTGTTGTTTTGTTAATCTCTTCTTCCCCTGTGGCTTGATGATTTTCTTTAGCAGTATGCTTGTGCTGGCATTACTTTGCCAACAAAGGTCCATCTAGTCAAGGCTATGGTTTTTCCAGTGATCATGTACGGATATGAGAGTTGGACTGTGAAGAAAGCTGAGTGCCGAAGAATTGATGCTTTTGCACTGTGGTGTTGGAGAAAACTCTTGAGAGTCCCTTGGATACAAGGAGATCCAACCAGTCCACTCTGAAGGAGATTAGCCCTGGGATTGCTTTGGAAGAAATGATGCTAAAGCTTGAACTCCAGTACTTTGGTCACCTCATGAGAAGAGTTGATTCATTGGAAAAGACTTTGATGGTGGGAGGGATTGGGGTCAGGAGGAGAAGGGGATGACCGAGGATGAGATGGCTGGATGGCATCACCGACTCGAGGGTCGTGAGTCTCAGTGAACTCCGGGAGTTGGTGATGGACAGGCAGCCTGGCGTGCTGCAATTCATGGAACTGCAAAGAGTCAGATACAACTAAGCAACTGAACTGAACTGAACTGATGCTTGTGTTAGTTCCTCTCTCATTTCTGTGCATCTATTGTAGGTTTTTGATTTGTGGTGATCATGCAGTTCATATATGTTAACATACAACCATATCTGCTTGTCTTAATCTGATAGTCATTTAAGTTCAAATATATTGCAAATAATCTATATTTTTCACTTCCCCTCCCCACATATTTTGGTTTTGTTGTTGTATTTTACATCTTCATATTTCTTTAATGCTTATAAAGATGATTTTATATTTTATTATTTTAATCTTCATACTAGCTTACATAAGTGGCTTATCCTCAGCCTATACTATATATATATACTTTTTAACTACGTCACTTCTCCTTTCATAGATACATCTTTTTGTAGCCTTCTATTTCCACTTAGAGAAGATCTCTTGACATTTATTTTAGGGTGTTTTAGTATTGATGAACTCCTTTAGTTTTTGCTTATCTGATAAGTTCACGTCTCTTTCAGTTATGAATCACATAATTAATTATTATTGTTGTTTATTTTTGCTGTGCTGGGTCCTTGTTACAGAACATGGAGTTCTTGAAGTGTGTGGGCTAAGTAAGCAACATGGGCAACACATGGGCTCTGTAGTTGTGATATGAGGTCTCTGGAGTCTGTGGGCTCCGTAGTTGTGGCAAACAGGCTTCTCTAGCCATGGTACGCAGGCTCTAGAGTGTGTGGGCTAAGTAGTTGGGCTCAGTGGTGGCATGCAAACTTTGTTGCAGTATGTGGGATCTTAGTTCCCTGTCCAGGGATTGAACATTGTGCCTTTGTATTGGGAGCACAGATTCTAATTCTCTGGACCACCAGGGAAGTCCCTCAATTTTGAATTACAATCCTGCCAGATAGAATGTGTTCAGTTCAGTTCAGGACAGATGTTCAGTCGTGTCCGACTCTCTGCGACTCCATGAATCACAGCACACCAGGCCTCCCTGTCCATCAACAACTCCTGGAGTTCATTCAAACTCATGTCCATCGAGTCAGTGATGCTATCCAGCCATCTCATTCTCCATCGTCCCCTTCTTCTCCTGCCCCCAATCCCTCTCAGCATCAAAGTCTTTTCCAATGAGTCAACACTTCGCATGAGGTGGCCAAAGTATTGGAGCTTCAGCCTCAGCATCAGTTCCTCCAATGAACACCCAGGACTGATCTCCTTTAGGATGGACTGGTTGTATCTCCTTGCAGTCCAAGGGACTCTCAAGAGTCTTCTCCAACACCACAGTTCAAAAGCATAAATTCTTTAGCACTCAGCTTTCTTCACAGTCCAACTCTCACATCCATACATGACCACAGGAAAAACCATAGCTTAGGCTGCAGCTATTTTTCTTTCAGTACTTTAAATATATCATGCCTTCTAGCCTGCAAAGTTTTTGCAGATAAATTAGCTGATAGCCTTATGGGGGTTTCCTTGTATATAACTCTGTTTTGTCTTGCTGGCTTTAGAATACTCTCTTAATCTTTAGCTTTTCCCATTTTTCTTATGATATGTCTTGGTATGTGTCTGTTTAGGTTCTTCTTGTTTGGTACCACCTGCACTTATTAAAGAAGGCAATGGCACCCCACTCCAGTACTCTTGCCTGGAAAATCCCATGGAGAGAGGAGCCTGCTAGGCTGCAGTCTATGGGGTGGCGAAGAGTCGGACACGACTGAGAGACTTCACTTTCACTTTTCACTTTCATGCATTGGAGAAGGAAATGGCAAGCCACTCCAGTGTTCTTGCCTGGAAAATCCCAGGAACGGTGGAGCCTGGTTGGCTTCTGTCTATGAGGTCGCACAGAGTGGAACACGACTGAAGCGACTTAGCAGCAGCAACAGCAGCACTTCTTATACCTGGATATCTGTTTCCTTCTTCAGTTTTGGAAGTTTTTAGCCATAATTTTATTAAATAACTTTCTGACCATTTTCTCTCTTGTTTGCTCCTGGGGCCTCTCTAGTGCAAATGTTTTATGCTTGATTTTACCAGAGTTCCCCTTAATGTTTCCAGCTTTCTTTTTTAATATTTTTCTTTTAAGTTTTCTGATTGAGTAATTGCATTATTCTGTCTTCTAGATATGAGATGCATTCTTCTTTATCACCTAGTTTGCTTTTAATTTCTCCTATTGTGTTTTTCTTTGTTATTACATTTTTCAGATCTGATTGATTCTTTTATATATTTTCCAATTCCTTGATACAATTCCTGAGTTTATCCTTTTTTTTTCTGTCAGTTAGCATTATGATTATTAGTGCTTTGAACACTTTATTTGCTAGATTATTTATTTCTATTTTATTGTGGGTTTTTTTCCCCCCTCCAGAGGCTTCCTCTTTTTTTTTTTTTTTTTCACTGAAGCAAATTACTGGGTATTTTCATTTTTCTAAACTTTCTCCATTTCTGAAATTAAGTTAAACAGCTACCTATTCTAGTTTTAAAAGGTTGTCCTTATGTGGGAGCATCCCTATACAGTCTGTTGTTCCTTTTGACTTAGGTGGGCATCATGGATATGATGTTAGCACGTCATGACTTTGCTCAGGGTGTACTAACAGCTCTCACCTTAGTAGCAAGTGGAGCTGGAGATGGCAGGGCTTACAGTTGGAGCCAAGAGTGGCATGGGCTTCTCCTCTGCTCAGTGGCCAACTTCACTTTATTAGGGTGCAGCAGCAGGTCCTAAGTTGCTAGAGAAGAAGCCTTGATTATGGTTCATGCTAGCTCCAGACTCTCTAAATGTACCTTTCCCCACTTCAGATGGCACTCTCACCCCAGAGAACAGGCTATGACTGCCACAGCCCCAGTTAGTCAGACCCAGTCCATTTCTGATGTTCCACATCTCTAAGTAGCAGTAATTTCTGCTCTCACTTTGTTCTGTTCAGTTCAGTTCAATTCAGTCGCTCAGTTTTGTCCAACTCTTTGTGACCCCATGAATTGCAGTATGCCAGGGCTCCCTTTCCATCACCAACTCCCGGAGTTCACACAAGCTCATGTCCATTGAGTCAGTGATGCCATCCAGCCATCTCATCTTCTGTAGTCCCCTTCTCCTCCTGCCCCCAATCAACCTAGCATCAGAATCTTTTCCACTGAGTCACTTCTTCCCATGAAGTGGCCAAAGAATTGGAGTTTCAGCTTCAGCATCTGTCCTTTCAAAAAACACCCAGGATTGATATCCGTTAGAACAGACTGGTTGGATCTCCTTGCAGTTCAAGGGACTCTCAAGAGTCTTCTCCTACACCACAGTTCAAAAGCATCAGTTCTTTGGCACTCAGCTTTCTTCACAGTCCAATTCTCACATCCATACATGACCACTAGAAAAACCATAGCCTTGACTAGATGGACATTTGTTGGCAAAGTAATGTCTCTGCTTTTGAATATGCTATCTAGGTTGGTCATAACTTTCCTTCCAAGGAGTAAGTGTCTTTTAATTTCATGGCTGCAGTCACCATCTGCAGTGATTTTGGAGACCCCCAAAGATAAAGTCTGACACTGTTTCCACTATTTCCTCATCTATTTCCCATGAAGTGATGGGACCAAATGCCATGATCTTTGTTTTCTGAACGTTGAGCTTTAAGCCAACTTTTTCACTCTCCTCTTTCACTTTCATCGAGAGGCTTTTTAGTTCCTCTTCACTTTCTGCCATAAGGGTGGTGTCATCTACATATCTGAGGTTATTGATATTTCTCCTGGCAATCTTGATTGCAACTTGTGTTTCTTCCAGTCTAGCATTTCTCATGATGTACTCTGCATAGAAGCTAAATAAGCAGGGTGACAATATACGCCTTGACATAGTCCTTTTCCTATTTGTAACCAGTCTGTTGTTCCATGTCCAGTTCTAACTGTTTCTTCCTGACCTGTATACAGGATTTCTCAGGAGTCAGGTTAGCTGGTCTAGTATTCCCAGCTTTTTCAGAATTTTCCAGTTTCTTGTGATCCACACAGTCAAAAGCTTTGGCATAGTCAATAAGGCAGAAATAGATGTTTTTCTGGAACTCTCTTCCTTTTTTGATGATCCAGTGGATGTTGGCAATTTGATCTCTGGTTCCTCTGCCTTTTCTAAAACCAGCTTGAACATCTGGAAGTCACAGTTCACGTATTGCTGAAGCCTGGCTTGGAGAATTTTGAGCATTACTTTACTAGTGTGTGAGAGGAGTGCAATTGTGTGGTAGTTTGAGCATTCTTTGGCATTTTCTTTCCTTGGGATTGGAAGGAAAACTGTCCTTTTCCAGTCCTGTGGCCATGCTGAGTTTTCCAAATTTGCTGACATATTGAGTGAAGCACTTTCACAGCATCATCTTCCAGGATTTGAAATAGCTCAACTGGAATTCCATCACTTCCACTAGATTTGTTTATAGTGATGATTTCTAGGGCCACTTGACTTCACATTCCAGGATGTGAGGCTATAGTTGTGTGATCACAACTTCATGATTATCTCAATTGTGAAGATCTTTTTTGTATCTTTTTTGATCACTTTGTTCAGATGGCATCAATTCCAGGCTAGCATGATACATCACCACTGAGTACTACTCTTAGCCAAGCCAGTCATTGCCATCGCGTGGAACTGTTTTGGAAAGCAAATGAGACAGAGTAGGTCCTCCACTTGGGCTGTACCATGAACCAGTGCAGTCATGAAGGATTGGCCAGAATTTTATGCAGTTTCAATCTATTTTTTCCACCTTGTTTGATGAGTAAGCACATGTGTGTCCACTCTTTACAGGAAAATTCTAGATTACCCTACTGTTAATCACACTGGTTTTCTAGCCAGATATGAAGACATTTCTTAATTGTGTTAGTCTCCAGGATGGGGTGTCCATATGTGACCTGAAACTTTCATCCTCATGAAAGATTTCTGCCCTTGTAATCTCCCTCCCCCACCCCACCCCCACCTTCTCTGACCTTTTGCAGGGGTAAAGATCCTTACTTGATCATTCTCTTCCCTATTACATGACTCTATGAGAATCTTCTTATTGACTTCATTGTATGAGTTTTTCAGCCAGTTACTTTTCTGCTCTTGAGAATTGCTTCAAATCTAGATGCAGTTTCTGTGTGTTCATGGGACAAAATGAGTACCATGTTCTCCTACTTCTAATCTTGAACTCTTCGTATATGCTTATTTTTTGTGAGTACTTAGAAAAGAATATCTTTGAAAAAGAGGACAGAATAACAAACATAATCACACTCTCATAATGTGCAATAATGTGGCATTTTATAAATAATGGATGTAGACACTACTCTTCTAGAAGAACATCAGCACAAAGATTGTGGTTGTCAGGTACCATGCTATGTAGTAGATTCAGTTCAGTCGCTCAGTCCTGTCCGACTCTTTGTAATCCCATGAATCCCAGCCTCCCTATCCATCACCAACTCCTGGAGTTCACCCAGACTCATGTCCGTCGAGTCGGTGATGCCATCCAGCCATCTTATCTACTGTCATCCACTTCTCTTCCTGCCTCAATCCCTCCCAGCATCAGGGTCTTTTCCAATGAGTCAGCTCTTTGCATGAGGTGGCCAGAGTATTGGAGTTTCAGCCTCAGCATCAGTCCTTCCAATGAACACCCAGAACTGCTCTCCTTTAGAATGGACAGGATGGATCTCCTTGCAGTCCAAAAACTCGCAAGAATCTTCTCCAACACCACAGTTCAAAAGCAACAATTCTTCGATGCTCAGCTTTCTTCACAGTCCAACTCTCACATTCATACATGACCACTGGAAGAAACATAGCCTTGACTAGACGGACCTTTGTTGGAAAACTAATGTCTCAGCTTTTAAATATGCTGTCTAGATTGGTCATAACTTTCCTTCCAAGGTGTAAGCATCTTTTAATTTCATGCCTGCAATCATCTCTGCAGTGATTTTGGAGCCCAAAAAAATAAAGTCTGACACTGTTTCCCCATCTATTTCCCATGAAGTGATGGGACCAGATGCCATGATCTTAGTTTTCTGCATGTTAAGCTTTAAGCCAACTTTTTCACTCTCCTCTTTCACTTTCATTAAGAGGCTCTTTAGTTCCTCTTCACTTTCTGCCATAAAGATGATGTTATCTGCGTGTCTGAGGTTATTGATACTTCTCCCGGCAATCTTGATTCCAACTTGTGCTTCTTTCAGCCCAGCGTTTCTCATGATGTGCTCTGCATAGAAGTTAAATAAGCAGGGTGACAATATACAGCCTTGAAGTACTCCTTTTTCTATTTGGAACCATTCTGTTTTCCCATGTCCAGTTCTAACTGTTGTTTCCTGACTTGTAAATAGGTTTCTCAGGAAGCAGGTTAGGTGGTCTGGTATTCTCCTCTTTTTCAGAATTTTCCACAGTTTATTGTGATCCACACTTTCAAAGGCTTTGGCATAGTCAATAAAACAGAAATAGATGTCTTTCTGGAACTCTCTTGCTTTTTCTATGATCCAGCAGATGTTGGCAATTTGATCTTTGGTTCCTCTGCCTTTTCTAAAACCAGCTTGAACATCTGGAAGTTCACGGTTCACGTATTGCTAAAGCCTGGATTGGAGAATTTTAAGCATTACTTTACTAGCGTGTGAGAGGAGTGCAATTGTGTGGTAGTTTGAGCATTCTTTGGCATTTTCTTTCCTTGGGATTGGAATGAAAACTGACCTTTTCCAGTTCCGTGGCTACTGCTGAGTTTTCCAAATTTGCTGACATATTGAGTGTAGTACTTTCACAGTATCATCTTTCAGGATTTGAATTAGCTCAACTGGAATTCCATCACCTCCACTAGCTTTGTTTGTAGTGATGCTTTCTAAGGCCCACATGACTTCACATTCCAAGATGTCTGGCTCTAGGTGAGGGATCACACCATCATGATTATTTGGCTGTGAAACTCTTTTATGTACAGTTCTTCTGTGTATTCTTGCCACCTCTTCTTAATATCTTCTGCTTCTGTTAGATCCATACCATTTCTGTCCTTTATCGAGCCCATCTTTGCATGAAATGTTCCCTTGGTGTCTCTCATTTTCTTGAACAGATTTCTAGTCTTTCCCATTTTGTTGTTTTCCTCTATTTCTTTACACTGATCACTGAGGAAAGCTTTCTTATCTCCCCTTGCTATTCTTTGGAACTCTGCATTCAAATGGGAATATCTTTCCTTTTCTCCTTTGGTTTTCACTTTTTTTTCTCTGCACAGCTATTTGTAAGGCCTCCTCAGACAGCCATTTTGTTTTTTTGCATTTCTTTTCCATAGGGATAGTCTTGGTCCCTGTCTCCTGTACAATGTTAGGAACCTCTGTCCATAGTTCATCAGGCATTCTGTCTATCAGATCCAATCCATTAAATCTATTTCTCAGTTTCACTGTATAATTATAAGGGATTTGATTTAGGTCATACCTGAATGGTCTAGTGCTTTCCCCTACTTCCTTCAATTTAAGTCTGAATTTGGCAATAAGGAGTTCATGATCTGACCCACAGTCAGCTCCTGGTCTTGTTTTTATGACTGTATAGAGCTTCTCCATCTTTGGCTAAAAAGAACATAATCAATCTGATTGTGGTGTGGACATCTGGTGATGTCCATGTGTAGAGTCTTCTCTTGTGTTGTTGGAAGAGGGTGTTTGCTATGACCAGTACATTCTCTTGGAAAAACTCTATTAACCTTTGCCCTGCTTCATTCCATATCCAAGGCCATATTTCCCTGTTACTCCAGGCATTTCTTTACTTCCTACTTTTGCATTCCCATCCCCTATAATGAAAAAGACATCTTTTTTGGGTGTTAGTTCTAAAAGGTCTTGTAGGTCTTCATAGAATCATTCAACTTCGGCTCTTTCAGCATTACTGGTTGGGGGATAGGCTTGGATCACCGTGATATTGAATGGTTTGCCTTGGAAATAAACAAAGATCATTCTGTCGTTTTTGAGATTTCATCCAAGTAATACATTTCAGATTCTTTTTTTGACCATTCTTTTTGTTGGCTACTCCATTTCTTCTAAAGGATTCCTGCCCACAGTAGTAGATATAATGGTCATCTGAGTTAAATTTACCCATTCCAGTCCATTTTAGTTTGCTGATTCCTAGAATGTTGACATTCACTCTTGCCATCTCCTGTTTGACCACTTCTGATTTGCCTTGATTCATGGACCTAACATTCCAGGTTCCTATGCAATAGTGCTCTTTACAGCATTGGACCTTACTTCTATCACCAGTCACATCCACAACTGGGTAGTGTTCTTGCTTTGGCTCCATGCTTTTTTTCTTTCTGGAGTTATTTCTCCACTGATCTCCTGTAGCATATCGGGCACCTATCGATCTGGGGAGTTCCTCTTTCAGTATCCTATCATTTTGCCTTTTCATACTGTTCATGGGGTTCTCAAGGCAAGAATACTGAAGTGGTTTGTCATTCCCTTCTCCAGTCCAATATTTAAAAAAGAAATATTTTAATTTAGGATATATGTAAATGATATGTAACATATATCATTCATTGTACATATTTGTTTATATCTATAGTAAGGCAAAAGAAGAAAAGGATGAATTCATTGTGACAAAACATACCCCGAAGCATAAAAATTCCATGCAGTCTACGATACAGGCTATTTATCCATAAGTAAACAAACCTGGAAGAAGCACAAGCTGGAATCAAGACTGCCAGGAGAAATATTAATAACCTCAGATATGCAGATGACACCACCCTTATGGCACCAAGTAAAAATGAAAGTGAATTGGCTCAGTCGTGTTCGACTTTTTGTGACTCCATGAACTGTAGCCTACTACTCTTCTCTGTCCATAGGATTTTCCAGGCAATAGTACTGGAATGGATTGTGATTTCCTTAGTAAAGAGGAACTAAAAAGCCTCTTGATGAAAGTGAAAGAGGAGAGTGAAAAAGTTGGCTTAAAGCTCAATATTAATAAAACTAAGATCATGGCATCTGGTCCCATCACTTCATGGGAGATAGATGGGGAAACAGTGGAAACAGTGTCAGACTTTATTTTTTTGGGCTCCAAAGTCACTGCAGATGATGATTGCAGCCATGAAATTAAAAGATGCTTACACCTTGGAAGGAAAGTTAAGACCAACCTAAACAACATATTCAAAAGCAGAGACATTACTTTGCCAACAAAGGTCCGTCTAGTCAAGGCTATGGTTTTTCCAGTGGTCATGTATGAATGTGAGATTTGGACTGTGAAGAAAGCTGAGCACCAAGGAATTGATGGTTTTGAACTGTGGTGTAGGAGAAGACTCTTGAGAGTCCCTTGGACTGCAAGGAGATCCTACTAGTCCGTCCTAAAGGAGATCAGTCCCTGGTGTTCATTTGAAGGACTAATGCTGAGGCTAAAACTCCAATACTTTGGCCACCTCATGCGAAGATTTGACTCAATGGAAAAGACCCTGATGCTGGGAGGGTTTAGGGGGCAGGAGGAGAAGGGGATGACAGAAGATGAGATGGCTGGATGACATCACCGACTGGATGGACATGAGTTTGGGTGAACTCCAGGAGTTGGTAATGGACAGAGAGGCCTGGCATGCCTCTCTGTCATGGGATCGCGAAGAGTGAGACATGACTGAGGGTCTGAATTAAACTGAAACACACCATAATTAATTATGGCATTTGAACTTTTTGTATATTAATATTCTAGTAGCTGATTTCCAATTGCTCTTCATTTTTTATTGATGAACGTCTTGAACCAGATGTGGCTAACAAAAATATAGCTATTCTTTCTTCATTCATATGCTGCCAATCGTTAACTATCTGCCGTATGTGGTGTTTTAACCTGCACGGTTTCTCTATGGATGGTTGGATTTTCTTAAAGAACAGTATCAGATATTAGTTAAGAGCCTGACTCCAACTCTATATGGTCTGAATTTAAATGCCAGCCCTGCCATTTCTATAGGTAACCTTGTGCAAGATGCTTCATATCCCAGAGGGTCAGATTCTCCATGTGCAATTGGAAATGGAATAGGATTGAGGAGAACATTAAATAAGTTTATGCTCTTTGTACAGTTCTTGGAACATTTTGTCCTTGGACAAATGTCAGCTATTATTATTACTCTTATGTTTTACTAAGAGCTCTCTGAATGCTACCCATAAATCCAGTCCCACTCATCTTTGGTCTTTGGGAAGGCATAATAATAGTAATAATGATGAAATAACAGAAAGCAGTGTTTAATGAGCACTTACCACTAGCATTTTCCATTGATCCTCACAATAGGTATGCAGAGTAGTTTAAGGAACTGCAAAGATCGCTTTGTTAAGAAAGACCCTAAAATCTGATAAGATTCATGCATAATGTTTATTTCAAAAGACAAAAGTAATGTTCTTTGGTTGCCCACTGTCTTATATGGTCCATTCTAAATAAACCTGACCACACCCTTGGAAAATCCATTAAAATCTTTCCTTATCCTGCTCTTTGGACCATAATGTCCTATGATGCAGTTTCTACTTCATTGTATAATATTGAGGCTAAATGTGTTCCACATAGGCGTTTTTATAGCTCTTGGTTTTGTTCAAATACATAGACATTCCTTAAAACACTTTTAGAGATAGAAGAAGATTTTAACTGAGTGATAGATGAAAGAAAATTGACGTAAAATTACTAAAAAATTAAGGACGTGATATCAAATTAAAATCACATGACTTCTTTGTTTAAGGAAGATATTACTTTATCCAAATCTAGGATTATATCTTGGTTATAAAACATATTTTATCTAGTCTCCAGAAAATAGTGTATATGTGCACACACGTGTGCGTACCTGCACCTGTGCAGGCACATGGAGCAATTTATTTTCTTTCTGTGATGTTAAGCAAGATATTATATAGTACATAGAGTTTAATTCTCTCTTCTCCATTTGCTATGACCCAGTATGTTGCTAGATTGATACCTCTTTGCTACCTCATTGGCATTTTTAGGCCTTTGAATTCTGATCTCTACTTTTGACAAGAAATTGGTTATGGGTGTGAAACTGAGTATTTCCTGTATAGCTGTATGATACTTCTAGTTAAGGACGAGTTAATTGCTTGCTTATATATTCCCTTCCCCCTCCAATACATAGCAGGATGTGAAATGGCTATTTGAGATACTGAATTTTTTTCAGCTTCCACGTTTTATGACCTTGATTCTTTAGATATGAATGCAAAATATGAGAAAGATTAATAAGACAGAGAATATGAAAGCCATTCCACTTTAT
This sequence comes from Ovis canadensis, assembly GCF_042477335.2. Classification (NCBI taxonomy): domain Eukaryota; kingdom Metazoa; phylum Chordata; class Mammalia; order Artiodactyla; family Bovidae; genus Ovis; species Ovis canadensis. The sequence goes on along the minus strand of NC_091246.1, from coordinate 79,647,190 downwards.
ATCTGGATCAATATTTTTGAGCAATTTGATGGCACACATTCTAACTTAGGGATATGAATTTGTGTGTGTGTGTGTGTGTGTGTGTGTGTGTATGATAAATTTGCATATAAGAGCATTCACAAAGTATTCTTGGAACAAAACGCTGTCGATTAGATATAGATTTACTTGTGCTGTTTTCTTAGTCTAAAGTTTTCATATCTACTTCTCTATTTGCTTTCGTGATGGCTTAAAGCAATGCTAATGTAAATAATAAAGATTAAACAGATAAAATGGCTTAATTTTAATTAAGAAGAAAGAAGGATATGCACTAGAACCAGCATTTGTTTTGTAACATAAAGCTTTCCATTAAAGCTTTTGTATCTTTCTATTAAGAGTAATTTTAGAAAAAGTAATCCTGAAGGAGTTTCTAGAGGAGATGTGTGAGAGAAGGAAGTTCCAATAAAGAATAGACAGTTCTATGGTGCTCATTCAGATGATGAAAATTCACATAAAGAGGAAAACTTCCAGACTTCAAAAACTACTACCCAGAATGCCATGTGATCAGGGCTTAACATTTCACCTTAATCACTTATCCCATTTTATTTGAATATAATATAAATATTTCACTTACTTACAAGTTGTATCTGTTTTCTTTCATTGATTCATTGTTATTTATTTTAAAAATACTTATTTATTGCCTTTTATGTTGTAGGTACTAAGGAGAGAGGTATAAATATGCAGACCTAATTTTGTGGTAAACATTGTTAATGCCTTGTCTGTGGTGCTCAGGCATTATTAGTAGGTGCTCCCTGTGACTTCCACATGCCAGTTTGCATTTGTGCTAAAGATCAGATGTAAGCAATCCAGCTGACTTACCCAAGTGGACTGAAAGTGAAGAGATACCAACTCTTTGGGAGAGGCCTTTGCCAGTGGCTCTGTGAAGTTAGTATATTAAAATTCCAATTCTCTTTTCCTGTTAGTAGGATAATACTGAGGCATTTATGCTATAAAATTTCTTGGAGTTTCTCTATGGGATTAAGCTTCAGCTAGCCACTGCTCTCATTTGAATCCTTATAAGGTCAACTCTTGGGAGAACCAAATTATGACACAGTGTCTGCTGTCATATAATTTACACCTCACTCCAGTGAATCTCAAAATAAGATTAGATGCCTGCTGCATCAGAAACAATCTGTATTCTTGGAAAAGTAGAGTAATCTAGAGAAACTGAACCAAAATCGTTACCGGAGAATCATGGTAATTTGGACCTTTACCTTGCTCTCTAGTTGATTTGTATGCTCCCTCAAGTTTGAAAAGTATTGGCTTAATGGATGACTTTGCAAGACTCTCAGCCTTGATTAGGGTTCCCTGTTGGCTCAGAGGTGAAAAGCATCGGCCTACAATGCGGGAGACCTGGGTTCGATACCTGGGTCGGGAAGATCCCCTGGAGAAGGAAATGGCAATCCACTCCAGTATTCTTGCCTGGAGAATCCCATGGACGGAGGAGCCTTGATTTGGAAAAAATAGAGTTGTAATGATTTAGTAGACATTTCAAATTTAAGGAATTAACATATATACAATTAAAGTAAAATTTTACAGTAAACTTTATTTTAATTTTAGTCTCTAAACATCAAAATGCATTTGAAAATCATAGGTATCTTTAAATTTCAAATACTTTGGATTATCAAACTAGAAATGAATGTTAGGCACAATTCACATGTGCTAACAGCAGAATCATGCACAATAAATAATATTGTCATATGTGTACTTTGTTAAGAGTATTTTGTGCTTTGACTAAAAGTATTTGGGGGTGGGGCATTTATTGATTTATTTATTCACTCTTCAACTATCCAAAATATATATACTGAATTATACAAGCAGATACTAAATTAAAATATAGAGGTTCATAAATAACAAAGTTAGACATGAATCCTACCATCAAACATAGAATATCTGTTAGATCTAGGACATTTCTACTGACAAAGTTAGACATAGATCCTACCATCAAACACAGAATACATCTGTGAGATTTAGCACATTTATACTCAAATATATACTTGAAAAAAGTTCAGAAAAAAAGTATTCAGCATAAATATCACATGGAAAGAAACCTATCATTAGTGATAGTACCTAAAATTAACTACTTAAAACAAACATAAAAAATGAACAAACAGAAAACTTCACAACTTTTTCTGCATCTTTGTCAGTTTGAAGGAACTGTAGTGAGAGAGAAACATACTTACTCCTTGTTCAGAAGAAATGGCATAGTGTGTAGGAAGATGTGAATTTTTCCACTTTGTATGTACCTACAGAATCTCCAAGTGAAGTTTACTTTCGGAAAATTCATTTTATTTTACACATAATATGGGTAACTTGACAGATAACTATTGTTTCCAATGATTTCAAAGTGAATGCTTCTAATTGATAAGATTGAAGGCTTCTTTATCTCTTAGGAATGTAGGTCCTTATATATGTCTAGCTTCTCAGGATATTAGACTTGGATATATGTAAGAAACATATTTTATTAAAATACATAAACTACATTTGTATTCTAGATTTAGATTTAGTAGTTAACTTACTGTTATATAATTATCTTTAGTTATACTGAAAAGTTTCAGTTCTGAAAGATATTAGATTTTTTTTTTTTGGTGTATGATAACAGTGTCTGAAACAAAACCAAAAGAGTAACTGTAGTTTGGTATAGTATTACTATAAATATAAAACCCATTTAAAAGGCTCAAATATTCAAAAATACCATCATAGATGGAGAGGCTCTATACAGTCAGCAAAAACAAGACTGGGAGTGGACTGTGGCTCAGATCATGAACTCTTTATTGCCAAAATGAGACTTAAAATGAAGAAAGTGGGGAAAACCACTAGACCATCCAGAGATGACCTAAATCAAATCCCTTATGATTATACAGTGGAAGTGAGAAATAGATTTAAGGGACAAGATCTGACAGACAGAGTGCCTGATGAACTATGGACGGAGGTTCATGATATTCTAAGGAGACAGGGATCAAGACAATCCCCAGGAAAAAAATAATGCAAAAAAGCAAAATGGCTGTCTAAGGAGGCCTTACAAATAGCTGTCAAACTTCATGTGTTTTATACTGTTGATTCAAATATTATGGAAATTTAATGTATTTACCTATCCTAATATAAGAATACTGCTTATCTTTACCTATATACTCCATTGTCAAAGGCAGGTATTTAGAGAATGACATGGTTGAATGTGACAGCTCCTTTATTCTTAAAAATTTGACAGTATTTCTTATGGAAATGACAGAGAATGAAGTGTCACCAGTGATGCTTATTAAAAAGGAAAACGCTCAAAATTCTCTGAGCCAGGCTTCAGCAATATGTGAACCGTGAACTCCCTGATGTTCAAGCTGGTTTTAGAAAAGGCAGAGGAACCAGAGATCAAATTGCCAACATCCGCTGGATCATGGAAAAAGCAAGAGAGTTCCAGAAAAACATCTATTTCTGCTTTATTGACTACGCCAAAGCCTTTGACTGTGTGGATCATAATAAACTGTGGAAAATTCTGAGAGAGATGGGAATACCAGACCACCTGACCTGCCTCTTGAGAAATCTGCATGCAGGCCAGGAAGCAACAGTTAGAACTGGACATGGAACAACAGACTGGTTCCAAATTGGAAAAGGAGTATGTCAAGACTGTATATTGTCACCCTGCTTATTTAGCTTATATGCAGAGTACATCATGAGAAATGCTGGGCTGGAAGAAGCACAAGTTGGAATCAAGATTGCCAGGAGAAATATCAATAACCTCAGATATGCAGATGACATCACCCTTATGGCAGAAAGTGAAGAAGAACTAAAGAGCCTCTTGATGAAAGTGAAAGAGGAGAGTGAAAACTTGGCTTAAAGGTCAATATTCAGAAAACTAAGATCATGGCATCTGGTCCCATCATTTCATGGCAAACAGATGGGGAAACAGTGGAAACAGTAGCTGACTTTACTTCTGGGGGGCTTCAAGTCATGGTAGATGATGATTGCAGCAGTGAAATTAAAAGACGCTTACTCCTTGGAAGGAAAGTTATGACCAACGTCGATGGCATATTAGAAAGCAGAAAAGTTACTTTGCCAACCAAGCTCATCTAGTCAAGGCTATGGTTTTCCCAGTAGTCATGTATGGATGTGAGAGTTTGACTATAAAGAAAGCTGAGTGCCAAAGTGTTGATGCTTTTGAACTGTGGTGTTGGAGAAGACTCTTGAGAGTCCCTTGGACTGCAAGGAGATCCAACCAGTCCATCCTATAGCAGATCAGTCCAGGGTGTACATTAGAAGGACTGATGTTGAAGCTGAAACTTCAATACTTTGGCCACCTGATGTGAAGAGGTGACTCATTTGAAAAGACTCTGATGCTGGGAAAGATTGTGGGCAGCAGGAGAAGTGGATGACAGAGGATGAGATAGTTGGATGACATCACTGGCTCAATGGATATGAGTTTGTGTAAGCTCCAGGTATTGGTGATGGACAGGGAGGCCTGGAGTGCTGCAGTTCATGGGGTTGCAAAGAATTGGAAATGACTGAGCGACTGAACTGAGTTGAACTGAATCATCTCTTTCTACATAACTGGTATATTTTCCCTTCTAAGTCATGTGCTCATGTAAGTTTTCTGTAAAATAGTAATCTTTCTTACTCCAGGATTCAGCCAACCCCAGGGTATCTTAATTTATTTCTGTGTTCTTAAGTTGCTTCCTCCAGTTTGATGATTATTTTCCTCTACTTGTTTTACTCTCACATTAATTTTTCTTTTCTGTTACCTCTGAGTTATATTACACTTTTTCTGAAAAAAAAAATGCATGTTTTCAGAATTGTTCCCTATCCTCTGATTATTTTGTACAATAAATTAAATGACAGTGTATTCTACTGGATACCAAGGAAAATGACATAGACAATGTAAAAACAACCACTTGCCATTGAAGTTGAAGATGAAGAAAACTGTTGGCAATCTAACATTCTCTGCATCACCAGATTTTCTTCTCTATGAATTCTTGGGAAACTGTGAAAAATGATTTTATTGGTCAAGTTTATCTCCATTTCTGTTATATGAACATTATATATGCTATATAATATCTCCTATTGAAGGAAGAAGGAACTGCATTTACCTTTAGAATTTTGCAGTGATTAAACAGATTGTAGGTAAATTCTGAAAGGGAGGAAATTTATATTATGATAAGGGAAAAGCAGACTTATTGAAATTATATTAATAAAAATAAATAAACCTTATGAGAGCAAGAAAACAAGAAAGATTTTTAAAGCATTTACAGTGAACCATCCTGTGTAAACAAATAGCACACACATATACAGATATAGGAGAAATCAACACAATATTATAATTATACATCAACTAAAAATAAATAAATAAAAAAGTAACTTGTTTGTGGATGGCAGTGTTCCAAAATTGAAGTAGAGCAGACATAAAATGTTGAGTTAGTAATTTCTATGTGTGTTTTTTCTATATTTTGAGCACACATGGTTGACATAGGGCCTTTCTAGCAAAAAACTTTACATACTCCTATCAGTTTTCTTAAAAATTATCTTTTGCCCAATTAAATGCTTATGGAATAATTAAATTATTTTGTGTTAGTAAAGGAGGCAAAAAGATAAGAAAGCTGCCCACATTTTGGGGCATTTATAGTAACAGAGTGAGTTGGGTGGAACAGGTTGGAATGATGCTAGCAGTGGCATATCACAAACAAGAGAAACAAGAATTTCAGAGGAAGATATTAAGTCCACATGGTTCATATGCCTTTTTTCATGAGGATATTCTATTTCCAGTGATAACTTAAGAGGTGTTGGGTTTTATTTAATAAACGAAGACCAACTTCTGGTAATCTAGGTGGATCAAACGTATGTTATTTACACTTGTGCCCAAAAGTCACACTGAAAACTCAGAACAAGGATAAAAGTTTATATGTGCATCCATGAGAACAAAATATAGAACGGGTGAAATAATTTAAATGTGGAACATAGAAAAACTGATGGACACCTAACTGATTATTATCAAAGCAGAAGGGAATTCCAATCTGGCAGTGAGGAGAGCTCAGCGAGAAGCACATTTGACTCAGAAATTTACTCACAAAAATTGGAGGCACCTCTGAGAGCGGCTTACTGCTGGGGCTGATGAAAAGGAGAATTGCTTAAAAATCCAGAAAGAACTGAAGTTTTGTTGTTTAAAGAGACTGAGCCAGGCATGGCTCTAGACACAGGGGCAATAAACATATAGAGATATTATGTGGAGGTTCAGGGATCTGTAAAAGCTGATGTGCGTGAAAGTGAAAGTGTTAGTTGCTCAACCATGTCTGACTCTTTGCAACCTCTTGCCAGTGTCCTCTGTCCATGGAATTCTCCAGGCGACAATACTGGAGTGGGTCGCCGTTCCCTTCTGCATGGGTTCTTCCAGACCCAGAGATCAAACTGGAGTCTCCTGCATTGCAGGAGACTTCTTTATGATTTTTATCACCAGGGAAGCCCCAAAACGGATGTAGGGAATAGTAAAACCTCTTCTCTTACTCAACTCTGAGAACTCTGGCTGCTAACCTTGTAATTTGTAGACAGGATATTAAATAATTGTCCTCCTGGGTAACTGAGAAAGTCATAGACTTGAGAGTTCAAGTCCCCCTTCAACCTGATCACCTGACAAATAAACCCAACAGTCTCTCTCTCTCTCTCTATATATATATATATATATATATATATATATATATATATATATATATGTAAATGAGGAAAGAGAGTGTGTTCATGGATCAAGAAAAAGTGGCTGAGAACAATAGGGGAAAAATAATTGAAAAATAAAATGTCAAGAAAAATTAAAATTTCAGTAAAAGTGTTGAAAAATAAAGTTAACAAAGCTTTCCAGAACAGAAATAGAGAATGCTGGGGAAAATGACAACATTAGAAGACCCACATAAGATATCTAGCATCCAACCATATAAAGAAGTAACAGTGAAAATAGAAAGGAACAGTGAAGAAACAGAAAATAAATATATCAGTGCCATTAAAATTTAGAATTCTTCATCAATTCTAATTATTTATAGCATGTGGTGGTAGAATAATGCAATTGAGTGGTTGTGTAGTTTAGGGGTTAAGCCTGATTTTAAGTATTATACAGTGGTAAAACCATCTTCTCCATGACTTAGAGTTCAAATTTAAATTTCTTAAATTTCTCTTTTTCTTAGGAAATAGTAATCAGTTGTATTTCAATGTTGTTTTGAGTACTAAACAAGTAAATAAGTATAAAAGGCAGAGAGCAGTCTCTGATATTTAGGAAATTCTTAATAAGCATTAGCTACCAGTCTCATTTTGTTTACAGACATCCAAGACCTCAAAAAATTTGTTTTCAATCTTTTTTCAATCACCTACTGTAAGATATGGATCTATAAAATTAAAACCATACATAAAGAGTAAGGGAAAAAAGGAAAATCAGGAAACAGGGATCCAATGCAGAAAAGAATTGATTGGAACATCTCTGATGAGGCTTAATGGAGATCTCAAGGTGACAAAATAACAGCTATTTTGCAGCATTAAAGAACAGATTCCACACTGGAGAAAGAAAAGAGAGCTTCATGAAGTATTTATTTAAGGAAAAAATTAAACCAATAAAGTACGTAATGCATGAATGAAATTATAGTTATATTTTCAGGGAAGAGTATTGGGATGAATTAGCACTAAACAGGGCTTCCCAGGTGGTGCTAGTGGTACTTTAAAAAAGTGGTAAAGAATCTGCCTGCTAATGCAGGAGATGCAAGAGATGCAGATTTGATATCTAGATGGGGAAGATCTCCTGGAGTAGGAAATGGTAACCTGCTCCAGGATTCTTGCCTGAAAAATTCCACAGGCAGAGGAGACTGACAGGCTACAGTCCATGATGCCATAGAGTCAGACATGACTACATGACTTAGCAAAATAGCAAGTTATCTTTACCCACATATAAGCAAATAAAATAATGATTAAGAGGTGTTAAAAAAACTTTATGAAAAAGGAAATAAATTAGAAATGTAAAATAGCACTTTAATAATAAATACAATATATGTAATCATAACCATGTGGATATTAAATATTGATCTAGTAAAAATATTTGAGTAGTTTTATTGGAAACACTCTGTGCATCTGGCATTGTGAAATTAGTGTGGTTTACAGTAAAGAAAAGGAAATTCCCTTTTTTTTTTGTAGTAGGAATTCAGTAGATAACATCTGAAACTGAAAAATTAATATATGGGGTGTAATTATCATATTGATAAATGTGGATATAAATTTCAAAAGAAATAGTTTCAATTCAAAAAATTGAAGATAATGGAAATAGATATCAGAAATTAGGGATGGGAAGATTTGAGACAGGTATACTGTTATACTTGGTTATAAGCCTTGTTGAGTTATTTGGTATTTTAAACTATGCACTTGTAACTTTTCAATTAAAACTATGGAAACATTGCTACCCATATGGATGATTTGTGTTAATTTTAAAAAAGAAAATTCCTCTGACTAGGTACAGGTGATTACAGAGCTGAGTCAAGGTTATATGGACTAAATTTCAGTCCCACCTCTACCCAGTAACAGACCCTTGATTAATGGAAAATCTACACAACTATACATAGCACCTTACAATAGTGGATTATTGCAGCTGTTAAAAGAGAATAAATTTGAACTTGATGATGTGGAAAGAAGTTCACTATGTGTTAAACACTGGAGATGATGAATTATAAAAGTGTATTTGAAAAAACATCTTAATTTGATTAAAATGAACTTTTAAAAACTATTCATTTAAGTTGTATTAACATTATACAGTTATTGTCTCTCAAAATATAAATCCCCTATTTTATTTTGCTTTAAGATTTTTATTTATTTATTTGGCTGTGGTGGGTCTTCTTTGCTGCGTGTGGGCTTTCTCTAGTTGCACTGACTAGGGGCTGCTATTTATTGCAGTGCACTGACTTATTGTGGTGGCTTCTCTAGTTGTGGAGCACAGGCTCTACACATGAAGGCTTCTGTAGTTGTTGCACTTGGTCTCAGTAGTTGCAGCTCTCAGACTCTAGTGGCTCAGTAGCTGCGGTGCTCGGGCTTAGTTGTTCCATGGAATGTAGAATCTTCCCAGACCAGGGATTGAACCTGCATCAGCAGGTGGATTCTTAATCATTGGACCACCAGGGAAACCTGTAAATCCCCTAAAGTGTCACATCATGCTGCTGCTGCTGCTAAGTCGCTTCAGTGTCCGACTGAAGCGTGTCCGACTCTGTGTGACCCCATAGATGGCAGCCCACCAGGCTCCCCCGTCCCTGGGATTCTCCAAGCAAGAACACTGGAGTGGGTTGCCGTTTCCTTCTCCAATGCACGAAAGTGAAAAGTGAAAGTGAAGTCGCTTAGTCGTGTCGGATCCCATGGACTTCAGCCTTCCATATCTCTATGATATAAAATTGTGAATAATTTTTAAACCACTTAATAATAACACTTTTTATACAATAAGAATATGATGTTTGTGTATTTATATAGTAGCAATATATACCTTAATATATACCTTTATAGTAGCTTTGTATATATCTTAAATATCAAGAAGAACATTTTAAATACTTCAAAAATGAAAATGGAGTTTTTGGTGAAAATTAAAAATGGCTGTTCTTCACGTATTTTTTTTTTTAACTAAGAAGACATGAAATGATATGAAATATATTTTGGAAAGGTAAAATTGGAAAACTTCCTAAAGAAAAGAAAATCTGTTTTTGCTGGGAAAACAACATTCCCAGAGGCTGATATCAAGCTATTTCTTTTCAACTCCAAATGACAGAATGCATAGACATTCTCTACCTTTACAACAAAACAGATAGCAAGAGTTAGATGATACTGTCAATCACATTTCTTCCCAGAAGATCCGCTGGAGAAGGGCTGGGCTACACATGCCAGTATTCTTGGGCTTCCCTTGTGGCTCAGCTGGTAAAGAATCCACCTGCAATGTGGGAAACCTGGGTTCGATCCCTGGCTGGGAAGATTCCATGGAGAAGGGAACAGCTACCTACTCTAGTATTCTAGCCTGGAGAATTCCATGGACTATATAGTCCACGGGTTTGCAAAGAGTCAGACATGACAGGGTGACTTTCACTTTCACTTAAGCACAAGAGAAAATATAGTCTTTATTCCTCTGACCACAGAGATGTTCAAACAGGTGATGTGCACTTGTTTTCTTTCTTAGAAAAAATTATCATTATCATGACCAGAGCTATGCTAAAAGAAGGAATTATTTCCTCTGCAAGAATGTAGGATGTGGTTTAATGGATGGGACCTATGGGGGTAAAGGGTCAGAAGATTTTAAAAAGTTAGAAATATATTGCAAGAGTCTTTATGTATTAGAGTTTATGAGAATCTCATAACATTTTTATCCAAACATTATTCAGTGATATTAACTTTGATTACAGTCAAAAGTGACCAAGATATCTGTGCAAAATAAAATTATGGTTAAAGTATAATCAAACACTATTTCAAGAAAAACTGGAACAATTAATGAGAACCAGACATGAAATGACCAGGAGAGAATTTGCTTTGTTACTTTATCCATACCCACATTAAAGGGAAGATTTAATCAATCCTGAACACTGAGAAGCAATAGGCCATTTTAAACTGCCAGATGAAAATACTTTTCTCAGTAACATCTTCTCATTTAATAATTCTCCCATACAGAGAAAACTTTCATTACAGTTAACCTAATTTCAGTATGCTGCAGAGATACATCATTGGCCCCTTTCTTAACTCCCACTGGTTCTCATTCTTTAAAATTTAACTATTTTACATTTGATAACTATTATCTAATATTAGCTCAGCCATCTTTGATTCAGTCTCAGTAATCCAAATTACTCTAACCTATCCTCTAAGGCCAGATTTCACAGCACTTTATATCTCTGTAGCTCTCAACTGAGCACACTTCAATTTGTCCACATCTCCATTTTGCTCCTGAGCTCAGAATTAAAGATATTATTTTAATAAGAATTTCACCAGTGTCGAGTATATAATGGCATGATCATTTTTCAGTTATAGTATTTTACAGTATAATGCATGCTTGCATTGTACATTTTTTCACTCACTATGTAGCGTGTCTTATTGTAATTGGCTTGTGATATCCTGTGACATCTAGATCCTTTTGTACTCTATCTAATTATAGATAACTTTAATAAATCCTTAACTGAGATTTGCTAGTCTGTTAGGAACATTACTTTTATATGCTTATAATTATCTTGAACACATTTTGTTATTTAAAATTATATTGCATATTTTATCCTTTAAAATTTATAACTAATATCTTGGTATTGTTGTTGTTCAGTCACTCAGTTATGTCTGACTCTTTGAGACCCCATGGACTCAGCACATTATCCTTCAGTCTCCTGGAGCTTGCTCAAACTCGTGTTCATATGATCATCTCAATAGAAACAGGCCAATGATTAAACATTTATTAAAGATACTAACAGCAAACTATGATTACTTAGAATTTCTGTAATCAAATAAGGGAATCTACAAAAAGCTAACAAAAATACTCCATAGTGAAAAAGCTAAAGCTTACTCTCTGAAATAGAGAAAATGACAGATGCTGACAATCACTATATCTATGCAACATTGTGCTAAAATATCCCACTAGAGAGAAAAAGCAACACAAATTACATCTGTGTGTGTGTGTGTGTGTGTGTATATATATATGCATTTAAAGTTATAAAATAACTCAGAGATATTAGAAAACTGGAAAAATCTCATCACTTTCCCTTTACAGTTCAGCTCAGTTTCAGTAGCTCAGTCATGTCCAACTCTTTGTGACCCCCATGGACTGCAGCATGCCAGACTTCCCTGTCCATCACCAACTCTCAGAGCTTGCTTAAACTCATGTTCATCAAGTTGGTGATGCCATCCAGCCATCTCATCCTCTGTCAGTCCCTTCTCCTCCTGCCTTTAATCTTTCCCATCATCAGGGTCTTTTCTAATAAGTCAGTTCTTTGCATCAGATGGCCAAAGTAATGGTTTCGTCTTCAGCATCAGTCCTTCCAATGAATATTCAGGGCTGATTTCCTTTAGGTTTGACTGGTTTGATATGCTTGCAGTCCAAGGGACTCTCCAGGGTCTTCTTCAACACTACAGTTCAAAAGAATCAATTCTTTGGCACTTAGCTTTCTTTATGGTCTAACTCTCAAAGCCATACATAATTACTGAAAAAAGCATAGTTTTGACTATACAGACCTTTGTAAGCAAGGTAATGTCTCTGCTTTTTAATACATTTTCAAGGTTTGTCATAACTTTTCTTACAAAGAGCAAGCATCTTTTAATTTTATATCTGCAGTCACCATCTACAGTGATTTTGGAGCCCAAGAAAATAAAGTTTGTCACTTTTTCCATTATTTCCCCATCTATTTGCCATGAAGTGATGGGATTGAATGCCATGATCTTAGTTTCTTGAATGTTGGGTTTTAAGCCAGCTTTTTCAATCTCTTCTTTCACCTTCAGCAAGAGGCCCTTTAGTTCCTCTTGACTTTCTGCCATCAGGCTGGTGTCATCTGCATACCTGAAGTTATTGATATTTCTCCCAGAAATCTTGATTCCAGCTTGTGCTTCATCCAGCCCTGCATTAGTAATACATAAGGAATGTAATCACATGAAGAATAAAAACAACAGCAAAAAATTCTAACTTCCATTCCAGGTTCTGACTTTAATCAGTTGTGGAAATAATACTTAATTTTTTTTCAATATCCTTTCCCTAAAATAAGAATTCTGAAGCAGGGGCATCTGAAATTTTTCTATCTCTAAAATTCTGATTTATAGAAAATCATTTTCCATATCTAGGATAAGTTTTAAATTAATATCTTGAGCACCTTCTCTCTGTGTGACATACACTGCACTAGACACTGCAGTAAAGCAGTAAACAAAACATATATTTCTTATCTTTTGTTTCAAAAGATAAATATAAAACAATATATTAGTATTTAGTACATTAAAAAAGAAGAAAGTAAAAGAAGAGAATTAGGAAACAGTGAACGGGTAGGGTTTTTAATTAACTGGGCAAGGGAAGTTACACATAGATAGTGATATGTGAGAAACAAAATAATAAGTATGGAAGTCTTAAGTAGGAGTGTGACTGGCGTATTTAAAGAATAGCAAAGAGGTGGGTGTGCCTGGAACACAGTGATGGAAAGAAAGAATAATGAGAAATGAGATCACATATGTTCTGGGACAAGGAGATGTTATGTAGTGCATTGTACGGTGTTATAAGGACCTAGCCTTCACTTTAAATAAGATAGGGACCACTGGAATGCTTTGAGTTCAAAATTGACAAGATCTAATAGTATCACTGTGAATGCTCTGTTAAAATAGATTAATATGGTGCAAGAACAGTGATCATTTAGGAGATCAGGAAAGTGAAAAAGTGAAAGTGAAGTCACTCAGTCATGTCCGACTCTTTGTGACCCCATGGATTATAGCCTACCACGCTCCTCTGTCCATGGGATTCTCCAGCAATCAGGGCTTTAATTCAAATGAGAGATCAAGGTCGGAGGCTGAAGCATGGTAACTTGGCCGGAGCAGTAGTAATAGAGGGATGAAAAGTGATTTAGTTCTAAATACATTTTAAAGTTGCAGAATGTGCTGGTGGATCAGATACAGGGTGTAGGGGGAAAAAGTGTGTATAAGATTATATAATTAAACAGATGTATATGCAGAGTACATCATGAGAAATGCTGGACTGGAAGAAACACAAGCTGGAATAAAGATTGCCGGGAGAAATATCAATAATCTCAGATATGCAGAGGACACCACCCTTATGGCAGAAAGTGAAGAGGAACTAAAAAGCCTCTTGATGAAAGTAAAAGAGGAGAGTGAAAAAGTTGGCCTAAAGCTCAACATTCAGAAAACGAAGATCGTGGCATCTAGTTCCATCACTCCATGGGAAATAGATGGGGAAACAGTGGAAACAGTGTCAGACTTTATTTTTGGGGACTCCAAAATCACTGCAGATGGTGACTGCAGCCATGAAATTAAAAGACGCTTACTCCTTGGAAGGGAAGTTATGATCAACCTAGATAGCATATTCAAAAGCAGAGACATTACTTTACCTACCGACTAAGGTCCGCCTAGTCAAGGCTATGGTTTTTCCAGTGGTCATGTATGGATGTGAGAGTTGGACTGTGAAGAAGGCTGAGCGCCGAAGAATTGATGCTTTTGAACTGTGGTGTTGGAGAAGACTCTTGAGAGTCCCTTGGACTGCAAGGAGATCCAACCAGTCCATTCTGAAGGAGATCAGCCCTGGGATTTCTTTGGAAGGAATGATGCTAAAGCTCCAGTACTTTGGCCGCCTCATGCAAAGAGTTGACTCATTGGAGAAGACTTTGATGCTGGGAGGGATTGGGGGCAGGAGAAGGGGACCACTGAGTATTAGATGGCTGGATGGCATCACTGACTCGATGGATGAGAGTCTGAGTGAACTCCGGGAGTTGGTGATGGACAGGGAGGCCTGGCGTGCTGTGATTCATGGGGTTGCAAAGAGTCAGACACGGCTGAGCCACTGAACTGAACTGAATGTTATGTAAATAGATACATCCTTCTGTAAAAAACTTCAGGTATATATGCACTGTGCACTTCTAATTTTTAAAGCTTTCATCTCTTAAACATTACTGATGGAGACAGATTGTAATGTTAACCTGTGAAAAGATTTTTTTCTGTAAATAAGTAAATTGTGTTATTTACTTTTAATAATTTGGTTGTAATAAACTCATTTCTACCTGCTTCCAAGTAGTATATCTCTATGTCTACATATGCATCAATATCTATGTCTATTTGTATCTAATTAGAGATAGAGATAAATTTACTTTAAGCTCAAATTATGGTTTTGCAAAATTAAGTGACTTCTGAAGTTAGAATTTGAATACCATCATTCTGCTTTCCAACCATCAATGAAAAACCTTTCTGCCACTTAAGAGTTTCTACCTCTTAAACAAGTTCTTGTCCTCTTTTTATTGATAAAAATGCAAAACTGATCAATGGGTACAACTTCTGTAAAGTTGATGCTAAAAATCTCAGCCATCGCTATATCGAATTTTGCTAGTCTGTTATTAGGTTATTTGAGGAAATCTTCCCAGTATCTTCAGAGAATTTCATTTGTAGATTTAATAGTCCACATCTCTGGGAAAGTCTTTTCAAATATTCTATGCTTTAAAAACTGCTATATAGATCCCATCACTAAAAAAGAAAATATGGGGCTAATATTCCTATCAATAGTTTTAGATGCAGGAAATTCAAGCACCGTTTCAAAATGGATAAAAAAAAAAACTGGCCTTCAGCAATAATCATAGCACTTAAGATTGTCAATTTTTGATTATTGCTTTTACTTTACACCTGCTGTGTTCATACTGTGCAGCTCTGAGAATGCATTAGCTGCAAGCACTAGCACTTCCAGCAGGCCAGTTAACAACATATTCCAGTTACCAGGAGTCATCAGAACTCAGAGAGAGTGTTAGCAAAACACAGTCATTGAGCAAGGCTAGAGGATGCAAAAGAAATTTTAAGTCAATTTTTGAGAATTCACAGATACCTTTTATATCTATTCTAGTTAAAATTGTGCTTGAAACGTTTTGGCCAGAGTACAAAGTTGGATTTCCTTTTTTATTCTGTTGAGATGGCAAAAGTGTTCTTTTGTAATAAATGATTTTAATTTTAAACTTGAAACATTCAGGATGATATGTTTTATTTGGATAAACAGGCACAAAATACATACACACCCATATACTTATGCACTCATTGCCAAAACCTCCCTGACCACCATCCTAAACAGTACTGTAATTTCCCCTGGAATTCATTTGAAGTTGATATATAGAATTTTGCATTTCTTTTTATAGTTGTGTTAATAAGGCCCATTAACAATAATTCAGTACAATGGTAAACTGTTTTACATTTCATTTGTGTGTATTTGAGTTTATCTTCAGTGTCCTTTTTAGACTGAAACATTTGACCACCACTAGTGGATATGATGTGCTATGCACAATATTTGAAATAAAAATCTTTCTCTACCCCCGAACTGTCATAATGAATGTGATTCTCAGTTAACTCATTCTTTTGGTTAACTGCAGTGATGGAGCACTTGGAAGATATGTTACCTGAAGCAGCAGAAATTACATGAAAATGTGTAAAATAGTAGCTGTCTGGGATTATTTTAATCATTTTCACTAGCAGGTCCCTAGGAATAAAACCTCAGAGAAGGCAATGGCACACTACTACAGTACTCGTGCCTGGAAAATCCCATGGATGGAGGAGCCTGGTAGGCTGCAGTTCATGGGGTCACTGAGAGTCAGACACGACTGAGCAACTTCACTTTCACTTTTAACTTTCATGCATTGGAAAAGGAAATGGAAACCCACTCCAGTGCTCTTGCCTGGAGAATCCCAGGGACGGGGGAGCCTGGTGGGCTGCCGTCTATGGGGTCGCACAGAGTCAGACACAACTGAATCAACTTAGCAGCAGCAGCAGCAGAAATAAAGCCTAGGAAAAGTTCATTTTCCTTTCTATATCCTCATTCATTCATTTGTTGTTTCTTCCCCTATTTTATTGAATTTTATTCAGTGTCTTCTAAACATTTTGACCATGGAACACTTTTTCTTTTGTTACACCTATCATTAATTTAAGGAATTATGGGTCTTTAGTTCATACTTTGAAGTAACACTGTGTTGTGGTATATAGTTTAACTGGTGAGCTCTGAATTGGAGTTATTGGGTTACTGGTAAAGCTATTCTTTGACAACTGAGTTTAGTTGTTGCTCTGTCTGGTTTTTCCTGGTTATTTGTGTGTGTGTGTGTGTGTGTGTGTTTTAATTTGTCACTTATTTCATAGTTGTTTAATATCTGCTGCTAGATGCTTGGAGTAAAAGTGGTGAATAAATACAGACTATTCATGTGTTCATAAAAATTAAAGTTGAGACTCAAAGAAATCTTGACACTAAAATATTGCGAGATACCATATCTGAGAGATAAGGTATGAGTCATAATTGTGAAACTGGAAGCTCTGATTCTTTAAATTGAAAGTGTGACAAGGGATATAGAAACAAAGATAAAGGTAGGGCTGTATAAAGTTGTCAGCATTGATGACATATTTTTGGAATATCACTCATCAATAGTTTGTCACCCCTAGTGTGCCTCAATTGTGACTTGTTAATATTTAAGATATATAGTTTTGATTGTTAGAATTACATAAACCAACTCAATTATTTAAAATAATTTCATATGAATCTCAACACATTCACTTTTACAGCCAAATGCTTGCATCCAACTTGGGCTTTTGCAACTAAGGTAAGACTTTCATTCTATCTTCCCTATCTCTTTCCCCACCATTGTGATAGTAGCCCAGCTGACTTCACTACTCCCTCCCATTTAACAGCCCCCTGGGGAATGAGGCTAGATCCAAGGAGCAGGTGATTTCACTGGGCATGTGGTTCATGTAAGTTTTGTGGGCATATAAACTGGTGGTGCAGAAGCATGTGTTGATGTAAGAACTAAACGGACCTTCTGTTCTGTTGACTCTGTGTTAGAGTAGGCATCACATGATTAAGTTGCTTAGGCCATAGATTTAGTCTCCATGTGTGCTAATTCACTTCAGTTATGTCTAATTCTTTATAATTCTATGGACTGTACTCTGCCAGGCTCCTCTGTCCATGGGATTCTCCAGACAAAAATACTTTAGTGGGTTGCCCAAACCAGGGATTGAACCCACATCTCTTGGGTCTCCTGCTTTGGCAGGGGGTTTCTTTACCACTAGTGCTGCCTGGGAAGTCCATAGATTTAGTCTGTGTACTCTCAAGCATATTTTGAAAACAAGAAAACTTTAAAAGTCACTTATGAAAATTTCATTTTTTTTAATTTTTTTTATTTTTATTTTTACTTTATTTTACTTTACATTACTGTATTGGTTTTGCCATACGTTGACATGAATACACCAGGGGTGTACATGTGTTCCCAAACATGTTCCCCCCTCCCACCTCCCTCCCCATACCATCTCTCTGGGTCATCCCCGTGCACCAGCCCCAAGCATCCTGTATCCTGAATCGGACATAGACTGGCGATTTGTTTCTTACCTGATAGTATACATGTTTCAATGCCATTCTCCCAAATCATCCCACCCTCTCCCTCTCCCTCTCCCTCTGAGTTGAAAAGTCCGCTCTACACATCTGTGTCTCTTTTGCTGTCTTGCATACAGGGTCATCATTGCCATCTTTCTAAATGCCATATATATGTGTTAGTATACTATATTGGTGTTTTTCTTTCTGGCTTACCTCACTGTGTATAATCGGCTCCAGTTTCACCCATCTCATTAGAACTGATTCAAATGTATTCTTTTTAATGGCTGAGTAATACTCCATTGTGTATACATACCACAGCTTTCTTATCCACTCATCTGCTGATGGACATCTAGGTTGTTTCCATGTCCTGGCTATTATAAACAGTGCTGCGATGAACATTGGGGTACATGTGTCTCTTTCAATTCTAGTTTCCTCAGTGTGTATGCCCAGAAGTGGGTTTGCTGGGTCATAAGGCAGTTCTATTTGCAATTTTTTAAGGAATCTCCACACTGTTCTCCATAGTGGCTGTACTAGTTTGCATTCCCACCAACAGTATAGGAGGGTTCCCTTTTCTCCACACCCTCTCCAGCATTTATTGCTTGCAGATTTTTGGCAGACATTCTGACTGGGGTGAAGTGGTACTTCATTGTGGTTTTGATTTGCATTTGTCTAATAATGAGTGATGTTGAGCATTTTTCATGTGTTTGTTAGCCATCTGTATGTCTTCTTTGGAGAAATGTCTATTTAGTTCTTTGGCCCATTTTTTGATTGGGCCGTTTATTTTTCTGAAATTGAGCTGCATAAGTTGCTTGTATGTTTTTGAGATTAGTTGCTTGTCAGTGCTTCATTTGCTATTATTTTCTCCCATTCAGAATGCTGTCTTTTCACTTTGCTTATATTTTCCTTTGTTGTGCAGAAGCTTTTAATTTTAATTAGATCCCATATGTTTATGTTTGCTTTTATTTCCAGAATTCTGGGAGGTGGATAATAGAGGATCCTGCTGTGATTTATGTCGGAGAGTGTTTTGCCTATGTTCTCCTCAAGGAGTTTTATAGTTTCTGGTCTTACATTTAGATATCTAATTCATTTTGAGTTTATTTTTGTGTGTGGTGTTAGAAAGTAATCTAGTTTCATTCTTTAATTACTAGAGCTAATCAATGAATATAGTAAAGTTGCAGGATGTAAAATCAACACACAGAAATCCCTTGTATTCCTATACACTAATAATGAAAAAGTAGAAAAAGAAATTAAGGAAACAATTCCATTCACCATTGCAATGAAAAGAATAAAATACTTAGGAATATATCTACCTAAAGAAACTAAAGACCTATATATAGGAAACTATAAAACACTGATGAAAGAAATTAAAGAGGACACTAATAGGTGGAGAAATATACCATGTTCATGAATCAGAAGAAGCAATATAGTGAAAACGAGTATACTAGCCAAAGCAATCTACAAATTCAATGCAATCCTTATCAAGCTACCAGAGATATTTTTCATAGAACTAGAACAAATAATTTCAAGATTTGTATGGAAGTACAAAAAACGTCGAATAGCCAAAGCAATCTTGAGAAATAAGAATGGAACTGGAGGAATCAACTTGCCTGACTTCAGGCTCTACTACAAAGCCAAAGTCATCAAGACAGTATAGTACTGGCACAAAGACAGACATATAGATCAATGGAACAAAATAGAAAGCCCAGAGATAAATCCACACACATATGGTCACCTTATATTTGACAAAGGAGGCAAGAATATACAACAGAGTAAAGACAATCTCTTTAACAAGTGGTGCTGGGAAAACTGGTCAATTTTAATTATAATCTTCAATTTGTTCAAAATTATCTTGCAGTAAATAAAGAAGTAAAACTCTTTGGGCATAAAATGATTTGAATGCAGTTTCTAGCATCTGCTTTTACCTGGCATCAGGTCAGATTTCTGTTAAGTATATGCCAGTTTTACCTTGGGGAACCAGAGCTATCCCCTTGAACTTACGCTTGACAGGACTATTAGTAAGTACACATCCTCCTCTAAACAAGTGACTTGGGGCATATACTCCAAATACATGTATATCTAATTGAGAAGAAATAAAATTGCAGGTTGAACTTAGTCTGGGAGAGAGTTAAATTTTTAAATGAAATAGTGAACCAAGCCATTGCAGAAAAGCAAATATTTAAATAAACACTTGAAAGAGGTAAGGCAAGAAGCCATGAGAACATATGGGACATTTCAGTGGCATTGAGATAGGATGTACCAACCATGTCCCAAAACTAGGCTCTTTGCAGGAAGCCATGGAAAGAAGAACAGAAGATAAGGCAGGGTATTGTAATAACTTTGTATTTTACTTGAAATTGGATGACAAGTAACTGAGTAATTTTAGACAGAGGAGAGTTATAATATGACCTCTTCTTTAATAGGATTATTTGTATGTTTTGAGGAAAGACCAAAAAATAAATTTAAATGCAGAGCTACTAATTTCAGAGAAATTATATATATATATATATATATATATATATATATATATATATATATATAATGTTTTTCACATTTATCTAATCACTACTGGCTTTTATAATTTCTTCATGTAAGTAAACATCACTTCATGGCAAACTGATGGGGAAACAGTGGAAGCAGTGATAGACTTTATTTTGGGGGGCTCCAAAATTACTGCAGATGGTGACTGCAGCCATGAAATTAAAAGACGTTTGCTCCTTGTAAGGAAAGTTATCACCAGCCTAGACAGCATATTAAAAAGCAGAGACACTACTTGCCAATAAAGGTCTATCTATTCAAGGCTATGGTTTTTCCAGTGGTCATGTATGGATGTGAGAGTTGGACTAAAAAAAAAGCTGAGCACTGAAGAACTGATGCTTTTGAACTGTGGTGTTGGAAAAGACTCTTGAGAGTCCCTTGGACTGCAAGGAGATCCAACCAGTCCATCCTAAAGGAGATCAGTCCTGGGTGTGATGCTGAAGCTGAAACTCCAGTACTTTGGCCACCTGATGCGAATAACCGACTCATTTGAAAAGACCCTGATGGTGGGAAAGATCAAAGGCTGGAGGACAAGGGGACAACAGAGGATGAGATGGTTGGATGGCATCACCAACTCAATGGACATGAGTTTGACTAAACTCCAGGAGTTGGTGATGGACACGGAGGCCTGGCATGCTCCAGGACATGGGGTCACAAACAGTTGAACACAACTGAACGACTTAACTGAACTGAACTAAACTGAAGTGAAATATATACTTTCCAGTTACAGTGACTGTGGCTTTGGCAATAGACCTTTAGTAAATGAAGCATAATCAGAGGTGACTTTTGCCACATTTAAATACAAGCTTTAAGAGCACTTGTGTATAGTTAGATAATCAATGCCACTTATTCTATCTTCAGGCTAAATTCATCTTCCATGAAGTCAACATGTCACAGATAGTAGCTGTTCCTTCTTCCTTGATGCTAAAATAAAAGAATGTGAAGCCCATTCCCGGTTATATAACAGCAAGGCAAAGTGAAAGTGACTCAGTTCAGTTCAGTCGCTCAGTTGTGTCCAACTCTTTGTGACCCCATGAATCGCAGCACGCCAGGCCTCCCTGTCCATCACTAACTCCTGGAGTTCACTCAAACTCACATCCATCGTGTCAGTGATGCCATCCAGCCATCTCATACTTGGTCGCCCCCTTCTCCTTCTGATCCCGACCCCTCCCAGCATCAGAGTCTTTTCCAATGAGTCAACACTTCTCATGAGGTGGCCAAAGTACTGGAGTTTCAGCTTTAGCATTATTCTGCCCAAAGAAATCCCAGGGCTGACCTCCTTCAGAATGGACTGGTTGGATGTCCTTGCAGTCCAAGGGACTCTCAAGAGTCCTCTCCAACACCACAGTTCAAAAGCATCAATTATTTGGCGCTCAGCCTTCTTCACAGTCCAACTCTCACATCCATACATGACCAATGGAAAAACCATAGCATTGACTAGACGGACCTTAGTCGGCAAAGTAATGTCTCTGCTTTTGAATATACTATCTAGGTTGGTCATAACTTTTCTTCCAAGGAGTAAGCATCTTTTAATTTCATGGCTGCAATCACCATCTGCAGTGATTTTGGAGCCCAAAAACATAAAGTCTGGCAGTGTTTCCACTGTTTCCCTATCTGTTTCCCATGAAGTGATGGGACCAGATGCCATGATCTTCGTTTTCTGAATGTTTAGCTTTAGGCCAACTTTTTCACTCTCCACTTTCACTTTCATCAAGAGGCTTTTTAGTTCCTCTTCACTTTCTGCCATAAGGGTGGTGTCCTCTGCATATCTGAGGTTATTGATATTTCTCCCAGCAATCTTCATTCCAGCTTGTGTTTCTTCCAGTCCATCATTTCTCATGATGTACTCTGCATAGAAGCTAAATAATCAGGGTGACAATATACAGCCTTGATGTTCTCCTTTTCCTATTTGGAACCAGTCTGTTGTTTCATGTCCAGTTCTAACTGTTGCTTTTTGACCTGCATACAGATTTCTCAAAAGGCAGGTCAGGTGGTCTGGTATTCCCATCTCTTTCAGAATTTTCCACAGTTTATTGTGATTCACACAGTCAAAGGCATTGGCATAGTCAATAAAGCAGAAATAGATGTCTTTCTGGAACTCTCTTGCTTTTTCCATGATCCAGCGGATGCTGGCAATTTGATCTCTGGTTCCTCTTCCTTTTCTAAAAGCAGCTTGAACATCAGGAAGTTCATGGTTCATGTATTGCTGAAGTTAGGCTTGGAGAATTTTGAGCATTACATTACTAGAATGTGAGATGAGTGCAATTGTGCAGTAGTTTGAGCATTCTTTGTCATTGCCTTTCTTTGGGATTGGAATGAAAACGGACCTTTTCCAGTCCTCTGGCCACTGCTGAGTTTTCCAAATTTGCTGGCATACTGAGTGCAGCACTTTCACAGCATCATCTTTCAGGATTTGAAATAGCTCAACTGGAATTCCATCACCTCCACTAGCTTTGTTCGTAGTGATGCTTTCCAAGGCCCACTTGACTTCACATTCCAAGATGTCTGCTCTAGATAGTTATCACACCATCATGTTTATCTGGGTCATGAAGATCTTTTTTATACAGTTCTTCTGTGTATTCTTACCACCTCTTCTTAATATCTTCTGCTTGTGTTAGGTCCAGACCATTTCTGTCCTTTATCGATCCCATCTTTGCATGAAATGTTCCCTTCTTAACTCTAATTGTGTCCAACTCATTGCGACCTCACAGACTATACAGTCAGTGTAATTTTCCAGGCAAGAATACTGGAGGGGTTGCTGTTCCTTTCGCCAGGGCATCTTCCTAACCCAGTGATCAAACCCAGGTCTCCCACATTACAGGCGGATTCTTTACCAGCTGAGCTATCAGGGAAGCCAGGCCCCGAAAGTTTAGAAGAACCCAGTAGAAATGCAGGCACCCCTAATCATCCATAGAATGTAAACCAGAATAAATATTTGTGGCTGAAAGTCAATAATATTTGAAAGACTGTTTGCTCTTTCATCAAAACGGTATAATGCAGGTTAAAATGGGAATAACACAGCCAAAATATAATGGTGGCTTAGACCAGTATGATAGTAATGAGAATAGTAAAATTTTAGATATATTTTGAAGGTAGAGACAGCAGAATAGTGGGATAGTTCTTGAGAAAGAGAAGAATAAAGTTTATTCTAAGTATTTGAACTTCTAGCTAGACTATGAATTTATGATCACAAAAATATTTAATTATATTTCAACTTAGAATCATTTTTTAATGTTGAAAGAAACTTTCAGTCACAAAGTGTATATTTAATTAGGTTATAATTTTGTAGGTGACATATTTAGAAATATCTCTGTTGTGCTGTGCTTACTCACCCAGTTGTGTCCAACTCTTTGTGGTCCCATGGGCTGTAGCTTGTCAGGCTCCTCTGTCCATCGGGATTCTCCAGGCAAGAATACTGGAGTGGGTTGCCATGCCCTCCTCCAGCGGATCTTCCTGACCCAGGAATTGAACCGGAGTCTCCTGCACTGCCGGCTGAGCTGCCAGTTAATCTACCAGGGAAGCCTAGAAATATCTCTGGTTTCATACTATAGCCTGTTCAGGGTTGAAAATTGTGAGTATCAAATCTCTATGGTATCAGATCCTAAAGACTAGAATTTAAGGAATAATATAGCAGTCATATTTTATAAAGTATATGTTTATAATATACTTAAAATTACATTTTCATACTTAAATTTTCCAAGGCTTTGTGTGCATAAGCAATATAAGCAATTTTAAGGTTACTTTGTGCTTTATAAAAATAAAATAAAAATAAAAGTTTTATAAAATCCCCTATGTTTAGCATCTATGGCTACAAATGAAGACAATTTTAGTTCTTTTCTCTAGCTATGAAATAATATTTCCATGCCACATACACTTGATATTTCATCAGAGTAACTTAGAAAATTGTGCTATTGTCTTTCTTCCATTTTTGTCTTTTGAAATATTTTATAAACAATATCTAAATGAATGTGATGTCTTGGATATACTGTCATAAGTTTAATAAGAAGCATAGGGTGTATTAAGAATATTAACTTCTCTCTACATTCTTATAACAAACCTCATTCAGAAATTTTTACTAATAGACCTATCATTTTATTCAGGCATTATGTAAGACAAATGCATTGACATTTAAATATATATGTATCCTGAAATAAACATTCACAAAATTAATATACCCTTTGCTAGTCATGTTTCTGAAAGAAAACTCAGTAAATCCATATTCCTAAAAGAAAGTTTCCCATGCTCCCCCCCAAAAAAATTAGGACCTCTGTCATAGCACCGTTGTGATTTTAATGGTTTCTGTTTTCGTATTCTACACAGATATCTTTAATTAAGGCAGACAAAAATGGCTGAATATATTTCACAATTTAGATTTCACTAAGGGACACATTTTTCTAGAACCATCTGACTGTAGAGTAAGCCAAGTTCTTATTAAACAATTCTACTTTGTTTTTATTGAATTAAATGGTTCGTTGTTTCAAGTTTCTAGAGATTGCTTACCTCCTGGTCACACTGATCTATGCTGCTGCTGCTGCTAAGTCGCCTCAGTCGTGTTCAACTCTGTGCGACCCCATAAACGACAGCCCACTAGGCTCCCCCGTACCTGGGATTCTCCAGGTAAGAACACTGGAGTGGATTGCCATTTCCTTCTCCACTGATCTATGCTAGTGATTTTCTAATCTGAACATCATCCGTTTCCTTGACTGATCAGTATTGTGATTGTAACAGTAGCAGAAAATTTCCGAAGACCCTGGCTAAAGTCATGAGAAAATATGCCCTTTGAGCCTATAATATTCATCTTGCTAACCACTTCTGACACTTCTGAAGATGACAGTAACAACTTCATATTGCTTGCTTCAATATGTGGATATGTTTGGAATTATTACAGCTTCCTTTGTGGCTCAGCAGTAAAAAATCCACCTGCCAGTGCAGGAGACCTGGATTCTATTCGTGGATCAGAAAGATCCCCTAGAAAAGGAAATGGAAACCCACTCCAGTATTCTTGCCTGGAGAATCCCAATGACAGAGGAGCCTGGCGGGCTACAGTTCATGGAGTCACGAAAGAGTTGTACACGTCTTAGCAACTAAACAACAACAACAAATTTGCTTTCTATGGAATAATTCATAATGATTGTAGAGATGGCTTCCTGGTGACTCAGACTGCAAAGAATCTGCCTTCAATGCAGGAGACCAGGGTTCAATCCCTGGGTCTGGAAGATACCCTGGAGAAGGGAATGGCAACCCACTCCAGTATTCTTGCCTGGAAAATTCCATGTACAGAGGAGCCTGGCAGGCTACAGTCCATGGGGTCACAAAGAGTCAGACATGACTGAGCAACTAACAGACATAGACTAGTTAGTTTATGAGTGTCAGCATAAACCATTTTGTGGAAGCAGATGACTTCCACAAAAAAGTTATTTTGCTGATAATGATTTTAAAAGGGAAGAAGCGGAATCTTATTAACACATCCTAAGTCTCCTTCCATGGTATGTACTGTGCATACACTTAATGGACATTCCTTAAGTAAGTACTATGTATCTGATAGCTGTCATGAGCTTGAGTTTTCAAATGAGGCAGGTGACTACATTTTAAAGATATTCAATAATTTTCTGAAGTGCATAGTTTATAGATGGTAGTCCTCAGATGTGAAAAAGACCCAAGTCCAGAGCCTCAGCTTTTCTCAGTAAATGTTAGTATTCAGAGATTACAGTGCAGCATCCACTTTTTGATATCAGAAGAATCAGAATCACTCTATTGACTATTATAGGGTTTTTTGTTTGTTTGTTTTCAGGAAAAAAAAATCTATACAGCAAGCAAAAATCTCTTCCCTGGGAATTATTTCTGGTCTGTAGCTATTGTATACTTTCTAAGGGTCTAAACATGAGAAGACATTTTATTTGTATTAAGTGGTTTAGTTTTGGAGACCTGGATAATGAGCACAGGCAAGACTAGGGAAAGACTGTCATTGTTGATTTTTCAGAAGGAACATTGATAGTGCCTTGCCAGCAGTTTGCCCATAGCTCACAGCAGAAAGTAAACAGTCTCATAAGTTCAAATCCCAAAAACAGTTTGACAGCATAAATGGGAAACGTCTTATGGCCAATGTTAAGCATCTCCCTTTTGCATCCTGTGTGTGAGTTTGTGATATATTTATTTTTCAGTTTGCCTTCATTTCACAGCATCCTCATAAATAAAATTCATCTTTGCATTTGCTTTTTTGCTTTTTTTAAATTCATAAAGCCACTTAGAATATCATAATGAAGATCTCTAGTTCCCTCCCAGTGAAATATGAATTTCAGTGGAATTAACCTGTGACTGTTCAGCAATAATAACCATTGCTAATAGAGACCTCTCTTCTTTTCCCCATTTTTATTTAGTACATCATGATATTTAAATTCAATCCAATGATATTTTCAAGGACATTTAATTTCCCCCAATATTATGGGGTATCATTCTTATCCCAAATTGGTTTTGCTCTTTATATGTTGACCATCCGACTTAACATCTTGGAATCAAGATAAAACTTTTGAATTAAAAAAGGTTCAATTTCTCACTACTGATCATTTTGAAAGTAAATGATTACAAATAATATTTTGATATGTTTGTTTTTCTGTATATGTGGGCTAAATGTAGAGTTCTGCAGTTTTTGATCTTCAGTTTTGTACTTTTTGGTATGGCTAGTGTGATACAGTTTTTATTTTTGTAAAGTTGATATTGGAATGACATGACATTCAGGTCTATGTTTTAATTATGTTATCTCTATAAATCAAGTGAAATATAATGTTTAGTAGCTAGTCTGTGATTTCCCCAAATGGTGTAATGCTTTCTTATAGAATACTTTTCTTCTGGAAGAATTAAAATATAGTAGTCGTCCCCAAAGTTAATGCCTGTGGAAATGCTAAATAAAACTAATTCATTTAGTAAGGTATTATCAAAAAATTTTAACGTGCTGTGTGTATATTTCTTTTAAAACAGCTTTTGCTATGATCTTTCATACAATTTGAGAAGCACTTTTATTTTCAGATTGACCTATATGAAGCAATTCAAATAATAGATCTTGTAAAATTAATTAGTTGGCTTTAATGTTTGAGTGATTGAAATTTAAATAAATTGTTTTAACCTAATTTTATCTATTAATGTGCTCATCTATTAACTTTTCTCTATGTACTTTGTGTACCTACAAACAATCTGTAATTTTAGATAGTGGGACATAACAAAGGTGAATTAGACACAGTTTCTGCCAAAAGACATGTATAACCATGATGAAACGTTGCATATAAGCCTGCAGAAAGTAGACATCAGAGTACATTTGAGTGAGAAAAAGCTCTCATACCTCTAAGCTTTTTAAATAAGCTAATATCAGTTTATTGGCTTTAAAGTGTACTGAGTAAAATTATCTAGGAATGGAAAGTGTCATGAGGGAAGAGAAAGTGGAGAAAAGTCTGTAATAATTGTCTACTTCAGAGAAATTGTGGAAGAATGGTTGGCTTTCTCTAAGATGTTTTGACATTGTAAGACAACGTATATTAATAGGCTAAAAGCTGTGAGACTTCTGTATTGTTTTCTAAATAAACTGAAAAACAGTGCAAGGCATTCTATCTTTATTACATGGATTCAGCAAGAAATGCTTAGAAATTAAGCATCCTACTAGTTTCTGTTCTTGAGAATCAAGAAACTTGAGATATTCAAGCTTCATGTTTCTGGATTGTTTGTTTTTCTTTCTATATGGCACTTCTAGGAAGCTGTTCTGGTATGATGAATTTCCTTAAGGAAAAACTTTTTATAAATGAATGTAGAAAGTCAGGAGTGAAAACAAGAAGAGAAATAGAACTGCTTCACTAGAAGTTTGCTGGGACAGGAAAATGTCTAAAAACTAGGGGAAAAGATGGGAGAGATTATAAGTTTTTCTGATGATTTCCTGGTTATTCATTTACTTCCTTAAGACTTTAGAGACCTTCTACTGAGAAAAAAACAATCACACTCAATGAAGATAAAATGAACTCATTTTCAGAGTGCTTCTCAATCTTCTAAAGTCCATTCATGCTTCAAGGGACCATGTTAAAAATTTCAAGTTAAAAAACTCCATGGGTAGAAGAAAGAAAAAAAAAGAGCAAAAAAGAAAATTATATAAAATGTAAGAGGAGGGCAAAGCAGTAAAATATATTCTGGGTGAGTGCAAAGAGAATTGGCTGAGAAGAAATATATAGTTCGTGGGCGGGATGCAGAAAGAAAGAGTATGATAAGACAGAGAGAAAAAGGTAAATATATTGAAAGTATTACAAAGGTTTAAAAAATAAAAATGCATAGAGACAGCAGGAAAAGCTTTTGGAAATGGACTAATTTGTAGTATTACTTGTAGTAAGACTCTCTATATTCCAGAGCTTCGCTCGTGGCTCAGTGGTAAAAAAAAAATCCACCTACCAATACAGGAGATGCAGGTTTGATCCTAGGAAGGAAAGATCCCCCGGAGGAGGTCATGGCATCCCACTCCAGTATTCTTGCCTGGAAGATTCCAAGTACAGATGAGTCTGTCAGGCTACAGTCCATGGGGTCACAAAAGAATTGGACATGACTTAGTCAATAAACAACAATAAATACATATTCCACTACTACAGGGGGCAGCATAGATTATAAAATATCATTTGACAATATTCAAGAGAAGGATAATCAGAACAAAGGTGGAAATGATAATTCCTGAATCCCTTCAGACTCATCAAAACTTCACAATTCCAAATGGGAGAGAAATGTGTATTATGAAGGAAATATAGGTATAAAAATTTATCTTAGACTTCAAATCAAGTTTTTAAGTCATCCAAACAAATCTCTTCTAAGGGGTGATAGATATAAGATTACTTTTAAATTACTTTTAATCAAAATATACCATGAAGGCAATTTTTTTTAAGAATCAAATAATATTAAAGTAATTTTAGTGGCTACTGTAATAAAACATTATTACTGAAAGATGAGGAAAATTAGGAAGAAACTTTGTAGCAATACTTTTAATATTATTTGGATAATATCTGCATAATATCTAAAATTAGCAGTTTTAAACACGGAGCATTAATATATGTCACTGCCCATTTGCTTCTTTTATGAAATTTACTGAGTCCTAAATCCTATTAATTCTTGTTTAAGTAAAAAGATTAGATTTTATACGTTTGTAAAAGCAAATTCCTTATTCCATGGACTATAACTTCCAGATTTTGTTGTTCTTCTTGTTCTTGAAAAGGTTGACAAACATAGTGATTATGCTGTCCATCAGCCCCCAGAATATCTGTATCTTGTCACACAGATACAATCTGGAGAGGTTAACTTCTATGTCTGGTACATATGTTTCATACTGGGATATCTTTTTACTTTCATACTGGTGGTTCCCTCTAATTCTTCCCTATATTCTATTTATTTTCTATATTTCATATCTTTCTCTGTCCTGACATACTCTTTCATTTGTTGGTGGATATTATCCACAGTCCACTCTTTTTCAAGGATATTATCCATTTCATGGATATTATCTGCTCTTTTTCATAGATAACAGTATACAAATATTTATAGACTTTACATGTCTGAAAATACATTTATTCTACTCTAAATCTGGTTAATAATTTAGATGGATTTAAAATTCTAGATTACATTTTTCCTGCAGAAATATGGTGCCATTATTGCATTGTCTTTTTGTTATGTTTTACTTTCACTACTCAATTGTTTTACCTTCAATATTCTATTCAGAAAGCCCAAAGTAATTCTGATTTTTGAAACATTGCATTTTCTCTAGAATTTCTGCTTAAAGAGAATAATCTGTTGTTTTAGCCTCTGTTTTAGGGAAGATCTAATTTTATCCATAGCTATATGCAACCAATGTGTACATTCAATATGGAAATCATGTCCTGCAATTATAAGATGCTTTTCACTTTTTTACATCTTTTAAGATGCTCACATGATTTTGCACATTTATTCAACTAATATGTTAATGTTTACTGTTGCATTTTAATATTTAAAATAGTTGTACACTACTGAGTAACTGAACCTAACTCTTGCATTTTACATATTAAATGAAGCTTGCATTACTGTGATTAAATCCCTACTTATTCATGACGTGTTATTCTTTTATGTTATGGTAGAGTTAATTTGTTAATATCTTGTTAAAGTGTTTTACATCCAGTCAAAAAGATTGACCCATGCTTTTTCTGTTTCATAATATCCTTATTAATTCTTGATATTAGGGTTATGCTTGCCTAATAGAATGAGTTGTAAGAGTGATTTTTCCTCCTCCGTTTTCTAAAACAGTTTTTGTAAGACTGTTATCTATTCTTTAGTAACATTTATCAGTAATAAAATGTTTATTTAGAAATTAATTTGGGGAAATATCGTTAACATATTCAATTTCTATAATAGAAAATAGAAGTTTTCATAATTCCCATTTCTTTTTGTGTCAGTTTTCTGCTTAAGTTATAGTTCTCAAGAAACACTCATTTCACCTAATTTATTAAATTTGTTGGCAGGAAATTATGAATTGTGTTCTTTTATTACTCTTTTAAAATTTGGAAAATTTGTGGTGACAGCTATTTTATTGCTGATGATGTTGATTTGTGTTCTCGCTCTTTTTGCTAATTAATCAATTTAGTTTGTGATTTTAAAGAACCAATATTTATATATATATGAACTTGGCTTTGTTTATATCATCTATTGTCTTTCTGTTTCTGTTTTATATATTTTCAAAACTTTATTTCTATTTTTAAATGTGTTTGTGTTTACTTGGCTAAATTTTTCATATTTTAGTAAGGTAGAACTTAGGTCATCAATTTTATATATCCTTTCCTCATTTAATATGCTTAGCTTTTAAAGCTAAATATTTCCATTTAAGCCTTGTTTTAGCTTCACCACAAGGGGCTTCGATATGATGTATTTTCATGCTCATTTAGTTCAGTTGTATCAATCTCTACATTTTGTTTGAACTATTTGCAGCATTAATATTTCATGAAATTATCAATATGTCTGTATGTAACTCTACTATTTTGTTATTATTTTGTATACTTGTTTGTCTTTGCAGTGTTGAATCATTTTCCTTTCTTTTCCTTGCATTTTAAAATCATTTTTAATATACATAATGTTAATATTGTATCACCACATAAAATCTTAAAAATACCATCTTTTTAAGCTCATTTATCCCTTTCAATTTATAGTTTGTCTCAGTATTGATGTTGTTGTTCAGTTGCTCAGCCATGTCTGACTCTGCGACCCCATGAACTGCAGCACAACACACTTCCCTGTCCATCACCAACTCCCTGAGTTTGCTCAAACTCATGTTATTGAGTCAGTGATGCCATTAAACCATCTCATCCTCTCTAGCCCTCTTCTCCTCTTGCCCTCAACCTTTCCCAGCATCATAGTCTTTTCCAGTGGGTTGGCTCTTCACTTCAAGTGGCCAAAGTATTAGAGCTTCACGTTCAATATCAGTCTTTACAATTAATATTCAGGGTTGATTTCCTTTAGGATTGACTGGTTTGATCTCCTTGCTGTCCAAGGGACAGTCAAGATTCTTCTCCAGCACCACAGTTTAAAAACACCACTTCTTTGGCACTGAGACTGTTTATGGTCCAACTCTCATATCCATACATGACTACTGGAAAAACCACAGCTTTGAATATATAGACCTCTGTTGGCAAAGTAATGTCTCTGCTTTTTAATACACTGTCTAGGTTTGCCACATCTTTTCTTCCAAGGAGCAATTGTCTTTTAACTTCATGGCTGTAGTCACCATATACAGTGATTTTGGAGCCCAAGAAAGGAAAAGCTGTCACTCTTTCCACTTTTCCTCCATCTATATGCCATGAAGGGATGTGACAGAATGCCATGATCTTCGTTTTTTGAATGTTGAGTTTTAAGCCAGCTTTTTCACTCTCCTCTTTCACCTTCATCAAGAGTCCCTTTAGTTCCTCATTACTTTCTGCCATTAGTATGGTAACATCTGCATATTTGAGGTTGTTGATATCTCTCCTGGCAATTTTGATTCTAGTTCGTGAGTCATCCAGCCTGGCGTTTTGCATGATGTGCTCTTCATATAAGTTAAAGAAGCAGAGTGACAGTATATAGCTTGGACATACTCTTTTCCCAAATTTGAACTGCTTGTTGTTGCATGTCTGGTTCTAATTGTTGCTTCTTTTCCTGCATACAGATTTCTCAGGAGACAGGTATGGTAGTCTGGTATTCCCATTTCTTTAAGAATTTTCCACAGTGTGTTGTGATCCACATGGTTAAAGGCTTTAGTGTAGTGAGTGAAGCGGACTTAGATTATTTTTGGAATCCCCTTGCTTTTTCTATGATCCACCAGATGTTGGCAATTTGATCTTTGGTTCCTCTGCCTTTTCTAAATCTATCTTGTACCACTTTATAGTCTTTCTTTTATTTTTGAAAATTCAAAGTTATTTTTTTACATTGTTTGTTTCTTATAATGTTCCTATCAGAAGGCTCTTATATATTGTAATCTGTTAATTGATTTATCTTAGCAAGAGGTTAATTTAAGAAACTTTTAGGTGATACTATACTCAAAGGTTATTGATTGTCTGAAAACTATATGTTCATAAATTACTCATCCACAGCAGGAAATTTCCAGAGCTTCTATTTTATTCAGCCTTCATATCTAGCTTCTACATATATCTTTCTACCTCTCAAAGAAGCTCACAGAACCACTGTTTTGTACCACTTCACTTTGGTTGGTTGCTTGCTTGGTGTTCTGGTTTTTGGTTTTACTACCTGCCTTCCTCCTACGATTTAAAACCAAAATGTACTGAGCTTGAGAACAAAAAGCAAACTAGGACAAAGTACAACTATTTTACTCATATTAGAAATTAAAATTTCCCTTATGGTTAAATGTGTAATATAGTTATTACTTATAAATTGCGTGAATAGAGAGTTCCATTCCAAATTCATTTCAGTGACTTCCCTTGTTGCAAAGCATGGGCTCTAGACACATGGGTTTCAATTAATGTAGCAAGTGGGCTCTAGAGCACAGGCTCAGTAGTTGTGGCACACAGGCTTAGTTCCTCCACAACACATGGGTTTTGCCAGATAAGGGATCGAACCCACATTCCTTGCATAGGCAGGTGAATTTTCAACCACTGCACCACCAGAGAAGCCCATACATTTATTTTTAATATGCTACTACTTTGTAATTGCTGGTCTTTTCAGGGGCTAATTTCCCTATGTATGATTGTTTATTCTTGAGTTGCAATCTGTCCAAAGACAGTTTACTAAGGCATACTAAGAACAAATCAAGAATTGGGGAATATGTCTAGTTTGAATTCTATTATGGTTTAGAAATGGCTGTTTAAAAAATCAGAATTCATGGATGTTAGTGATTTGCCTATTATATAAAAACAATCTTTAACATGTTACATTTCAGTATCAAACTAGAGAAAAGTATATCAGGTAAGCATCTCTCAAACTGTTAGTTCAAAACCAGTGTTGGGAAGGTATTGTACTGTGACTATTTTAATCAGATTTAGTATTGAATTAGAAAAGTGTTTGAACTCAAGACCCATTCCTTTCAAAATTACATAGTTTTAAGGGTGATTCATCTTTTAATTAAAGGTTTAAGCAAATTATCCTCAACAATATTGTAACTATTAAGATTAATCATAACTTGTAATAGCTTTTAAATTAACAGGACTTTTCATTTTAACAAATCTTTGTGCAGTAGGGAAAGAAATAATTACATTTTATTTCTCTTAAATGTGTTAGTAATTAACATTTCTAATTTTGTATGTGAAATAAGTGCTTTGATTTAAATATAAAGGAACATTAACAAAGATTGCACATGCTATAATTTAAACTGAAGTTATAGGATATATTTACTCATTTGTTAACATTAAACTTTTTTCTTAAACCTATGACTTTCTTGTGATGATGATCATCTTTTCTGAAGGTGATAGGATTTTCCTGATAAAGATACTCTTCAAAGTATGTTCTAGAAACTGATGTTTAAAATTCTGATACAAACTAAGATAGGAAAGTGCAAATGATGACCAAAAAACATAGATGTGGACAGGTTCAGAGTATGCTTCAGTACAGAGAACTAGAAACATCTTATATACATTTTAGAAGATAGTTTCTTGATCAAAGTTCCTAGACACATTTTTAGATAATAACACTACAGCATGAATTACAGGCCACACCATATCCCGTCACTGGAAAAGGTATTGTATATTACTGAATGTCATCTTAGGGTTTTTAAGTATAGCTTTTCTATAATTACTAATCAGAAGTGCAGTATGTCAAGCGAATACAAACTAAACTTTACTCATATGACAAGTTATGATGAACATGATGTGTTCAGCCATGTTCCAGCTCTTTGCAACCCTATGGACAGTAGCTTTCCTAAGCAACCAAAAACAAGGTTTACAGTTTTCAGTGTATTCACTATAAAAAATGCCCAAATTAAAACACAAATATCTCTGTTTGAAAAATAAATTATATTTTTACCTGACAGCTTTAAATGATATTTCTGATTAAAATATTCAAAATAATTTTATTATCTGGATTCTTTTTTTATTCTTCAGTTCAATTCAGTTCGGTTCAGTCACTCAGTCGTGTCCGACTCTTCGCGACCCCATGAATTGCAGCATGCCAGGCCTCCCTATCCATCATCAACTCCTGGAGTTCACTCAAACTCATGTCCATCGAGTCGGTGTTGCCATCCAGCCATCTCATCCTCTGCCATCCACTTCTCCTCCTGCCCCCAATCCCTCCCAGTATCAGAGTCTTTTCCAGTGAGTCAACTCTTCACATGAGGTGGCCAAAGTACTGGAGTTTCAGCTTTAGCATCATCTTGTTTAGCAAGAACACCCAGGACTGATCTCCTTCAGAATGGACTGGTTGGATCTCCTTGCATCCCAAGGGACTCTCAAGAGTCTTCTCCAACACCACAGTTCAAAAGCATCAATTCTTCAGTGCTCAGCTTTCTTCACAATCCAACTCTCACATTCATACATGACCACTGGAAAAACCATAGCCTTGACTAGACAGACCTTTGTTGGCAAAGTAATGTCTCTGCTTTTCAATTCTTAGTCAAATTAGAATACATTTTCAGCCACAAACAGAATATTCTATACATCATAATTTTTAAAAATACTCAAATTTTTTTTCATTTCTAAATCTACACAAAATGGGAAAGTTATTTCATTTTTATAGATTCAGAATCAGTCATAAATATGAATCACAATGCTTTTTCATGACTTTTGGGAGAAACCATTTAAGTTATAAAAATAGAATCAGAGTAAAAATGTCATTCATGTCAACATTTGGCTTATAGGCTCACAGTCTGTCTTCTCAACATTTCTGGTTTTATTGGCAATAACAGAAGAGAGTTTAAATATAAAAACATAAAGTGCCATAGATAGGCTTATCTGAAAGATTCTAGTATTACTGCTCCAACTGTTTAAAACTCAAATGTTTCCCTTAACATTTCATCCCAACAAGGCCAACCAACAGAATCAATCTGCTCAAATAATTCATTAAATCTAGGGGAAATAAAATCAGTTAGAAGAGGTTTTGCCACAAAAAAAATGAAATGACTTGTTGTTTGAATTTGCTTTCATTTCATCTTTTGTTGTAGCATGATGGAGATTATAATAAGGTTAAATATGAAAAGCCTTGTATAATATTAAAAAAATTAAAACATGTTTTTAAGATTAATAATCTTATATTCTAAAATAATAAATTATTCAAATAATTATAATGGACAGTAAATAACTTGGATTTAAATATCAGAAAAGAAGTTAAAAATTTTAGTTAGTTGGTAAGTAAAACAGGCCCTTGGTCTGGTATACTATCATCCATTAGTGTATATATTAGAAATAAAAAAGAACAATAAAAATGTTATTTCCTTTGACTTGCTTTTTCTATCACTTATAAAATTTACAGTCATTTCATCTCTAAAGCTACTTATATTTGGGTATTTTAAATTGATAATGCCCATGATTAGTTTTAGCAATGAATGTGGATTAGGAGAATGGGGGATATATAATGAGAGATTAAAACAATAAAATAAATATTCTTGCAACTCTTCCCATTGAGGTAGCAATTAAGAGTTCATTTTCCATCTTCTAGAACCTGGAGCGAATTTAGTGACTTGTTAGATCCTCGTTAGGTTAATAGAATATACTGAAGACTAGGTACTGATTCTACAATTAAATCTAGGATTCATAAGACATTCTCCCTTTGAACCACCATGAAAGAAGTGCAGTGATCCTAAGACCCTAATTGAGAATTCCAGAGGCCATTTCAAGTCTACTACTGATCCAGTCACAAGACTCTCATTTTCTTATATTGGTGTCTCCCCACCTTCCCATTCCATTTTATTTGATTCTTATTCTTTGTGTTTCTCTATTAATAGCAAGCATCTATTCATTCATGTCCACATCTTTTCCTAATTAGGTCACTTAACATAATAAATATAGCTCTTAAAAAAAATTGAAGTATAATTGCTTTACAGTGTTTGATTAGTTTCTGCTATAAAAAACAAAGTGAATCACCTACTTGTATACATACACCCCCTCCAACCCCTCCTCTAATCCTACCCTTCTAGGTCATCATGAATTACTGAATTCAGCTCCCTGTGCTATACAGCAGCTGTTCAGTGATTATGTATTTTATACATGATAGTGTTTTAACATTGTTATCTGATAGTGTGTTACGGTTCAACTCTGAATCAGGTTCTTTTGATTCCTTTGTTTCTTCACAATTTGTTGGGTAATTTTCTCCTGATTTTGTTATTGATCTCACAAAAATTATGCTATTTTAATTAAATGCTGAACATTATGTGTAAAACTAAGTTCTGAGGTAAATAGTATCTGCATCTTGAAATTAGCATGCCTTTTCTCTCAGAACATGAAAGTGGGATTTACACATTTACAATGAATGAAGTCTATTTAGGTGTTCTTTCTACTATGACTATGGTTAATATCAGTAATCCCAATCATCAGATTCCTCGTGGCAAGCTTACATCTCCTTACATGTGTACAGTAAGGATTTTGGTGTTTGAGAGCTCCTCTCAGTTTTAACATTTAGCCAACGTTGTCTATGGGCACTCCAGAGGCGAGCTCTCTCCATGTTCCTCCTCCTCCTCCTCCTCCTCCTTGTTGTTTTTCAGTCTCCAAGTCATATCGGACTCTCCCAGTCCTCATGGACTGCAGCACTCCAGGCTTCCCTGTCTCTCACCATCTTCTGGAGTTTACCCAGGTTCATCTCCTTTGAATCAGTGATGCCATCAAATCATCTCATCCTCTGTCACCCTCTTCTCCTCCTGCCTTCAATCTTTCCCAGCATTAGGGTCCTTTCTAATGAGTCAGCTGTTCCCATCAGGTGGTCAAAGTATTGGCGCTTCGGCTTCAGCAACAGTCGTTCCAAAGAGTATTCAGTGTAGATTTCCTTTGAGATTGACTGGTTTGATCTCCTTGCTGTCTAACGGATTTTCAAGATTCTTCTCCAGCATCACAGTTTGAAAGCATAAATTCTTTGATGCTCTGCCTTTTTTATAGTCCAGCTTTCACATACATACATGACTAGTGAAAAGACCACAGCCTTGACTGTGGTCAAGGACCTTTGGACCTTTGTCAGCAAAGTGATGCCTTTGCTTTTTAACACACTGTCAAGGTTTGTCATAGCTTTCCTGCCAAGAAGCAATTGTCTTCTAATGTGATGGTTGCAATTACCATCCACAGTGATTTTAGAGTACAGGAAGAGGAAATCTGTTACTGCTTCCACGTTTTCTCTTTCTAATTGCCATGAAGCATGCCATGATCTTGAGTGAGTGAGTAAAAGTCACTCAGTTTTTATCTGACTCTTTGCAACTCCGTGGACTATAGCCCTCCAGGCCCCTCTGTCCATGGAATTCTCTAGGTAAGAATACTGGAGTGGGTTGCCAGTTCCTTCTCCAGGGGATCTTCCTGACCCAGGGATTGAACCCAGGTCTCCTGCATTGCAGGCAGACTTTTTATCATCTGAGCCACTAGGAAAGCCTGTAATCTGTTTTTTGTAGTTTTTTTTTTTTTTAATATTGAGTTTTAAGGTCACTTTTTCACTCACCTTCTTCACCCTCATCAAGAGGCTCTCTATTTCTAACATTAGAATTGTAGACTTCTTTATTAGAGTCATGCTAAGGGTGAGAGGTGTCCATGTTAGGAGCAAGAGGTGTGGTTCTGGCTCAGCTTTCTGAAGGTGACTTTGCACCTGAGCCAAAAGTATGGGCAGATTCTCAGCATTTTTGATCCTTTGAATGATAACCAAACTTTCCTTTATATTTCTAGTTGGTCTCAGATATGAATTCTCTTAAACTCTCTCAGTAGAAAAAGATCCATGATTGGTAACCATAGAGTTTCTTGAGTCTAAGATGCCTTTCTACTTTTCCTTCAGGAAGAAGAGGGCTTATTTTTCCTACCTTTCTTCTAACCCAAACTTGTCTTTGTCTTTACATGGGTAACAGCTATGCTATCTTTCTTTGTGTCATTTAAGGCTCCAACAAGGGTATGAGGAAATGAGTCTTGATATGCGCTGTGTCCCCACAACCACAGATCATACCCTGTATACTTGCTATTATCAACAGATAGGGGCTTTTTTCAGTCTTTTCTCCTGCCTCCAGTGTTTTCTGTAAGTATTCAAGTAGATATGTGTATGAAAAGGCTTTAAGAATAGAACCAATTCCATTTGGGTCTGTAGCCCCCATCTATTCCAAAATGCCATGCTATCCATATATTTGGCCTCTAAGTGAAATTTTGCTGACTTCTCATCTAGTAATAGTGAATTGTACCTCTTCTGCCAGTGCTTTACAATAGTTGATAAAATTTATGCACCCTTACTGTTTTGGACTTTTTCCTCTTTGAAATTCATATTACTTGGTTGCTTTGTACTCTCAACTTCACAATGGGTTCAATGAAATTATTATTTGTAATGTATCTGGATTTTTAAATTGTTTTTGGGAAAGCAACGTTCTTTAAAGCTTTGTTATCCTAGGTGGAAATGAAAGTCCAGTAGCTTTGCTTTTGTAGCTGTATGTGCAGAGTAATTCTGAAACTACTTATGAGTCTTATAAGATTGAGCAAATGAGTACATGTGTGATGTTGTTAAAGCCAGAATTCTCACTGCAGAGCAAGGGGGAAGGCAAGTAATGACCTTCTAGGAAAGGAATCATGACTCATTGCTGAGCATTTTTCCAGAAAGATGTAAATTAGCAAAGGAGAAGCAGTGTGGCAGCCTTTTTAATACCTAGAATTACGTACTTTATGATGCTTTAGGATTTCATAATATTTAATAATGAGAGTCATTGAAAGTAATACTTAGCATTAACATAATGTTGGAGAAAATATGCCATTCCTTACTCACCAGTCCTCAATATTTCCTTGAATACCAGAAATAAATGATACAATTTATCAAAGCAAATAATTATAAGATGAAAATATCTTCTTGAATAAAATGTAAGTCATTTTTCCTGGTGTGACTGGGGTGTTAAAGTCTCCTACTATTATTGTGTTACTCTCAGTTTTTCCTTTTATGTCTGTGAGTTTTTGTCTTCTGTATTGAGGTGTTCCTATGTTGAGTGTGTAGATATATTTGCAATTGTTATGTCTTCCTCTTGGACTGATCCCTTGATCATTATGTAGTGTCCTTCCTTATCTCTTGTAATTTTTTTTTTTTATTTTAAGGTCTGTTTTGTCTGATAGGAGGATTGCTACTCCAGCTTTCTTTAGCTTCCCATTTACATGGAATATATTTTTCCATCCTCTCACTTTCGGTCTATATGTGTCTTTGGATCTGAAGCGGGTTTCTTGTAGACAACATATAGGTGAGTCTTGTTTTTGTATCAGTTCAGCAAGTCTGTGTCATTTGGTTGGAGCATATAATCCATTTACATTTAATTATTGATACATATGTTCATATTGCCATTTTCTTTATTATTTAGGGTTGATTTTGTTGATCTTTTTTATTCAATCATATTTCCTGAATATATAAGTCCCTTTAACATTTGTCGTAAAGCTGGTTTGGTGGTACTGGATTCTCTTAACTTTTGTTTGTCTGAAAAACTTTTTATTTCTCCATCAATTATGAATGAGATCCTTGCTGGGTACAGTAATCTTGATTATAGATTTTTCCCTTTCAATACTTTAAATATATCCTGCCATTCCCTTCTGGCCTGCAGAATTTCTGCTGAAAGATCAACTGTTAAATGTATGGGGTTTCACTAGTATGTTACATGTTGCTTCCCTCTTGCTGCTTTTAATATTCTTTCTTTGTGTTTGGTCTTTGTTAATTTGATTAGTATGTGTCTTGGTGTGTTTCTCCTTGGGTTTATCCTGTATCGGACTCTTTGTATCTCTTGGACTTGAGTACCTATTTCCTTTTCCATGTTGGGGAAATTTTCAACTATAATCTCTTCAAAAATTTTCTTATACCCTTTCTTGTTCTCTTCTTTTTCTGGGACCCCTCTAGTTCAAATGTTGGTGCATTTGACAGTGTCCCAGAGGTCTCTGAGACTATCTTCATTTCTTTCATTCTTTTTACTTTATTCTGCTCTTCAGAAGTAATTTCCACCACTTTATCTTCCAGCTCACCTTATTCTGCTTCAGATATTCTGCTATTGATTCCTTCTAGAGCTGAAACTCCAACACTTTGGCCACCTCATGTGAAGAACTGACTCATTGGAAAAGACCCTGATGCTGGAAGGGATTGCAGGTAGGAAGAGAAGGGGACGACAGAGGATGAGATGGCTGGATTGCATCACTGACTCAATGGACATGAGTTTGAGTGAACCTCTGGGAGTTGGTAATGGACAGGGAGGCTTGGCGTGCTGTGATTCATGGGGTCACAAAGAGTCAGACACGACTGAGTGACTGAACTGAACTGAGAGTATTTTAAATTTCAGTAACTGTGTTATTTGTCTCTGTATATTTATTCTTTAATTCATTTAGGCCTTTGTTGATTGATACTTGCATTTTCTCCATTTTATCATCTTTACTATCATTATTCTGAATTCCTT
This sequence comes from Ovis canadensis, assembly GCF_042477335.2. Classification (NCBI taxonomy): domain Eukaryota; kingdom Metazoa; phylum Chordata; class Mammalia; order Artiodactyla; family Bovidae; genus Ovis; species Ovis canadensis. Next base: position 79,605,563 of record NC_091246.1, on the reverse strand, counting down.
TTCAAGTAGTTTGCCTATTCTCTCACATTTGTTTAGACTTCTGTGTTTCTACTTTATTCCTTCAATTGTGTAATGTATTTTTCTGCCTTTTCATTTTATTTTATTTTAACTTATTGTGTTTGAGGTCTCCTTTTCCCAGGCTTCAAGGTTCAATTCTTTCTTCTGTTTGGTTTCTGCCCTCCTAGTGTTGGTCCAATGGTTTGTGTAAGCTTCAAATAGGGTGAGATTTGTGCTGAGTTTTGTTTGTTTTTCCTCTAAAAGGCCGAGTGAGGTGGTAATCCTATCTGTTGATGATTGGATTTGTGTTTTTGTTTTGTTTATTGTTTAGATGAGATGTCCTGCCAAGTCCTGTGTTACTGGTGGTTGGGTGATCCCAGGGCTTGTATTCAAGTGGTTTCCTTTGTGTGAGTTATCACTATTTGATACTCCCTAGTTATTTCTCTGGTAGTCTAAGGTCTTGGAGTCAGTGATTCCACTCCAATGGCTCAGGACATGATCTCTGGTCAGGAACAAAGACTCCACAATTGGTTTGTTATGGCATCAGGTGAGATTAAAACAAATATCCAAAAATGAGTGACCAAAGATGAACCCCAGACAAATGGCAGTTACAAAATCAGGCACATAATAATTAAAATAATGGAATATACACATATACATATACAGCCATGAGCAAAGTCAAAACAGTCTAACAAAAATAAAGTATGGTAGATTGACCCAACAAACAAAGGAAATAAAAAAAATATATCTGCCAATTAAGAACAAAACTGACTAAAGCACAAATTGGAAAACAAAACTAAAGCAAGGTGCCAAGTGGGGAATAAAGCAATGAAAACAAATCTAACAAATATGTTGAAGGGAAAGTAAAGAAAGCAAAGAATAAAAGAATAGATATGCAACATTATATAGAGGTAGATGAAGGTGATTTATATACATTAAAGGTTAACTGTAAGGAGAAAAGAAGAGTAAGAAAGGCAAACAAAGGAAAAAATGTGGAAAAAAATATAACAAGTTAAAAAATAAAATTATAAAAAAGAGAAAAGGCAAGAAAAAAATGGAAGAAAAAAGAAGAGAGAGAGAGAGAGAAAAAAAATAAAAAGAAAAAAAGAAAACTTCACAGAACTGTAAACCCCAACCTAGAGGGAAAGGTTTATAACAACAGTAAAAATTGTGACTGAATACATACAAACACACATTTATATACATTAAAGATTAGCTGCAGGGGGGAAATAACAGCAAGAAAAGGAAACAAAGGAATAAAGGTAGGAAAAATAATAACAGATTTTTTAAAAGAGAGAAAAGAAAAACAAAGGAAAAAATGAAAAGGAAACCTCCACAGAATTGCAAAAGCCCAATATGGAGGATTGCAAAAGCCCAATATGCGAAGAGTTGACTCATTGGAAAAGACTTTGATGCTGGGAGAGATTGGGGGCAGGAGGAGAAGGGGACGACCCAGAATGAGATGGCTGGATGGCATCACGGACTCGATGGACGTGAATCTGAGTGAACTCCGGGAGATGGTGATGGACGGGGAGGCCTGGCGTGCTGCGATTCATGGGGTCACAAAGTGTCGGACACGACTGAGTGACTGAACTGAACTGAACTGAATATGGAGGTAGAGGTTTATAACAACAATAAAGATATGTGACTGAGGAGGTGGGGGAAGCTCAAAAGCTTAATTAGATTTCATAGTGCCAGTAAGGAGAAGGAAATGGCAAGCCTCTTCACTACTCTTGCCTAGAAAATCCCATGGACAGAGGAGCCTGGTAGGCTGCAGTCCATGGGGTCGCTAAGAGTCAGACATGACTGAACAACTTCACTTTCACTTTTCACTTCCATGCATTGGAGAAGGAAATGGCAACCCACCCCAGTATTCTTGCCTGGAGAATCCCAGGGACAGAGGACCCTAGTGGGCTACCATCTATGAGGTTGCACAGAGTCGGACACAACCGAAGTGACTTAGCAGCAGCAGCAGCAGTGCCAGTAAGATCAAAAACAACAAAGGTGGAGAAAAAAAGGAAAAGAAAAATTTCAAAAGATTCAACAGGATAAGTCAAAACATAAGATTAATCAATGTTTTTTATTGAGTCACTGCTGTCAGAATCCTTTCCTTTGCTGGAAGTCACAGTACACCTGACCTCCCTAAATTGCCCTCCAACACTGTGTTGATCTCTGTGCCTGCTTTGGGGGCAGCTCAGATTTTAATCTAGTCCTACTCCTGTGTGCTCTTGTGATAGCTTACTGTGAATGGTGTTGGACTTGTGATCCTCAAAGAAGATTTAGCTTCAGGACCAGGGACCAGGCTTGATCAGTCAAGAACTGTGTAGCAGAGTTTTATCGAAGTATGAAATGGGACAGAGAAAGCTTCTGACATAGACATCAGAAAGGGGGTGGAGAGTGCCCCCCTCACTAGTCTTAGTAAGGGAATTATATATTTTTAAATTAATTATTACAATAAATCCAAAGAATGTCTCAAGGTTGTAAAGATCTTACTAGACCCACTACCATAATATACATTTTAAGGTAATAGGATTAGCCAAAATGTTTTCAAGAAGGAGAAACAGGTCTAAAGCAGGATACTTTATTGTTATATAATCCTTACTGAGGAATGTAGAAAAAAAGTTTGCCCTTTCCTCCTCCTTGAGAATGCCAGACTCCTATTTCCTCCTTCAGAACCCCAGATCCTTTTTTCCTCCTCAGGGACCCCAGACTTCTTATCAACCTGCCTAGGAATTGACTCTGATTGCCCCTTTTTCTTTAGGAGAATTATGTTGCCTAGGGAAAGGGGCATCGGGTTTGTTCCATAGCTACTTCCTGCTGTTGATGGGCATCATACCTAAATTGTTGAAGCAACATATTCTCCTAACTCTTATACTGAGGGTCTCTTATCCAGGGGCCCCAAGTAGTAGTTGGAAGAAATTGCTGCAGTCACAGGAGTTTAAGCAACCATCTGTAACTTAAAAGCCTTCATGCAACTAGAAACAAATCCAGCTACACAGTTACAGATGCAGGGAGCAAACAGCAAAAACAGAACAATTATAATTATTGCAATTAGGACAGTTTTCCACCATGAGGAACTAGTTAACATCTCCCAAAGTGAGGCAACTGAGGCTTAAGGAGTATCCATAGCCTGAATCATCTTGATCATGTGTTTAGTAAAGTGAGTAACATTAGTGCTTGTACTGGGTATATATGCAGAGCACTGGGTATAAATAATAGCACAAGTTCCTCCTTGTGCAGCTGTCACAATATCTAAGGCCAATCCGTTTTGTAAACCACCTTTCTAATTTGTATTTGTTCAGCATTAAGAGCTGAAGCAGCTTTCTGAGAATCTTGTAAAGCCTGTTGAGTAAAGTTAGTCAGAGCCTCACCTCTTAGTATAACATCTGTGGTTCCCAGAGAGGGAATAAATACTGCAGCCACATAATCATACCAGTGAAATACAGATCTTGCTCAGCGAGTTCTAAGGTGTGGTAAATTAGCAGTCTTCTCTGGAAGCTCTGAAAATATGAAGCCATGAGTAAAAGCTGGATCTATGGTGTATCTCCTTATCCAGCCAGCAGGAAGCCATGCCCATAGGTACAAGCCACATATCCAGTAGGGCCCGTTTGGAGTAAGCCAGCATGACTGAGATATCCAGTCCTAATCAGTGCTTGGCCAGGCAAAGTGAGGACCTGAACTTGGATTGGAAAACATGGCAATGATTATATTGCATATTTCCTGGGGCAAAAATTCCATTTGTTTCAAATCAGTATAATTAAGTAGTTAGTCAACTTCTGGGTATGGCTCTATATGTTCCCAGCATATGGGGGCGCTAGATATGAGACATCCCATTTCAGGTGTTAGCCATATAACTTCATCCCATATTTGATAAATGTTAGGTTAAAAGCCACCAGATCAAGACCAGTTTACCTTCTTATGTGTAGCAAAATATTCATTAAAACAAGACAATATATAATCAAAATTAAAAGTCACATTATGTCCATAGTTATATCAGCCCATCTTAGTATTGTTAGATGTCATCATATCAAGAAGAGTCATCACATACAATTGTTGTTGGTGAAGGTATTCTCAGAGGTGAAGAAAATCCTTTCTTTGAACTGGAGAAACACACCATGGGAAGCCTTCAGTTGATGAGGAGGTTGAAAAGCTGAAAGCTGAGTCACATAGTTAATTCTAAGGCTTTGGGGTCTATGACAATATCTGTGCACAAAAACAGACTGCCATAAAGACAGTCTCTTCTTCTTAGGGGCAGTTCTCGCCGTCATTAAAGCTATGGGTAAAACTTTAAACCAACTCTCTTGTGTCTCCTGAGTTAACTTACGTGGATGTCTTTTAATAATATCATTAGCCTTTTCAACCTTTTCTGACGATTGGGGTCTCCAGGAACAATGTAAATGATAATCTATTCTTAGAGCTTTTAGCACCCCTTGAATTACAGCAGCTTTAAAGATGGAGCATTGTTGCCCTGAACTTTAGAATTTAAGATCTCACATAACTTATGAGCTTTAGGCATAAGTAAAAAATAGTAACAATTACCCTTAAACAACGTGGACATAGCCTTCATTTTCAGTAACAAACTAAATTCTGATCCTGGTCAGTTCAGTTCAGGTGCTCAATCCTGTCCGACTCTGCAACCCCATGAATCACTGCACGCCAGACCTCCCTGTATATCACCATCTCCCGGAGTTCACTCAAATTCATGTCCATCGAGTCGGTGATATCATACAGCATTCTCATCCTCTGCTGTCCCCTTCTCTTCCTGTCCCCAATCCCTCCCAGCATCAGGGTCTTTCCCATGAGTCAACACTTCACATGAGGTGGCCAAAGAATTGGAGTTTCAGCTTCAGCATCACTCCTTTCAATGAACACACAGGACTGATCTTTAGGATGGACTGACTGGATCTCTTTGCAGTCCAAGGGACTCTCAAGAGTCTACTCCAGCATCACAGTTCAAACATCAGTTCTTTGGTGCTCAGCTTTCTTCACCGTCCAACTATCACATCCATACATGACCACCGGAAAAAACCATAGCCTTGACTAAACAGACCTTAGTTGGCAAAGTAATGTCTCAGCTTTTTAATATGTTGTCTAGGTTGTTCATAACTTTCTTTCCAAAGAGTAAGCGTCTTTTAATTTCATGGCTGCAGTCATCATCTGCAGTGATTTTGGAGCTCCTCGTGCCCCCCCAAAAAAAGTCTGAGACTGTTTCCACTGTTTCCCCATCTACTTGCCATGAAGTGATCAGACCAGATGCCATGATCTCCATTTTCTTAATGTTGAGCTTTAAGCCAACTTTTTCACTCTCCTCTTTAACTTTCATCAAGAGGCTCTTTAGTTCTTTTTCACTCTCTGCCATAAGGGTGGTGTCATCTGCATATCTGAGGTTATTGATATTTCTCCTGACAATCTTGATTCCAGTTTGTGCTTCTTGCAGCCCAGCATTTCTCATGATATACTCTGCATATAAGTTAAATAACCAGGGTAACAATATACAGCCTTGATGTACTCTTTTTCCTATTTGAAACCAGTCTGTTCTTCCATGTCCAGTTCTAACTGTTGCCTGCTGACCTGCATACAGATTTCTCAAGAGGCAGGTCAGGTGATCTGGTATTCCCATCTCTTTCAGAATTTTCCACAGTTTATTGTGATCCACGCAGTCAAAGGTTTTGGCATAGTCAATAAAGCAGAAATAGATGTTTTTCTGGAACTCTCTTGCTTTTTCCACGATCCAGTTTATGTTGGCAATTTGATCTCTGGTTCCTCTGCCTTTTCTAAAACCAGCTTGAACATCTGGAAGTCACAGTTCACGTATTGCTTAAGCCTGGCTTTGAGAATTTTAAGCACTAGTTTACTAGCGTGTGAGATGAGTGCAATTGTATGATAGTCTGAGCATTCTTTGGCATTGTCTTTCTTTGGAATTGGAATGAAAACTGACCTTTTCCAGTCCTGTGGCCACTGCTGAGTTTTCCAACTGTGCTGGCATATTGAGTGCAGTACTTTCACAGCATCATCTTTCAGGATTTGAAACAGCTCCACTGGAATTACATTACCTCCACTAGCTTTGTTCATAGTGATGCTTTCTAAGGCCCACTTGACTTCACATTCCAAGATGTCTGGCTCTAGGTGAGTGAGCACACCATCGTGACTATCTTGGTAGTAAAGATGGTTTTTGTACAGTTCTTCTGTGTATTCTTGCCACCTCTTCTTAGTATCTACTGCTTCTGTTAACCATACCATTTCTGCCCTTTATCGAGCCCATCTTTGCATGAAATGTTCCCTTGGTATCTTTCATTTTCTTAAAGAGATCTCTAGTCTTTCCCATTCTGTTTTTTTTTTCCTCTATTTCTTTGCAGTGATCACTGAGGAAGTTTTTCTTATCTCTCCTTACTATTCTTTGGAACTCTGCTTTCATATGTTTATATCTTTCTTTTTCTACTGCTCTTTTTGCTTTTCTTCTTTTCACAGCTATTTCTAAGACCTCGTCAGACAGCCATTTTGCTGTTTTTCATTCCTTTTCCATGGGGATGTTCTTGATTACTGTCTCCTATACAAATGTCACGAACATCCATCCATAGTTCACCAGCATTCTATCTATCAGATCTAGTACCTTAAATCTATTTCTCACTTCCACTTATGTATAAGTGATTTGATTTAGGTCATACTTGAATGGTCTGGAATGGGACTGGAATGCAAAAGTAGGAAGTCAAGAAACACCTGGAGTAACAGGCAAATTTGGCCTTGGAATGTGGAATGAAGCAGGGCAAAGACTAGTAGAGTTTTGCCAAGAAAATGCACTGGTCATAGCAAACACCCTCTTCCAAAAACACAAGAGAAGACTCTACACATGGACATCACCAGATTGTCAACACCGAAATCAGATTGATTATATTCTATGCAGCCAAAGATGGAGAGGCTCTGTACAGTCAACAAAAACAAGACTAGAAGCTGACAGTGGCTCAGATCATGAACTCCTTATTACCAAATTCAGACTTAAATTGAAGAAAGTAGGGAAAACAGCTAGACCATTCAGGTATGACTTAAATCAAATCCCTTATGATTATACAGTGGAAGTGAGAAATACATTTAAGGGCCTAGATCTGATAGATAGAGTGCCTGATGAACTATGGAATGAGGTTCGTGACATTGTACAGGAGACAGGGATCAAGACCATCCCCATGGAAAAAAATGTAAAAAATCAAAATGGCTGTCTGGGGAGGCCTTACAAATAGCTGTGAAAAGAAGAGAGGTGAAAAGCAAAGGAGAAAAGGAAAGATATAAACATCTGAATGCAGAGTTCCAAAGAATATCAAGAAGAGATAAGAAAGCCTTCTTTAGTGATCAATGCAAAGAAATAGAGGAAAAGAACAGAATGGGAAAGCCTAGAGATCTCTTCAAGAAAATTAGAGATACCAAGGGAACATTTCATGCAAAGATGGGCTCAATAAAGGACAGAAATGTTCTGGACCTAACAGAAGCAGAAGATATTAAAAAGAGGTGGCAAGAATACACAGAAGAACTGTACAAAAAAGATCTTCACGACCTAGATAATCATGATGATGTGATCACTAACCTAGAGCCAGACATCTTGGAAAGTGAAGTGAAGTAGACCTTAGAAAGAATCACTATGAACAATGCTAGTGGAGGTGACAGAATTCCAGTGGAGCTGTTTCAAATCTGGAAAGATGATCCTGTGAAAGTGCTACACTCAATATGCCAGTAAGTTTGGAAAACTCAGCAGTGGCCAGAGGACTGGAAAAGGTCAGTTTTCATTCCAATTCCAAAGAAAGGAAATGCCAAAGAATGCTCAAACTACCACACAATTGCACTCATCTCACATGCTAGTAAAGTAATGCTCAAAATTCTCCAAGCCAGGCTACAGCAATATGTGAACCGTGAACTCCCTGATGTTCATGCTGGTATTAGAAAAGGCAGAGGAACCAGAGATCAAATTGCCAACATCCGCTGGATCATGGAAAAAGCAAGAGAGTTCCAGAAAAACCATCCACTTCTGTTTTATTGACTATGCCAAAGCCTTTGACTATGTGGATCACAATAACTGTGGAAAATTCTGAAAGAGATGGGAATACCAGACCACCTAACCTGCCTCTTGAGAAATCTGTATGCAGGTCAGGAAGCAACAGTTAGAACTGAACATGGAACAACAGACTGGTTCCAAATAGGAAAAGGTGTATGTCAAGGCTATATATTATCACCATACTTATTTAACTTCTATGCAGAGTACATCATGAGAAACGCTGGACTGGAAGAAGCACAAGCTGGAATCAAGATTGCCGGGAGAAATATCAATAATCTCAGATATACAGATGACACCACCGTTATGGCAGAAAGTGAACAGGAGCTAAAAAGCCTCTTGATGAAAGTTAAAGAGGAGAGCGAAAAAGTTGGCTTAAAGCTCGACATTCAGAAACCGAAGATCATGGCGTCTGGTCCCATCACTTCATGGGAAATAGATGGGGAAACAGTGGAAACAGTGTCAGACCTTTTTGGGGGGCTCCAAAATCACTGCAGATGGTGACTGCAGCCATGAAATTAAAAGACGCTTACTCTTTGGAAGGAAAGTTATGACCAACTTAGATAGTATATTCAGAAGCAGAGACATTACTTTGCCAACTAAGGTCCATCTAGTCAGGGCTATGGTTTTTCCAGTGGTCATGTATGGATGTGAGAGTTGGAGTGTGAAGAAGGCTGAGCGCCATAGAACTGATGATTTTGAACTGTGGTGTTGGAGAAGACTCTTGAGAATCCCTTGGACTGCAAGGAGATCCAACCAGTCCATTCTGAAGGAGATCAGCCCTGGGATTTCTTTGGAAGAAATGATGCTGAAGCTGAAACGCCAGTACTTTGGCCACTTCATGTGAAAAGTTGACTCATTGGAAAAGACTCTGATGCTGGGAGGGATTGGGGGCAGGAGGAGAAGGGGACGACAGAGGATGAGATGGCTAGATGGCATCACAGATTCAATGGACGTGACTCTGAGTGAACTCCGGGAGATGGTGACGAACTGGAGACCTGGTGTGCTGCGATTCATGAAGTTGCAAAGAGTTGGACACGACTGAGCGACTGAACTGAACTGAAATGAATGGTCTAGGGGTTTCTTTTAAGTCTGAATTTGACAATAAGGAGTTCATGATCAGAGCCACAGTCAGCTCCCAGTCTTGCTTTTCCTGACTGTATAGAGCTTCTCTGTCTTTGGCTGCAAAGAATATAATCAATCTGATTTTGGTGTGGACCATCTGGTGATGTCCATTTGTAGAGTCTTCTCTTGTGTGGTTGGAAGAGGGTGTTTGCTATGACCAGTGCATTCTCTTGGAAAAACTCTCTTAGCCTTTGTTCTGCTTCATTCTGTACCCCAAGGCCAAATATGCTTGTTATTCCAGGTGTTTCTTGACTTCCTACTTTTGCATTCCAGTCCCCCATAGTGAAAAGGACATCTTTTTTTGGGTGTTAGTTCTAAAAGGTCTTGTAGGTCTTCATAGAACCGTTCAGCTTCAGCTTCTTCAGCGTTACTCGTTGGGGCATAGGCTTGGACTACTGTGATACTGAATGGTTTGCCTTGCAAACGAACAGAGATCATTCTGTCGTTCTTGAGATTGCATCCAAGTACTACATTTCGGACTCTTGTGGGCCATGATGGCTACCCCATTTCTTCTAAGGGATTCCTGCCCACAGTAGTAGATATAATGGTCATGTGAGTTAAATTCACCCATTCCAGGCCATTTTAGTTCACTGATTCCTAGAATGTCAACATTCACTCTTGCCATCTCCTGTTTAACCACTTCTAATTTGCCTTGATTCATGGATCTAACATTCCAGGTTCCTATGCAATAATGTTCTTCCAGCATATGGGCAAGATTCAAGTTGGAGCCTGCAAGAGAGGAGTTTGAATAGTTTTAAAAGCGTTTTGAGTAACTGGAGATCAAACCAGTTGTCAATTTGGGCCTACTAAGTCTAGTTATAAGTTTATATAAGGCTGGGCAAGTTCCCCATAATCTGGACCCAAATGTAGCAGTAGCCTGTAACTCCTAAAAATCCTCTCAGTTGTCTTAAAGTCATAGGTAGGGGATGATTTAGTATAGGTTTAACTCTAGAAAGTATTCTTCAAATCAGTGACTGAAAAATATTTGGCTAGTTTAGGAGTTTCAGACAATAAATTATAAGGATTAGGCACATTATTCGTATATCTTAAACAAGTCTTCATTTATCATTTGACTTTTTCACACCCAAAATATGAGTATTGCATGGACTGTTACAGGGAATTAATAACCCCTGCTCCTTTAAATTCTTAACGATTTGTTTTAACCCTTCCTTAACCTTGAGATTTAATGGGTACTCTACTGATATGAAAATCAGTGAGGGTCATTGAGCTTGATAATGACAGGACCAGCATTTTGTGCTCAACCCATAGTTTTTTCATCTGCCCACTCTTTAGGCTTTACATTTTGGTCAATTAATGAAAGAGAAAGAGCAGGCTCCATATTTATGAAAACAGAGGCCTGGACCTTGCTCAGTATATCCCTCCCCAGAAGGGGTGAGGGAAATTCTGGCACAATAAAAAACTCATGAGAAAATAGCCAGAGTCCCATTTACAGTTTAAAGGATGACTGAAATAATAGCATTTGTCTCATCCAGGCAGCCCCATTACAGGGCTGTGGATCTGGAGAAAAGCAGACCAGAGGCTCTAGTGAATACAGAGAAAGTTGTCCTAATGTCCAAAAGAAAATTGAGTGATTGGTCCCCCACAGTTATTAATACCTGGGGTTCTTCAGGTGTCATTAGGATGGGGGTTTGTGTGGGGACCCCCGGGCACATTCAGTCTCAATTGTCTTGAGAGTCCAACACCTGGGGCCTACACCTCAGAGGGCAGTCTCTTCTCCAGTATGGTCCTTTGCAGAATGGACATGGAGTCAGTGGCAATTTAGATTCTTGAGAGCAATCCCTCTTTAGATGTCCCTCCTTTCCACAAGTCCATCCCTTTTCATCTGGGTTCCTCTGGGCATTTTTCCTCAGGCTATTTCAGAACAGATCTAACAGTCATTGTTGGTGCTTCAGTATATTGCCTGGTTCTTTTTTGCTCTTTTCCTCCTCATATTCTTTACCATAATATACCATCTAAGCCAGCTGCAACAGTTTTTTTAAAGACTGATTTGGTCCAAACTCCTGTTTCTGTAACATACACCAGATATCTGGAGCCAACTGAGTGACAGATCTTTTAAGATCATTTCTCCTTCTGCACTTTCAGGATCAACATCAGGAAACTTGTGGTGAGCCCACATAGTCTATCTAGGAGTTGACCAGGAGTTTCCTTCTCTCCCTGTTCTAAGACAGCCAACTTAGTATAGTTTAAAGTCTTAGTGTGTGCTTGCTTGAGTCCTTTAAGAATACATCCAGCAAAGTGGCTGTTATGGGAACTGCTTGGCTCCCAGTAGGCAGGAGGGCTATTTTGTGTTCCCTCTCTCCCCTTATCTCAAGTCACTCATCTCCAAAAGTAGTAGCTTCCCCCAAAACTCAGGCTTTCAAGTCAGGTCATCGTCTGTCCCAAGACATACATTATATGTTTTCAAGTAAGCTCATAAAGTAAAGTTAATCCCATAAAGGCTTCTATGTACTTTTTGAATCCTCTAATAGCCTTGACTGCAATTGGTACTGTTTGAATTTCTACCAAGACTGAGGCAGCCCCTCCTGGAAGGGTGCCCTGACTCTCAGCTTGTTCAGTTGGGAGCCCCAGATGCAGGGTCAAAGCAAAAGGACAGGAGGGAGCTGAAGGTTTCGCACCCAAATCTGTACCCTTAGGACATAAGTCTGGCATGTCACACAAAGAGATAAAGAGCAACACATATGTCACTTCTACCCATTTCTCTTGTTTTCTATAAAACTGGTCTAACTGTAAAACAGCATTATAATTAAGACCCTTTGACCAGCCAGTGTTCCCTATATTCCAAAGGGTACCATGGCCATTCAGTATCACAGATCAGACGTGTCTTTTTAAACTCTGGGGATCAAACTTGTCCCTGTTTTTGTTTTTGTTTTTGTTTTTGTTTTAATACATTTTAAAGGAGTGGTTCTGGAACAGCTAACTCCCACCTGTAAGAGAGAAAAAAGCGGCATCCATAGCTGTGGGTTTTTTCCACCGGAAGCATCCTTCCCTGCTCTAGATAGGGGTGTAGACAGATTTTCTACCAAAGCTTTCCTTCCCTGGTTGAACTTAGTCTGTCCCTTACTGACGCAGGCATCTTACTCGTCCATCCCAGTTCTACCACTGAGGAGGGATGGAGATGCACCAGGGGTAGACCAGATGGCATTCCACATTGACTTAGTTCCATACCACCAAGACCTTTGTTTGATGTGCCTGTTTCTCTGATGCTACCCAGGGTGGAGCAGAGTAGCTTTTTGGAATGTTTCCCAAGCTAGGACTACTAGGGGAAGCATTTGTCTTCCATGGGCCTAGGCATGTTCCTGAGCACAGTCCTGACCTCAGTAGAAGCAGTGACTCATAAAGAGACAAACATAAAGATGTCCCTTCTGAATGTCACCATGCCAGTATATGTGATAGCAAAAGAAGTTGTGGAGGGTTGGCCAGCAAGGAAAAAGTGATTTCTGTTCCCAAGTTACTAGGGCCAATCCTTCCAGCTCATTCCCACACATTCCACAAAAGGAATATCTAGGGAGTTGAGACAGAAGTCCCTGGAAAGCCTTCTCTGGTCCACCAAGAGCTAGCACTACCAAAGGAAGAAGCCCATTGCACTTCCAATGTGACCAAATCCTGCAATTCCCCATCTGCATCCTCAGAAACTTCATGGTCACTAGCAGTGCTTCTATCCACGGATATCAGAGGCACAGCCATGACAAAGATTCTTTCAGGACGCAGGGTCTGTGGCAGGCAGCCAAGAGAGTGACTTCTAGCCTAAGAGACAGTCCTGGAGCTAAAGCTCTGCCTTGTTCCCAAGTGTGTTCTTGCCAATCCCAAAGAAAGGCAATGCAAAGAACGCTCAAACTATCACACAATTGCACTCATCTCACATGCTAGTAGAGTCATGCTCAAAATTCTCCAAGCCAGGCTTCAGCAATATGTGAACCATGAACTTCCAGATGTTCAAGCTGGTTTTAGAAAAGGCAGAGGAACCAGAGATCAAATTGCCAACAGCTGCTGGATCATGAAAAAGCAAGAGAGTTCCAGAAAAGCATCTATTTCTGCTTTATTGACTATGGCTAAGCCTTTGACTGTGTGGATCACAAAAAACTGTGGAAAATTCTGAGAGAGATGGCAATACCAGACCACCTGACCTGCCTCTTGAGAAACCTGTATGCAGGTCAGGAAGCAACAATTAGAACTGGACATGGAACAACAGACTAGTTCCAAATAGGAAAAGGAGTATGTCAAGACTGTATATTTTCACCTTGCTTATTTAACTTATATGCAGACTACATTATGAAAAACGCTGGGCTGGAAGAAATACAAGCTGGAATCAAGATTGCTGGGAGAAATATCAATAACCTCAGATATGCAAATGACGCCACCCTTATGGCAGAAAGTGAAGAGGAACTAAAAAGCCTCCTGATGAAAGTGAAAGAAGAGAGTGAAAAAGTTGGCTTAAATCTCAACATTCAGAAAACTAGGATCATGGCATCTGGTCCCATCACTTCATGGCAAATACATGGGGAAACAGTGGAAACATTGTCAGACTTTATTTTTTTGCCTCCAAAATCACTGCATATGGTGATTGCAGCCATGAAATTAAAAGACCCTTACTCCTTGGAAGAAAAGTTATGACCAACCTAGATAGCATATTCAAAAGCAGAGACATTACTTTGCCAACTAAGGTCCGTCTAGTTAAGGCTATGGTTTTCCCTGTGGTCATGTATGGATGTGAGAGTTGGACTGTGAAGAAGGCTGAGCACCGAGGAATTGATGCTTTTGGAGAAGACTCTTGAGAGTCCCTTGGACTTCAAGGAGACCAGTTTATTCTCAAGGAGATCAACCCTGGGTTTTCTTTGGAAGGAATGATGCTAAAGCTGAAGCTCTAGTACTTTGGCTACCTCATGCAAAGAGTTGACTCATTGGAAAAGACTCTGATGTTGGGAGGGATTGGGTGTAGGAGGAGAAGGGGACAACAGAGGATGAGATGTCTGGATGGCATCACTGACTCAATGGATGTGAGTCTGCGCAAACTCCAGGAGTTTGCCAGGGAGGCCTGGTGTGCTTCGATTCTTGGGGTCACAAAGAGTTGGACATGACTGAGCGACTGAACTGAGCTGAACTGAACTGAAATTTTTACTCCTTGCAAGGCTAGGTGCTTCCATACTTGGAGTCTAAGTAAAAGTACATAGCAACAGCATGGATCACAAGTCTCTTGAAAGTCTATGATCCAACAGATAAGATTAGCAGTTCTAATTCCCGATGCAATTACAAAATGGTCAAAGAAATCAGGAAAAGATGACCAAGAAAGGAAAGTTCAGCCCACAATCTTTGCCCATTTCTGACCACTCCCCTAGCAGGGACCTTGGGTGTCTCATGACATTGGCAGGTCGATATAAATTCCTGACAAGGTTCTCCTTTGGGGGGCTGCCTTCAGTCTTTATGAGGCACCTTGAAACCACAGAGCAGAGCTCATCACTTGCTTCATGCAGCATTGTGTCATTCATTCACAGAAGCATATCCTAGAGTTAGTAAAGTAAAGCAGAAAACGTGTATACTGAGAAAACAGAGAGGCTAGAATTCTTCAATATTCTTACATTGTCCTGAAGATCCCTGTTGAGCCCTCAAGATGATAGCTTATGGTACATGGAGTCAGATTCGTGATCTCCAAAGAAGATTTAGCTTTGAGACCAGGAACCAGGCTTGATCATTCAAGAGCTTTTGTGTAGCAAAATTTTATTAAAGTAAGAAAAGGGACAGAGAAAGCTGCTGACATAGACATCAGAAGGGGGATGGAGAGTGCCCGCCTCATTAGTCTTAGTAAAGGAATTATATATATTTTTAAAATTAATTATTACAGTAAATCAAAAGAATGTCTCAAGGTTGTAAAGCTCTTATTAGACCCACTCCCACAATATATATTTTAAGATAATAGGATTAGCCAGAAGGTTTTCAGGAAGGAGAAACATGTCCTCAAACAGGATACATTGCTGTTATATAATCCTTACTAAGGAATGCAGAAAAAAAACATTTGTCCTTTCCTCCCCCTTGAGAATTCCAGACCCCTATCTCCTCCTTGAGAGCCCCAGATCCCTTTTTCCTCCTCAGGGACCCCAGATTTCTTATCAACCTGCCTAGTAATTGACTCTCTCACTTGCCTTCAATGTCCACAGCTATCAGAACTAGTGTGTTTTCTTTTGTGGGAGCTCTCAATGACCTTCTATATATTCCATAGACACAGAGTCTGCTTAGTTGATTGTGTGGGTTTAATCTGCAGTTTGTACATGACCTTCTTCTTTAGCCACACTGCCCCTGGGTTTCAGTCATGATATTATTTCCACCTCTACAGGTGGGTCGTCCACTGGGGTTTGCTCCTGAGGCTGCCCTGGAGGATTTGGGTTTGCCCCTGTGAGGGCCAGGTGTGGAGATGGTGAGACTGCTTGAGTCATAGGGGTTTTGACAGCACCAGGTACTCAGGGGAGTTGGCGTCTAGGACAGCAGGAAATATAGTGCTCTAGAAGGGTATGGCAACCAGTAGTGGCCAATATGTTCCAGTATTCTTGTGTAGAGAACACCCCTCCCTGACAGAGAAGCCTGGCAGGCCACAGTCTACAGGGCCACAGAGCTGGACATGACCTATGTGACCCTATGTGAATAGACACAGGACTCTTTTTGCCTGTGGCAGCTCTGCTCCAGTGGGAGTTGAGCATGAAGGTGGTGCAGCTGCTTGGCTTGCAGGGACTCTGGTGGTGCCAAGTATGCAGGCACATGGACTGCCTCTGCCTCTGCCACAGAAGTTATGGCCCTATCAGAGTCTTTTTTTCCAGCCTCTTGTAGCTGGTGATCAGAAGGTATCTTTGGCCAGTCTTTCCCCATAGCTTCACCCCTTAGAGGGCTCCCTTGCCTAGGGTCCTTATCTGTTGTTCAGTGTATCAGGCACATAGAGGGGCCCCCCTCACTAGGGACCTACTCTGTAGATCAGCACATCAGGGACTGAAAATGCCACCCTGGATGGGGTCCTACTCTGTAGTTTGGCACATTAGTCACTTAGAGAAGCACCCTGGGTACGGTCCTACTCTGTAGTTCAGTGCATCAGGCATTTGATGGGCCAACCTCTCTATTGTTCAGCTGTCAATGATGGCATGTTGGGTGAGAGAGGCTATGGTGATGGCTCAACCCCCTATGCATGACTCAGCAGTATCACTTTGCTTCCATGGCTGCCTGGCTTTCCTCCACAAGCATTTCCCACCACGATCTCCTCCCTCACATCCCCTCAGTCTGTCTCACCACAGTCAACAGCAGCCCTCACCCTGGGATTGCTCCACAATCCCTAAACTCCAGCTCCCAGCCACTGTGCCTTCCAGGGGACCCTCTTTCCTGTCCGGAGTATGTATGGCTGTGGCAAGGACTGTCTGATTCTCATTCCATTTAGACTGCCACAGATCAGCTGTTTGACTCTCAGCCTTAAATGTGTCTCCTCTGTCAAGTCCAGCTCTACAAGCAGGGTTTCTGAAAGTGCAATGCAGTGGGAGAATGAGAAACAAGACACAAGAGCTCAGTGAAAGATGAGGATCAGGGGACCAACACTGCTCCAGGGTGAAGATGCCAAAACTGAATGCATGCCACCTTTATTATATTCTCAGCTGTGAAGGAAGGAATGTGCAGTGTGTTAAGCTATAACTCATGTGACCTTCAGGGCCAAAGAACAAAGTGATCATTAACCATTGAGTAACCAAGAAATAGTAATCAATAACAAATCAGTAGCTAAGATTAATATTATTGTCTATAGATTTCTTCCAGATACATAAAACATGTGACTCTGAGATGCCAGTTGGAAAACAGTCTGAGGTCGGTTTTCTGACCTCAGGATCATATCTTATTTTCAAGATTATGAACTGTTCCCTCTGGACCTGTTTCAAGAGTCTCATGCCTTAAAGCATGCAGTTTATCATTAATTATAAATTAATGCAGCCTTTGTGGGAGCCTGTTTTCTTCTATTCTTCCTATCTCCTACAATCCTCTGACTCAGATAACTGTCCCAATGTGGGGATTAGACCCCTGCTCCAGTTCCCCCACCTGCTGAGGGCAGGTCCAGTCCTACTAACACTTCTGTTTTCCCCTCTAGTTTCTTCATCCTACCAATTCTGTGTGGTTCTATATATTCTTTTCCCCTGGTCAGGTACTCTTGTCCTCTCTCAGCTGGTGTTTTGCATGCACTTCTGTGTCTGAAGGTGTATTCCTGAGGTATCCATGGAGAGAGATGAATTCCACATCCACCTACTGCTCCGCCATCTTGTTCTCCTCCAAGTGGTTGTTTTTGCTTATGTTTTATACATATTAATCATTATATATATATATTCTTTGTATGTATTACTTTTGACAAAATATTGTTCTAGCAAATAGATGGGGAAAAAGTGGAAACTGACAGCTTTTATTTTCTTGGGCTCCAAAATGACTGCAGACATTGACTGAAGCCACAAAATTAAAAGATGCTTGCTCCTTGGAATAAAAGCTATGACAAATCTAGAAAGCATATTAAAAAGTAGAGACATCACTCTGCCAACAAAGTTTTGTATAATCAGAGTTATTGTTTTTTCCAATAGTCATATATGGATGTGAGAGCTGGATCATAAAGAAGGCTGAGCACCAAAGACTTGATGCCTTTGAATTGTAGTGAAGAAAATTCCTGAGAATCCCTTGAACAGAAAGGAGATCATACTAGTCAATCCTAAAGGAAATCAACCTTGAATGCTTATTGTAAGGAATGATACTGAACCTGAAGTTGAAACTCCAGTACTTCAGCCACCTAACGCAAAGACTGTCTCAGTGGAATAAACCCTGATGCTGGGAAAGATTGAGGGCAGGAGGAGAAAGGGGCAACAGAGGATGAGATGTTTAAATGATATCATTAACTCAATGGACATGAGTTTGAGCAAATTCTGAGAGATTATGAAGTACAGGGAAGCCTGATATGCTGCAATCCATGGGGTTGAAAAAGGTCTGACATGACTTAGCAACTGAATAACAATTGTTTCTTAGGTTTTCTAAAAAGAAAATCATCATTCTATTATCAGAACACATTGAATTCATTGAGATAGAGTGAGATTGGAAAAGGGAAACCTAGATGTACCTGAATTTTATTTTATTTTATTTTATTTTTTAGTTACTAAATTGTGTCCAACTCTCTTGTGACCCAATGGACTGTAGCCCACCAGGGTCCTTGTCCATGTGATTTCCCAGGCAAGAACACTGGAATGGTTTTCCATTTCCATTTCCATTTCCATTTCCTTCTCTGATCTTCCTAACCCAGAGATTGAACCCATGTCTCTTGCATTGGCAGACATATTCTTTACTACTGAACAACCAGGAAAGCAAATGAAACGTTTAGATATAGATAATTTTTTGTCTTCCTGTGAATTATTTTTCAGCAGTACATATTTTGAGGTTTGAATTTTAGACTTGAAGTGATAGTGAAAGAATCTGTTCTTTTAAGAGTTACTGACTGTTCTATTTCAAGTGGTCTAGACAGCTGATATGAGTATCTGAACCATTTCACTCTTTTCTACAATCTTCCCCTATCTCCACTAAAATCTCCACCACTTTGCTGGTTGTCTAACTTGTTAAGTCCTCAGTTTCCAACTCTATTCATTCTTGACCTCTCACACTCATTGTAAACTTTTCCGTCTGCATTCATCAAAATATGAGGTTTTACTCATTTTCTAAATTACTTCAAAAATCAAAACAGGAAGCATTCATGATTAATGTGATTTCTTTCCTGGGTTCCCAATATCTGAACTTCTTCATATCTAACCTCTCCAGCTATATTGTATCTTCTTTTCTAGTTGATCTGATACAGTGGAGACGTCTTCTTTTAAAAAAAATTTTTTTTTACTTTTACTTTATTTTGCTTTACAATACTGTATTGGTTTTGCCATACATTGACATGAATCAGCCATGGGTGTACATGAGTTCCCAATCCTGAACCCCCCTCCCACTTCCCACCCCATATCATCTCTCTGGATCATCCCCGTGCACCGGCCCCAAGCATCCTGTATCCTGTATCGAACATAGACTGGCGGTTTGTTTCTTACATGATAGTATACATGTTTCAATGCCGTTCTCCTAAATCATCCCACCCTCTCCCTTTCCCACAGATGTATAGAACGGACTTTTTTTTTTTTTAATCATCATGCCACTTCTTATAATCTCCTTTACCCATTTCAACTTTTAATGTATTCTTCCACCTATCTAGAAGAGTGCTTTTATGAGGACATTAGTTTGTTGAATTTTAAAAACTAAGAAAAAAAAAAGTAAAAAAAAGAATAAAATAAAATGAAAGAAATTTGAAATCATTAAATAAATAAATAAATAATAAAAGTAGATTGTGTCCTTGAGTTCATTGCAGCATTGTTTATAATAACCAGGACATGGAAACAACCTAGATGTCCATCAGCAGATTAATGGATAAGAAAGCTGTGGTACATATACACAATGGAGTATTACTCAGCCATTAAAAAGAATACATTTGAATCAGTTCTAATGAGATGGATGAAACTGGAGCTGATTATACAGAGCGAAGCAAGCCAGAAAGTAAAACACCAATACAGTATACTGACACATATATATGGAATTTAGAAAGATGGTAATGATGACCCTGTATGCGAGACAGCAAAAGAGACACAGATGTATAGAACGGACTTTTGGACTGTAAGGGAGAGGGAGAGGGAGAGTGTGGGATGATTTGGGAGAATGGCATTGAAACATGTATACTATCATGTAACAAATGAAGCTCCAGTCTATGTTTGATACAGGATACAGGATGCTTGAGGCTAGTACATGGGGATGGATCCAGAGAGATGATATGGGGTGGGAGGTGGGAGGGGGATTCAGGATTGGGAGCTCGTATACACCTGTGGCAGATTCATGTCAATGTATGGAAAAACCAATACAGTATTGTAAAGTAAAATAAAGTAAAAATAAAATTAAAAATAAATAAATAAATAAAAGTAGATTTTGTCCTTGGGAAAATGTGCTTCATTGGCTCATTTGGGGAGCAGACCAAAGTTTCAGTAGAGTGTTGCATGTGTGTCCTTGAACACTTGAAAAGGAATGACTGTTCAGCTTGTGTTTAGTCAAGTGCTCTAAAAATGTGAATGATTTCAAGTTAGCAGTGTTAGGTCGTCTACATCTTCACTGGTTGTCTGCTCATTTATTCTATCAATTACTGAGAAAGAAGTTTGCAATTTCTAATTACAATAGCAGATTTTTTTTCTTTTGTATCTATCAGTTTTTCTCATGATTTATTGTTGGATATATGCACAATTAAGATTGTTATATCTTTTGAAAAACTGACCTTTTGATTGGTATGTAAAGTCTCACTTCATTTCAGATTTTTTTTTCTTCCCTGAGGATTGCTTTTTGTGAAATTAATATAACCAGTTCTGCTCTTTTTGGTTAGTGTTTACATGATATAACTTTTTGCATCCTTTTAAGCTGTCCATGTTTTTAATTTGAAGCGCATGTTGTTAAAACAAAACCCTAGCTTAATAATGTTATCAGTTTATATGGCATTCATCAGTATCTCTCCTAAGTAAATAAATAATTCTGTTTCTAACTACATATCTGTTTTGCTCTCAATGTGAGATTGTTTTCCCTCTGACATCAGTTCTTTAATGGGTTAAAGAAAGAGCATTAATTTGTAATCTGTCCTTCTTTGTTGGGAAAGGAGTATGTCAAGGCTGTATATTGTTACCCTGCTTATTTAACTTCTATGCAGAGTACATCATGTGAAATGCCAGGCTGGATGAAGCACAAGCTGGAATCAAGAAAGCCAGGAGAAATATCAATAACCTCAGATATGCAGAGGACACCACCCTTATGGAAGAAAGTGAAGAGGAACTAAAAAGCCTTTTGATAAAAGTGAAAGAGGAGAGTGGAAAAGTTGGCTTAAAGCTCAACATTCAAAAAACTAAGATCATGCCATCTGGTCGCATCACTTCATGGCAAACAGATGGGGGAACAATGGAAACAGTGACAGACTTTATTTTCTTGAGCTCCAAAATTACTGCAGATGGTGACTGCAGCCATGAAATTAAAGACACTTGCTCCTGGGAAGAAAAGCTATGATCACCCTAGACAGCATATTAAAAAGCAGCCAACAAAGTCTGTCAAAAAGTCAAAGCTATGGTTTTTCCAGTAGTCATGTATGGATGCAAGAGTTGAACTATAAAGAAAGCTGAGCACTGAAGAATCAATGCTTTTGAACTGTAGTGTTGGAGAAGACTCTTGAGAGTCCTTTGGACTGCAAGGAGGTCCAACCAGTCCATCCTAAAGGAAATCAGTCCTGAATATTCATTGGAAGGACTGATGCTAAAGCTGAAGCTCCAATACTTTGGCCACCTGATGCAAAGAGCTGACTCACTGGAAAAGACCCTGATGCTGGGAAAGATTGAAGGCAGGAGGAGAGGGGGGTGACAGAGACTGAGATGGTTGGATGGCATCACTGACTCAATGGACATGAGTTTGAGCAAGCTCTGGGAATTGTTGATGGTCAGGGAAAATTGGTGTGGTGCAGTCCATGGTGTCACAAAGAGTTAGACACGATTGAGTGACTGAACTGAACTGAAGAGTAAAGGTCAAGTGATGAGACTTTTCTAGCTTTCTAATAGCTCTGAATTATAAAACTTTTAATGTGTGTGTGTGTGTAATTTGTGCTGGTTTGTCTCTCTAGCTGGGTATTTTAGTGCAATGTTGATTAGATACGATAATAGTGAACATTTTTATCTTTGGTTCAGAGAGTAAATTTTAATTTTTTCATGATTGAGTATTTGTTAGCTTTTTGTAGGTTTTCTTCATTAGATTTCAGAAATTCTATGTAATTATAGTTTGCTGTTAGTATCTTTAATAAATATATAGTATTAATAATAAATCATTAGCCTACTTCTATTGAGATGATCATATGACATTTTTATTTTATTTTTTATACACTTCTTAAAGGCTATACTCCATTTATAATTATTGCAAAGTATTGGCTATGTTCCTTGTGTTGTACAGTATATCTTTGTAGCCTGTCTTACAACCAATAATTTATATATATATATATATATCAACTACACATCTCTATGTTGTCTCTTCATAAAACTAGAGATAAGCACTAGTTTTTTTCTCTATATCTGTTAGTCTGCTTTGTTTTTTGTTATATTCAGCAGGTTTTTCTGTTTCTTATATTTCACATATAAATGGTATAATAAAGTATTTATCTTTCTCTGTCTGACATTTCACTTAGTGTGTCTTCCAAGTCCATCTATGTTCCTGCAAATGGCAGCGTACTGCTGTTTTTTTAGCTGTATTCCATTGTGTAGATATACCACATCGTCTTTATCCATTCATCTGTTAATGGACAGTTATTTTTTTTCTCTCCATATCATGGCAGTTGTAATTAAGGTTACTGTGAACATTGGGGTGTGTGGATCTTTTCAAAGTAGAGCTTTTATTTTGTTTTTCAAGTGTAAACTGAGGAGTAGAATTGCTGTATCATCTGGTAGATCTATTTTTAGTTTTTTGAGAAACTCCATACTGTTATCAAACTTTCAAACATCACAGTGAATCAGTTATGTTTTCACATTTTTTTCCCATATAAGTCATTACAGAGTTTTGAGTAGAGTTCCCTGTGCTATGTAGTAGGTTCTTTGTAGTTATCTCTCCCAATTTATCTTTCTTCCTTTTTCCATTGGTAAGCATACTTTTTTTTCTTCAACATATGTGACTATTTGTCTTATAAATAAGCTCATTTGTATCTTTCTTTAACAAATTTTGCATATAAGCAATATTATATGGTATTTACCTTTCTCTGACTTGCTTCACTCAGTATGATGATTATTTCATTCTTTTTTTTTTAATTTTAGTTTTTTATTTTTTAAATTTTAAAATCTTTAATTCTTACATGCATTCCCAAACATGAACCCCCCTCCCACCTCCCTCCCCATAACATCTTTCTGGGTCATCCCCATGCACCAGCCCCAAGCATGCTGCATCCTATGTCAGACATAGACTGGCGATTCAATTCACATGATAGTATACATGTTAGAATGTCATTCTCCCAAATCATCCCACCCTCTCCCTCTCCCTCTGAGTCCAAAAGTCCGTTATACACATCTGTGTCTCTTTCCCTGTCTTGCATACAGGGTCGTCATTGCCATCTTCCTAAATTCCATATATATGTGTTAGTATACTGTATTGGTGTTTTTCTTTCTGGCTTACTTCACTCTGTATAATCGGCTCCAGTTTCATCCATCTCATCAGAACTGATTCAAATGAATTCTTTTTAACGGCTGAGTAATACTCCATTGTGTATATGTACCACAGCTTTCTTATCCATTCATCTGCTGATGGACATCTAGGTTGTTTCCATGTCCTGGCTATTATAAACAGTGCTGCGATGAACATTGGGGTACATGTGTCTCTTTCAATTCTGGTTTCCTCGGTGTGTATGCCCAGAAGTGGGATTGCTGGGTCATAAGGTAGTTCTATTTGCAATTTTTTAAGGAATCTCCACACTGTTCTCCATAGTGGCTGTACTAGTTTGCATTCCCACCAACAGTGTAGGAGGGTTCCCTTTTCTCCACACCCTCTCCAGCATTTATTGCTTGCAGATTTTTGGATCGCAGCCATTCTGACTGGTGTGAAGTGGTACCTCATTGTGGTTTTGATTTGCATTTCTCTAATAATGAGTGATGTTGAGCATCTTTTCATGTGTTTGTTAGCCATCCATATGTCTTCTTTGGAGAAATGTCTATTTAGTTCTTTGGCCCATTTTTTGATTGGGTCGTTTATTTTTCTGGAATTGAGCTGCAGAAGTTGCTTGTATATTTTTGAGATTAGTTGTTTGTCAGTTGCTTCATTTGCTATGATTTTCTCCCATTCAGAAGGCTGTCTTTTCACCTTGCTTATATTTTCCTTTGTTGTGCAGAAGCTTTTAATTTTAATTAGATCCCATTTGTTTATTTTTGCTTTTATTTCCAGAATTCTGGGAGGTGGATCATAGAGGATCCTGCTGTGATTTATGTCTGAGAGTGTTTTGCCTATGTTCTCCTCTAGGAGTTTTATAGTTTCTGATCTTACATTTAGATCTTTAATCCATTTTGAGTTTATTTTTGTGTACGGTGTTAGAAAGTGATCTAGTTTCATTCTTTTACAAGTGGTTGACCAGTTTTCCCAGCACCACTTGTTAAAGAGATTGTCTTTACTCCATTGTATATTCTTGCCTCCTTTGTCAAAGATAAGGTGTCCATATGTGTGTGGATTTACCTCTGGGCTTTCTATTTTGTTCCACTGATCTATATGTGTGTCTTTGTGCCAGTACCATACTGTCTTGATGACTGTGGCTTTGTAGTAGAGCCTGAAGTCAGGCAAGTTGATTCCTCCAGTTCCATTCTTCTTTCTCAAGATTGCTTTGGCTATTCGAGGTTTTTTGTATTTCCATACAAATCTTGAAATGATTTGTTCTAGTTCTGTGAAAAATGTGGCTGGTAGTTTGACAGGGATTGCATTGAATTTGTAAATTGCTTTGGGTAGTATACTCATTTTCACTATATTGATTCTTCCGATCCATGAACATGGTATATTTCTCCATCTATTAGTGTCCTCTTTGATTTCTTTCATCAGTGTTTTATAGTTTTCTATATATAGGTCTTTAGTTTCTTTAGGTAGATATATTCCTAAGTATTTTATTCTTTTCGTTGCAATGGTGAATGGAATTGTTTCCTTAATATCTTTTTCTACTTTCTCATTATTCGTGTATAGGAATGCAAGGGATTTCTGTGTGTTGATTTTATATCCTGCAACTTTACTATATTCATTGATTAGCTCTAGTAATTTTCTGGTGGAGTCTTTAGGGTTTTCCATGTAGAGGATCATGTCATCTGCAAACAGTGAAAGTTTTACTTCTTCTTTTCCAATTTGGATTCCTTTTATTTCTTTTTCTGCTCTGATTGCTGTGGCCAAAACTTCCAGAACTATGTTGAATAGTAGCGGTGAAAGTGGACACCCTTGTCTTGTTCCTGACTTTAGGGGAAATGCTTTTAATTTTTCACCATTGAGGATAATGTTTGCTGTGGGTTTGTCATAGATAGCTTTTATTATGTTGAGGTATGTTCCTTCTATTCCTGCTTTCTGGAGAGTTTTTATCATAAATGGATGTTGAATTTTGTCAAAGGCCTTCTCTGCATCTATTGAGATAATCATATGGTTTTTATTTTTCAATTTGTTAATGTGGTGAATTACATTGATTGATTTGCGGATATTGAAGAATCCTTGCATCCCTGGGATAAAGCCCCCTTGGTCATGGTGTATGATCTTTTTAATGTGTTGTTGGATTCTGATTGCTAGAATTTTGTTGAGGATTTTTGCATCTATGTTCATCAGAGATATTGGCCTGTAGTTTTCTTTTTTTGTGACATCTTTGTCAGGTTTTGGTATTAGGGTGATGGTGGCCTCATAGAATGAGTTTGGAAGTTTACCTTCCTCTGCAATTTTCTGGAAGAGTTTGAGGAGGATAGGTGTTAGCTCTTCTCGAAATTTTTGGTAGAATTCAGCTGTGAAGCCATCTGGACCTGGGCTTTTGTTTGCTGGAAGATTTCTGATTACAGTATCAATTTCCGTGCTTGTGATGGGTCTGTTAAGATTTTCTATTTCTTCCTGGTTCAGTTTTGGAAAATTGTACTTTTCTAAGAATTTGTCCATTTCTTCCGCGTTGTCCATTTTATTGGCATACAACTGCTGATAGTAGTCTCTTATGATCCTTTGTATTTCTGTGTTGTCTGTTGTGATCTCTCCATTTTCATTTCTAATTTTATTGATTTGATTTTTCTCTCTTTGCTTCTTGATGAGTCTGGCTAATGGTCTGTCAATTTTATTTATCCTTTCAAAGAACCAGCTTTTGGCTTTGTTGATTTTTGCATGGTCTCTTTTGTTTCTTTTGCATTTATTTCTGCCCTAATTTTTAAGATTTCTTTCCTTCTACTAACTCTGGGGTTCTCCAACTCTTCCTTTTCTAGTTGCTTTAGTTGTAGAGTTAGGTTGTTTATTTGACTTTTTTCTTGTTTCTTGAGGTATGCCTGTATTGCTATGAACTTTCCTCTTAGCACTGCTTTTATAGTGTCCCACAGGTTTTGGGTTGTTGTGTTTTCATTTTCATTAGTTTCTATGCATATTTTGATTTCTTTTTTGATTTCTTCTGTGATTTGTTGGTTATTCAGAAGTGTGTTGTTCAACCTCCATATGTTGGAATTTTTAATAGTTTTTCTCCTGTAATTGAGATCTAATCTTAATGCATTATGGTCAGAAAAGATGCTTGGAATGATTTCGATTTTCTTGAATTTATCAAGTTTGGATTTATGGCCCAGGATGTGATCTATCCTGGAGAAGGTTCCATGAACACTTGAAAAAAAGGTGAAATTCGTTGTTTTGGGGTGAAATGTCCTATAGATATCAATTAGGTCTAACTGATCTAATGTATCATTTAAAGTTTGCGTTTCTTTGTTAATTTTCTGTTTAGTTGATCTGTCCATAGGTGTGAGTGGGGTATTAAAGTCTCCCACTATTATTGTGTTATTGTTGATTTCCCCTTTCATACTTGTTAGCATTTGTCTTACATATTGTGGTGCTCCTATATTGGGTGCATATATATTTATAATTGTTATATCTTCTTCTTGGATTGTTCCTTTGATCATTATGTAGTGGCCTTCTTTGTCTCTTTTCACAGCCTTTGTTTTAAAGTCTATTTTATCGGATATGAGTATTGCCACTCCTGCTTTCTTTTGGTCTCTATTCGCGTGGTATATCTTTTTCCAGCCCTTCACTTTCAGTCTGTATGTGTCCCTTGTTTTGAGTTGGGTCTCTTGTAAGCAGCATATAGAGGGGTCTTGTTTTTGTATCCATTCGGCCAGTCTTTGTCTTTTGGTTGGGGCGTTCAACCCATTTACGTTTAAGGTAATTATTGATAAGTATGATCCCGTTGCCATTTACTTTATTGTTTTGGGTTCGGGTTTATACACCCTTTTCGTGTTTCCTGTCTAGAGGATATCCTTTAGAATTTGTTGGAGAGCTGGTTTGGTGGTGCTGAATTCTCTCAGCTTTTGCTTGTCTGTAAATCCTTTGATTTCTCCTTCGTATTTGAATGAGATCCTTGCTGGGTACAGTAATCTGGGCTGTAGGTTATTGTCTTTCATCACTTTAAGTATGTCTTGCCATTCCCTCCTGGCCTGAAGAGTTTCTATTGACAGATCAGCTGTTATCCTTATGGGAATCACCTTGTGTGTTATTTGTTGTTTTTCCCTTGCTGCTTTTAATATTTGTTCTTTGTGTTTGATCTTTGTTAATTTGATTAATATGTGTCTTGGGGTGTTTCGCCTTGGGTTTATCCTATTTGGGACTCTCTGTGTTTCTTGGACTTGGGTGATTATTTCCTTCCCCATTTTAGGGAAGTTTTCAACTATTATCTCCTCAAGGATTTTCTCATGGTCTTTCTTTCTGTCTTCTTCTTCTGGGACTCCTATAATTCGAATGTTGGAGCGTTTCATATTGTCCTGGAGGTCTCTGAGATTGTCCTAGTTTCTTTTAATTCGTTTTTCTTGTTTCCTCTCTGATTCATTTATTTCTACCATTCTATCTTCTATTTCACTAATCCTATCTTCTGCCTCCGTTATTCTACTATTTGTTGCCTCCAGAGAGTTTCTGATCTCATTTATTGTGTTATTCATTATATTTTGACTCTTTTTTATTTCTTCTAGGTCCTTGTTAAACCTTTCTTGCATCTTCTCAATCCTTGTCTCTAGGCTATTTATCTGTGTTTCCATTTTGATTTCAAGATTTTGGATCATTTTCACTATCAATATTCGGAATTCCTTCTCCGGTAGATTCCCTACTTCTTCCTCTTTTGTTTGGTTTGGTGGGCAACTCTCCTGTTCCTTTACCTGCTGAGTATTCCTCTGTCTCTTCATCTTGGTTATATTGCTGTGTTTGGGGTGGCCTTTTTATATTCTGATAATTTGTGGAGTTCTCTTTATTATGGAGCTTCCTCACTTTGGGTGGGGTTCTATCAGTGGCTTGTCAAGGTTTCCTGGTTAGGGAGGCTTGTGTTGGAGTTTTGGTGGGTGGAGCTGGGTTTCTTCTCTCTGGAGTGCAGTGGAGTGACCCGTAATGGGTTATGAGACATCAAAGGTTTTGGGATAATTTTGAGCTGCCTGTATATTGAGGCTCAGGGGAGTGTTCCTGTGTTGCTGGAGAATTTGGGTGGTATGTCTTGTTTTGGAACTTGTTGGCCCTAGGTTGGAGCTTGGTTTCGGTGTAGGTATGAAGGCATTTGATGAGCTCCTATTGCTTAATGTTCCCTGAATTCAAGAGTTCTCTAATGTTTTCAGGCTTTGGGTTTAAGCTTCCTGCTTCTGGTTTTCAGTTTTATTTTTACAGTAGCCTCTAGACTTCTCCATCTATACAGCACCGATGATAAAACATCTAGGTTAAAGATGAAAAGTTTCTCCCCATTGAGGGACACTCAGAGAGGTTCACTGAGTTACAAGGAGAAGAGAAGATGGAGGGGGTAGTTAGAGGTAACTGGAATGAGATGCGGTGAGATCAAGAGAGGAGAGAGCAAGCTAGCCAGTAGTCACTTCCTTATGTGCACTCTATAGTCTGGACCGCTCAGAGGTATTTACAGAGTTAT
Source organism: Ovis canadensis (assembly GCF_042477335.2). Classification (NCBI taxonomy): domain Eukaryota; kingdom Metazoa; phylum Chordata; class Mammalia; order Artiodactyla; family Bovidae; genus Ovis; species Ovis canadensis. Next base: position 79,576,689 of record NC_091246.1, on the reverse strand, counting down.
ACGGGGAAGAGGAGAGGGAGGAAGTAGACAGAGGTGACCAGGAGGATAAGAGAGAGGAATGAGTAGGAGAGAGACAAATCCTGCCAGTAACCAGTTCCTTAGGTGTTCTCTACCGTCTGGAACACACAGAGATTCACAGAGTTGGATAGAGAAGAGATGGGGGAGAAAAGAGACAGAGGCCACCTGGTGGAGAAAAAGGAGAGTCCAGAGGAGGAGAGAGTGGTCAAGCCAGTAATCTCGCTCTCAGGTAAACTTGGGTAGTGAAGTTTGGGTTTTTAAATGTACAAAATTGACAACAAAAACCTAAGAGCAAAGATTAAAAATCTAGAGTAGAGGTTGGATTTTCAAAGATACAATATTAAAGAAAAGCAGAAGGAAAAAGGAAGAAAGAAAAAAAAAAGAATTATTAAAAAACAAACAAACAAAAAAAAACAAAAAAAAACAAAACACCAACAACCATCCAAAGAGTATATATGGTGTTTGCCTTAAAAAAAAAAAAAGTCTTTTTTTTAAAAAAATAGTAATACTAGGTTATAGAAATAAAAATTAGAGGAGAAATAGAAGACTTAACAATTAAAAAAAAGCTCGGAAAAAAAAGGAAAAAAAAAGCAAAAAGCAAAAAAAAATGATTTTTAAAATATTAAAAAATTAAAAATATATCTGGCTCTTCTCTGATGTTATGGGCCGTGTGGGCTCACTTCCAAGGTGGTTCCCTCTGTTTAACTTCTTCTGTTTGCTGGTTTTTAGGCTCACTAGTTCAGTTGCGCTGTGGGGAGGGGGGATGCTGCAAACAAATAGCACTGTCATGTGTACACAGTATCTCTGCCCCGCTTGACCTGTCCTTTCTCGCAGCGCACAAACCGCTCCGGCTCTACGATGCTCAGCCGGGAACCGTCTGGGGCCGGCCCTAGGCTGCGTGCACTTCCCCGGTCCAAGCCGCTCAGGTTCGGCCCTCAGGCAGCCCTCAGAGGCACAAATGCGGCTGGGACTGCGCTTTGTGCCCTTCCCAGGACCGAGTAGCTCAGGAGTTTGGCGAGCGCGATCGCCGCGGCTTGTCACCTTTTCCGCCGCTGCCGCTCAGCTCTCTGGGTGGACCGCTGGCGCACCCCGTGAGGCAGACTGTAACTGTCCAGCACCCCCAGAAGTCTTAGCAAAGGAGCCTGCTTGCAGTTAGGTAAGTAAAGTCTCTCCGGGTCTGCAATTGCCCCTTTCCAGTCCTTACGGCTCTGGCTGCCTGTCCCCGGTGGGGAATGGTCTGCAGCCGGCTTTTTCCGCTCCATCCTTTGTTCTGTGCTCAGTCCTGGCGGTGTCTTATGTTCGAGCTTTTCGCGTGGTAGCTATCCCACAGTCTGGTTTGCTAGCCCAAGTTAGATCGTTCTGGTTGCGCGTGGGGCGTTCCTGCCCGATTCTTGCAAAGCTCTGCAGCCCGCGCCTCCCGCGCGTCCCTGCCCTGCCCCCACTTCCCAATGGCGGATGCAGGCGTCTGTGCTGCTTTTCCACTGGGGGAGTTACTGGTGGGCTTGTAATCTGTTGGTTTTAATTATTTATCTATTTTTCCTTCCTGTTATGTTGCCCTCTGTGTTTCCAAGGCTCGCCACAGACTCGGCAGGGAGAGTGTTTCCTGGTGTTTGGAAACCTCTCTTCTTAAAATTCCCTTCCCGGGACGGGCTTCCCTTCTCGGGATGGAGCTCCCTCCCCACCTCCTTTGTCTCCTTTTTCATCTTTTATATTTTTTCCTACCTGTTTTTGAAGACAATGGTCTGCTTTTCTGGTTGCCTGATGTCCTCTGCCAGCCTACAGAAGTTGTTTTGTGGAGTTTGCTCGGCGTTGAAATGTTCTTTTGAGGAATTTGTGAGGGAGAACGTAATCTTCCCGTCCTATTCCTCCGCCATCTTTCCCCGTGTATCTATTTCATTCTTTTTTATGGCTGAATAGTATTATGTTGTACATATTTACCATATATTTATCCATTCTTACACTAATGAATAGCTAGGTTGCTTCCATGTCTTGGCTATTGTAAACAGTGCTGCAGTGAACATTGGGGTGCCTGTGTCTTTTTACAAATTATGGTTTTCTCTGTATATATGCCCAGAAGTAGGATTGCTGAATCATATGGTAGCTCTAGTTTTAGTTTTTAAGGAACCTCTGTTGCTGTTCTTAATAGTGGTGTACCAATTTGCATTCTTTTTTAAATCAATTTTGATCACTTAATTTGCTAGAATAGTCAAATAACTTATATTCTTGGAATTAAAGAAGTTAACTGAGATGCATTATACATCTATAGAATATTTTGAAGCTATTATATATTCTTTTAATAATTTATCTTAATAAAATTAATGTCATGGTTTTTTACAGAATTTTATTTACTAATGTATTTTCAGGTTTTTGAATCTAACTTATTCTAGCCTAATAAAATGAATTGGCAAAGTTTTATCATTTTGTACTGTCTAGAAGGAGTTTGTGTAAATCAATTTTAGTGCTTTTTTTTTCCCCTTTAGATGTTTGGCAAACCTCAATGATGTAATATTTTTAATAAGGACTTTTTGTGGAAATAGTTTTTATTAAATAATGAAATTTAATAAATATAATCATTTATATTATTTTAATGGATTTTGTGTTTTTTTATCTAAAAAGTATGCTTTTTTAATTTAATTTCCATTTCATTTGAAAATATTTATGCATTATATTCTACAGTTTTCTGTTTATTGCTTGAATATTGAATAACTAGGGTATTTTCTCCCTGAATTTTTAAAATTTCTGCCTTTTTTTCTTAATTATACTTTCCAGGGTATATCAATTTTATTAATGTCTTCAAAGGAACAGCTTTTGGCTTGATTAATACTTGTACTATATGTTTATTCTATAGTCTGTTATTTTCTGTTCATCGTCATGTCATATATTCTAATTCTGTTGGTTTTTGAAATCAATATACAGGTCACTGGTCTTCAGATATTAGTTTTTGTATAATTAATTCAAGGATATATATTTCCCTCTATTTCATTTGGAGCATTACAGATATTTACTAAAACATGTTTTCACTATCATTCAGTTCAAAATATTTTCTAACTCTGATTATTATTGACTCCTTATATGTGGCTCATTTATGTGTATATTGCTTTATTATTGTTACTGTCCAGTTGCTAAGTCCTGTCCGACTCTTTGCAAGCTCATAGACTGCAGCATACCTGGCCCCCATATCCTATGCTATCTCCCTGAATTTTCTCAGATTTAAGTCCAATGGGCTGGTGATGTTATCTAGCCATCTCATCCTGTGCCACCTCTTTCTCCTCTTGCCCTCAATCTTTCCCAGTATCAGGGTCTTTTCCAATGAATCCGCTCCTCGCATCAGGTGGCCAAAGTATTGGAGCTTCACCTTCAGTATCAGTCCTTCCAATGAATATTCAGGGTTGACTGGTTTGATCTCCCTGCAGCCCAGTGGACTCTCAAGGGTCCTCTTCAGCAACACAGTTTGAAAGCATCAATTCTTCGACGCTCTGCTTTCTTTATGGTACAACTCTCACATACATACATGACTACTGGGAAAACCATAACTTTGTCTATGTGGTCCTTTGTTGGCAAATTGATGTCTCTGCTTTGCAGTACTCTGTCTAGGTCTGTCATAGCTTTCCTTCCAAGGAGCAAGCGTCTTTTAATTTCATGGCCACAGTCACTGTCAACAGTGATTTTGGAGCCCAAGAAAAGAAAATCTGTCACTGCTTCCACTTTTCCCTGTTCTATTTCCCATGAAGTGATGGGACCAGATATCATGATCTTAGTTTTTTTGAATTTTGAGTTTTAAGTCAGCTTTTTTACTCTCCTCTTTCACCTTGGAGAGGCTCTTTTGTTCCTCCTCGCCTTTCTGCCATTAGAGTGGTATAATCTGCATGTCTGAAATGTTTGATATTTCTCCTTGCAGTCCTGATCCAGCTTGTGATCCATCCAGCCATGCATTTTGCAAGATGTACTCTGGATAGAAGTTAAATAAAAAGGGTAATAGTATACAGCCTTGACGTACTCCTTTCCCAATTTGGAGCCAGTTGTTCCATGTCCAGTTCTTACTGTTGCTTCTTGACTTATATAAAGGTTTCTCAGGAGACAGGTAAGGTGGTCTGGTAATCTCATGTCTTTAAGAATGAATTTTCCACACGTTGCTGTGATCCACACAAAGGCTTTAATGAAATCAAGGAAGCAGAAACAGGTGTTTTCCTGGAAATACTTTGCTTTCTCTGTGATCCAGTGAATATTGGCATTTTGATCTCTGATTTCTCTGCCTTTTCTAAATTCATCTTATACACCTGGAAGTACATTGCTTTATTTCTGAATATTTAGGGATTTTTTTGTCTGTATTCTGTATTTCTAGAGTACAGAGATACAATTCTCTCTATTTAATCCTTTGAAATTTGATGAGATTAGGTTTACATAATTAATTTGGATTTAGAATCCCTGTGAATAAGAGTTGCTTTTTGTAGTTGATTCTGCAATTACTTTATGTAGTGTTTTCCAAATGGCAGTTCAGTAAAAACTTGGTTAAATTTTCCAAATATCCCATCTCTTTACAGAATATTTTGAAAACTTTTCCATAAATTACCAAAATGTGCTAAAATCTAACATATCACCATTGACTGTCTATTTTTTCTGATCTATAAAACCTTGCTTTGTGTAGTTTATATGTTTACAGAAGTATACAAATTTAAATTGCCATTTATATTTGACATTAAATTTTTTGCCAAAAAATTTCATCATATTTTTATCTTTATAAAGTATACTTCATAATGTCTTCTAATGAATTTGTCTTAGCATTTCATTTTTGTATTATTAATATATTTTATAAGGTATTTCTGTATAACTTACTCCACACTTTTACTTTCAAACATTTTCTGCTCTTATTTTTGTGTTTCCTTTTAAGCATCAAAATGTGCTTATTTTTAATATAAGCTGAATAAATATTCTTTGAACTGGAATTTTTAAAATACATTTATTGTAATTACTTATTTAGTTTAAATCTTTAATCTTTCTCTTGCCTCTTCTCTAGTCTTTTTATCCCTCCTTACTTGACTGCTTTGGTCTAGATAAAGTTTTGCATCTTTAGCCATTTCTAGTTTCCTTCTTTATTGGTTATGTATATTCTTTAAATTTTATTCTATTTTAATGGTGATATTAGATATTATATGTTCTTTCTCTTAGTTATTTGATTTCTACATGAAGTATGAGTTTTACTATTTCAAATGGCATAAGGCACTTAGAACAGTATTTCTCTTATCTCTTCTTTCTTGGTGAACAATTCCCATTTATTTTTACTCAGATTTTAAAATCATCAGATATTATTGCTACTTCATATAGCAAATTATTGTTTATATTTGCTTATATTTATTGTTTTTTTTTTTTGCTAAGTTGTTTATGTATGCCCTTGCTTACATTTTTTTTTTTTTGGCAGTGATATTATTAAAGAGCTATTTCAGTTTATGTATGCTTAATATATCCTCTGTTAATTTTTTTAATTATATTTAATTTTGAAAGATAGTTTCACTTGATATAGATGTCTAGCCTGGTAGTTATTTTCTCTCCGGACTTCAATATCATATTTTATCTTCAGGGTGCTATTATACTGGTGCTATTATCAGAATTACTTTTGCTCCTTTGAAGGTCTTGTGTCAGTAGATCCTCCCTTGATGCTAACATTTTCCTCTTTGTCTTTGGTTTTAGCAGTTTTACTCTGATGGATCTGACAGTGGTTTTCTTTAAGTTTATCCTACCTAATATTTATAGAACTCTTAACTTTCAGTGTTTTTCTCTTTTATCAGTTTAGAAAAAGTTTTTGGCCATCCTATCTTCTCATACGGTATATTCCTCATAGCTCCATTTTTCCTTGGGGACTCCATGTACATTTATGTCAGAACTTTTCAGTAGGTTTTGTTATATGTCTTATGGTCTTGTCAGTATGTCTTGAACTTTATTCTTTACATCTGATATTTTCCAGTTGGGTATATTCTTTTGATTCAATGATCCTCCCTTCTTTTTTGCCTAATTTGCTGCAAAATCTTCTAGCATTTTTATTATTTATTTATTTATTTATGTTTGCTGCACTGGGTCTTCCTTGCTTTGTTCAGGCTTTCTCCAGTTGCAGAGAATGGGGGCTGCTCTTGGCTGTGGTACAAGGACTTCTCATTGCAGAGGCTTCACCTGTTGAGGAGCACAGACTCTAGAGTGCAGACTCAGTAGTTCTGGCTCATGAGATTTGTTGCCCAATGGCATGTGTAATCATCACAGACCAGGGATCAAACCCACGCTTTTTGGATTGACAAATTCTCATCCACTGCACCACCAGGGATGTCCTCTTGTAGCATTTTTTTGAATGCCCATTGTTACAGTCTTCAGTTTCATACATTTTCATTTATTTGTTATGGTTTTCACATTTTTGAGTAAAATATCCCTCTTGTTGTCTATTTTTTCTCTGATAACTACAATTTTGAGATCACCTCTGTGTTAGATGTACCATTTACTCCCATTTTACTCATTTTATTATGTCTTCAGGCATTCCAGTCTTTTAAAAAGAATATTATGGCCATTTTATATGACAACAAATTAGATAAATATATATCTATTGGTCCTACAAGTGCTATCAAGTTCCTCTTAAAAAGCATTGTTAGAACAGGAGCAGATTAATGTTGAAATTGAGTCTAGTCAAAGCTGCTATTTAACCTTTCATGAAACCTTGTCTATATCCAATTTGGTCTTCTGTGGGCTTTGTGTGTATGTGGTGTGTGTGTGTGTGTGTGTGTGTGTGTGTGTGTGAGTGTGTGTGTGGTGTGAAAGAGTTTATCAAGACCTCTAATACAAGACGACCTCTGAAACATTTTTTTCCCCACATCTGTATGAAGTCTTGACAGCTTTCATCAACTTCCCAGCATTTTTAGCTATCCCTTTCTCTAGTGTTAAGTCTATCATAGTGGCACCTCTTAGAAATCAAGATGTGGCTGGATTTTAAAATTGCCTTGAACTATTGGGCTTACTTCAAAATGCTTTCTTCCACTCTAACATATTAGTCCTTCATGGCTTGGCTAACTTATACCCCAGAAACTCAAATTTTGTCTTCCTGCTTTGTGAGATTGTGGAAAATTAACAGCTACAGCTATCACTTTCTACTTCATTATTCACTTATCCTTTTGTTGCTACTTTCAAAAATTATAAATGTTTGATGGGGGAAGGCATTGAATAGTTTGCATTTGTTTCAATATTCTTCTCTTCTTTTTGTGATTCTCACCCATTAAACTATGGATGTTTTGGTGTACCTCTGATGTCTTCAAAACCATGCATTTTGCATTTTATAGTTATTAACAATTAGCAGCTGATGTGCAAAAAGCTAATCTGTCACTATTCCATCATAACAAATACTGCTACTTTCTTATTATTTTTCAATCAATTTTATGTATCGATTTCTATGTGTGCTGCTTGATATTTATAATTTTATAGTATTTACATCACAGTCTTTCATACATTTTACTTATTTTTTAATATACATTCCTCAAAGTATAAATACAGGAATTGTACCTCAAAAAAATCAATTGCCTTGACTATTAAATCAATCAAGTCAATAATGAAGTTGTCATGGTAACAGAGTTTTTTTCGGTAGAGCTAGTTACATCAATCCAAATTTTTTGTTTCCTTTCATATATTTGGGAAAAAAAAAACTTCATATGTTTTTCATACTAAAGAGTAAAACTTTTGTGCCATATATTGTTCAGTAGTATAGTCAATTTTGCCCATGCTTCTGTGCAATCTCAGAAAAAGCAGAAATGAACAAATAGGAAGTTGTTTCTTCTGTTTTCTTTTAGTTAGAAGGTATGCTTATTGGCAAACTTTGTCGAAAGATGGAGACAAAAGAAAGAATACAGTTTCTGTTTTTGTTATTCTAGTGTCCATGTGACTAGAGGGTATGATGCTATAATAGCAGAAAGTGAAACTACCTTTCTAGTTGATAAAAGAAAAGGGAAGGAAAAATAATGCTAACATTGCAATACCCTAAAGGGATTTTACCAAGCAGGGAAGAAATTTTGTTTTTTTTGGGGGGGGAGAAATTTTATGTGTTTACTTTTATAATACCTTCCCTTTGTGTTTTTTATTTCACCTCAGAGCTAATCTGTTTGGGCAGGTTTATTCCATGAGGAGCAACTTAGAAGTATTCCACAGAGGCTGAAATGTAAAAAAACAAAATGCACAGAACCAGGAAAGTTCTGTGTGTTCCTATTACATCCTTTTTAATGATCATTATACTTTTGTTTAGTTGATAAATCCTGTCTGACTCTTTTGTGGTCCCATGGACTATAAACTGCCAGGCTTCTCTATCTGTGGGATTCCAGGCAAGAATACTGGAGTGGGTTGCATTTCCTTCTTACGGATCTTCTTGACCCAGGGATTGAACCCAGGTCTTCTGCTTAACAGCAGATCCTTTACCACTGAGTCACCTGGGAAGGCCTTGTTACTGATTAAACTCTGGTTCATAGCATGTTACCGTGGCTAATTGACATAAAATTTTACTCTTTGGCAAAGGGAAAAATGATGGAGAATGGATACAAAAATTCTACATGTAATTATGAATCACTGAGCAATGCTGAGGTGATAGACTCCGAAGAATCCATAGCCCAAACAAGATGCAGTACCAGTCTCATAAGGTGAAAGGGAACTTTGTGAAGACAAGTAGATTTGAAAGGTGAGGAGTGATTAGTGAAAGAAGGGAGAATGAGCAAAAAGATTAAATGAAAGTAATATTGATGTGGCTGTGCCAGATTGTTAATACTGCCTTTGAAACTGAAACCTGATTCTCACAAAAGTGACAGATGTTGCAGCTTTGGCCAATTAAGGGACAAAAAGGAAAAAAAATAGTAATTTTATGCTCTGCTAGCTGTATAACAGGTACTTGAAAACTAATGAACTAGTCCAAAATAATCAAACATGAAAATAGTTTTATTTTTAAGTAAAAAAAAAATAAACAAGGAAGCAATAGCAAAAAAATTCACATATACATTCATAAGAATTTGTAGAATACAAATTACAGAAGACACTGCTCTATGGAAGTCAGAAAAAAGCCACCTTCATATAACTCATATTGCATACTATTTATTTTATTACCATTTCAAATGTTATCTATTTATTATTTTTATCTATTTATTGTTTAAAGGTTGTTAATACCATTTTTAGAAAGAACATTTTCATTTTATATAAATTTTCCAAAATTATTTGAGATTTCAGAATAGAGATTTTAAATGATAAATACAACTTCCTATCCATTTTTTATTGTGATAAAATATATATGACATAATATTTTCCGTTGTAACTGAAGTGTACAGTTCAGTGGTATCAGATACACTCATGCTGTTGTGCTACCATATCACCGTCTACTTGCAGAATTCTTCACATTTTAAGACTATAGCTCTCTACTCTTTAAACAATTCCCTATTCCCTTCTTCCTCAGCCTCTGGAAGCCACTATTCTCCTTTCAATCTCTATGATTTTGATTGCTTTTAACAAGAAGTTTTATATACATGCAAAACAAATGGCAGAAAGAAAAAAGTAAGTATCTTCTTATTGGTAATTACTTTAAATATAAATGGATTAAGTTCTTCAAATGACAGAATTTAAAAAAAAAGAAAAAGAAAAAAAGCAAACAAAGAAAAAACCCAAGAGCCAATCATATGTTGTGTACAAGGTACTCACTTCAGAACTAGAGACAAATGTCTAATAATGGATTACCATCCAAAGTAAATAATTCCTAAAGCCATCAAAAACAGCAACAAAACAAACAATGCAATTTAAAAATGGTAAAAGGAATTAGATAGACATTTCTCTAAGAACAATTAAAAGCTGGTTCTCAAAGAGATAATGCTGCTATGAACATAAGTATATAAATATCTCACCAACACTTATTTTCTCTGTTTTTTTTTTAATAGTAGCCATAGTATATGTACATGTATAACTGATTCACTTTGCTGTACAGAAAAAAGTAATACAACATTTTAAATCAACTATACTCCAACAAAAATTAAAAACAAACAAAAAAAATAGTGGCCATCCTAATGGGAATACCTTTGATTTGCATTTTTCTAATGTTGAACATCTTTTCACATGCTTAGCCATTTTTATATCTTTTTTAGAGAAATGTCTAATTCCTTTTAACATTTGCATTTAAAGTAATTACCAATAAGAAGATACTTACTTTTTTCTTTCTGCCATTTGTTTTACATGTATATATAACTTCTTGTCCCTAATGTTTTGTGTTACTCTTCTTTTTATTTAGCTGGTTTTGTGCAGTGAAGTGTTGAGATTTCTTTATTTCTATTTGTTTATATACTATAACTATTGTCTTTATTGTTACTATGGAGACTACATTTAGCATTCTAAAACTGTAACACTCTAATTTGAATTTATACTATCTTAACTTTAATAACATAGCAAAAACTCCGTTCTTTACAGTCCATCATCACCCCTTTCTTCCTTAGCTTTCCAGATGGTATTAGTGGTAAAGAACTTGTATGCCAATGCAGGAAACATAGAGACATGGGTTTGATCCCTGAGTCAGAAAATCCCCTGAAGAAAAGAATGGCAGCTCACTCTGTTATTCTTGCCTGGAGAATCCCATAGACAGAGGAGCCTGGCAGGTTACAGTCCACAGGGTCACAAAGAGTCGAACATGACTGAAGTGAATTAGCATGCACATACCACCCCTTTCAGTTGCTGATGCTGCAAAATTACATTTTCATAAATCTTTTGCCCAGCAATATGAACTAATAATGCTTTTAATTACAGCTGTTTTACAAAATGTTAAAAACAAAATGTGAATTGTAAACAAAAGTTACAAAACTCTTAGCTTTTAGAGTTATTGCTTTTTAACATAGTACTCTGTTACATCCTATAAGAAACAAAAAGTGCAGTTGTACACCCATTGTTACAATTATGTTAGGATTTGTAATTTTTCATGTGTTTATCTTTACAAAGATCTTTATTTCTTTATTTGGCTTTTAGTTCCTGTCTGGTGTTACTTTATGTTGAACTATAGGACTCTAGCATTTCTTACAGAGCAGATCTAATGGTAACAAACTCCCTCAGACATTGGTTATCTAGAAATACATTAATTTCTCCCTAATATATTTTTCTCTCTAAGTTTTACTTTTTATGGTTTGTAATGAATGCATTTGGAATTTGTTTACTTAAATTCATGTTATTTTATTATAACATACTTTAATTTCATAAATAGCAGTTATATGATTATTCTCCCTGATTTTTTAAGGACAGTTTTACCAAATATATAGTTTTTGGTTGACAGATTTTTTTTTTTTTTTAGCACTTTGAATATGTTGGCCCATTACTTTTTTGACCTCTATAGTTTCTGATAAGAATTCTGCTTATAATCTTATTGAGGATACTTTGTATGTGACAAATAATTTCTCCTTTGCTGCTTGTAAGATTTTCTCTTTGTCTTTCAAAAGTTTAATTGTAATATATCCCAGGGTGCAACTTTGAGTCCATCTTACTTGAAGCCATTTAGGCTCTTGGATGTTTATATTAATCTTTCTTCAAATTTAGATGTTTTGGCCATTATTTCTCCAAATATGCTCTCTGCTTCTTTATCTTTCTCTTCTTCTGTTTCCAAAAGGCATATATTGGGCCACTTGATGGAGTCCCCAAATTCCCTTAGGCTCTCTTCCCTTTTATTCAATCTTTTTTTTTTTTTTCCCTGTTATCCTATCTTCATGTTGACTGACATTTGTTCTGATTAATCAAATCTCTCTTTGAATCTTGCTAGTGAATTTTTATTTTTGGCTATTACATTTTTAGCTCTAGAACTTTTATTTAGTTTATTTTTATATATGTTATTTCTTTATTGATAGCAGTGATACTGGTATCAGTAGTGATATTGGTGATCACATATCAGTGATAATATGTAGCATTTGTCTATTTCACTTGTCTTGCTTAACATAATACCCTCCGAGTTTATCTATGTTGTCACAAAGGACAGGAATTCCTTTTTTTAATTTTTTTAAAGGATGGATTATATTCCTGTGTGTATGTGTATAGATAAATAGATGTAGTCTTTAATTTTTTTTGCATCCCTAAAAATTATTTATTTTGTAACTAGAAATTTATAATATTTGAACCCCTTCACCCATTTTGTCTACCCTCTAACAAGTCAGCAATATGGTCTTCATATCTGTGAGATCAATATTTTTTTTGATCCTACATATACGTGAGATCATAAAGTATTTATCTTTTGTCTGATTTCATTTGGCATAATGCCCTGAAGGTCCATCCATGTCACAAATGGCAAATATTTCTTCTTTTTATGGGTGAATAATACTCCATTGTGTATATATGCCATAATTTCTTTGTCTGTTCGTCCATTGATAGATATTTAGCTTGTTTCCATACCTTGGTTGTTGTAAATAATGTTGCAGTGAACGTAGGGCTGCATGTGTATTTTTAAGTTTGTATTTATATTTTCTTTGGATAAAATTGATAAGTGGAATTATGGGTCATTTGCAGTTCTATTTTTAATTTTTTGAGAAACCTCTATACTATTTTCCATAGTGACTACCCTTATTTACATTCCCACCAACACTGCACACATGTTATCTTTTCTCCAAATCTTAGCCAACACTTACTATATGTTTTATCTTTTGATAATAATCATTCTACTAAGTATGAACTGATCTCTCACTATGATTTTGACTTGTATTTCAAATTTGAAATGCAAAGGTTGAGCACCTTTTTCATATTCATATTGACCATTTGTATGTCTTTGGAAACACTTTTACTCAGGTCCTTTACCAATTTGTTTTGTTTTGTTTTAGTTTTAGTTTTGTATTTGCTATTGGGGCTTCCCTAGTAGTTCAGTTGGTAAAGAATCCGTCTGCAAAGCAGGAGATCTCAGTTGGATTCTTTGGTTGGGAAGATCTGGTGAAGAAGGGATAGGCTACCCACTCCAGTATTCTTGGGCTTCCCTCATGGCTCAGACAGTAAATAATCTGCATGAAATGTGGGAGACCTGGGTCCTACCCCTGGGTTGGGAAGATCCCCTGGAGAAGGGAAAGACTACCCACTCTAGTATTCTGGCCTGGAGAATCAGGTCACAAACAGCCACTGAGTGACTTTCACTAGACACTAGATTAGACATTGAGTTATATAATTTCCTGTATATTTTGTATACTAACCTCTTTTTATTGGATATATTATTTGCAAATATTTTCCATAGGTTGTATTTTTCATATTGTGATTATGAAATAAATGATGAGTTATATTACTCTCAAATATAACAGGCCTATTTATACCATATATTTTCTTATACAAAGACAGTTTAAGACCTTAGACTTTAGATTTTAGATTTTTAGAAATTGTCTGGTGAAGGTCTCTCAGTAGTTTCTGACTCTTTGCAACCCCATGGACTATACAGTCCACAGAATTCTCCAGGCCAGAATACTGAAGTAGGTAGCCATTCCCTTTTCCAGGGAATCTTCCCAACCCAGGGATTGAGCCCAGGTCTCCCACATTGCAAGCAGATTCTTTATCACCTGAGCAACGAGGGAAGCCCAAGAATACTGGAAAGGGTAGCCTATCCCTTCTCCAGCAGATCTTCCCACCCCAGGAGTCCAACCAGGGTCTCCTGCATTGCAGGTGGATTCTTTACCAACTGAGCTACCAGAGAAGCCCCAGAAAATGTCTCAGCATTCTTCATATGACCATTCTTGTATTGACCCCACAGAAAAACCAGGAGTAGAACACTATATGATTGTGTATTGTCTCTATAAAAATATTACAAGAGCTTAGTGGCTTGAAATAACATAAATATGTTATCTAAGAATTTTTTGTTAGATTTCAAGCCCAGGTACTTGTGAGCCTGAGTGTGGTTTTAACAGATTTCTCTGCATAAATTATTCAGGGCAGAAATCAAAGTGTTAATGTGACTGGTCTTCCTTTTGGAGGCTTTGGGGAGAATCCATTTCCAAGTTCATTCAGGTTAGTGACTGAATTCAGTTCCTCCTGTTTGTAGCATGAGGTTCCATTCTTAACTGACCCTCAGCTAGTCCCCAAGTCTTGGCTTCTAGAGGTAACCTGTGTTACATAGCTTCAAGGCACTTTCTACATTTTGAAAATCAGCATCTTTGGTGAAATCCTTTCACTGTACTTTGAATCTCTCATCTCTCCTTTTGCTTAGTCATCCCTAACTCTTTTCTTGCCATATCCTTCACTTTAACCCAACTGACCTTATCTGCTTTTATGTGCTCGAGTGATTGGAAGGAACCCATCCCAATATTCCTGGATAACGTCCCTATCTTAAAGTCTATACTCTTGATTCCATCTGAAAAATCTCTTTTCTCACATTACTTAACTTATCTCAAGACATAACATTAAGAAGCAAAGATTATGGAGGCCAAAATTGTGTTTACCACAAGCATCACACCTTAATTCAACGAACATAGACTGACTGTAAACCAAGTTAATGAAGAGGTAATATGCAAAAGTTGACTATAAGTTAGAGAAGAGAATAGCTTGTTTTTCAGATTATCTTGTTTAGTAGCATTTATTTTAGCTAGATTTTTGGCAGAGGTGTAGTAACCAAAAGGTAAGGGTAAACATACCTGCAAAAACCTGAACCCCATGTATTCTCAGAGAGATTCATATGTTTTATACAAAAGATGTTGAGTGGAAAGACTGATATCCTATGATCAATGAGGAAAATTTGGTCTGTATTCACACAAAGAGATCACCACCAGGACACATGCAGAATGGAAGAGCCAACTATCTTTGCAGATATATCTCCCATTTTAAATTTTGTCACATACCTTAACAAATACTTAGACATTTTTAGGGAAATTTAAAAATATTTTCAGATTGAATAAGCTATGCATGCTAATTTCAATACTGTCTCCACAAATGTCATTGATTTTTGAACTCATTTGAAAATTTTGAAAATGTGACAAAATTGTAGTTCTAAATTAGTCATCAACTAAATTTTAGGGAGATCAATTTAACAAAATACTGTCATATTTCTCAGTGTTATTTTCTTCCCCCAAAATCATTTTTAATATAATCTTAATTATTTCCTTTGATTTTTATTTCTTTTTCTAGTTATAAAAGTATTACCTTCTAGTTTTAGAAAAAGTTTAAGATCATAGAGAGTTAGAAAAATTATTTGTCTATGTGTGTGTTTTTGTGTATTTGCAGGTGGTTCTACCATTGAGAGGCAGCTAATTATTTCCTTCTTATCAGTTTTTTCCATATATATTTTGCATAGGTAATTTCAAATGGCTCATAAAGTACAGTACCCAGGATATTATAAGCCAACATTACAAAGTAAATGAATATACTTCATTCTCTTTAACATTTTTAGGATAACATTCTTCCTTTGAACATCATCTGTTTATTTTCAACTTTTACCAATCAACATTATTTCTGCTTTACCAATGATAATATTCACATTCTGGGCAAAAGAGAGATAACAAAGATAAGCTTTGCTTTTTCCATTATCCTGGGCAGTCAGTAGTCAAATTCTGTTACAATCTGGGTTGCATTATACGCTAGTGAGTTGTCATTGTTTCGAAACGAATTCAAAATTTAATATTTGCAATCCATCGATACCTCATTCTGCAAAAGTCTAGTCCCAATTGACTGAGAATTTGTGTTCTGTCAGCTTCCAGAGATGATGTTTGCTGCCAAAGATGTTCTTTTCTTCAATCACCTTGACTCTGGTCAACAACCCCGGGTTAGTAATCATCGCCATTCTATCCTCAGGGTCTCCTTCTTAAATATTCCTTCTGTTCTGTCTGACAGGTGTCCTGTGCATCCTTTACACACTTGTCCCTTTTAAGACTAACCCACAGAATTACATCTTTGAGGTACCTTGGTGCTAATAACTAATAGACAATATGCTTTCCTAAGGCAACAGCCTGAAGTAACCCAAACTCTTCAGTTACTGTGCTTGTATGAAGCTACTATTTCCTGAGCTCCAAGTTATTTTGTTGCTTGAGCCCTGACCAGAATGCCTGCTCTAGTGCTCATTTACCTGGAAGCATTATATTCATATTTCTTCTGCACCTCCTTTAATATGTCTTATTTATCTCATTCCAACTATGTTATTTTTCTCTTCAGTAGTTAACTTCTACTCATTCTTCACATCTGTTATTGCCTCAAGCAGTCTCTATTGACCTTAGAGCACCATACCAGTTATAATTTTACTTTTATCTGTGTGATCCGTAGCCCTGTCCCCTCAATTGACTACAGTCTTCAGGAAAGCATAATATTTTTATGCCCCTGCTTAAGTTGTTTCTTGGCTGCCTGTCCTGTGATTTGGGATTTAGAATGTTGACTGAAATAAGAAGAAAATGAATGGAAACTTTGCAGATCTAATATAGTTAATAGTTGTTTTGTGAAAGTAATACCTGTATTTTTTAAATAACATTCTGTCCTCTTGCACAATTTGTTAGGATAAATGATATAAGTAACCATTATGCATACCTACTATGCATGAGCACTAACTGTGCTGGGGTATTGTACGTGTCTTTTATTATTCATAAGCGCACAAGACTCCTTGTCAGATGAATTGCTCTACTACATTTAATATGGAAAAAATAACTTTGATAATCTGATTAAAGAGCTTGTCAAGTGGTATACTTGAAACTAGTTACACCAGGAACCCAGATTGATACTCAGTGCATGCATTGTGCCATATCTAAAATAGGAAGCAAAGTATGTTTGATAAAAGTATATTCCATAACATCCTTAGCAAAAGAGAAAAGTGACTCTTGGCCGGACTTCTGATTTTCCCCATTTTGCTCTCTGATTTGACCAGAGAGAAACATTTTTAAAATCACATCTTATAGAAAATTTAGCAAAATTTTCAATTTGGATAGGTCAGCAGTTTGCAAAATGCTGGAACTCAGTGGTAAAATAGCTCTGGATCTAAAGCTTCAGAGGAGCAAGCCTCCTGGCTGTTAAGTATACCACTTCGAATTGAGGAGCAGCATGTCATTTTATAATTTGACATTTCATTTAAGATGTTATTTGGAGGGTGGGGGGAACACCATCATACGAAGTAAGCAAACCCCACAACAATAGATAGGATATGGGAAACAGACATTTCCATTGCCTGGGATTCTTCAGGCAAGAATACTGGAGAGGGGATCATGCCCTCCTCTACAGGATCTTCCCAACACAGGGATTGAAACCATGTCTCTTATGTCTCCTGTATTGGCAATACAGTTTTCCTACTAATCGTGCCATCTAGAAAGCCTAGAGAATAAAATATTTAATGTAAAGATGTTATACATTGTTACTGATAAGTGAACTTCCAGATGTTCAAGCTGGTTTTAGAAAAGTCAGAGAAACCAGAGATCAAATTGCCAACATCTGTTGGATCATCGAAAAAGCAAGAGAGTTCCAGAAAAACATGTATTTCTGCTTTATTGACTATGCCAAAGCCTTTGACTGTATTACAACAAACTGTGGAAAACACTGAAAGAGATGGAAATACCAGACCACCCGATCTGCCTCTTGAGAAATCTGTATGCAGGTCAGGAAGCAACAGTGAGAACTGGACATGGAACAACAGACTGGCTCCAAATAGGAAAAGGAGTACATCAAAGCTGTATATTGTCACCCTGCTTATTTAACTTATATGCAGAGTACATCATGAGAAATGCTGGGCTGGAGGAAGCACAAGCTGGAATCAAGATTGCCAAGAGAAATATCAATAACCTCAGATATGCAGATGACACCACCCTTATGGCAGAAAGTGAAGAGGAACTAAAAAGCCTCTTTATGAAAGTTAAAGAGGAGAGTGAAAAAGTTGGCTTAAAGCTCAATATTCAGAAAACTAAGATCATGGCATCTGGCCCCATCACTTCATGGGAAATAGATAGGGAAACAGTGGAAACAGTGTCAGACTTTATTGTTTGGAGCTCCAAAATCACTGCAGATGGTGATTGCAGTCTTGAAATTAAAAGACACTTACTCCTTGGAAGAAAAGTTATGATCAACCTAGATAGCATATTCAAAAGTAGAGATATTACTTTGCCAACAAATGTCTGTCTAGTCAAGGCTATGGTTTTTCCAGTGGTCATGTATAGATGTGAGAGTTGGACTGTGAAGAAAGCTGAGCACCGAAGAACTGATGCTTTTGAACTGTGGTGTTGGAGAAGACTCTTGAGAGTCCCTTGGACTGCAAGGAGATCCAATCAGTCCATCCTAAAGGAGATCAGTCCTGGGTATTCATTGGAAGGAATGATGCTGAGATTGAAACTCCAATACTTTGGCCACCTCATGCAAAGAGTTGACTCATTGGAAAAGACCCTGATGCTGCTAGGGATTGGGGGCAGGAGGAGAATGGGACAACAGAGGATGAGATGGCTGGATGGCATCACCAACTCGATGCACATGAGTTTGAGTGAACTCTGGGAGTTGGTGATGGACAGGGAGGCCTGGCGTGCTGTAGTTCATGTGGTAGCAAAGAGTCGGACACGACTGAGCCACTGAACTGAACAAAACACAAGTTAAGCAACTCATTAGCAACATTAACAAAAACTGCATTTTAAGCATCTATCCTCAAATGAGCTACTTTGCTAAATGTTATGGGAGTTGCAAAGAAGTTTGAATCATCACTAGGCTATCCAAATCTATAGTCTACTCAGGGAAAGAACCAAGAGAAGAGACTGGAGACATAGAGAAGCAAACAGAAATGTTGACAGCCCAATATATTCAATCAATGATGATAGCATACCATGTTGAAAAAAAAAAAGTCACTTCTTGTTGATGAGAGGAAAACAAATCACCTAGAATCACAAAATGTGACAAGTATTGAATCTACCTTTTCTTTTTCATTTTTATTTTTAGGCTGAAAATGTTAAACAACCATTTTCCATGTTAATTTTATCTGTATGTACAGATTGCTGCTATTTTCCCAATCACAGTACTTTATATTTTATTTAAATTTTATAGATTTTCTGATACTTTTACAATATTTTCTTCTTAATGTAGTCTTCCTAAGATCCACGAAAACATCAGATTTAGGACAGATTTATCATTTAGGTTAGAGAGCAGAAGAACAGAGACTATGACTGTGGAACACTATACAATACAGGACAGAAATCTAAATTCCAAATCTTGGTTATTAGCTGATTTGGGGGCATTGTTCTTTCCCATGAGTTGCTCTTTTTTGGCTCCAGGTTTACAATAAGAAACCCAAAATAAACCCTGAAATCTTATTATTAAATGCAAAATTGACTTCATGCATCTTACTTGCCTTTGCAACAAAATGATACCTACTTTAGTGTTAATATTGGCTTAATTCACCATTGATAATGTATAACTTAGAAACTTTAGGTTCCTAAGAGAAATAAGGATATTTCCAGCAGTTGTTTGATGTGCTATAGTTGTTTAAACTGTGGCTATATATATATATATATATATATATCCATTGTAATTAAAGTTTAAAGTTTAAGTAAATGATGCAGCTTAATGGCAAAACTGAAGCTTGCTTGCATGGGCCAGTCTAAAATTTTCTACTAATTTCCACTCTGTCAAGGTCTGCTTAGCCACTCTCTCAGATGAAGTTTTATCCCTGTTTTCTTTTTTTTTTTCCTCTCACATGTGGCATAGAGATGGGAGATAAATTTTGTGTCATCTTTTGATGCTTTAAATTATGTGCAGAGACTGAGAAACATAGGAGCTAGAGGTAACTGAGAATGTAAATAGGAATGAAAAGGCTAGAATGATCTGAAAGAGATATTTAGGTTGCCACAACCAGACGAGAATACAAAAAGGGGACAAAGTTCACTGGTCAGTGCATTATTCCCTCATTGATTTTCCCTGCCAGTTCCTTTCAGCTCATTGATTTCCATTGCTGATTGAGTCATGTTCATCTGCTGTTAGGAGGTCACTTCATTTCTCTTTTGCTCATTTTTTTTCTGCCTACTCAGCACTCCTGTACATGTGTGTGTCACTACCACTAATCTCAATTGTCTGCTGTCAGAAGAGTGATATACTTTTTGCACAATGGGCCATGAGATTCAGGGTGGGTGTTTCAGGCAGCCACTGCATAAACTTAACCAGAGTGTACTCACAGATTCCCTTGTACACTGCATTCATTGTGGGTTTTTACTCTATATCAGATTTAAAGGCATGCAGTGTGTATGGTTCACAGTTGTCATTCGCAGTATACTCCAAAACTGGTAGGAGGAAGTGATGCTCTGATCTCTCTGCAAACAGTTGATGTCACAGTACCAGAGTACAAAATAAATACCACCTGAAGGTCACATCTCTCTTATATCACACTATCCAGAAGTTCTTTCATTCAGCAATCATATGAGATCTTCTCCCTAGTGGGAAATGTTAAATACATGGAGGAAATAAGTATATTTTCATAGTAATAACATTGTGTGTATCTGTTTCAGCAACTTGGAATGTATTTACTAGCAAACTCATTTCAAAATACAGTTAAATATTTTGTCAGAGTATTGTTAGAATATGAGATTGTAAATAAGTCTATACATTTAAGGCATACATATTTTAATTCATGATGTAGTTAATCATAGATATCCTTAGAAAAATAAATCCAGTTGGGTACCTGTATAACTTTATGTCATGCAAATTCTAAATGCTTTAGGGACAAAACAGTCTGTGTTCATTCCCAGACTAAAATCACAAACATTATCCGCAAAGAAGACAACAAAAACCTCTTAAAGACCACAGAGCTACTGCCTTTAATGAGATTTTTTTTTTTTTAGGTTTGTTTTAACACTGAAGATTATGCCTTTGAATTTTTTATACCGCTTGAAGATGTGATTTACTTTGTATTTATATTTAGTAATTGGCTGTACAGGTTTTGGTTTTAGAATTTATTATGCAACATTCAGCAAGACTAACAGTATTAAATACTAATCAACTTTTAATAAGAATTATAAATTGTGTCTCCTTTCTCAAGACAAGAAAAGCAATCACTGCAATCAATCAGGTAGTCTAATCAATTTTCAAAATGAAATTAACCATGCATCTGTAGGAAAACAAAAACAAAAAACAACCTTGAAGAATAGTATACTATGTCTTCAATATAAGAGATAAGCTCAGTTTTAGAAAATGTTAATAGGATATTTAGTTTCTACATGATGTACTCACACTGATGAGTTTTCAAAGGGTTACTGAAATTTATTCTTGTATGTCTTTTCAGTGAATTGAAGGGCTATCACAGAAAGTCAGTAAATATGTGTTATGAGAATGTGATATAATATTTACAATTTTTCTCCACTTTAGTTCTTATAGAAATTATATCAGAAAATAAATTTCAATTATCCAAGCATTCACACTCTTCCTAAAATGGTGAACACAATCAAGAATTTAACATAGAGATATATTTTATGGAAAGAAAAATTCTTATAAATAACAACATTGTTTAAATCACCACCCTAACAAAGCAGTTTTTTTTTTAAAGAATGCTTAAATAAGTTTTCTCAGGCAATGTCATGTTATATGAACTTGAATCTTCCCATTTGTTCAATCAATATGAGATGTAGAACCATCGTGTGCCAAGTAATATGCTGGGCACCGAGAACACCAATAAGAAATAAATTCACCAACTTTAAAGCACTCAAGGCTTATGAATGAGACAATCATGTGAACAGAGGAAAAACAAGTTGCAAAGTGCAATGGCTTTGCAAAGGAATTATACGTATCTGACTGGTTTTAAAAGGTTGGCTTCTATAAATGTATTATGGGGAGGTCAAGTCTGGATTGCTAATAAAAGAATAATAATGTCTATTGAAGAATTATTAAATAATAGTTTCTCTACTTACTTTGGGCTTCCCTGGTGGCTAAGGTGGTAAATACTCTACTTGCAATGCAAGAAATCCAGTTTCTATTCGTGGGTCGGGAAGATCCATGGAGAAGGAAATGGCCACCCACTCCAGTATTGCTGCCTAGAGAATTCCATGGACAGAGGAGCCTGGTGAGCTACAATCCTCAAGGTTGCAGAGTCAGACACAACTAAGAGACCAAAACACTACAGAGTTTATATATACTATGTCCTTTTATTCTCATAAGATAAGTGGGCTCAATTTTTTATTATTCTCATATTTCTTTTAAAAATGAGAATCCTGAGATTCATAAAGTTTGAATCACATATCCACAGTTACTAATTGGTAAACCTGGTATAACAAACTATGCATTTGACCCTAAAGTAACCTAGATGCTTAACTGCTTTGCTGAGACATATTTAAATTCAAAATTTAGTCTTTTATTTGAAGCAGAAACCCATGAGAAGCACACTGACTGAGACATCACTTACCATCATTTCAAATTGTTGAACTGGCATCTAACAATGTGGTGCATATTTTACATGAGCTATTTTATTATTAAAAAAATACAAAGACATGTGAATTTGCCATTTGACATTAATGTTGCTAACTCTTTTTGCATAACAAATATACTTTGTTGAAGCTATCTGCTTTACATAGAATCTTCGAAAAAGGAGTTTTGAATAAGAGAGCAAGTGTACTTGACAGCATATCCAATAGTATCTATAAAGGATACACACTTGACAAGAACAAACAATAATCACTATTCTATGACATGAAGATACCTTTCAAATAACACCTGACCTTGTTACTGAAAATACCCCTCAAATTCACTGATACATGCCTAACTAAAGCCCTCAAACTCCTTTAAAATTTCTTCTAAATGTTTTCCGTTGCCATCATTTTATATTCAGAGAATAATTTTTCCAAGTTATTCTCATTTTATAACAGGGTGCCCCTGGTGACTCAGTGGTGAGGAATTTAGCTGCCGACGCAGGAGACATAAGAGATGTGGATTCCATCCCTGGGTCAGGAAGATCCCCTGGAGGAGGCAGTAGCAACCCACTCAGTAATCTCGCATGGGGAATCCCATACAGAGGAGGCTGGCAGGCTACTGTCCATGGAGCCACCAAGAGTTGGACACGATTGAAGTGACTTAGCACACATTCATTATTTAGAACGGGCAGTCATATACAAAAAGAATAACTCAGGGTAAAGATTTGGTAAGGAGGGGAGTGAGAATTAACAGTTGTACATACCATCTCAGTCAACCTCAGAATCAATCTTGTCGTTATTATCCCTACATGTTCAAATATGAAACTTTGGATGTCAGAGATTAATGAATAAGCCAGTGTCCTGTTATACAGAGAGTTGTCAGAACAGCCAGGATCTGTACTTAAGATTTATGTATCTGAACTCCGCACATTATTTTCCACAACGTATTGCTTCCTTAGCCTCTTTGAAATTAGCTAGAAAAGATAGGATTGTTTGAAAATAAAACTGAGCATTAAATGTCAAACAGTATTTAGACTCTTAAGATTTTATGTCTGAACAAGTATATAATTATATATTTTATGTCTATATATATATATATATTCACACGTGATCTTGTTCTTGTTCTTTCTGTTCTCCATGAACCTGAAACCACTGCTTCTCAATTTTAGACTTCAAACATACCAAATATAAATTCTAACAAGCTGTTTTGCTGAAAGTTTTCACTTTTGTCTCAGGATCAAAGGATTTGTTAACAAAATAAGCCACTCATTAAATACAAATAAATAACACAGATGTTTATTAGGGAAATATCTAGCTTACTTTCAATATACAAACATTAAAACAAAAGAGAAATAGAAAGAGCAGAGAGTACATCATCAAACTGGGTTTTGTCCAACATTCAGACTTAAACAACACTGGGAAGTCCCGTATCACAGAGCATCCAGAGTCCCCAATTGGAAAGGGTCCCAGGCAGTGTGTAGGATCCATGGGTGAGATTTCAAAGACTGCAGTTCAGGGGTCCCTGTTTATAATCCCAGGAGGGACACAAACTGATATCTTTATCAAAATGTAACCAAACTGCAAGCCTGGTTTAACATTAATACTGTTTGTTTTGTCTTGTAAAACTTGGAATGTTGCTAAGTCTAGGGCTTGGTTGGCCAGGCCCCCTTCAGTGTCTCAACAATCTCAAAGATTCCTCCCCCATCTTATCCATGGTGTTGCAAACCTTGCACTCACAGCAGGCAGTCACTCACAATCACTATCAATCAGGGCAGTGTCCAGGCAGGTTAGAACCAAGGTCAGAGGCCTGCTCTGCTTTGTCTCTGACGCATAAATAAGACTATTAATTTAACTTCCCTAACACAAGCATGGGGAGAAGGCAATGGTGACCCACTCCAGTACTCTTGCCTGGAAAATCCCATGCACAGAGGAGCCTGGTAGGGTGCAGTCCATGGGAGTCGGACACGACTGAGCGACTTTGCTTTCACTTTTCACTTCCCTGCATTAAAGAAGGAAATGTCAACCCACTCCAGTGTTCTTGCCTGGAGAATCCTGGGAATGGGGGAGCCTGGTGGGCTGCTGTCTAGGGGTCGCACAGAGTCAGACACGACTGAAGCAACTTAACAGCAGCAATAGCAGCAACAACACAGGCATGAAAAAACAGACTGGTTCCAAGTTGGGAAAGGAGTATGTCAAGTATTTATTTAACTTATTTAACTTATATGCAGAGTACATCATGGGAAATGCTGGACTGGATGAAGCACAAGCTGGAATCAAGATTGACGGGAAAAATATCAATAACCTCAGATATGCAGATGACAGCACTCTTATGGTAGAAAGTGAAAAGGAACTAAAAAGCCTCTTGATGAAAGTGAAAGTGGAGAGTGGAAAAGTTGGCTTAAAGCTCAATATTCAGAAAACAAAGAAGAACTAAAGGGCCTCTTGATGAAACTTAAAGAGGAGAGTGAAAAAGTTTGCTTAAAACTCAATATTCAGAAAACTAAGATCATGACATCTGGTCACAGTACTTCTTGGCAAATAGATGGGGAAACAGTGGAAACAGTGTCAGACTTTATTTTGGGGGGCTCCAAACTCACTGCAGATGGTGACTGCAGCCATGAAACCAATACAATATTGTAAAGTAATTAACCTCCAATTAAAATAAATAAATGTATATTTTAAAAATACACAAGGATATACAGATCAAAAATGGAAATAGCTGGAAAAATAAATAATAAAGTCAGATTTATGAACACGAAAAAAAATTAAATAAAAGACTCTTGCTCCTTGGAAGAAAAATTATGACCAACTTAGACAGCTTATTAAAGAGCAGAGACATTACTTTGCCAACAAAGTAAGGACATTACTTTGTCCTTCTAGTCAAGGCTATGGTTTTTCCAGTAGTCATGTATGAATGAGAGAGTTGGAATATAAAGAAAGCTGTGAGCCAAAAAAATAATGCTTTTGTGCTGTGGGGTTGAAGAAGACTCTTGAGAGTCCCTTGGACTTCAAGGAGATCCAACCAGTCCATCCTAAAGGAAATCAGTCCTGAATATTCATTGGAAGGATTAATCCTAAAGCTGAAACTCCAATATTTTGGCCACCTGATACAAAGAACTGACTCATTGGAAAAGACCCTGATGCTAGGAAAGATTGAAGGTGGGAGGAGAAGGGGACAACAGAGGATGAGATGGTTGGATGGCATCACCAACTCAATGGACATGAGTTTAAGTAAACTCCGGGAGCTGGTGCATTCCAACTGGCATGTTGCATTCCATGGAGTCACAAAGAGTCGGACACAACTGAGCGACTGAACTGAACTGAACACAAGCATGTTCATGTCTAAATCCATGTCCATCAGCCACACATGAGACATCTGCACTTCAGTGGGCAGTTCTATACTTATGACACAAAGCATTTGTTCCTCAGTATCTAAGTTCTCTTTCTCTTTTGGTTTGCTGTCCTTAATAATGACACCTACTCAATCTCTCTTGCTCTGGTTACTTTTCATCTGTTTTTGCACATGTAGCATCCTTTTATTCATATTGTCTTTCAACTATGTATATAAGCCCTCAGTTCATTTCAGTTCAGTCACTCAGTCGTGTCTGATTCTTTGGGACCCTGTGAATCGCAGCATGCCAGGCCTCCCTGTCCATCACCAGCTCCCGGAGTTCACTCAAACTCACGTTCATAGAGTACGTAATCCCATCCAGCCATCTCATCCTCTGCCATCCCCTTCTCCTCCTGCCCCCAATCCCTCCCAGCATGAGGGTCTTTTCCAATGAGTCAACTCTTCCCATGAGGTGGCCAAAGTACTGGAGTTTCAGCTTCAGCATCATTCCCTCCAAAGAAATCCCAGGGCTGACCTCCTTCAGAACGGACTGGCTGGATCTCCTTGCAGTCCAAGGGACTCTCAAGAGCCTTCTCCAACACCACAGTTCAAAAGCATCAATTCTTCAGCGCTCAGCTTTCTTCACAGTCCAACTCTCACATCTATACATGACCACTGTAAAAACCATAGCCTTGACTAGATGGACCTTAGTTGGCAAAGTAATGTCTCTGCTTTTCAATATGCTTTCTAGATTGGTCATAACTTTTCTTCCAAGGAGTAAGTGTCTTTTAATTTCATGACTGCAGTCACCATCTGCAGTGATTTTAGAGCCCCCCGAATAAAAGTCTGACACTGTTTCCACTGTTGCCCCATCTATTTCCTATGAAGTGATGGGACCGGATGCCATGGTCTTAGTTTTCTGAATGTTGAGCTTTTAGCCAACTTTTTCACTCTCTACTCTCACTTTCATCAAGAGGCTTTTTGGTTCCTCTTCACTTTCTGCCATAATGGTGGTGTCATCTGCATATCTGAGGTTATTGATATTTCTCCTGGCAATCTTGATTGCAGCTAAGCCCTGATCTATAAATAATTATTCAGATAATGAGTCAAGAGTGTTGTACTACACCAACAGAGCCCTCCCCATCATTATATTTATACATATCGGTATTTTGTCTCCAATAAGGAGACAGAAGATACATAAACCCATAAGCAATTTAGCTTCAGATGATTAAACAATGGTATGAAAAGAGTAGCATTGCATATATGCACAGAGGATAATTGAGAATTAGGCTCTTTCAGATACGTCTTTCAAGGAAAATCTCTCTGAGAAAAAAATATTTAAACAGTTACTCAGATAATGAGAAATGCTGAGTCTCAAGAAGTTTGTTTTTAAGAACATTCTAGAAATAAGAACAATACACATAAAGTCCCTGAAGCAAAACAAGTTTGGTTTTCATGGATGACAGCAATCAAGAAATTCTTTGAAAATTTGATTCCAAAAACTATGTCAATGATGGTACTATGAATAGAGATGAAGAACTAATAAGGGCAGGACAGTTAGGCATTGGTAGGAGGTGGATGAATAATTCTGCCTTGGTCTTATTAGGTACACATGATTATTAGCTTTAGAATCAGAAATATCAAAAAGGAGTTATTAAATGTGACTTTGGTGCCCAGTATAAAGGTCAGATTTTGTGATATAAACAGGAATTTTCAGTCTAGAGATGGAACGTGAAGCTGTGATATAAGATATGGTCACAAAAGGAGGTAATATAAATAACAAAAATTTGCAAAACACTTGTGAGTTAATGAAAATTAGTAGTAGGTTTATTTCAATATTTAGGGGTGTCCACAAAGAGGAGGGAGCATAAAAGGGAACTCAGGAGAAACTATGGGAAAAAAATACAATTTGATAAGAGTAATGTGCTAGAAACCAAGTAAGCAAGTATCTGAAGAAAGTGGGTGTGGACAGTCGTGTCATAAGTAGATTAAAAATGTGTGAGTATTTGATACAGGATTTGATATGAATGTGTCTGTTAGTAATGCTGACAAGAATAACTTCACTGAAATGGCAGGAACAAAAGCCCCATTGAATAAGAGAAAAGGGAATAAAATAGCATTTTTAAAAAAAGAAAAATCAATGACATAAAAGATTAACATAATTAAAGTATATTTTGCACCTATAAAAATTGGCCAGTATCAAAATAAAGGCTGTTGCTACTGCTAAGTCACTTCAGTCGTGTCGGACTCTGTGTGACCCCGTAGACGGTAGCCCACCAGTCTCCCCCATCCCTGGGATTCTCCAGGCAAGGACACTGGAGTGAGTTGCCATAAGAAAGGCTAAATGTTAATAAAATATGTAAATGAACTGTAGCAGTATAAAGAGAGAATACCTGTAGACACACAGATATGAGCTATGAAACCATGAAAAGACATAACAGAAACTTAAATACATATTACTAAGTGAAAGAAACCAACCTAAAGAAGCTACATATTGTATGATTTCCACTATATGACATTCCAGAAAAGAAAATATGGAGACAGTAAAGAGATCAATGGTTCCCAGGGATTGGAAGATGAGGGAAGGAATGAATAAGCAGAGTATAAAGGATTTCTAGGACAGTGAAAATACTATGTGTGATACTATAATGACGTGTACATGTCATTCTTTGTCCAAGTGTGTGCAACGGACAACACAGAGGATGAACCCTAATATGAACTATGGATTTGAGATGATTATGATGTGTCAAATAGGTTGTAATAAATGCACCACACTGGCAAGGAATGTTGATAATGGGATAGATTCTGCATATAGGGATGTAGGGTGAAGAGATATATGGCAAATCTCTTTACCTTAGCCTCAATTTTGCTATGAACTTTACTCTAAAAAAGGATTTTTTCTTGTTTGTACTAAAGAAGAAAAATAAATGACTAGATAGATAAAGGCATTTGGGGGTCAAAAAAGGATATCAATTTTTCAGATGGAAGATTTGCTTGCATGTTGTTATACAAAAATACATTAAGGGAGCAGATTAAAGAATTTAAGAAAAATGGGGGGAATGGTGATGCAAGATGGAGGGAGGGTCATAGCAATAGCTGACTTTGATGGAATAAAATGATTCAGTTTAAAACTGGAGAGGCTGCCATAAGACAAGGGTAAGGCTGTTTCTCCATGGTAACAGGAATGAAAGAAATATTGCAAGCATTGATGCAGATAGGCTATAGAGAAGAAATTGGGAAATAAAATAGTTGTCTCTATTTGCTTCTGTTTTCTTAGTAAAAACAAGTCAGTCTATCAGTTAAGAATAAGTGGGATATGAATGTTGAAGGACCGAGAGATGAAGAGATATGAATTTGAGGAGAAAATGTGAGAAGATGAGAAATAATATATCCAATGAAATTTTGGTAGAACTATATATTATTATTCTTTATTGCTTTCATTTTCCTCTGGACACCCCTTGTACTGGTTCAGTGTAAAAAAGAGATAGGCAGAATTTGAATTGCAGGACACCTGAATTTTTTCAGGTAACAAAGTGAACACATTCAATACATCTCTTAGCAAAAGCAAACATATTTGACCACAGTCCCCTTACTGAAATCTATTCCCTTGACTTTGAATACACTACAACATTCATTCTGAGCTTTCTCTCTAGGTTCCTACTACTTTATCTAAATATTCAATGTTGAAATTCCTTGGGATTTAATGTTGATAGCCTTTTCACTGTTTTTTTTTTTTTTTCTGTAGACTGCATCCTCTCCCATAATATCACATGCCATCTATCTATAGACAAAGCTTTCTAGCTTTACATCCTCATACCATATGTTTTTCTTCCCTCTGAGTCCCAGATCTCAAACCTAACTGCCTCCCCTAACTCTGCACTTGCATGTATAATAGGATCATCAAACTCAGCACATTCAAGCAGAATCCACCTTCTCACCAAAAACATGCTCTCTCTGCATGTCTTTTTTCAGTAATTGTTATCGTAGTCCATCCTATGATAAAAAGAAACTACATGGATATTCCTTAACTCCTACATTTTTCTAACCTACCACAGCCAGTCAACCATGTCTTGTCTATACTTCTAGTGTTTCTCTAATCCATTAGTTTTCTTCCTGCCATGAATACGATTAGAAAAGCCTCTGGCATTGAAACATGTATAATATCATATAAGAAATGAATTGCCAGTCTAGGTTCGATGCAGGATACAGGATGCTTGGGGCTGGTGCACTGGGATGACCCAGAGAGATGGTATGGGGAGGGAGGTGGGAGGGGGCTTCAGGATTGGGAACACGTGTACACCCGTGGTGGATTCATGTTGATGTATGGCAAAACCAATACAGTATTGTAAAGTAAAATAAAAAATAAAAAAGTATTTGTATCAAAAATTGTCACTGAAGTCACTGAGCTTCTCTAGGAGCACTTGAACTGCTTACATGAAAGTTACTTGTTATGTAATATAATAAAATACATTTATCACTTAAAAAAAAAAAAGAAAAGCTTGTGGAGAATTTTAAAAGTGTGTACTTGCCTGAATCTCCTCTCCAGAAATTCTTGGTTCAGTTGGCCTCATACAGATCTCAAGCATTTGACCAATAATAATTTTAACACTTGAGGAAATTCTAATTTGTGTTGTGAATAATAGTAATAGCTGAAACTTACTGAGCACTTAGAACATATCATGGACTATGTGAAGTGCTTCACAAACACAGTCTCCTCTAAACCATGGAATACTGCTCTTGGGGTGTATTATCAATATTCTAATTTTAAATGTGGGTAAACTGAGTTTCAATCAGGTTAACCACCTTACCCATTATTTATGACCCTATGAGTCATAAACAGTGGAAATAAAATTCGAACTCAGTACATTTGACTTCAGTGCATGTCCTTACAAACCCTAAACTCAAATACCCAATTATAAATGTATTTTATTTTTTAATTGACAACTTTATTGACATGCGATTAATATAAAAATCTGCACATATGTAATGTATACAATTTGATAGTTTGGACACATGCATACACTATGTATATATGCATATGCATACATATGCACACGCCAGGCTTCCCTGGTGGCTCAGATGGTAAAGAATCTACCTACAATGCAGAAGACCTGAGTTTGATCCCTGGGTCAGGGAAATCCCCTGGAGAAGGGAATGACTACCCACTCCAGAATTTTTGCCTGCAGAATTCCATGGACAAAGGAGCCTGGCAGGCTACAGTCCATGGGGTTGCAAAGGGTCGGAGACACTGAGTGACTAACACACATGCACATACATCCGTGAAACCACAACTGTAGTCAAAGCAATAAATATAACCATCACCTCCAAAAGTTTCCTCACACCCCTTTGTTGTGTGTGTGTTTTAAGAGCACTAACATGAGGTAGTGCAGTGGTAAAGAACCCATCTGCCAGTGTAAGAGACACAGGAGACACAGGTTTGATCCTTACGTTGGGAAGATCATCTGGAGTAGCAAATGGCAATCCACTCTAATATTCCTGCCTAAAAAAATTCCAAAGACAAGCCTGGTGGACTGCAGCCCATGGGGTCACAAAGAGTTGGGTGAATGAGCACACACATACAACGTGATATCTACATTCATAACAAATCTGTTAAGTGTACAGTACAGCATTGTTAACTGTAGGCACTATGTTTCACAGCAGATCTATACAGCTTGTTCATTGTGCATAACTAAAAATTTATAGCCATTGAACAACTCACTATTTACCCCTCCTTCAACTCCAGGCAACCACCATTCTATTCTCTGTTTCTACAAGTTTCTATAAGTCTGAATATTTTAGATACCTGTAAAGTGGACTCATTCCATTCTTGTCCTTCTGTGACTGGCTTATTTCACTTAGCATAACGTCTTCAGGGTTTCTCAGTGTTCAGTTTTGGAGGATTTCCTTCCTTCTAATGGCTGAATAACATCCTGCTATATGTATATATCACATTTATTTTATCCATTTATTTTTTGATGGACATTTGGGTCTTTTCCATATCTTGGCCATTATGAATAAATGTGTAATGAACACAGAAGTGCAGGTATCTCTTCAAGATATTAATTTCAATTCTTTCATATATATATATATATACCCAGAAATAAAATCGCTGGTTCATATGCTAGTTTCATTTTTAATATTTTGAGGAACTTTCATATTGTTTTCTGTAATGGATGCCTCAACTTACACTTGCCAAAACAGTGTACAAGGGTTCCCTTTTCTCTATATCTTAGCTGTTTTTTTTTTTTTTAATACTTATCCTAGCAAGTATGAGGTGATAGGTCATATCTCACTGTGGTTTTGATTTGCTTTTTCCTAACAATTAGTGATGTTGAGCACCATTTTATGTGCCTGTTTACTATTTGTATGTATTTTTTTTTACTATTTCAGCTCATTTTGAATTGGGTTATTTGTTTTATGTTTGTTTTTTTTTTTCCTATTGAGTTGTAAGAATCCTTTACATTAAGTTCAGTTCATTTCAGTCCCTCAGTCATGTCCGATTCTTTGCGACCCTATGAATTGAAGCACGCCAAGTCTTCCTGTCCACCACCAACTCACAGAGTTCACCCAGAATCATGTCCATCGAGTCAGTGAGGCCATCCAGCCATGGCATCCTCCGTCGTCCACTTCTCCTCCCTCCCCCAATCCCTCCCAGCATCAGAGTCTTTTCCAATGAGTCAACTCTTTGCATGAGGTGGCCAAAGTACTGGAGTTTCAGCTATAGCATCATTCTTTCCAAAGTAATCCCAGGGCTGATCTCCTTCAGAATGGACTGGTTGGATCTCCTTGCAGTCCAAGGGACTCTCAAGAATCTTCTCCAACACCACAGTTCAAAAGCATCAATTCTTCAGCGCTCAGCCTTCTTCACAGTCCAACTCTCACATCCATACATGACCACTGGAAAAACCATAGCCTTGACTAGATGGACCTTTGTTGGCAAAGTAATGTCTCTGCTTTTGAATATGCTATCTAGGTTGCTCATAACTTTCCTTCCAAGGAGTAAGCGTCTTTTAGTTTCATGGCTGCAATCAAAATCTGCAGTGATTTTGGAGCCCGAAAATAAAGTCTGACACTGTTTCTACTGTTCCTCCATCTATTTCCCATGAAGTGATGGGACTGGATGCTATGATCTTCGTTTTCTGAATGTTGAGCTTTAAGTCAACTTTTTCACTCTCCTCTTTCACTTTCATCAAGACGCTTTTTAGCTCCTCTTCACTTTCTGCCATAAGGGTGGTGTCAACTGCCCTTGACAATATCTGAGGTTATTGATATTTCTCCCGGCAATCTTGATTCCAGCTTGTGTTTCTTCCAGGCCAGCATTTCTCATGATGTACTCTGCATAGAAGTTAAATAAGCAGGGTGACAATATACAGCCTTAACGTACTCCTTTTCCTATTTGGAACTAGTCTGTTGTTCCATGTCCAGTTCTAACTGTTGCTTCCTGACCTGCAAACAGATTTCTCAAGAGGCAGGTCAGGTAGTCTGGTATTCCCATCTGTCTCAGAATCTTCTACAGTTTATTGTGATCCACAGAGTCAAAGGCTTTGGCATAGTCAATAAAGCAGAAATGGATGTTTTTCTGGAACTCTCTTGCTTTTCCCGTGATCCAGCGGATGTTGGCAATTTGATCTCTGGTTCCTCTGCCTTTTTTAAAACCAGCTTGAACATCAGAAATTTCATGGTTCACATATTGCTGAAGACTGGCTTGGAGAATTTTGAGTATTACTTTAATAGCATGTGAAATGAGTTCAATTGTGCGGTAGTTTGAGCATTCTTTGGCATTGACTTTCTTTGGAATTGGAATGAAAACTGACCTTTTCCAGTCCTCTGGCCACTGCTGAGTTTTCCAAATTTGCTGGCATATTGAGTGCAGCACTTTCACAGCATCATCTTTCAGGATTTGAAACAGCTCCACTGGAATTCCATCACCTCCACTGGCTTTGTTCGTAGTGATGCTTTCTAAGGCCCACTTGACTTCACATTCCAGGATCTCTGGCTCTAGATGAGTGAAAACACCATCATGATTATCTAGGTCATGAAGATCTTTTTTGTACAGTTCTTCTGTGTATTCTTGCCACCTCTTCTTAATATCTTCTGCTTCTGTTAGGTCCAGAACATTTCTGTCCTTTATTGAGCCGTGTTTGCATGAAACGTTCCCTTGGTATCTCTAATTTTTTTGAAGAGATCTCTAGTCTTTTCCATTCTGTTCTTTTCCTCTATATCTTTGCATTGATGGCTGAAGAAGGCTTTCTTGTCTCTTCTTGCCATTCTTTGGAACTCTGCATTCAGATGCTTATATCATTCCTTTTCTCCTTTGCTTTTCACTTCTCTTCTTTTCTCAGCTATTAGTAAGGCCTCTCCAGACAGCCATTTTGTTTGTTTGCATTTCTTTTCCATGGTGATGGTCTTGATCCCTGTCTCCTGCACAATGTCAGGAACCTCTGTCCATAGTTCATCAGGCACTCTATCTATCAGATCTAGGTCCTTGAATTTATTTCTCACTTCCACTGTATAATCATAGGGATATGATTTAGGTCATACCTGAATGGTCTAGAGGTTTTCCCTACATTCTTCAATTTGAGTCTGAATTTGGTAATAAGGAGTTCATGATCTGAGCCACAGTCAAGTCCTGGTTTTGTTTTTGTTGACTGTAGAGCTCTTCATCTTTGGCTGCAAAGAATATAATCAATCTGATATCGGTGTGGACCATCTGGTGATGTCCATGTGTAGAGTCTTCTCTTGTGTTGTTAGAAGAGGGTGTTTGCTATGACCAGTGCATTTTCTTGGCAAAACTCTATTGGTCTTTGCCCTGCTTCATTCTGCATTCCAAGGCCAAATTTGCCTGTTACTCCAGGTGTTTCTTGACTTCCTACTTTTGCATTCCAGTTACTTATAATGAAAAGGACATCTTTTTAGGGTGTTAGTTCTACAAGGTCTTGTAGGTCTTCATAGAACCATTCAACTTTAGCTTCTTCAGTGTTACTGGTAGGGGCATAGACTTGGATTACTGTGATATTGAATGGTTTGCCTTGGAGACAAACAGAGATCATTCTGTTGTTTTTGAGATTGCATCCAAGTACTGCATTTCGGACTCTGTTGTTGACCATGATGGCTACTCCATTTCTTCTGAGGGATTCCTGCCCGCAGTAGTAGATAAAATGGTCATCTGAGTTAAATTCACCCATTCCAGTCCATTTTAGTTTGCTGATTCCTAGAATGTCGATGTTCACCCTTGCCATCTCTTGTTTGACCACTTCCAATTTGTCTTGATTCATAGACCTGACATTCCAGGTTCCTATGCAATATTGCTCTTTACAGCATCAGACCTTGCTTCTATCACAAGTCACATCCACAACTGGGTATTGTTTTTGCTTTGGCTCCATCCCTTCATTCTTTCTAGAGTTATTTCTCCACTGATCTCCAGTAGCATATTGGGCACCTACTGACCTGGCGAGTTCCCTTTTCAGTATCCTATCATTTTGCCTTTTCATACTGTTCATGGGGTTCTCAGGGCAAGAATACTGAAGTGGTTTGCCATTCCCTTCTCCAGTGGACCACATTCTGTCAGACCTCTCCACCATGACCCACCAATCTTGGGTTGCCCTGCGGGCATGGCTTGGATTCATTGAGTTAGACAAGGCTGTGGTCCTAGTATAATTAGATTGACTAGTTTTCTGTGAGTATGGTTTCAGTGTGTCTGCCCTCTGATGCCCTCTTGCAACACCTGCCATCTTACTTGGGTTTCTCTTACCTTGGGCATGGGGTATCTCTTCGCAGCTGCTCCAGCAAGGCGCAGCTGCTGCTCCATATCACATTCATGGTCTGGAAATATTTTCTCCTATTCGGTAAGTTTTCTTTTTATTCTATTTATTGCTTCCTTTTTGATATAAAAGTTTTTTAGTTTGATGTAGCCTTACTTGTCCTTTGTTGTTGTTGTTGTTGTCTGTGCTTTTGGTAGCCAAGAAATCATTGCCAAACTAAGTGCACAAAATTAATTGCGTGAAGTTGAATTTGAGTTAAATCTTGTTAGTTTTCATATAGATTTGACATGCTAATTAGAATAATTAGAAATAAAAGGCTAGTAGTTTTTCTTACTAATAATTAACAAAAAAAAACCTCATGTTAAATGGTATTATTAGGCCATAGAACACATTGCATAGAAGACCAAGTTAATATCAGCCATGCTGCTGCTAAGTCACTTCAGTCATGTCCGACTCTGTGTGAACCCACAGACGGCAGCCCACCAGGCTCCCCCGTCCCTGGGATTCTCCAGGCAAGAACACTGGAGTGGGTTGCCATTTCCTTCTCCAATGCATGACAGTGAAAAGTGAAAGGGAATTTGCTCAGTCACATCTGACTCTTCGTGACCCCATGGACTGCAGCCTACCAGGCTCCTCCGTCCGTGGGATTTTCCAGGCAAGAGTACTGGAGTGGGGTGCCATCGCCTTCTCCGAATATCAGCCATAACCCTATATAAATACATCTTACTCATATCATTTCAACTTTGTGTTTATCTTAATCACCCAGAAAAACAAAACAAAAACACAAATATTGAATATCAGCAGTGTTTGGTTGTCATTACTTTCCCTCATCAAGCCATATCAGCTTTCAAGTGCAGGCAGCAATTAGACAACAGTAGTTCTGTCCAAGAAAGTACATAGTTACAATGAAGGTGTTCAGTGTGTGCTGTTCCCAGATTCAATTTAAACAAAAGCTTGTAGAGAGCTGCCTATAGGACAATTACCAGCACCATCCAACCAATGCCCAAGCACTTACTGTGAGCCAGGGAGTGTGCTAATAAGTAAAAGTTTTACTTTTAATAAAACAGCATTCATTTTAATACAACATTAAATTCATTCAATTCAACATTCATTTTAATACAATATTATAATCCACATCTTACAGGTGTGGATAGCTAGTCTCATAGGTATTGAGTAATGTATTCAAAATCATGCAACTTATAATTGGCAGAGCCAGAGACAGAAACATAGAGATCACAGCTTAAAATGCCATGCGTACGTTACGTATACCCTGTCATGCACACCTCTGTAGAAGATGTTAGCTCTGAATGGTTTGATGAACCAGATGGGAAAAGATAGGTTTCACTGGAAATGTCGGGTGTGTAACAAATTCATAAACACTTGAAGGTGAATGGTAATATAGTGAACATTTTCAGTATTCTATGTGGAAGTTGGCTAGAAATCTGTTTCCTTTAGTGCTTAAAAGTAGATCTAAATTCAATTGACATTTTCATAAGCCCTCTTGTAGAGTTATGTTTTATGTATATATTCTTTCTCTGCAAGAACTATCTGGCCTAATTAAGAGCACAGGTCATTCTTTTCCCTTTGCTTTCTACCACGCAACTCCTTGATTTACACTCTTGCTACAGGAGGTTATAGAAATTAGTTCATGCCATGCTCTACATATAGAATGTGAGAGAGAAAATGAATGTCAAGTACTTATGCTTTGCAGGCTTCAAAATCATGTCAGAATTCAAAGTACAGTGATGTAGGCAACATTCATATATACAGAACCTATTATCATGCTTTTGATCAAAATCTGATTGAAAAGAGAAATACAGATCCTGAGCTTTATGATCTAGGGTACTAGAAAATGTAGTCTTGAATATCCTAATTGATTTTCTTTAAAGAACGTACTGTATTTTTTATTTTACCAGCACCTGCACATCACATAATGACTCTTGTTTTCATAATTGAATTTGCTATTGTTTTGTTTCTT
Organism: Ovis canadensis; assembly: GCF_042477335.2. Taxonomy (NCBI): domain Eukaryota; kingdom Metazoa; phylum Chordata; class Mammalia; order Artiodactyla; family Bovidae; genus Ovis; species Ovis canadensis. The sequence continues at coordinate 79,539,294 of NC_091246.1, read as the reverse complement.
TATACAATTAAGCACAGAAGGTGGATAAGTATTAATGACATATTTTTTGAAGTAGCTTTATATATTTCATGGAATAAATAGTATGAGAGACAGGTTGTTAGTACCAAACACATGTAATGATCTGTGATTCAACTGAAATTTCCAAAGTTTATTTCATCAACTCTTCTAATATGTGTTGCTGCTGCTGCTGCTAAGTCACTTCAGTCGTGTCTGTCTCTGTGTGACCCCAGAGACGGCAGCCCACCAGGCTCCCCCATCCCTGGGATTCTCCAGGCTAGAACACTGGAGTGGGTTGCCATTTCCTTCTCCAATGCAGGAAAGAGGAAAATGAAAGTGAAGTCGCTCAGTTGTGTCCGACTCTTAGTGACCCCATGGACTGCAGCCTACCAGGCTCCTCCATCCATGGGATTTTCCAGGCAAGAGTACTGGAGTGGGTTCCCATAATATCTGTTAACTTTAATCAATTTCCATTGTTGTGAAATTTGAAAGGGTGAAAATAATAATACCTAATTGTTGTAGTCGTTGTTCAGTCACTAAGTCATGTTGCAACCCCATGTACTGCAGTACACCAGGCTTCCCTGTGCTTCACTATCTCCCAGAGTCGCTCAAACTCACGTCCATTGAGTCAGTTCAGTTGAGTTCAGTTTAGTCGCTCAGTCGTGTCTGACCCTTTGCGACCCCATGTAATGCAGCACACCAGGCCTCCCTATCCATCACCAACTCCCAGAGTTTCCTCAAACTCATGTCCATTGAGTCAGTGATGCCATCCAATCATCTCATCCTCTGTTGTCACCTTTTCCTGCCTTCGATATTTCCAGCATCTAGCTCTTTTGTAATGACAGCTCTTTCCAATAGGTGGCCAAATAGTGGAGCTTCAGCTTCAACATCAGTCGTTCCAATGAATATTCAGGACTGATTTCCTTTGGGATTGGCTGGTTTGATCTCCTTGCTGTCCAAGGGACTCTCAAGAGTCTTCTCCAACACCACAGTTCAAAAGTATCAATTCTTTGGAGCACAACTTTCTTTATACTCCAACTCTCAGATCCATACATGACTACTGAAAAAACTAGCTGTGATTGGAACTTTGTTGGCAAAGTAATGTCTCTGCTTTTTAATAAGCTGTCTAGATTGGTCATAGCTTTTCTTCCAAGGAGGAAATGTCTTTTAATTTCATGGCTGCAATCACCATCTGTAGTGATTTTGGAGCCCCCCAAAATAAAGTCTGTCACTGTTTCCACTGTTTCCCCATCTATTTGCCATGAAGTGATGGGACCAGATGCCATGATCTTAGTTTTCTGAATGTTGAGTTTTAAGCCAACTTTTTTACTCTCCTCTTTCACTTTCATCAAGAGGTTCATTAGTTCTTCTTCACTTTGTGCCATAAGGGTGATGTCATCTGCATATCTTGGGCTATTGATATTTCTCCTGGCAATCCTGATTCCAGCTTTTTCTTCCTCCAGCCCAGTGTTTCTCATGATGTAGTCTGCATATAAGTTAAATAAGCAGGGTGACAATATACAGCCTTGATGTACTCCTTAACTGATTTAGAACCAGTCTTTTGTTCCATGTCCAGTTCCAAGTGTTGCTTCTTGACCTGAATGCATATTTCTCAAGAGGCAGATCAGATGGTCTGGTATTCCCATCTCTTTAAGAATTTTCCACAGTTTGTTTTGATCCACACAGTCAAAGGCTTTGGCATAGTCAATAATAATCAGTTGAGTCAGTAATCCCATCCAACCACCTCATTCTCTTTTACCTCCTTCTTCTCTTGCCCTCAGTCTTTCCTAGCATCAGAGGTTTTTCCAGTAAGTCAGCTTTTCATATCAGGTGATCAATGTATTGGAGCTTCAACTTCAGCAACAGTCCTTCTAATGAATATTCTGTGTTGATTTCCTTTAGGATTGACTGCTTTGATCTCCTTGCAGTCCAAGGAACTCTCCTGAGTCTTCTCCAGCACTGCAGTGTGAAAGCATCAATTCTTCAGTGCTAAGCCTTCTTTATGGTCCTATTCCTGTATCCATATATGACTACTGGAAACACCATAGCTTTGACTATCTTGTTTAACTTACGTTAAAGAATGCATACATGTCTATTAATGATAAAAGCACACTGTTATGGAAGCCCTACTTCTTCTTGACTCCTGTAGTATCTGCTTTTCCAAAGATACCTCAAATTACTACTCAACTGTTTAGGGGACTGTTCTGACAATGTAATGATTAACCCCTACCCATTGTTCTATCACTACTGTAAAAATGCATACCAACTCACATGAGATAGATAAGCTTTTGGTATCATAGTAAAAAAAAAAAAGATTGTGATTTTCTCAGACACATAAAGTACCATTCTGCATTAATATAGTTTAAAAGCTTCTAATATATTCTTAGGAAAATGTCTAGAACCTAAAATGATAATGGATTAAATTGCCTTGAAATTGCTGCTTAAAAATCCTTCACTTTCTTTACATGTCAGTATTTTGGTGTTTTGATGAACACTACAACTTTGGTCAGGTAGTTTGCTCACGCTTTCACAAAATTTGTTTGTTGTTGACTTATACTTCCCTCAAGCAGCAAATGTACCTGTTGTTACAAACTTATCATGAAAATTTGCACCTAATATCTAATTAATTTGAATAAAATTTTAGGCAGCACTCTTTTCAATATTTTTCATAGGCAAGGCTATTAAACATTTTAATATCTGTTCTCGATCCATTCATTACATAGGCAAAATAATCACCCACTTTGATTTATAGGGATTTGCTTTCAGAAGAGGAACTTCACCCAAGACATCGGTTTTCAAACACATTTCCAATTCTTATTTAGTAGAAAGAACTGAAGACCCCATACTTTATCAGTAATAAATTACTCTCCTGTTAAACTTGCTGCTAAACAAGGAGCTATCGTCCTATTAAAATGCAATTAAACATGCATCACATTTGATAGATATAATTAGAACAATTGTAGAGGGTAAATGGCTCCAAGCACTGTAGCTTGCAGAACTGTAGATCAGTGTTATAAGGAAAAATAATAGATAATAAGCTGGGGATTTGTTTCTGCAATGATACCGTCTTTAATGTGGCAATTTATTGCCCCTTAGCTAATTTTAGTAGTTTCTTATTTGGAAAGGCTATTGTATCTGCTTCCATGGGGTAAATCAAACAATGCAGTAATAAAATTGCAGATTTTGCAAAATACTTTAAAACTCTAACATTTAAAAGTAGTTTAAAATCATTTCTTCTGGGTTTAAATGTCCTCATTGTATCATGTACAACTTAGATGTGGATCTCTCATTGCCTTCATCACAAGTATGGAGTCAAAAGGAATTACTAACATACGTATTGTGATAAGTAGGTAGATGTGCAGTCATTGTTTTCCTTATACACTCATCTATTCTCCCATAATGGCTGATGACAATCTCTTTGCTGAATCCTTCACAGTTGTTCTTAGCAATAATTTGTACATCTTGGTCTCTTGTATTTTCTAAATCAAAATGTAAAAGAATATTTTTAGATTTTGCATGTGGCTATAAACAAAAGCTCTTTTTTTACACTAAGATTAAAAAGAAATTTTCCAAGCAGAGCCATTACCAGTGCACAATATATTTTTGTAAAGGATGGCTAGTACTATAAATGTAACCATGTAGAACGTAAGTAGACTGTTAAACTATCAGTTTACTTGCACTGACTTGGTAATGTTAAACCTGAATATTCACATAATGAATATACTATGAGACACTAGGGACAGATCAAGAAGAATGATACTTGACCATTTTTATATGTCCCTTCTCGCTTGTTATATACAAACTTATTTTTACCTTTTGTGTTTTATAATACCAAAATATTCAATCTTTCTTAAATTTTCTTATAATTGTGGTTTCTACTTCAACACTATGAACAGTTAAATCTTGGCACAGTTAATACCTCCTAGCTTGTGTATCTATTTATTGACACATCAGATGGGAAACTAAATTGACCTGAAGAAGTTGGGAACTTGAGAGTCTGGAATCTATTCATAGGACTTGTGTTTTATCATTGTTCCTTTCTTTCTGTTCAAATGTTGTTTTTCTATTTCTCCACAGTTGGGCTTTGTTTCTCTTACTGAATAGATAATCATTGACGCAGAAAAGAACAGCTCTCAAGTCATTTCCATACAGCTAGCCAAAGGAAAGGAAATTTTCCTAACAATTCCTTATGATAGTAAAGCTCCTGGGAAAGGACTTGATAGGCTCTACTTGGCTTGGCTATATAGTATTGATGACCATAATTGTCTTGAACCTTGTCCAATGCCCACTCATAATCAAAAGTGAGGATTCCATTGCACTGGGTTGTGGACAGGGATATATAGGCAAGGCAGAAGTGAGCAGTAACTATGTCAAGTGGATTCCAGGAAGCTGCTGCAAGGTAATCTTGAGACTTTCCTGCCTTTAGAAACCCTCTGGACCTTATCAAGTTCATAGACACTTAACAGGCTCCTTGCAAACCAATGGCCCTTAGTTAAAGAGGGGAGGTAGAAAGAAAGAAGTGAACCAGTTTCCCTGGGATTTCTATCTTTCTCAATTCTATTTTTTCCCCTGCTTTTCCTCAGAGTACTTTTTGCCATACTGTTGTCATCTAATTATCCCTCTATTCTCCAGCCTTCTGTATTCTATAGTAAAATCTTTTCAACAGTGTTACTAAGTGAAAGATAATCAGTCATTAAAGTCATTCAGTCATATCCGACTCTTTGCGACTCCTCGAATTGCAGCACTCCAGGCCTCCTTGTCCATCACCAACTTCCAGAGTTCACTCAAATTCATGTCTATTGAGTTGGTGATGCCATCCAGCCATCTTATCCTCTGTCATCCCCTTCTCCTCCTGCCCCCAATCCCTCCCAGCATCAGGACTTTTTCAAATGAGTCAACCCTTTGCATGAGTTGGCCAAAGTACTGGAGTTTCAGCTTTAGCATCATTCCTCCCAAAGAACACCCAGGACTGATCTCCTTTAGAATGGACTGGTTGGATCTCCTTGCAGTCCAAGGGACTCTCAAGAGTCTTCTCCAACACCATAGTTCAAAAGCATCAATTCTTTGATGCTCAGCTTTCTTTATAGTCCAACTCTCACATCCATACATGACTACTGGAAAAAACATAACCTTGACTACATGAACCTTTGTTGGCAAAGTAATGTCTCTGCTTTTCAATATGCTATCTAGGTTTGTCATAACTTTTCTTCCAAGGAGTAAGTGTCTTTTAATTTCATGGCTGCGATCACCATCTGCAGTGATTTTGGAGCCCCCCAAAATTAAGTGAGCCACTGTTTCCCCATCTATTTCCCATGAAATGATGGGACAAGAAGCTATAATCTTAGTTTTCTGAATATTGAGCTTTAAGCCAACTTTTCCACTCTCTTCTTTCATTTTCATCGAGAGGCTTTTTAGTTCCTTTTCACTTTCTACCATAAGAGTGCTGTCATCTGCATATCTGAGTTTATTGATATTTCTCCCAGCAATCTTGATTCCAGCTTGTGTTTCTTCCAGCCCAGCGTTTCTCATTATGTACTCTGCATAGAAGTTAAATAAGCAGGGCGACAATATATAGCCTTGACATACTCCTTTCCTATTTGTAACTAGTCTGTTGTTTCATGTCCAGTTCTAACTGTTGCTTCCTGACCTGCATACAGGTTTCTCAAGAGGCAGGTTAGGTGGTCTGGTATTCCCATCTCTTTCAGAATTTTCCAGTTTCTTGTGATCCACACAGTCAAAGGCTTTGGCATAGTCAATAAAGCAGAAACAGATGTTTTTCTGGAACTCTTTTGCTTTTTTGATGATCCAGCAGATGTTGGCAATTTGATCTCTGGTTCCTCTGTACTAGAAGGTAAAAACATGAATTTGCTATTTTGCCTATGCTCTCATTTTCTATTAGTTTACCTCTAGCCAGAATAATATAAAGTTGGAACAGAGATAGGAACATCAGTTTGGGACAAGGTATATGAAACATTTGAGCAGTGGAAGGGACCTATGTACAATTTTTTTTTGCTTTCTTAATCTTCTGGTCTATAAACCTTAAGTAAATATTAGCAATAGAGTAGAGGTGGTTAAAGGGGAATACAGCAGTCAATGTAATGGGAAGTAATATATATATATAACATATATGAGAGGCATCTATATAATGCATAGCAAGTGGATTCATTTTCAATTTTATATTCTCATATTCTGATAAATGGAGAAGACAGTGGCACCCTACTCTAGTACTCTTGCCTAGAAAATCCCATGGACAGAGTAGCCTAGTAGGCTGCAGTCTGTGGGGTTGCTCTGAGTTGGACACGACTGAGCAAATTCACTGTCACTTTTCACTTTCATGCACTGATAAGGAATTGGAAACCCACTCCAGTGTTCTTGCCTGGAGAATCCCAGGGACAGGGCAGCCTGGTGGGCTGCCTTCCATAGAGTCGCACAAAGTTGGACACAACTGAAGCGACTTAGCAGCAGCAGCGACATTCTGATAAAATCAGTATATCCATAAGACAGAAGAGATTTACAAAAAATTAACATTTGACTGCATTCCTATCTTTGATTCTTGCTTTTGATATTTTGTAATTGTAATCAATGTTTGGAAACACATCTTAAAAATTGCTCTGCATTTTATCTCTTCTGCTATTTTGTGACACCATTTAAACCTTAAATAAATCCTAAACATATTAATGTTAAATAGTCAATGGAAGTGCGGGTATTAATGACTATGTAGAATTCATCGCCTGATAATAATATATTGTAACTTGTTTTATTTCATTACCTATTTTTCTTCATTACTTTCCTTTAGCTTATACTCCTACTACTTTACATAGAGCTATAATTACTGTGTGTATTTTCTATGTTCCATTTCTGATTTTTTATTGGTTATATTGCTAAAAATTGATTGAAAGAATAAGGGGTTAATGGCATAGCAATGTTTTTAAGACTTCTATCTTATATTTGCAATATGATGCTAAGAAAAAATTATAGGTTAAATTCTCTCCTTGCTTCAAGTTGTGAAAAACCTCTTCGACTGCCATAAGGTATAGTTTTACAAAAATATTGCTTTTTCTTTTCTATAAATTCTATATGGAAAAGAATTGTAACCTTTATGAAGAAAAGTTTTCAAATTAAAATTTTCATTGTCTTACTATTTTAACATTAGTATATGTAAAAAATAAATTTGAAAATTCTGTTGTGTAGTGAGTTTTGTTTAGTAATATGAGAGAGAATATGATAATGAAGAGAACACCAGATCAGAAGTACTCCTTTTCAGTCAAATATCTACCATTCTTACTAATTCTCAATCAGCATTTAGAATGATATATTTATTATTCCCTCTCTCTCTTTAGCAGTTTGATTGATATTCATCTTTTTGTCCATCAGTATGAAACTGCCAGATGTTTATAAATGTTGACTATTCTGATTGGTCAGTACACACATTTATATTTTGGTCTTCTAATTACAGAGTGAGCTTTTAAAAATTTAAACATGATAAATATTTCACTGCTAAAAATTCTCTAATGGCTTCTCATATCTCTCAGAATAAATTCTTGACACATTCCCATAGCATTTATTTATTTTTTTTTATACTTAGGTTTCATTTATTTTTTTTTTAATTTTAAAATCTTTAATTCTTACATGCGTTCCCAAACATGACCCCCCCTCCCACCTCCCTCCCCACAACATCTCTCTGGGTCATCCCCATGCACCAGCCCCAAGCATGCTGCATCCTGCATCAGACATGGACTGGCGATTCAATTCTTACATGATAGTATACATGTTAGAATTCCCATTCTCCCAAATCATCCCACCCTCTCCCTCTCCCTCTGAGTCCAAAAGTCCGTTATACACATCTGTGTCTTTTTTCCTGTCTTGCATACAGGGTCGTCATTGCCATCTTCCTAAATTCCATATATATGTGTTAGTATACTGTATTGGTGTTTTTCTTTCTGGCTTACTTCACTCTGTATAATTGGCTCCAGTTTCATCCATCTCATCAGAACTGATTCAAATGAATTCTTTTTAACGGCTGAGTAATACTCCATTGTGTATATGTACCACAGCTTTCTTATCCATTCATCTGCTGATGGACATCCTGGTTGTTTCCATGTCCTGGCTATTATAAACAGTGCTGCGATGAACATTGGGGTACATGTGTCTCTTTCAATTCTGGTTTCCTCGGTGTGTATGCCCAGCAGTGGGATTGCTGGGTCATAAGGTAGTTCTATTTGCAATTTTTTAAGGAATCTCCACACTGTTCTCCATAGTGGCTGTACTAGTTTGCATTCCCACCAACAGTGTAGGAGGGTTCCCTTTTCTCCACACCCTCTCCAGCATTTATTGCTTGCAGATTTTTGGATCGCAGCCATTCTGACTGGTGTGAAGTGGTACCTCATTGTGGTTTTGATTTGCATTTCTCTAATAATGAGTGATGTTGAGCATCTTTTCATGTGTTTGTTAGCCATCCGTATGTCTTCTTTGGAGAAATGTCTGTTTAGTTCTTTGGCCCATTTTTTGATTGGGTCGTTTATTTTTCTGGAGTTGAGCTGCATAAGTTGCTTGTATATTTTTGAGATTAGTTGTTTGTCAGTTGCTTCATTTGCTATTATTTTCTCCCATTCAGAAGGCTGTCTTTTCACCTTGCTTATAGTTTCCTTTGTTGTGCAGAAGCTTTTAATTTTAATTAGATCCCATTTGTTTATTTTTGCTTTTATTTCCAGAATTCTGGGAGGTGGATCATAGAGGATCCTGCTGTGATTTATGTCTGAGAGTGTTTTGCCTATGTTCTCCTCTAGGACTTTTATAGTTTCTGATCTTACATTTAGATCTTTAATCCATTTTGAGTTAATTTTTGTGTGCGGTGTTAGAAAGTGATCTAGTTTCATTCTTTTACAAGTGGTTGACCAGTTTTCCCAGCACCACTTGTTAAAGAGATTGTCTTTACTCCATTGTATATTCTTGCCTCCTTTGTCAAAGATAAGGTGTCCATATGTGTGTGGATTTATTTCTGGGCTTTCTATTTTGTTCCATTGATCTATATGTCTGTCTTTGTCCCAGTACCATACTGTCTTGATGACTGTGGCTTTGTAGTAGAGCCTGAAGTCAGGCAAGTTGATTCCTCCCGTTCCATTCTTCTTTCTCAAGATTGCTTTGGCTATTCGAGGTTTTTTGTATTTCCATATAAATCTTGAAATTATTTGTTCTAGTTCTGTGAAAAATGTGGCTGGTAGCTTGACAGGGATTGCATTGAATTTGTAAATTGCTTTGGGTAGTATACTCATTTTCACTATATTGATTCTGCCGATCCATGAACATGGTATATTTCTCCATCTATTAGTGTCCTCTTTGATTTCTTTCATCAGTGTTTTATAGTTTTCTATATATAGGTCTTTAGTTTCTTTAGGTAGATATATTCCTAAGTATTTTATTCTTTTCGTTGCAATGGTAAATGGAATTGTTTCCTTAATTTCTTTTTCTACTTTCTCATTATTTGTGTATAGGAATGCAAGGGATTTCTGTGTGTTGATTTACAACCTTCATTATTCACCTGCAGTGAGCTAAACATGCTCCAAATTCAAAGCCTCTTGCTCTAATTTTTTTGGTTGCCACATTGCTCTTCTCTCATATGTTCACATAGCTTAATACATTACTTAATACTAATACATGTCGTTGCTCAAGTGGCACTTTTTCAAAAGGTTTTTGTACCCATCTTATCTTTATCTACCCTCATATCATACTCTGTTCTTCCCAGATTCTTTTTCCTTCACCTTCTTTACCAACACTTAATGCTACATGTTTATTTACGCATTTGGCTTTTGTTTGTCTTTCCTTTTAAAATGCAAGCTCCATTAGGACTCAGACTTTTTTGTTTGTCTCATGATCAGACCATGCCCAGCATATGATGGTTTTTCAATAAAAATTTGTTGCAAGAATGAATATTTAAATCCATATGTTCAAAAAGATACTTAACCCCTCTAAGGTTCAATTTTCTCATTTGCAAAATTAATGTAATGATAGCATTATCTACTGCAGTGAAATTTAGTAAAGATCAAATAATACAATGAATGTGAAATTATTTTCAAAATTACAAAGGACAGTTGTGTTTCACTGAGAAAATATAAATCCTTTTGAGGCAAATCTTTGCTAAATTCACTTAGTTTGCTACATTTTATTATTTTTAATATTCTGAGACATTTACCTTCTCTCTTAATATCAGAATGATATGACAATTAATCATAGATTATAAAATAAGTACAGTACTGGAAATTCATATATATTCTCATGGAAATGACATCATTCATCACAGAAAAGAAAATTAATCAAGTGATCCTAGACCCCTTTATAAGGCTTTAAATTACCATAAATAGAATAAAGTTAGAAAATGTACAACTAGTCTATTAGAAAAAGCATAAGAAATTCTGATACTTTTTTCACCAGTTTTTTCTAAATTTTTTTCATCAATACTCTAGATACTGCCATCTATTCCTAAAAATTGTAGTAACTCTGATTCTCTATAAATAAGAAATTTATGCCAAAAGAAAAAAAAAAAGCAGTAAGTCTACATCTGTAACTTCTTAGTTTCATCTTTATTTGTTCAGACCTCATAAAGTTATTTGTTGTGTGAATTAATTCTTCTAATTAACAATGGACTAGGTATTAATAAAACATATAATGACTATTCTGGTACAGAAACTTTAAAGTTGTTCTTCAAAATGTTTTAAGTGCCAAATCTCAGAAATGAATAACAAAATTATAGAAATTTATCTCCCATGGAGATAAAAGCTCCATTTATCTCTTATATGAGGTTTAAGATAGTTAGCTGTTTTTAACTCAATGTAACTTTTTAGCAGAGGGCAGATTTTCTAAATTAATAAATCTTATTTATTATCTCATATTAAATGAATATCTGTATCCAAAAAGTAAATTATTAAAATAATTCATATATTCATAGTTCTCTTTAAAATATTAGAATAAAGATATTTTTTCAAACTTCTAAAGAAAATTATCCAGAAACTCATTTACATTGTTTATTTTCATATGAAATTAACTTTTATTGGAAATACTTAAATATAACTTTACATAATGAGTGACACCTATACAATACATTATATTTTTCCCCAGAAACATAACATTTTCTTAATGTAAATTTAAGTTCATTAAATGTTGTAATTACAATGAAAATGGATTATAGCTATGTTTCATGTATTACATTTATTTAGAATGGCAGTTATCATAATAATACTTTTAAATATTCTTTATCCAATTTAAAGTCATAGCTATAGTAATCAATATGACTTCAAAATATGTCTGTATACTGTTTGTTTTTAATTAATTGACTTACACCAATTATGATTTATCCCAAGTGTTGTGAAAGGTGCCAACCTTTCAACACAGAGAGAACTAAAATATAATATAATTAAAATTAGCTAATTATCATTTATTCTTTTTTTCAGTAGCATTCCAATGACACAGTGAAATGAAATATAACATCTAGTTGAAGACCTACTAGAAGTCCTTTCAGCAGTCATCTTCAAGTGTTTCACATTAGATCTTAGATTAATATTATAATTGCTATTACATCATAAAGCAATGTTGCAATTTAGCAATAATTATATCTGCCACTCCAGTGTTTTTGCCTGGAGAATCCCAGGGATGGGGGAACCTGGTGGGCTGCCGTCTATGGGGTCTCACAGAGTCGGACATGACTGAAGCGACTTAGCAACAGCAGCATATCTGCAAGAAAAAAAATACTAATAAGTATAAATGATTAAATGTTAATATGTTTACAGTTAAGCACAATGATCCAAGACCAGGGAAAGAATAGCTGCATCATAAGCATATACTTATGCTTATGATGATTATGCTTATTACGATTTCCCTGGTGGCTCAGACAGTAAAGTGTCTGCCTACAATGTGGGAGACCTGGGTTCAAGCCCTGGGTTGGCTCTGGAAAATGAAATGGCAATACACTCCAGTACTCTTGTCTGGTACTGTCCATGGGGTCGCAAAGAGTTGGACAGGACTGAGTGACTAAACTACATACTATAAGCATATACTGGTGCTCACTGCTCTCTGGGCCATAAGTTGCTTGTTATGTATCTTGAAACTGATTTACTTTTGTAATTTATTATCCATTTCTTCTTATGTGGGACAAGATGGACTTATTTCATGTCTAATTTTTCACATTAACTGGTAGTGTCAAAGGGAGATCATATGACCTTTAGTAGCCAGTTGTGAAAAGGCAAAACTGTAGTTGTTGTTTTGGAGTGTAATCATTCTAAGTCTTCAATATGCTGACTGAAAAATAGACTGCCTTAAACTTGTGAAACAGATGTCATTGTAAGATAAAGTGGAAAATATCTCTGCAATATAGAGTCTAATTAATTACATTTTTGATGTTTGACTACTGACAGCTTTTAAGTCTTACTCTTTGTGCATCCTCTTTTCCCCACATCTAGGCAAGCCCAAATACTCTCTCATTTGCCATACTGGGAAATTCAAAACTTACAGGATGGTCACAATAAAATCACAATAAAAACTCCTTGCCATTCTTTCCTTGTTCTTTCAGGTTGTTTTCAGAACTCCCTGGAGCCACCTACTCTCCCTAGAATACCTTTCTGTGTAGATACTCAACACTTTCACTTTGTCTCCTAAAGAGCAACATTTCTATCAGGATTTAAAATGTCTCATGAGATACTCGGAGACTATGTATATGCACTTTGAAATTGGGAAAAAAGTAAAAAAAAATAACTAATAGAAAGAAAAGGATTGGTTAATGTTGGGATTTCAAGAACACTAGCATTTTATCAGGGCATCTGTGTGAGTTGGGTCACGTGTGTGTGTGTGTGTGTGTGTGTGTGTGTGTGTGTGTTAGTCACTCAATCGTGTCCTACTCTTTTGGACCTCATGGACTGTAGCCTGCCAGGCTGCTCTGTCCAGGGGATTTTCCAGGCAAGAATACTGGAGTGGGTTGCCATTCTTTTCTCCAGATGATCTTCTCAACCCAAGGATCGAACCTGGTTCTCCCACACTGCAGGCAGATTCTTTACCATATGCCATGGTCACACAGTTAAAACCTACATGAACCAACATGTAGAACATTTTCTTGCAAATTGATAACAATGCGATAGGTTTTTCAAACAAAATTATAAAAAGGCAGGAAATAATAAACACAACATTCCCGGAAATAAAATTATTTCTTTAAAGCATACTTATTAGACTGTAAGTTATCTGAGTGAAGGAAGCAAATAGCATGTGAGTGACAGAGACTCAGAGTGTAAGTGGTAATTGCTACTAATGATGATTCACTAATCATTAAGGAAAGCTAGGACAACAACACAAGGGAAGACTCTACACATGGACATCACCAGATGGTCAATACCAAATCAGATTGTTTATATTCTTTGCAGCCAAAGATGGAAAAGCTCTATACAGTCAGCAAAAACAAGACCAGGAGCTGACTGTGCCCCAGATCATGGACTCTTTATTGCCAAATTCAGAATTAAATTGAAGAAAATAGGGAAAACCACTAGACCATTTAGATATGACTTAAGTCAAATAGTTTACGATTATACAGTTGAAGTGACAAATAGATTCAAGGAAATAGATCTGATAGACCGAGTGCCTGAAAACCTATGGACAAAGGTTCATGACATTGGACAGGAGGCAGTGATCCCAACCATCCCAAAGAAAAAGAAATGCAAAAAGGCGAAATGGTTGTCTGACAAGGCCTTACAAATAGCTGTGAAAAGGAGAGAATAGAAAGGAAAAGGAGAAAAGGAAAGGTATACCCATTTGAACGCAGAGTTCCAAAGAATAGCATGGAGAGACAAAAAAGTCTTCCTCAGTGATAAAGGCAAATAAATAGAGGAAAGCAATAGAATGAGGAAAACTAGAGATCTCTTCCAGAAAATTAGAGATACCAATGGAATATTTCATGCAAAGATGGGCACAATAAAGGACAGAAATGGTGTGGACCTAACAGAAAGAAGCAGAAGATATGAAGAGGCGGCAAGAATACACAAAAGAACTAAACAAACAAAAAATCTTCATGACCAAGGTAGCCATGATGGTGTGAGCACTAACCTAGAGCCAGACATCCTGGAATGCAAAGTCAAGTGGACCTTAGGAAGCATCATTACAAACAAAGCTAGTGGAGGTGATGGAATTCCAGTTGAGCTATTTCAAACCCTAAGTGATAATGCTGTGAAAGTGCTCTACTCAATATGCCAGCAAATTTGGAACACTCAGCAGTGGCCACAGGACTGGGAAAAGTCAGTTTTCATTCCAATACCAAAGAAGGACGATGCCAAAAAATGCTCAAACTATGACACAATTGCCCTCATCGCTCACATGCTAGCAAAGAAATGCTTAAGCCAGGCTACAAATGTATGTGAACTGTGAACTTCCAGATGTTCAAGCTGGATGTAGAAAAGGCAGAGAAATCAGAGATCAAATTGTCAACATTCATTGGATCATGGAAAAAGTAAGAGAGTTCCAGAAAAACATCTACTTCTGCTTTATTGTCTATGCCAAAGCTTTTGGCTATGTGGATCACAAGAAACTGTGGAAAATTCTTCAAGACATGGGAATACCAGACCACCTGATCTGCCTCCTGAGAAATCTGTATGCACATCAAGAAGCAACAGTTGGAATTGGTCATGGAACAACAGACTGGTTCCAAATTTGGAAAGGAGTATGCCAAGGCTGTACATTGTCATCCTGCTTATTTTACTTATATGTAGAATACTCATAAGAAATGCTGGAATGGATGAAGCACAAGCTGGGATCAAGATTGCTGGGAAAAATATCAATAACCTCAGATATGCAGATGACACTACTGTTATGGCATAAAGCAAAGAAGAATTAAACAGCTTCTTGATGAAATGGAAAGAGGAGAGTGAAAAAGTTGGCCTAAAACTCAAGATTCAGAATATGGAGATCATGGCATCTGGTCCCATCACTTCATGGCAAATAGATGGGGAAACAATGGAAACAGTGAGAGACTTTATTTGGGGGTGTCCCCAAATCACTGCAAATAGTGACTGCAGCCATGAAATTAAAAGATGCTTGCCCCTTGGAAGAAAAGTTATGACCAAACTGCTGCTGCTGCTAAGTTGCTTCAGTCATGTCCGACTCTGTGCTACCCCAGAGATGGCAGCCCACCAGGCTCCCCCATCCCTGGGCTTCTTCAGGCAAGAACACTGGAGTGGGTTGCCATTTCCTTCTCCAGCATATGAAAGTGAAAAGTGAAAGTGAAGTCACTGAGTCGTGTCCAACTCTCAGTGACCCCATGGACTGTAGGCTACGAGGCTCCTCCATCCATGGGATTTTCCAGGCAAGAGTACTGGAGTGGGGTGCCATTGCTTTCCCCGATGACCAAACTACACAGCATGTTAAAAAGCAGAGACATTACTTTGCTGTTAAATGTTCACCTAGTCAAAGCTATGGTTTTTCCAGTAGTCATATATGGATGTGAGAGTTGAGCTATAAAGAAAGCTGAGTGCCGAAGAATGGATGCTTTTGAACTGTGATGTTGGAGAAGATTCTTGAGAGTCCCTTGGACAGTAAGGAGATCCAACTTTCCATCTTAAAGGAAATCAGTCCTGAATATTCATTGGAAGCACTGATGCTGAAGCTGAAACACAAATACTTTGGCCTCCTGATGCGAAGAACTGACTCATTGGAAAAAAAAAAAAAAAAAAAAAAACCTGATGCTGGGAAAGATTGAAGGCAGAATGAGAAGGTTATGAAAGAGGATGAGATGGTTGGGTGGCATCAGCAAATCAATGGACATGAGTTTGAGTAAACTCTGGAGTTGGTGATGGACAGGTAGGTCTGGTGTGCTGCAGTCCATGTGGTTGCAAAGAGTTGGACATGACTGAGTGACTGAACTGAACTGAGGACAACATTTACCATGGCCTTGGAAGATATGCAGACTTTAATTAAAATATTTACTGATTAGCCATGAAACAGCAGACAGATTATATTCCTCTCTGATTTTCCTCACCTGTAAAACATAACGTGTACATCCATGCTAAGACAATTCAGTTGTGTCTGACTCTTTGTGACCCCATGGATTGTAGCCGGTCAGGTTTTTCTGTCCATGGGATTCTCCAGGCAAAAATTCTGGAGTGGGTTACCATACTCCCTTCCAGGGGATCTTCCCAATTCAAAAATCAAATCTGCACCTCCTGAGGCTCCTTCATTGCAGGTGTATGCTTTACTATTGAGCAACTGGGTATACCCATGTAAAATGGAATAGCAACATTGAATACCCAAGAATGCTGAAAGGAATATTGCACTTAATAGAAAACCTATAGTGAAAGTTATTTTTTCCTATCAGTTCAGTTCAGTTGCTCAGTTGTGTCTGACTCTTTGCAACCCCATGGATTGCAGCACACCAGGCTGCCTGTCTATCACCAACTCCCAGAGCATACTCAAATTCATGTCCATCAAGTTGGTGATGCCATCCAACCATCTCATCCTCTTGCATAACCTGCTCCTCCTGCCTTCAATCTTTCCTAACATCAGGGACTTTTCAAATGAGTCAGTTCTTCTTATCAGGTACCAAAGTACTGGAGTTTCAGCTTCAGCATCAGTCCTTCCAATGAATATTCAGGACTGATTTCCTTTAAGATGGACTGGTTGGATCTTCTTGCAGTCCGAGGGACTGTCAAGAATCTTTCCAACACCACAGCTCAAAAGCATCAATTCTGTGGCGGTCAGCTCTCTTTATAATCCAACTCTCACATCTATATATGACTATCATAAAAACTACAGCTTTGACTAGATGGATTTTAAAAGCAAAGTAATATCTCTGCTTTTTAATATGCTGTTTAGGTTGGTCAAAGCTTTTCTTCCAAGGAGCAAGTGTCTTTTAATTTCATGGCTGCAATCACCATCTGCAGTGATTTTGGTACCCCAAAAATAAAGTCTCTCACTGTTTCCATTGTTTCCTCATCTATTTGCCATGAAGTGATGGGACTGGATGTCGTGATCTTCATTTTTTGAACGTTGAGTTTTAAGACAACTGTTTCACTCTCCTCTTTCAGTTTCTTCAATAGCCTCTTTAGTTCCTCTTCACTTTCTGCCATAAAAGTGGTATCATCTGCATATCTGTGTTATGACATTTCTCCCAGTAATCTTGATTCTAGCTTGTACTTCATCCAGCCCAGCATTTCGCGTGATGTACTCTGCATGTAAGTTAAACAAGTAGGGTGACAATATTCAGTCTTGATGTTCTCTTTTCCCAAATGGAACCAGTCCATTGTTCCATGTCTGGTTCTAACTGTGGCTTCCTGACCTGCATACAGATTTCTCAGGAGGCAGGTCAGGTGCTCTGGTATTCCCATGTCTTGAAGAATTTTCCATAGTTTGTTTTGATCAACACAGTCAAAAGCTTTGACATAGTCAATAAAGCAGAAGTAGTTGTTTTCCTGGAATTCTGTTGCTTATTCTATGATCCAATGAATGTTGGCAATTTGAGATCTGGTTTCTCTGCCTTTCCTAAATCCAGCTTGAACATCGGGAAGTTAACAATTCATGTACTGTTGAAGCCTAGCTTGGAGAATTGTGAGCATTACGTTACTAGCATGTGAGATGAGGCCATTTTTGTGGTAATTTGAGCATTCTTTGACATTGCCTTTTTTTGGGACTGGAATGAAACTGACCTTTTCCAGTCCTGTGGTCACTCTTGAGTGTTCCAAATTTGCTGGCATATTGAATAGAGCACTTTCACAACATCATCTTTCAGGATTTGAAATAGCTCAACTGGAATTCCATCACCTCTACTAGCTTTGTTTGTAGTGATGCTTCCTAATGCCCACTTGACTTTGCAAACCAGCATGTCTGGCTCTAGGTGAGTGATGACATCATTGTGGTTATCTGGTAATGAAGATCTTTTTGCATAGTTCTTCTGTGTATTCTTGCCACTTTTCTTAATATCTTCTGCTTCTGTTATGTCCATACCATTTTTGTCCTTAATGGTGCCCGTCTTTGCTTGAAATATTCCCTTGGTATCTCTAATTTTCTCGAAAAGTCTTCTAGTCTTTCCCAGTCTACTCTTTTCCTCTATTTCTTTTCATTGGTCACTGAGGAAAGTTTTCTTATTTCTCCTGCTCTTTTTCTGTATTTCCCCTTATACTCAGTAAAACCATTTGTATGCATTCTTGTCTCTCTTACTAGACTATCATTTTCCTGTGGACAAACAATGTTTATTTTAATTACTTTATTCCTAGCAAAAATCTTTCCAAGAATATCTCAGGTAGTCAGTAAATATGTGATGCCTTAATTGTTCATCATGTTGATGATTCAAAACGTAACATACTTTGACCCACTGTTTTTAGTATATATGGTATGAAGTGAAGTGAAATCTCTCAGTCGTGTCCGACTCTGTGACCCCATGGACACCAGGCTCCTCCGTCCATGGGATTTTATAGGCATGAGTACTGGAGTGGGTTGCCATTTCCTTCTTCAGGGAATCTTCCTGACCTAGGGATCGAACCCAGGTCTCCTGCATTGTAAACAGATACTTTACCATCTTAGCCACCAGGGAATATATGGTATAGTTACTGAAAATTTTCAACACACATATATCAACTTTACCAGAAATCTTTCCTATTACACATCCTCATATCTACTTTGCTATGAAATATGTAAAGCAGAATTAATTACAGTAATTCCTCTGTGAGATAAATGATTGTTAGGAAAATAGAAAGGTGAATCTCTTATTTTAGGTAGCAATGGACCTAAATTGTAAAGCCAGATGGTCGCAATACTCTCTAAAGTCCTGTAAATCAAATTCAGATTAAGAGGTTAAACATTAAAATTTGTATTGTAAAATAGATTACCACTCCATTTGATTTTATAAATGAGAAATTTCGATAGGCAAAGTCCATATTTTTTTGCCTACATAGTAGTATTTTTGAAACAATGGTATTTAAATCCAGTTTCTGATGAGTAATTTGACTATGGTTCAAATACTGTTTCAAAAAATTGGCATCCTAAGGGCCAACTTCCCCCAATTTTTAATCCATGTGGTAAATTATCTAAACATTTTAAAGTAATACTTGGCAAAATGGCCCACAAAGAGTAGAAAAAAAATCAAACTATTTATTTAAATTTCATACATGTTTATTGAATCCCCTAGCCATGCCATGGACTATAAAGAAGATGCATCTTGGCCCTGAATGAGCTCACAGGCACATATAGTCAAATATAATGAGAGTTAGATTAATAGAGCTGTGCATTAAGTGCTCTAGTCTCTGAAAGCAGAAGCTGAGAAAGTTAATTCTGCTATTTTAAAGAGCAAAAAAATCATGATAAGGAGCTTATGTTTGAAATTAATCTTGAAAGATAAATAAAGGTTTGAGAACATGAACATTTTTGAAAAGAAAGTATGTGCAATGTTTAACAATGTGAAAATGATGATTTTCTTTTTGAGAATAACAAATGCATTATGTCAGGACCATAAAACTGTGTCAGAGAAAAGAGGTATGAGATGGTAACAGCAAAGTGGACCAGGGCCTAACAGTGAAGCACCCTATATTCCAAGCTACAAAGCTTAAACTAAAACTAAATTGAACTGTACCCATAGTATTGAAGAATGTTAAGAAAGGATGGATAAAATTAGATCCACCTTTTAGAACATCCTCTAGTTACAGTATGAAGAATGGATTAGGACATGGAAAATTTGTAGTGTAATAAAGCTTATGCAGTAACCTATGGGGACAATGAATTTATCTGAGTAGTACTAAGGTAGTAGCTGGATTGGAGATAAGGAAAAAGATTTGAGAAGATATTTAGAAACTAGAATTAATAAGATGTGATAGGAACAATAATAATGTGAAGAAATACAAAGATTAACTAATTTTTAGTTTAGTGAGGAGGGTGGATATGACCATCTTTAATGCTTCTGTATCACAATATTTATGACTTTCTCCAAGAATATGGAAGCTGCCTTTGTTGAAGAGTATAACCACATGGCTTACCTTATCTAATGAAACTCTAGAAGTGAAATTTCTACTTCTCAGAGGAAGCTATAGAAACCCGAGTGTAATTTCCCATGCTGTCTCTTTCCCTTTGCTGGTAATGTAATAGTGTCTAACAGCTTGGATCCTTGAGTAAAAACTATGCAAAGCAAAAGTGTAAGATAATGAAATAAAAGTCTATTTTTTTTAAGGCACTGAGATATTCTGGTTGTCTTCTATTATACCATGACCTTGATAATACTAAAGTGATGGTGAATACCCTTAAATTAGGAAAAGCAGGGTTTGCAAGTAAGATGGTGAGGTTAGTTACAGACATAAAAGAGATTAACAGTTAGGTGATTATATTTCCAGTTGTCAGATTTGTAGAGTTTGGTTCTCCAAATCAAACTATAGATAGGAGATACCAATTATGTGTTAGCCAAAGTCGTAGAAGCAGACATAAATGTGCAGTAAAAATAAACAAAGATTAGTGAGAAAAACCTGCAGAAGACAAAACCCTCAAAGACACCTACACTTTTGTTGTAAATTTGGATTTTATCTTGAAGGACATGGCTTGTCATCAGAGAGTTTAAATAGAGAAATTACATGATAAGAACTGTGCTATTGAAAAGACTATTCATACTTGGGATGATTGATTGTGAATAATGTTAAGCTAGGTATGAACAATTTCTTCATTCTCTGACTTACTTAGTAAAGTTCTAGAAATTCCATCTTGAAAATATTCATTACTCTTAAACTTGTCCTCCTTTGACTGCCCTAAAATTGTCATAGGAAAGTTCAGGGTTTAGGATTATACTTCATATCTTATATCCTGAAGTTATATAAACTTCATAACTTCATGGCTCTGAACAGATCCATAGGAAATACACTTTTATTGGAGAGGAAATGCTGCTAAAAGCTGAATGTCCTTGAAACTTGGCGTAAATGTTCTTCAGGATACCTCAGAATACACCATACTGACAATCAATTTATACATTATCAGCAATTATATAGTGTCACTCACTGCAAAGCACATAAAGGAATATAAGCTATCTTGCTGACCTCAAATATGTATAATTAAGGGAGAAGTTGAGAGAAAATTTTTATGATGGTCTTTCTATAGAAAATAAAAGTTACATAATGCTAGTAGATAACACCTAATGGCCACTTGGTGGTGTCTCTTGGGCATTGTTTGTGGAAAGTGTTTTTTCTTTAATGAAACTTCAATTTTTATTATTTTTATGTTTCATTTGTGCTCTACTTTACACAATTTTAATTCTCTTCACCTTTCCCCTGTTCATAGATCAATTATTACTGGTTATTACTTTCATTAAACTACTTCAGATGTTGAATTAAGAATAGAGCATTCTTAATTTCTAACGTCTCTGATAGTTCAGTTGGTAAAGAATCTACCTGCAATGCAGGAGACCTTGATTTGATCCCTGGGTTGGGAAGATCCCCTGGAGAAGGGAAAGAGTACCCACTCAAGTACTCTGGAGAATTCCAGAGACTATACAGTCCATGGGGTCACAAAGTGTTGGACACGACTAAGCAACTTTCATTCTTGTTTTCTGCTATATTTTACTACCTAACAGTTAAAAATACTAGCAATCACAAAATGCTATATTTCATATTATCCACATTATACAGTAAATTATTTGAACCTAGGTCAGGAAATAGTTTTCATAGTTGAATAATCCTGTTAATAATGAAAAGATAACACATATTTTTTAAAGTTAAAAATAAAACTTTATTTAATGACTGATCAATCACAGGCTGCTGACTCATGGAAGTTTTGGAGGAAGTAAACCATCTGTTATTTGGATGCTTACACACAACACAAGAAGGAGAAAGTCAGGAACATATCTCAAAAATGGTATAAGGAGTGTTTTAACATTATAGAAGATTGAGTCTTTAAAATAAATGGGTAGCTTCAAAACACTCCAGACAGAAGTTGACCTTGCCTGAGTAAACACAAAAGAATAAAAGGAAAGAAAGAAGCACAAAGTATATAAAATGACCTCAAGTTGGATAAAAACAGGAAATCCTCTTATCTGAAATTGCCTTGTAATCCCTATTTGAGTGCAGCAAAATAAAGATTTCTATTTTATACTTTATTTTTCCTTTCCAATTTATAACAACCTAATTCCACTTTAAATTAATGCATCTGCAGTAATATTTTTCCTTTTATGCCCCAGTCAGTTGCATAGCTGCTTGTTCAATACTGTTATAAGCCTCTAATATGAAATGTCATTTTTACTCTAGTTCCTTCACCTACATAGTATAATTTTTAGAATAACCTGGAAACACTGGTGGTTTTCTATTAATTAAGACCCCATGGTTATCATTAATTTGAATCTAATTTGATGCTGGAATTTGCCCTGAATTTAGATAGGAATCAGAATGCAAAACAGGAGAAATTGTGAAAATGGGAACAAATTGACTTTTTTTTTTAAACATAGCAAGTCTGAATATATATAAATGTAATATGTTATGTATAGCAACTATTATTATTTTCAGTTAAATCCTTAAAAACATTTTTAAGGCTTAATCTTTTGCAAGTAGTCTGGCTATTTTTTTTTTTTCTTAAGCCATATTCTTTGATAAGTACTACCAATAACAAAACTAAATATATATAAACATTTCATGATCAGACTACACATTTGAATTGCCACTGAAGAGGTATACTGTCTTGAACTAAATGCTAAGAGGCAGATATTTGAAACTAAGTTATTGCCATACCCTCAAATATATTTAATATTTAACTGTACAATCTGGAAATCCTTAAATGCTGTTTGGTTTTAAATAATGATGATATCTCTAACCTTCAAAGAGCTTTCAGAAATATAAGAAAATATATATAGTCATTATAATTTGGTAATTATCATTTAATGTGTTTATTTGCAAAGACAAGACATCCAGATATAATATATAACTCTCTAATGACAAAAATCCATAAAAATTAAAGATCCATCCAGTGAACTTTAGTTTTCAGTTATGTGTAGACATACTCAGGAAAGAAAGTCGTGTCTGACTCTTGCAACCTATGGACTGTAGCCTGCCAGGCTTCTCTGTCCATGGGAATTTCCAAGCAAGAATACTAGAGTGGGTTGCCATTTCCTTCTCCAGTGGTTCTTCCCGACCCAGGAATCAAACCCAAGTACTCAAGCATTATTTTAATCAGCTGTATACTTTGATATTCCCATAATGGGCATGCATTTAAAAACAGTTCTACTCACTTTTACCTTCAGTTCAGTTCAGTTCAATAGCTAAGTCATGTCCGACTCTTTGCGACCCCATAATCGCAGCACGCCAGGCCTCCCTGTTCATCACCATCTCCCGGAGTTCACTCAGACTCACGTCTATCGAGTCTGTAATGCCATCCAGCCATCTCATTCTTGGTCATCCCCTTCTCCTCCTGCCCCCAATCCCTCCCAGCATCAGAGTTTTTTCCAATGAGACAACTCTTCTCATGAGGTGGCCAAAGTACTGGAGTTTCAGCTTTAGCATCATTCCTACCAAAGAAATCCCAGGGTTGATCTTACAGATAGTTAAATTTTTAACTTCTATATTTAAACTATAAGAAAAGCCTTTTTCCCAACTCAGTTTATTACACTCACATTTTTGTTTCTTTTTGGTTATCAGATCTGTGACACACCCTAACATTAAATCAAATACACATAAATATATTTGAACTTCCAATCATCCAAGCAGATCTTTAGTTCTTTTTTTTAAATTAATTTACTTATTTTAATTGGAAGTTAATTACTTTACAATATTGTAGTGGTTTTTGCCATACATTCACATGAATCAGCCATGGATGAACATGTGTTCCCCTTCCTGAAACCCTGTCCCACCTCCTTCCCCATCCCACCCCTCAGGGTCACCCCAGTGCACTAGCCCTGAGCATCCTGTCTCATGTCTCAAACCTGGACTGGTGATATATTTAACATATGATAATATAGATGTTTCTATGATATTCTTTCAAATTGTCCCACCCTTGCCTTCTCCCAGAGTCCAAAGGACTGTTCTTTATATATGTGTCTCTTTTGAGGTCTTGTATATAGGGTCATCATTACCATCTTTCTAAATTCCATATATATGCATTAATATACTGTATTGGTGTTTTTCTTTCTCACTTATTTTACTCTGTATAATAGGCTCCAGTTTGATCCACATCATTATAACAGATTCAAATGTTTTTTTAATAGCTGAGTAATATTCCATTGTCTATATGTACTATAGCTTTCTTATCCATTCGTCTGCCAGTGACCATCTAGGTTGCTTCCATGGCTATTGTAAACAGTGCTGCAATGAACATTGGGGTACATGTGTCTCTTTCAATTCTGGTTTCTTCGGTGTGTATGCCCAGCAGTGGTATTGCTGGGTCATATGGCAGTTCTATTTTCAGTTTTTTAAGGAATCTCCACACTGTTCTCCATAGTGGCTGTACTAGTTTTCATTCCCACTAACAGTTTAAGAGGGTCCCCTTTTCTCTGCACCCTCTCCAGCATTTATTGTTTGTAGACTTTTTGATAGCAGCCATTCTGACCAGAGTGAGATGGTACCTCATTGTGGTTTTGGTTTGCATTTCTCTGATAGTGAACGATGTTGAGCATTTTTCATGTGTTTGTCAGCCATCTGTATGTCTTCTTTGGAGAAATGTCTGTTTAGTTCTTTGGCCCATTTTTTGATTGGGTTGTTTATTTTTCTGGAATTGAACTGCAGGAGCTGCTTGTATATTTTTGAGATTAATTCTTTGTCAGTTGCTTTTTTCGCTATTATTTTCTCACATTCTGAAGGCTGTTTTCACCTTTTTATAGTTTCCTTTGTTGTGTAAAAGCTTTTCAGTTTAATTAGGTCCCATTTATTTATATTTGCTTTTATTTCCATTACTCTTGGAGGTGGGTCATAGAGGATCTTGCTGTGATTTATGCCAGAGAGAGTTCTCCTTATGTTTTCCTCTAGGAGTTTTATAGTTTCTGGTCTTACATTTAGATCTTTAATCTATTTTGAGTTTATTTTTGTGTATGGTGTTAGAAAGTGTTCTAGTTTCATTCTTTTACAAGTGGTTGACCAGTTTTCCCAGCATCACTTGTGAAAGAGATTCTCTCTTCTCTATTGTATATTCTTGCCTCCTTTGTCAAAGATAAGGTATCCATAGGTATGTGGATTTATCTCTAGGCTTTCTATTTTGTTCCATTGATCTATATTTCTGTCTTTGTTCCAGTACCATACTGTCTTGATGACTATAGCTTTGTAGTATAGTCTGAAATCAAGGAGGTTGATTCCTCCAGTTCCATTATTCTTTCTCAAGATTGCTTTGGCTATTCGAAGTTTTTTGTATTTCCATATAAATTGTGAAATTATTTGTTCTAGTTCTCCGAAAAAAACCGTTGGTAGTTTGACAGGGATTGCATTGAATCTATAATTGCATTGAATCTATAATTGCTTTGGGCAGTATACTCATTTTCACTATATTGATTCTTCTGATCCATGAACATGGTATATTTCTCCATCTATTTTTGTCCTTTTTGATTTTGTTCTTCAGTGTTTTATAGTTTTCTCTATATAAATCTTTTGTTTCTTTAGGTAGATTTATTCCTAAGTATTTTATTCTTTTCATTGCGATGGTGAATGGAATTGTTTCCTTAATTTTTCTATATTTTCATTGTTAGTGTATAGGAATGCAAGGGATTTCTGTGTGTTAATTTTATATCCTGAAACTTTACTATATTCATTGATTAGCTCTAGTAATTTTCTGGTGGAGTCTCCAGGGTTTTCTATGTAGAGGATCATGTCATCTACAAACAGTGAGAGTTTTACTTCTTCTTTTCCAATCTGGATTTCTTTTCTTTTCTTTTTCTGCTCTGATTGCTGTGGCTAAATCTTCCAAAACTATGTTGAATACTAGTGGTGAGAGTGGACACCCTTGTCTTTTTCCTGACTTTAGGGGAAATGCTTTCAATTTTTTACCATTGAGGATAATGTTTGTTGTGGGTTTATCATATATGGCTTTTATCATTTTGAGGTATGTTCCTTCTATGTCTGCTTTCTGGAGGGTTTTTTCTTTTTTATCATAAATGGATGTTGAATTTTGTCAAAGGCTTTCTCTATTGAGATAATCATATACTCTTTATCTTTTAGTTTGTTAAGGTGGTGTATCACATAGATTAATTTGCAAATATTGAAGAATCATTGCATCCCTGGGATAAAGCCCACTTGGCCATGATGTATGATGGTGTATGATGATCTTTTTTAATGTGTTGTTGGATTCTGTTTGCTAGAACTTTGTTGAGGATGTTTGCATCTATGTCCATCAGTGATATTGGCCTGTAGTTTTCTTTTTAGGTAGCATCTTTATCTGATTTTGATATTAGGGTGATGGAGGCCCCATCAAATGTATTTGGAAGTTTACCTTCCTCTGCAATTTTCTGGAAGAGTTTGAGTAGGATAGGTGTCGGCTCTTCCCCAAATTTTTGCTAGAATTCAACTGTGAAGCCATCTGGTCCTGGGCTTTTGATTGCTGGAAGATTTCTGATTAGTTTCAATTTCCATGCTTGTGGTGGATCTGTTAAGATTTTCTATTTCTTCCTGGTTCAAATTTGGAAAGTTATACTTTTCTAAGAATTTGTCCATTTCTTCCAAGTTGTCTATTTTATTGGTATATAGATGCTGATAGTGGTCTCTTATGATCCTTTGTATTTCTGTGTGATCTGTTGTGATTTCTCCATTTTCATTTCTAATTTTATTGATTTGATTCTTCTCCTTTTTATCTTGATGAGTCTGGCTAATGGTTTGTCTATTTTACTTATCTTCTCAAAGAATCAGCTTTTAGCTTTGTTGATTTTGCCTGTGGTCTCCTTTGTTTCCTTTTCATTTATTTCTGTCCTAATTTTTATGATTTCTTTCCTTCTACTAACACTAGGTTTCTTCATTTCTTTTTTCTAGTTGCTTTAGGCATAGATTTAAGTTATTTAGTTGATTTTTCTCTTGTTTCTTGAGGTAAGGTTGTATCACTATGAACCATCCCCTTAGCACTGCTTTTACTGCATCCCATAGGTTTTGAGTTTTTGTGTTTTCATTTTCATTTGTTTCTATGCATATTTTCATTTTTATTTTTATTTCTTCTGTGATTTGTTGGTTATTCAGAAGCCTGTGGTTTAGCCTCCATATGTCTGTATTTTTTATTTTTTATTTTTTTTCCTGTGAAGTGAAGTCGCTTAGTCGTGTCTAACTCTGTGACCCCGTGTACTGTAGCCTGCCAGGCTCCTCTGTCCATGGGATTTTCCAGGCAAGAATACTGGAGTGGGTTGCCATTTCCTTCTCCAGTGGATCTTCCCAACCCATGAATCGAACCCAGGTATCCCGCATTGTAAGCAGATGCTTTTACCATCTGAGCCACCAGGGAAGTCTACTTCTTTATAGCCTAAAGTGAAGTGAAGTGAAGTGAAGTCGCTCAGTCGTGTCCGACTCTTTGCAACCCCATGGACGTACAGTCCATGGGATTTTCCAGGCAAGAGTGCTGGAGTGGATTGCCATTTCCTTCTCCAGGTGATCTTCCTGACCCAGGAATTGAACCCAGGTCTCCCGCATTGCAGGCTGATGCTTTACTGTCTGAGCCACCAGTAGTTGACATCTAATCTTACAGTATTGTGATTAGAAAAGATGCTTCAAATGATTTCACTTTTTTAAAATTTATCAAGGCTAGAGTTATGGCCCAGGATGTGATCTATCCAGGAGAAGGTTCCATGTGCACTTGAGAAAAAGGTGAAATTCATTGTTTTGGGGTGAAATGTTCTATAGATATCAATTAGGTCTAACTAGTCCATTGTATCATTTAAAGTTTGTGTTTCCTTGCTAATTTTCTGTTTAGTTGATCTACCTATAGGTGTGAGTGGGGTATTAAAGTCTCTCATTATCATTGTGTTATTGTTAATTTCCCCTTTCATACTCGTTAGCATTTGCCTTACATACTGCAGTGCTCCTATGTTGGGTGCATCTGCAATTGTTATATCTTCTTCTTGGATGGATCCTTTGATCATTATGTAGTGTACTTCTTTGTCTCTTTTCACAGCCTTTGTTTCAAAGTCTATTTTATCTGATATGAGTATTGCTACTCTTGCTTTCTTTTGGTCTCCATTTGCGTGAAATATCTTTTTCCAGCCCTTCATTTTCAGTCTGTATGTGTCTCTTGTTTTGAGGTGGGCCTCTTGTAGACAACATATAGAGGGGTTTTGTTTTTGTATCCATTGAGCCAATCTTTGTCTTTTGGTTGGGGCATTCAACCCATTTACATTTAAGGTAATTATTGATAAGTATGACCCCATTGCCATTTACTTTGTTTTTGAGTTCAAGTTTATAAACCTTTCCTGTATTTCCTGTCTAGAGAATATCCTTTAACATTTGTTGAAGATGGTTTGGTGGTGCTGAATTCTCTCACCTTTTGCTTATCTGTAAAGTTTTTGATTTCTCATTCATATTTGAGTGAGATCCTTGCTGGGTACAGTAATCTGGGTTGTAAGTTTTTCTCTTTCATCACTTTGAGTATGTCCTGCCATTCCCTTCTGGCCTGAAGAGTTTCTGTTGAAAGATCGGCTGTTATCCTTATGGAAATCCCCTTGTGTGTTATTTGTTGTTTTTTCCTTGCTGCTTTTAATATTTGTTCTTTGTGTTTGATCTTCATTAATTTGATTAATATGTTTCTTGGGGTGTTTCACCTTGGGGGTTATCCTGTTTAGGACTCTCTGGGTTTCTTGGACTTGGTTGGCTATTTCCTTCCCCATTTTAGTGAAGTTTTCAATTATTATCTCCTCAAGTCTTTTCTCATGGCCTTTCTTTTTGTCTTATTCTTCTGGGACTCCTAAGACTTGAATGCTGGGAAGTTTAATATTGTCCCAGATGTCTCTGAGATTTTCCTCATTTCTTTTAATTTTTTTTAATCTTTTTTCCTCTCCACTTCATTTGTTTCCACCATTCTATCTTCCACCTCACTTATCCTATCTTCTGCCTCAGTTATTCTACTATTGGTTCCCTCCAGTGTTTTTGATCTGAGTTATTGCATTATTCATTATATATTGACTCTTTTTTATTTCTTCTGGGTCTTTGTTAAACAGTTCTTGCATCTTCGCAGTCCTTGTCTCCAGGCTATTTACCTGTAATTCCATTTTGTTTTTAATATTTTTGATCGTTTTTACTATCATTATTCTGAATTCTTTTTCAGGTATACTCCCTATCTCCTCTTTTGTTTGGTTTGGTGGGCATTTATCATGTTCCTTTACCTGATGAATATTTATCTGCCTTTTCATCTTTTTTAGATGGCTGTGTTTGGGGTGGCCTTTCCGTATGTTGGAATTTTGTGGTTCCTATTTATTGTGGTAGTTCCTCCCTGTGGGTGGGGTTGGACAAGTGGCTTGTCAAGATTTCCTGGTTAGGGAAGCTTGCATTGGTATTCTGGTAGGTGGAGCTAGACCCCTTCTCTCTGGAGTGCAATTAAGTGTCCAGTAGTGAGTTTTGAGGTATCTATGGGTTTGGTGTGACTTTTGGCCACCTGTATTTTAATGCTCAGGATTATGTTCCTGTGTTGCTGGGGAATTAGCTTGGTATGTCTTGCTCTAAAACTTGTTGGATCCTGGGTGGAGCTTGGTTTCAGTGTAGGTATAGAAGCTGTTGCATGACCTCTTGCCAATTAATGTTCCCTGGAGTCAGGAGTTTTCTGGTGTTCTCAGTTTTGGATTTAAGCCTCCTGCCTCTGGCTTTCAGTCTTATTCTTACCTTGACTTCTCCATCCATACCGCACTGATGATAAAATTTCTAGGTTAATGGTGAAAAGATTCTCCACAGTGAGGGACACCCAGAGAGGTTCACAGAGTTACATGGAGAAGAGAAGAGGGAGGAGGGAGATAGAGGTGACCAGGAGGAATAGAGGGGAAATCAAAAGGAGAAAGAGAAATCTAGCCAGTAATCAATTCCTTATTTGCTCTCCACAGTATGGAACACTCAGAGAGATTCACAGAGTTCCACAGAGAAGAGAAGAAGGAGGAAGGAGATAGAGGTAACCAGGAGGAGAAGAGGGGGAGTCAAAAGGAGAGAGACAGATCTAGCCAGTAATCAGTTCCCTAAGTGCTCTCCACAGCCCAGAACACCCAGCAACATTCACAGAGTTGGGTAGAGAAGAGAAGGGGGAGGGAGGTGATAGAGGTGACCTGGGGGAGAAAAAGGAGAGTCAAAAGGTGGGGCGAGCAACCAAGCTAATAATCACACTCTTAAGTAAAAATGAGTACTGAAGATTGGATTCTTAAATGTACAAAATTGATACCAAATACCAAAAAGCAAAGATTAAAAATCTAGAGTAGAGGTTAGACTCTCAAAAACACAATATCAAAAAAAACAAAATCACAAAAATCATAAATATATATATATATATATATATATATGAAATTTGCTTGAAAAATAGGGTCTTTTAAGCAAGGTAATAGAAGGTTATAAAAATGAAAATTAAATGAGTAATAAAGAACTTAAAAATAAAAAAAAAATGATAATAGTAAAATATATCTAGGAATTTCTCTGGAGCTATTGAGGGCAGTGTGGGGTCAGTTTAGTTTCAGATAGTTCCTTTTTTGCTTATAATTCTTCTCAAGGTCTATAGGCCCCTTCCAATGTAGTCAATGCTAACTACAGGGTTTTAATCTGTTGCACCTCTTGCTTCCAAAGTGATTCCCTCTTCCGTGTTTATTTTGGCTTTCTCTGTTTGTATGAGACCTCTCAGTGTCTAATTTCTGTCCTGACACAAGAGCTCGAAGGTGGTCACTTATTAGACTCACTTGTTCAGTTGTGCTGTGGGGAAGGAGGAACACTGCAAGCAAATATCACTGGTGTGTGTGGGGAGAGCTCTCAGTGTCTGGGCCACAGGATTTGCCCCCTGTTCACGGCGTATGTGCTTTCCCAGTCTACACTGCTCAGGCTCCAGGTTGCTCTGCAGGGGAATTGTCTAAAGTGGGCCCTGGGTCGAGTGCACTTCCCAGGTCTAAGCCTCTCAGGTTCAGGTTCTCAGGTACTCCACAAAGGCACAAACTCAGTTGGGCCTGCGTTCTGTGCGCTTCCCAGGTCCAAGCATCTCAGGTGACCAGGGGTTTGGCAAGTGTAACTCTCCCCAGGTTGTGGTGTGTCTTATCACCTCCCTGATCCTAACCCCTTGGTTTCCTGGGTGCACAGCAGGAGCTCCGTCTCAGATGTGTCGTGTGTCTCCTCTGGGGAGCTCATCTCTGACTGCGACCTTCCTGACAGATGTCAACCATCCTAAAACCGTCCAGGAAGACTTGGTTAGCAATTGGGAGACTGCTCACAGTTTGGTGGAGGATGCCATCTCTGGGGCTGAGATTGCACCCTGCCTTCTAGTTCTGTCAGTCGCTGACCTGCCTCTCTGCCTCCAGCAGGGAGAGGAGCTAGTCTGAAGTCTGCTAGCTCTCCTCTGGCATTTGCTCAATCCTCTGTTCTGTGAGCTGGCCAGGTTGTGCCTTACAGCTTATCATGGGAAAGTTCTCTCTCTGTGTCTTTTTTTTTTTTTTTTTTTCCTATCTCTGGCTATCCCACAGTTTGGGTTGCTATCTCATGTTAGCTCCCTTAGATTGTCCTTAGGGCATTCAGGCAGGTCCTTACCTTAAACATGTAGCTTGTGCCTCCCTGTCCAGCCCCTACCTGCTGCTGGCAGACAGGATCATCTGGGCTACTTCTCCACTGGGAGTTGTGGTTAGATACGTAAACTGTGGACTTTTTGTTCTTCCTCCCGGTTATGTTGCCCTCTGAGATTCCAAAACTCCCCACAGACCTGCTGGTGAGAGGGCTTCCTGGTGTTTAGAAACTTTTTCATGACTCCCTCCCTGGGATGGATCTCCTTCCCTAATTATTTTGTCTCTCTTTTTATCTTTTATATTTTGTCCTACCTCCTTTTGAAGAGAATGGGCTGCCTTTCTGGGTGCCTGATGTCCTCCGCCAGTGTTCAGAAGTTGTTTTGTGGAATTTTCTCAGCGTTTAAATGATCTTTTGATGAATTTGTAGGAGAGAAAAGTGGTTTCCCTGTCCTATTCCTCTGCCATCTTAGGGCTGTGTTCGGATCTTGAATTCTTTCCTCTTCTTTAAATTTTAACAAAAATTCTTTTGCAAATACTTTTGACAGTTTCCTAAAGAGCATATATTTCTTCTTCAATATGGTTGACAGTTTGGGATTACCGGTTTAAGTATCTATCTCTGCTAATCTGTAGTCTCCAAGACGACAGAGACCTTATCTTTGTTATCCCGAGATATGTACACAATCCCTAGATTATGTCTATAACATAGCAGATGCACAAGTAAAATAAGTTTCAATGATAACTCCACATAGAGTTTACTAGTTGTGGAATTGACTAGTAATTTTGAGATTTTACGATGTTTTGAATTGCATAATCAGGGCTATTATCTTTATTTTAGGTCGCTAATATAAAGAACACCACCCTTATGGCAGAAAGTGAAGAAGAACTAAAAAGCCTCTTGATGAAAGTGAAAGAGGAGAGTGAAAAAATTGGCTTAAAGCTCAACATTCAGAAAACGAAGATCATGGCATCTGCTTCCATCAATTCATGGGAAATAGATGGGGAAACAGTAGAAACAGTGTCAGACTTCATTTTTTTGGGCTCCAGAATCACTGCAGATGGTGACTGCAGCCATGAAATTAAAAGATGCTTACTCCTTGGAAGAAAAGTTTTGACCAACCTAGACAGCATATTGAAAAGCAGAAACATTACTTTGCTGACTAAGGTCTGTCTAGTCAAGGCTATGGTTTTTCCTGTGGTCATGTATGGATGTGAGAGTTGGAGTGTGAAGAAGGCTGAGCGCTGAAGAATTGATGCTTTTGAACTGTGGTGTTGGAGAAGACTCTTGAGAGTCCCTTGGACTGCAAGGAGATCCACCAGTCCATTCTGAAGGAGATCAACCCTGGGATTTCTTTGGAAGGAATGATGCTAAAGCTGAAGCTCCAATAGTTTGGCCACCTCATGGGAAGAGTTGACTCATTGGAAAAGACTGTGATGCTGGGAGGGATTGGGGGCAGGAGGAGAAGGGGACAACCGAAGATGAGATGGCTGGATGGCATCACGGACTCGATGGACGTGAGTCTGAGTGAACTCCAGGAATTGGTGATTGACAGGGAGGCCTGGTGTGCTGCGATTCATGGGGGTCGCAAAGAGTCGGACATGACTGAGCAACTGAACTGAACTGAACTGAACTGAATATAAAGGACAAGAATATAAAACAAATTATCTCTAATTATGCATTACACCTCTTGCCAAATGATTGACAGTCTAGTCTTTTCTAGTAGCAAACCCAAGGTGGGCTGAGAAATACAGTGCAAAGGGAAATATGAACTTGCTTAGATCTTACCATTCTCTGTCCCCTGTTAAGTTTACTTCATCAGTGTTGGATTCTTAGCAACTTATTTCTTTTGGGAGCTTTGGTCATAATAATTAGCTATTATTTCTGCTTATTTCAGTTGTTTATTGAGATATTTAGACTACACAGTATGAGAACAAGAAGTATTATGCATTAATTTGTAAACCTTTAACTGTATAATCTATTTTCAAGTATGGAAATTGAGAAATAAATGAGTGTAAGTGTAGATTGTAAACAAGTTGTAAAA
This sequence comes from Ovis canadensis, assembly GCF_042477335.2. Classification (NCBI taxonomy): domain Eukaryota; kingdom Metazoa; phylum Chordata; class Mammalia; order Artiodactyla; family Bovidae; genus Ovis; species Ovis canadensis. Next base: position 79,505,667 of record NC_091246.1, on the reverse strand, counting down.
TACTCATTTAGCAGGTCCCTTTAAATTTATTTTAAGTTGAGGTGTATAATGCATTCATAATTACTTAATGAATTCTAATGATGTTGAGGAATCATAGTGATTGATGTTCATATACTGAAATGGATAACATCTCTAGTGAGTTAGTTTACTCATAAATGCATATGTATATGTCCTAGTTAATATCCCTTCACAAATTTATCTTCATCAAAAATCAACAAATTAACAGGTTATCTTTGGCCCTGCTGTACCCACTAAAATTGATTTGCTTAACTAAATTATTCAATCTGTTTCAAGGGCTTATAGTGCGTAAAAATATTTTTAACCAATTAGCCCTGGGAAAACGTAAGATGTACAGCATTTAGCTTGACTTAACAGGAAGATTTTGATATATTAAGGGGTCTTAATGATAGCAGACCCACTATTATTGTTAAATAACTATTAAGAATAAAAATAATAATAATAAAAATAAATAAAAATAAAAAAGAATCAAAGTGTGGAATCAATCCATTAACTAACTAGATAACAACATCCTGTGGAACTGCATTATGTTTCTATCACTCATAGACATATATATCAACACCTATAAAAAATAAAGAAATAAGTAAATGAATAAGATCAGTAACCTGTGTGATGAGATTCAACTATAGAATGAATGTACATATTAAGATCTTTAGCTGATATTACTGATTGCTTGATATTTCAGTGTGTCTAGTAAACTATTACATATATCGATTTTTAAGTTTAAGAAGAGAATTTGGGAGAATCAGAAAAATACGTAATTGCAGGATTTTGAACCCAAAGCTACTGACAATTTTAGCATTTACTACAAATAGACTTTAGTCCAAAAAATTTCTTTGAATAAATTACTGTTTCATTAATATACAAATCACTGTGCTACTGCTGGTATTTTCCATAACAATTTTTTGAAGTGCCTTGATATATTTTTATTTAAGAGCTCTAAACATCCACATTCTATTTACTACCTCAATTCATTTCAGTTCACTCACTCAGTTGTGTCTGACTCTTTGCAACTCCATGGACTGTGGCACATCAGGATTTCCTATCACCAACTCTCAGAGCTTACTTAAATTCATGTCCATAGAGTCTTTGATGCCATCCAATCATCTCACCCTCTGTCATCCCCTTCTCCCCTTGCCTTCAATCTTTCCCAGCATCAAGGTCTTTTCTAAGAAGTCAGTTCTTCACATCAGGTGGCCAAAGTATTGGTATTTCAGCTTCAGCATCAGCCCTTCCAATGAATATTCAGGACTGATTTTCTTTAGGATGGACTGATTGGATCTCCTTGCAGTCCAAGGGACTTTCAAGAATTTTCTCCAACATCATAGTTCAAAATCATCCATTCTTTGGTGCTCAACTTTCTTTATAGTCCAAATCTCAGATCCATACATAACTACTGGAAAAACCATAGCTTTGACTAGACGGACTTTGTTGGCAAACTAATGTCTCTGCTTTTTAATATGCTGTTGGTCAAAGATTTTCATCCAAGGACAAGCAATTTTTAAATTTCATGGCTTCAGTCACCATCTGCAGTGATTTTGGAACCCCCAAAATTAAAGTCTCTCACTGTTTCCATTGTTTCCTCACCAATTTGCCACGAAGTGATGGGACCAGATGCCATGATCTTAATTTTCTGAATGTTGAGTTTTAAGCCAGTTTCATCTGAGGCTCTTTAGTTCTTCTTCTTACACTTTCATCTAGAGGCTCTTTCACTTTCACTTTCAAGAGGCTCTTTAGTTCTTCTTCACTTTCTGCCATAAGGGTGGTGTCATCTGCATATCTGAGGTTATTGATACTTTTCCCAGCAATCTTGATTCCAGCTTGTGCTTCATCCAGCCTGGCATTCCACATGATGTACTTGGAATATAAGTTAAATAAGCTGGGTGGCAATATACAACCTTGACATACTCCTTTCCCAATTTGGAACCAGGCTGTTGTTCCATGTCCAGTTTTAACTGTTGCTCCTTGATCTGCATACAGATTTCTCAGGAAGCAGGTAAGGTGGTCTAATATTTTCACTCTTGAAGAATTTCCCACAGATTGTTATTATCTGCACAGTCAAAAGCTTTGGCATAGTTGATAAAGCAGAAATAGATTTTTTTTTCTGGAACTCTCTTGCTTTTTCAATGATTCAAGAGATGTTGGAAATTGGATCTCTGGTTCCTCTGCCTTTTCTAAATGCAGTGTGAACATCTGGAAGTTCACAATTCACCTACTGTTGTTTCCTCACTTGGAGAATTTTGAACATTACTTTGCTAGCATGTGAGCTGAGTGCAATTGTGCAGTAGTTTGAACATTCTTTGGCATTGCTCTTCTTTGAGACTGAAATGAAAACTGACTTTTCCAATCTTGTGGCCACTGCTGAGTGTTCCACATTTGCTGGAATATTGAGTGCAGCACTTCAACAGCATCATCTTTTAGGATTTGAAATAGCTCAACTGGAATTCCATCACCTCCACTAGCTTTGTTCATAGTGATGCTTCCTAAGGTTCACTTAACTTTACATTCCAGAATGTCTGGCTCTAGATGTGTGATCACACCATTGTGCTTATCTGGGTAATGAAGACCTTTTTTGTACAGTTCTTTGTGTATTCTTGCCACCTCTTTTTGATATCTTCTGCTTCTGTTAGGTCCATATCATTTCTGTCCTTTATTGTGCCGATCTTTGCATGAAATTGTCCTTAGTATCTCTAATTTTCCTGAAGAGATCTCTTGTCTTTCCCATTCTAGTGTTTTCCTCTATTTCTTGGCACTGATCACTGAGGAAGGCTTTCTTGTCTCTCCTTGCTGTTCTTTGGAGCTCTGCATTCAAATGGGTTCATCTTTCCTTTTCTCCTTTGCCTTTCACTTCTCTTCTTTTCTTAGCTATTTGTAAGACCTCCTCAGACAACTATTTTGCCTTTTTCCTTGGGGATGATCTTGACCATTGCCTCCTGTACAATGTCATGAACGTCTGTCCATAGTTCTTCAGGCACTGTGCCTATCAAATCTAATCCCTTGAATCTGTTGTTCCATTGTATAATCATAAGAGATTTGATGTAGGTCATGTCTAGATGGTCTAGTGGTTTTCCCTACTTTTTTCAATTTAAGTTTGAATTTGTCAATAAGGATTCATGATCAGAACCACAGTAAGTTCCTAGTCTTGTTTTTGCTTACTGTATAGACCTTCTCCATACCTACAGGCCATCAATTAGCCTGTAACTTGTCTGCAACATTAACGTACTATTACCTTTTTAGTCTGGGGAAAGTGAAAGAAAGTGAGTGTTAGTCGCTTATTCATGTGGACTCTTTACAGCCCCATGTTCCATCCACGGAATTTTCCTGGCAAGAAAACTGGAGTGGGTTGCCATTCCCTTCTCCAGGGGATATTCCTGACACAGGGATCAAATCCAGGTCTCTTTGCATTGCAGCAGATTCTTTACAATCTAAGCTACCAGGGAAGCCTGAAAGTAAAGTCTAAAATTCATTGCTGTGTGGTAGATTTGGAAGAACTATAACATCCTTTTTGAGAAAATGATTGATATATTTGTTTTTATATTCCTTTTTAACATGTTTACCCTCTTTGTACAGTATTTACATTAGGATGACCATATTGTGGAGGCTCAGAAGGGCTATAAATTTTCTGAAATATCACCATACAACTAAAGTGTATAAACTTAAAAAATAAGAACCTGTTCTCTGAGCTCTAAGATATTATGCAAAAGAGGTATTATCAAAAGCAATGACAAATAGCCACATAAAACCAAGTCTTGCATTAAAATAGGTATTATCCATCATCACAATAGAGCTACTGAACACCTACTGAGTTCCTGACAGGCAGTAGTTTAACAATTAAGTAACCTCATTCCCTCCAAGATTTTCTTACATAAAAGCTAATTGCTAGGCCCTAGGTTAACTGATAAATGGGGAAGTTCAATTCATGAACATATATGGAACCCCTACTATGTGACCAGCAATGTGCTACAGAAATTAAAATAAGGGATCAGCAGATAATTTATAACTAAAACATTCTGCTCATGGTCAAAAATGCACATTTGATTGCTGTCACACACTTCCAAAAACTATAATACTGCCTGAAATATCTAGAAGTCTAAGATCTTACCTGAGGTACATGTTCTAAATTATGTCCTACCATGGAATCTCTTTTAACTCAGACTTTCCAAAGAAATAAATCAGTTAGCCTTCAAAAATGAATAGACTATGGGAGTCTTCATATTTAAGAGGTATCTAAGCTTCCTAGAAAATATGGATGTTTAAAGAAACTAGAGATCACCTGGTTTATTCCTCCATAATTATTTCACCAATAAAAGTTGCCAAAATAAATGCATTTATAAGTTCAGCCAGTTATTGGCAAACAAGATCAAATCTGGGCCTTGAGATTTCTAATTTATAGTATCTTCTACCAAAATATAACCTTCAGTTGTTCCTCAAGAATCTTACATCTAAAATTGACTGACATTGAATATAAGGTTGAGAAAATCATAAGCATAAGATAATATCATGAGATTGGTGTTTAGCCAGACATGAGCAGGCTTTAGAACTAGCTCTGGAGGCCTGAAGAAATCTGGCCCAACAATATAGTTAGGAAGCATTTTCAAAAATTTTTAAATCTGTTATTGATCCCAGAAATTTTTCACTTCTCAATGACCATACTGTGAACACTTATAGCAATGTCTCTAAAAAAGTAAAAATAGAGAATAAATTTAAAAATACATTTTTATAGGATGTATTTTTATCTGAGGTTTCTTAATCTGTTTTCTTGTTTATGATAATGATTAAAAGTAAATCTACTAAATATGCTACAATGAAATCTCAGTAAGAGGTTTATCTTAATCTGCCACATTTCTCTTCTCACAGTTATTACAGGGTAGGCTATTTTATTTTATTGTCATGTCACTCCCTCAGTCTAAGAACAGGGAAATTGCCGGTGATTTGGCTGGAACTGTACATACTACTATATATGCTAATAGGACTTATGTTTTCATATTTATTTCCCAGGTTATTGTAGATCTTATTAACTACCCTGAAGAACACCAAGAAAGCATGGTTGACAACTAGAATTTTCTCTAAATAAAATATCACAGTTATGAGAGGGCCATCTTTGTAGAATGTTGAACTAGGAAGAGAGATTCTTTTTTATCTCTTACCTTGATTTAAAAAAATCAGTGATTTCAAATCATAGAGATTTAACTTCATGGAGAACAAAGAAAAATAATACTGACTTAATTTGGATCTTCTTTTCCCTAATGAGAAATTGTAATGATGTTAACCCAGTAGCAGTTTTAGAATTTTAGATACAACTCATTAATATGTTTAGATGCATTGAAATCTAAACGTTGCAGCAGTGAATTTGTAGTGCAAGTCTTAGAGTATTTGTAATACCATCTCTGTCATCTACTGGATCACAGAATAGAGAAGCAATGATTAAGTTAGTAGGGCCAGAACATTTTTTAAGAAGTCAATTTTAAGAATTTTGTCAGATTTAACAAGTATTATGCTGAAACATGTAAGGAAATGGAACAAAAATGTGGCTCTTACAAAATGGACTGTGTGTGTATATGTGTGTTATATACCTATATACTTTACTATGTTTCTACTGAATGAAAGATTCAAGTTCTGTAGTACTTTAAAATTTTTAAAACTTTCATACATATGCTTTCATATGATCCCATATAATCCTTTACCTCTTATCCTATATTGCCCCTCACTTCCCTCTCACCACTTGTAACCTCTGACTTGTTCTCTATATCTGTGACTGCTTTTGTTTGTTTGTTTGTTTTATTCACTAGTTTGGTCTATGCTTTAGATTCTGTACATAAGTGATACCATGCAGTATTTGTCTTTCTCTGTTTGACTTATTTCATTCAGCATAATGCTCTCCAAGTCCATCCACGTTACTGCAAACAGCAAAATTTCATTATTATTATTTTTTTTGTTTGTTTAATAGTATTCCATTATCTATACACCACATCTTCATTATCCATTCATCTGTTGATGGATATTTAGGTTGCTTCCATTAACAATTGTAAATAATGCTGCTGTGAACACTGGGGTGCATATATCTTTTCAAATTAGTGTGTTTGTTTTTATTATGGTTTTGATTTTTTTATATATACACAGGGATGGGATTACTGGGTCATATGGTAGTTCTATTGTCTATTTTTTTTAGGAACCTCCACACTGTTTTCCACAGCAGCTGCACCAACTTACATTTCCACCAACAGTGTATGAGGATCCCCTTTTCTCTACATCCTCACAAACAATTTTGTCTTCTTTTTGATGACAGCCATTCTTATATGTATGAGATAATATTTGTTGTGGTTTTCATTTGCATTCTACTGGTGATTAGAGATTTGAACAACTTTTCATGTGCCTATTGGCCACTTGCATTTCCTCTTTGGAAAAATGTCTGTTCGGTTTTTCTACTCATTTTTAATCAGGTTGTTTGTTTCAGTGTTGAGTTTTATGAGCTTTTTGTACATGTTAGATATTAATCCCTTATCAGTCATATCATTTACAAATATATTCTCAATTTCAGTAAGTTGCCTTTTCATTTTGTTGATGGTTCCTTTGCTGTGTAAAAGTGTTTAAGTTTAGTTATATCCCATTTGCTTATTTTGGCTGTTATTTCCTTTGCTTTAGGAGGCAGATCCAAAAAAATTATTGTTGATATTTATATCAAAAAATGATCTATATTTTCTTCTAAGAGTTTTATGGCTTCCCCATCTTATATTTATGTCTTTTTGAGTTTATTAATTAACTTATTTTGAGTTTATTTTTATGTTTGATATTTTATTTTGTTTGTTTGTTTGTTTTTTTTTTTTACATATAGCTGTCTGTTTTTTCCAACATCATTTATTGAAGAGCCTGTCTTTTCTCTATGGTATACTCTTGCCTCCTTTGTCATAGCTGAAATGACCATAAATTTATTTCAGTGCTCTCTATTCCATTGATTTATGCGTCTGTCTATGTATGTTTATGTGTGTGTGTATATGTGCACACATTGTGAGGCAGTGCCATGCTGTTTTGATTACAGTAGCTTTGTAGTGTAGTATGAAGTTAGGGCTAATGATTCTTCCCTGTCTGTTCCTCCTTCTCAAGAAATTTTTTTGGCTATTCAGGGTCTTTCCATACAATAAATTATAAAATATTTTACAAATATTAAAAGGAATGTTGGTGTCTGCAATTTTCAAAGAGGCAAGGCATACAGTTCTGTAGTTTGCATGACCATGCTGTGAGTTTGGACAATAATTTCCTTTCTGGAACAAGATAAGCTAAAGAAAGTTGTTAACACTATATTCAGTTCAATTCAGTTCAGTCACTCAGTCATGTTCAACTCTTTGTGACCCCATGAACTGCAGCACGCCAGGCCTCCCTGTCCATCATCAACTCCTGGAGTCCATCCAAACCCATGTCCATTGAGTCAGTGGTGCCATCCAACCATCTCATCTTCTGTTGTCCCCTTCTCCTCCTGTCCCCAATCCCTCCCAGCATCAGAGTCTTTTTCAGTGAGTCAACTCTTCACATGAGGTGGCCAAAGTATTGGAGTTTCAGCTTTAGCATCAGTCCTTCCAAAGAACACTCAGGACTGATCTCCTTTAGGAGGGACTGGTTGGATTTCCTTGCAGTCCAAGGGACTCTCAAGAGTCTTCTCCAAGACCGCAGTTCAAAAACATCAATTCTTTGGCACTCAGCTTTCTTTATAGTTCAACTCTCACATCCATACATGACTACTGGACAAAACATAGCTTTAACTAGATTGACCTTTGTTTACAAAGAAATGCCTCTGCTTTTTAATATGCTATCTATGTTGGTCATAACTTTCCTTCCAAGGAGTAAGTGTCTTTTAATTTCATTTGCTGCAATCACCATCTGCAGTGATTTTGGAGCCCCCCAAAATAAAGTCAGCCACTGTTTCCACTGTTTCCCCATCTATTTGCCATGATGTGATGGGATCAGATGCCATGATCTTGGTTGTTTATCCATACCCTAAAGTCCATGTCTATAATATTTAGTATTTTTTCTTATATTGAAAGAATTTGTAGAGTTCTTAAATTTGTAGAATTTTAAAATTCTACTAATTTGAAAAATTTTAGATTATATAGAAAAACCACTTCCCCTTTTGTCAGTTACAATATAATCTTAGTCTGTACCTATACAATTTCTTATGTTTTAATCTTTAAACATTATGTCATAGGCAGCAATTCACTTTTTATTAAATTTTCTTTAAAAACATTAAATGCTGACATAATATTCCATTATTTAGACTGTACAGTATTTGCTGTTTTTAAGGATATCATATGTATTGTCTATATATTGGTTATGCCATCAAATAATAATTTCCCTAACTTAGTTTCCAAGAAGAGAGTTTGTGATTTGATGGGTATTACCACTGATAGCTTTCCATTAATGTTGAAGGAAAGGTTAGTGTTGCATAAATTGACCCCTTGTCATTACTCACAAATCTTCAATGAGTGACTCAATGCTTCCAAAGCATCTCTCATGAGAATATTTTTGGAACCAGTGAAGGGTGTTAGGCTGTGGGCTTCACATGGAGAAAGTAAGCATCTACAGGATGTTCCCAGCTGATTGGGGGGAGGCAGAGATAGTGCACATATCCACTATTTATTGCCTTTCTAAAATGGACCTGGCCTATGTGAAAGGCCCTTCAGAAACATTTTCTCAAATCATTATCCAAATTCTGTAAACTCAGAGACCTGTTGCCTTACATTGGAAAGTTTGTAACCCCGTTCCGTGACCTATGAGGTAGAATTGAGGGAAGACTTAAGGGCTTTCTGCTGTCTTTCTCATAAACAGAAATGGGATTCTATTTCATGAAATAAAGTATTATTAGAACCACCAGGGTTTTTCACTCCTTAATTTAGTTACATTATACTAATATTCCATGAATTTTGTCTTACACTCTAATAAAAAGCCCTTGCTACACTTTTGCTTTCAGAACCATTTACTTTTTTTTTCTTTTTAGTCTTTTATTTGTCCTTAAAAACATTATAACTGCAATGTGGTAAGTCTATATTAGGATCTGCTAGACAAATGCTATTTCAATTTAGAGACTCAATATATCCTTTAACTTTTACCACTTGTGAAAAACCAGTCAGAATTGATGTGAATTAGCCATTTTTATTAGGGCAAGTGTTTAAAAAAAAATCACTAAGCTTTGGCAAGCACATCACTTCATTGTAGAGAGGTCAAGCTACTATTAAAGTCAGTGCTACTTTATTGATTACTTTGATGTAGCTATGCAACAATAGAAGTTAGAGGAAGAAACACTACACAAAAAAAAGCACATCAGTTTTGATTGTTTCTCAGAAACTGACACCAACTCTGCTGTTTTTTAAATAGATTTTTTTAAAGGGAAGGAATACCAGAAAATTGAATAAGAAATATATTTACAGCAATCTAGAACATGAGGAAAAACCTTCCAGAACAATATATTCTCTTCAATATTAAATAATTTCTTATATGTGATCTAACATATATCCTAAAAAAAAAAAAAAAAAACTCCCAGCTTCTGCCATCTTCTGCACATAAAGCATTGAGTGCTCATATAAAGTACATTTTTTTTCTTGTGACTACTAAATATTCAGAGATAAAGAAATACAACATATTTTCATTTAATTAATATTAATTCATATTTTAGGAGAGGTGATGCCTAACTTAGCAATGAAAATAAATGCGTGACTCAAATGGAATAGAGAGGTAGAGAAGGGACAGTGTTTCTGGAATTAAGTAAAAAGGGCAAGAGAGAAATTCAGTAATCATGAAACGACCCTCTAATTCTCTGCAGAAGTCATGAGAATTGATCACTTTGGTGATATTTATTTGCCCAGGGGAAATTAAAGTACAGAAAACAAAATAAACACATTTATGAATGTGTGGACTTGCCTTATTGAAAGGTACGTATGTGCGAAGTTGTTTCAGTCCTATCCGATACTGTCCGACTCTACCGATTGTAATACACCCGGCTCCTCTGTTCATGGGATTCTCCAGGCAAGAATGCTGCAGTGGTTGCCATACTCTCTTTCTGGGATCTTCCCAACCCGGGATCCAACCCGCGTCTCTTACATCTTCTGCATTGGATATACCACTGTATTACGTCTTTAACACTAGCACCACTTGCTGCTGCTGCTAAGTCGCTCGTGTTCGACTCTGTGCGACCCCATAGACGGCAGCCCAGCAGGCTCCCCCGTCCCTGGGATTGTTCAGGCAAGAGTATCGGAGTGGGTTGCCATTTCCTTCTCCAATGCATGAAAGTAAAAAAGTGAAAGTGAAGTCGCTCAGTCGTGTCCAACTCTTAGCGACCACATGGACTGCAGCCTTCCAGGCTCCTCCGTCTATGGTTTTCCAGGCAAGAGTACTGGAGTGGGGTGCCATTGCCTTCTCTGAGCACCGCCTGGGTTGCCCTTATTGGTAGGCACTTGCTGTTAATACTACTTGGCTTTCATGCAACAGGAAGTGAAGTGAGAAGATCATACACTTCCAAAAGTTCTATTCTGTTGAGTCTAATTACCTAGACCACTCATCTGTACCCTGAAGTACTAAGATAAAACACTGATGTTGTCATTTACCAAAATTAAATTCAGTTGCAGATAGAGTTGGGCATTCATTAGACCAAGTATGGAAGAGAAATCTATGCTTAAAAATTCCCCTTCTTTTAATAAACTTATTCAGTTGGTAACTGAGGGCAGGTTACCTATCTCCTTTGTGCCTCACCTTTCTTGTCAGTAAAATGGACAATAATACAATTTAGTTGCATATATTTACACGTATTTTAGGTTAGGTATCATCTCCCCTAAAAGTTTCTCCCTGCTCGCATATACAAATGAAGACCCCTTGTTCATGATTCTATGACTAATTATTCTTCACTACAGACTAGATTATAAACTGTGAGTTTCTTACTGATGTAGTGGAAAATTATAAGAGACTTGAAAATTAGTAAATATCCTGAACAGATTCACCTTCTGAGTTATCTCTGCCTATGTTTGTCATTAATTAGGCTATTTTATACCTAGAAATATAAAATAACTTGTAGAATGCTAATATAATACAAGTGTGTCCAGTAGACTGCAGTTGATTATTACCTTGAAAATATTAAACAGTTTTTCTATCCACTTATAAATTTATTTTGGTATTCTTTTTCTGACTCTAAGTGTGTAGCATTTTGAAATCTCCTTTGAACCATATTTTACAGGTTTCCAGCTTCATCTTGTTCTCTGTGTTATCCCATTTTAAGAAATTTTGGCAATTCTTTAGCACAGAAATGGTACCATTTAATTATTGAATGGAGTAATTATTTCTAGATTGGATCCTTGGGATTTAGTGCTGCTAAACTATTATGGACAGAGTTTATAGCACAGATTTGGATGGAAACTTAGACCTAGAGAAAAAAGGGGAAAAAGGATTTTTAAGGCCATGTCATAGAATATTATACATCACTTACACCCATATCCCCTTATCCAAAATTCATTCCAGCTGGAATATGCCATATGAGTATGTGTCTAGAAGGAAAAGAGTGCAGTTAGGGAAAAAGTACAGATCTCTGTTTCTGCTACATCAGTTGTTCCCAAATAAGTGTTCCATGAAACATGGTTTAAGAAGCACAATATCACAAAGCAGTATGGGTTCACCAAATAATTTCTACCTATGTTGCTCATTCCCCAGGACAACCTCCACTACAGAGGTTAAATAAATATTGTAATAGTAAGGCTCCCCTTCACCTAGGGATAACTGTATAATACTGATTTTGCCTGTGGGATGATGGGACATGTCCACTGGAAGGGCAGGGCTTCTGGAAAAGATTCTTACTTACTGTCAAAAAAATAGATCTGCCTATATCCATGCTTTTTTATTTATTGATTTTTTTTTTCTTGAATGAAGTTTAAAAGCCCACTGTTACTCTGAGGTAAAGTCAAGAGAGTTACATAGATGCCAATTCAGAATCTTGTTCCAACTGAAACATGGGAAAATAGCAGAACCAGATTACTGAGATAAAATGAGTATCTATATTTTAATTCATCATTAGTCAGATTTTCTATAACTGAACACAGGCATGTGTAAATAATTCCCAACTTTTGTATTTTATGTTAGAAAAGAAAATGATTTACATAAATTCACTTTATGATCAATATTCTTCAGATATATTTATTTACTATATTAAAATTGCATATTTTAGAAATAATATAAATAGCTACTCACCTAGCATAGTGTCTGTGCTGATTTAATCTCCTGTCAGCAGTGCACAAGGTATCCCTTTTTTCCATGTCTTTGCCAAGACTTGTTATTTCTTGTCATTTTGATAAGAGCCATACTAACAAGTGTGAGGTGATGTCTCATGACTTTGATTTTATTTCCCTGATGACTAGTGATGTTGAAAACCTTTTCATGCACCTGTTGGCTATTTGTCTGTCTTCTTTGGGAAAGTATCTTATTGAGTCCTATGCTTATATTAAAGTTGGATTTTTTCCTACTGAGTTGAATGAGTTCTTTATATATTCTGGATACTAACTTCTTATCAGATGCATGATCTGCAGATATTTTTCTCCCATCCAGTAGGTTACCTGTTCATTTTGTTGGTAGTTTCCTTTGTGTATAGAACCTTTCTAATTTAACTTAGTTATTTTTGCTTTTGCTGTCTGTATTTTTGATGTCTTGTCCAAAAAATTACTGCTAATACAATGTAAAAGAGCTTTCTACCTATGATTTCTTCTAGAAGTTTAACGGTTTCAAGTTTTAAATTTGTTTTTGATGTAATGATAGTTATTTTTAAAGGGAAAATATTCAGTATTCAAAACAAAAACAAGAATGTGATCATATCTCAAAAATTGTAAGAAGATACTAAAAATAATTTTCACTGGACATGACAAAAATTTTACTTTTCAGTGACATATGTATATATTAATATAAGACAGCTTAGTTAAATGCATGTAAATACTGATTTTATGACATTTAATTTTTCTCCATTCTTTATGTAAGTAAGCAGTAGATGTTGCCTGATCCTTAGAAAATCCTGCAGGTAAGCAAATACTGTAAGATGAAAGGTGCCAGAACATTGAAGATAATTTGCATTCATTGACTCTGTAGAGGACCTGGACAATGGCTCATTTTTTAAATGCAGCACAATTAAAAATTATAGACTAGACAAATCAATAATTCTTTATACATGTCAGGTGAAGCAATTATCTCAGCTAGCTAATTGTCTTTAAGAAAAGTATCTTATTAAACTAAAGAATTCAGAGGTAAGAATGAAAAATATCTTTTTATTTCCATCTGTTTGAAATCAAAGTCTGAATATCTTAATTAAGATTTTCAATGACATACCAATTCTTCAGATTAAATTTTATCATTTTTTTTTCTAAAGGCTTTTTGCAAACTTTTGAACTTAGAACACATTTGTACTTTGCAAAGAAAAATGTAACCCACTCTACCTTGCAAGGATTTACGAGGGTGCTCTCTAAGTGAACATGAGTATGAATTTGGAACAGTTGATTCATAAAAGCCAGAGACCTTGCTTCTTTAAACTTTTAAAAAGGTAAATTATACATAAGCAAGATGCATAGCAAATTCTCTGTAAGAATTGCTGAGGCGATGCACTGAACTATTCACTTTTCAATATTTCTTCAGCTTGCAAAATATGCATATATTAGAAGTAAAGCTAGAGAAAATATTTCATAAAGAAACTTCAACAAATGGTGCTATATCCCTATGATTGGAACTGTCCGACCACCTCTCACTATAATATTATATCCTGTCACCGATTGAACTGTGGAAATATTAATTTTGTTACTTAGTAATCTCAAACTAGGATGATGCCAGATGTAGATGTTTTAAAGACTAACATATTAATTTGCTTCCTAAAATGTTTCTTCTTACATGTACAGGTATAGAGAATGTCACACACTTGGAAGGACTCTGCTGCTGCTACTGCTAAGTCACTTTAGTTGTGTCTGACTCTGTGCGACCCCATAGACGGCAGCCCACCAGGCTCCCCCGTCTCTGGGATTCTCCAGGCAAGAACACTGGAGTGGGTTGCCATTTCCTTCTCCAATGCATGAAAGTGAAAAGTGAAAGTGAAATCGCTCAGTCATGTCCAACCCTCAGTGACCCCATGGACTGCAGCCTTCCAGGCTCCTCCGTCCATGAGATTATCCTAAAGCCATATAAACATTAAGCACCATTAAATATCAACCATTTTTATTATTTTTATATTATTTAAGAATAGGAATCTTGATAGAGTTGAATAGAGAGAGATTGTTTTTCTTTAAAGGGATTGCCCATACTGGGAAATCCCAAATGGGATATCAAAAGGACTTTTAGAATTTTCCCTAAACCCAGTGTATCCATTAGAGAGCTGGAAGCAGGAGGAACAGGTTAAAGGAAAAGTAAAGATTAGATTGAATGCTAGTGCGGATTAGGGTGTATTCATGCTGCATGTCAAAATGAAGCATTTTGTCTATTACAGAATGTTATGGAGGGGTTTTTTTTTTTCCTTTACATGAAGAAACTGAAAGTTGACCAATGATTCATTCTGCAACAAACATTTAGCGACAGCATACTATGTATGATCCAGGCATTAATCTAAGCCCTGAGGATATAGCAGTAAACAATAGAGGAAAGAAAAGTCTTCGCTCACATTTAAATGTTAGTGGAGGAGGTGGTATTTTTCTAGACTAGAAATAGGGTTCTGACTACAAATGGTTTCTCATATAAGAATGACTAAAAGTAGGCTCTGCTTTACCCTTCTGAAACACATCAAAATAACTTTTAAAATATGAACACATTTATGCAGTTAACATGAACAAGAGACTATGCTAACTTCTCTATTATATAATTAAACCCTCACAACAAATTTATAATGTAAGTGTAAATTCTTCCAGTGCAGAAACTGAATCACAGAGATGGAAATTCATTTTCCTGAAGTCACATACCTAAGAAACAATACAGTTGGTATTCACAACCCAGAAAGTCTGACACCAGAGCTCTAATCACCAGCCAATACAATAAAGTTTAAGACAAATAATGTCCTCTATAGCCTGCTGTTACCATCAATTTCCCCTAAGACTACACAGAGAATAGTCAATTGGCACATTTCCAATACTCTTTATCTCTCTGTAGTCATTCCCTTCCAAATCCATAGGAAATGAGTCATGCAGGAAAGTAATCTGAACCAAAGTGGGCTGCATTTTTGCAGGTAGGTCACACATGATTTTTTTTTTTTTTTGAATACACAAAAATCAATACACTAGTAGGACTGGGAGCTGTAGTACTTCTCCATAAGTATTAAAAG
Organism: Ovis canadensis; assembly: GCF_042477335.2. NCBI lineage: Eukaryota > Metazoa > Chordata > Mammalia > Artiodactyla > Bovidae > Ovis > Ovis canadensis. The sequence continues at coordinate 79,490,345 of NC_091246.1, read as the reverse complement.
GAGACATATACATATATATGCATACATGTATATATATATATATATGTATAAATATTCTTTAAGTATAGTCTTTTAATACACCAATTCCTTGCCTAGTCTGCAAAGAACACATCAAATTAATATTTGTACTAATAGCATAGCCAAGCTAATCTTAATAGGCTATTGTAAAAGTAGTTGGTAGTAGTTGGCAATGAAAACATCTTGTAAGAAAGGGGAAAAGAGCAAGGAACATAATTCAAAAACTATCTAATACTACTATAAAGGCAAAGTTGCTAAAATATATGAATTCTTGATTTATTTACTGGATTGCCGATTTTTAGGCAAGGAAAGAGTACTAATCTCAAGCCATTTAAACAGGATCTAAAATCCATATTTTTATATATCTAAATCACATGTCTTAATCCTGTTTAATTAAATATCACAAAATGAAATTTTTGTGGGTTAATAGAATCACTGGTGTGCAAACCAAATGAGAACATGTTTAAAATAATAAGAATACTCTCTAAATTCCAGTGAATATCATTAATTTGCTTCATGGGAATACTCAAATCAGATGACCTAGACCAAAATGATCAGCTTTGATTTAATCATTTTGTTAATTTATTATTTAGAGATTTTATTCATATTTTTAGACATAATTTTCAACTGAGACTAAAAAATATCCCAGTACATGAGAGTTTATAATATCTATTTCCTATTTATTTTTGCCTTGTACATAATTTGTGTTAAATCATAATTTTCTTCTATAACTTTTATTTTTCCAGATTATTTCTCATGAGTCTTTTTAAAGTCTACCTAGAACTTTCATGATAGTAGAGTTTTTTTCTGTTAATCATTTTAGATATTTTTAAAGATTCTGTTACAATGTGAGTTTCATCTATAGGATATAGAATTAAGTGATAATTTCAAGCTTCATCTAAATGCAGAGAACAGACATGAGAAGTTATAGAATCATTTATAGGAATTAAGTACAACAGCATTTCTCATTTAGTATTTTTATTACTATCTCACACTTATAATTACTTTACAGTAAAAAAGTGATTTTAAGTTTCTTATGCTAGTTTTCTTTGCAGTACCATGATTTACTCAAGTGCTGCTATTTTCAGTTTTAACTTGTTAAATACAAAAATTGCTAACTTTTTGATTCTCTTAACTAAAATGGAATGTATGTCATAGTTAAACACCAGAATATAGAATCTTGGCAGAAGAGAAATCAAATTCTATCTCTGTTACTTGACTGTTATATAGTTTACAGCAAAGCACTTAACACCTTTAAAATACAGGTCACTCTCCTGTAAAAGTGAAGTGAATTATATCTGCTTCATATAGTGGTTGTGAGGATGAACAATAATGCAAATAATATATAGCTTGACGTAGAGTAGTTGTTTGTTTCCTAGACATGTAAACTTTGGGTTATATTAAGTCATTGTTTGCTTCTTCAGTGAATATCATCTTCATTTCTTAAATTGGAATTAAATAAAAATATGTGTTGTGAATTTCAATTCTTTAGCAAAAGAATGTGTAACAGAAGTACTTTTTAATATTCACAGAACACCAAGGCCATGCACGTTTGGGACTAAGAGAATTTGAAAAGTGAAGTTAGAATGTAGGTAAATCAGCCCAGCTGTGTTTGTGTATATATATCATATGTGTGAGTGTCTCTGCCTCTGTGGATCTTAATTGGGAGAAGAATGTGATTCACTTTGTCAGTTTCAGTTTCAAGGTGTTTTTCATATCTTAGAAGCGTTAAATTAGTTTAAAAAGTTTCATGTAGCCTTTGGAGGTTTGAAGAAGGGAAAGAAAAAGAACTGAAAATCTAGGTTAAGGTATTAAAAGATACTACATCTTCTATGTCCACTAGTCCATCCATGAACACTTAAGTTGCTTCCATACCTTGGCTATTGTAAAGAGTGTTGAAAAGAACATAGGAATACATATAGCTTTTATTTTTTTTTAATTTCTATTGGTGCTTTTTTTAAATTGAAATATAGTTTATTTACAATGTTGTAGAAGTTTCAGGTTTACAGCATAGTGATTCAGCAATATATATACAGTCTATAAATCCATTCTTTTTCAGATTCTTTTCCCCTATAGGTTATTATAAAATATTGAGTTTAGTTCCCTGTGTTATACAGTAGGTTCTTTCTGGTTATCTATTTTATATACAGCAACATGTGTCAATCCCAAACACCCAATGTATCACTCCATTCCATTTTCCCCTTTGGTAACCATATGTTTGTTTGAATTAAGCATTTTAATTTTCTTCAAGTAAATATCCAGAAGTGGGATTGGTAGATCAAAAGAACCCATCTGTCAATGCAAGAGACCTGAGATGCAGGTTTGATCCCTGGGTCGGGAGATCTCTACCTGCAGGAGGGCAAGGCAAACCACTTCAATATTCTTCCTTGGAAAATCCCATGGACAGAGGAGCCTGGCAGGCTACAGAGCTGGAAAATTTATTTTTAATTTTTTCAGGAAACTCCATACTGTTTTCCACAGTAGCTGCACCATTTCTGGAGGACTGACAAACTAGGCTGGGATTAAAAGGCACAAACTTTGAGCTATAATGTAAGTCATGGAGATATAATACATGGCATAGGGAATATAGGTGATAATATAACTTTGTATGGTGACAGATGGTAGCTGAACTTATTGTGCAGATAATTTCATAATGTGTAAAAATATTGAATTACTATGTTGAATACCTGAAACTAATATAAAATTGTATGCTAATTATAATTCAATAAAAAGGGCACAAAACAGAAAGTAAGAAAAACGTCTGTAACGTTTCAACGACTGCATGGAAGAAGGGCTAAAATATTGATATTCAAATTCAGATTGATCACAGTTGATTAAATGATCTGGAGACAATGCTAATATTTAGTAGGGAAAATATGAATGAAAAATGATTTTTAATTAACAACCAAAATTTTTTTGTTTTATAGAAATAATCTGGTCTAACAGGCAAAGGGAAAAATACAATGCTATACTTTGTACTTTAATCACCATCTTAGTGTATATAACTTAAAGGAGGTAGATTCTTAAAATGAAACAAAAGTAATGCCCCAATATTGTCTCTGCATTCAAAACTTCTTCACTCAAACGTGAGACAACAATGGCTATAATCAACATTGTTTTATTTATGATTTTTTTTCCAATTTGTGACTTTTTTCTGGAAATGAAAATATTAAAAGAAAAATTTCAAGACTACAAAGGTATGAAACTAACTTTAATAGAATATAATAAAACAGCAATAATAATAGTTGAAGTTAATATTCACTGACTGTTTAAAAAGCCAGGGTGATGTGTTATATTAAAATATTAACCTATGTTCTATCAATTTATTCATTTATCAGACAAGAAAACTGAGGTAAGGAAAGGCAGAAGTAAATTAATTACTCAACAGTCACACAAAACACACACACATTAATTTCCATTTGGCTTGAAATTTTCTGTAGGTGAAATGGATTTTTGTTGCAGTTATAAAGGAATGCTGTTAATACTAGAGATTTTTAAACAGTGAAGCAAATAGTCAGTCACTCAGTCGTGTCTGACTCTTTGTGACCCCACGAACTTACAGTTCGTGGAATTCTCCAGGCCAAAATACTGGAGTAGGTAGTCTCTTCCTTCTCCGGGGGATCTTCCCAACCCAGGGATTGAACCTAGGTCTCCAGCATTGCAGGCAGATACTTTACCAGCTGAGCCAAAGATAAGCCCATATTGATTATATTCTTTGCAGCCAAAGATGAAGAAGCGCTATAGGTCAGAAAAAACAAGACCAGGAGCTGACTGTGGCTCAGATCATGAATTCCTTATTGCCAAATTCAGACTTACATTGAAGAAAGTAGGGAAAAACCACTAGATCATTCAGGTTTGACCTAAATCGAATCCCTTATAATTATACAGTGAAAGTGACAAATAGGTTCAAGGAATTAGATCTGATAAGCAGAGTGCCTAAAGAACTATGGAAGGAGGTTTGTGGCATTGTACAGGAGATAGTAATCAAGAACATCCCCAAGAAAAAGAAATGCAAAAAGGCAAATTGGTGGTCTGAACAGGTCTTACATAGCTGAGAAAAGAAGAGAAGAAAAGGAAAAGGAGGAAAGAAAAGATATATCCATTTGAATGCAAAATTCCAAAGAATTGCAAGGAGAGATAGAAAACCTTCCTCAGTGAAAAGTGTAAGGCAGTCAGTTCAGTTCAGTTCAATCGCTCAGTCGTGTCTGACGCTTTGCAACCCCATGAATCACAGCACACCAGGCCTCCTTGTCCATCACCAACCCCCAGAGTTCATTCAAACTCATGTCCATCGAGTCAGTGATGCCATCCAGCCATCTCATCCTCTGTCATCCACTTTTCCTCCTGAACCCAATCCCTTCAGGGTCTTTTCCAATGAGTCAACTCTTCACATGAGGTGGCCAAAGATTTCGAGTTTCAGCTTCAACATCAGTCCTTCCAATGAACACCCAGGACTGATCTCCTTTAGGATGGACTGGATGGATCTCCTTGCAGTCCAAGGGACTCTCAAGAGTCTTCTCCAACACAACACTTCAAAAGCATCAATTGTTCAGCACTCAGCTTTCTTTACAGTCCAACTCTCACATCCATACATGACGACTGGAAAAACCATAGCCTTGACTAGACAGACCTTTGTTGGCAAAGTAATATCTCTGCTTTTGAATATGCTATCTAGGTTGGTCATAACTTTCCTTCCAAGGAGTAAGCATCTTTTAATTTCATGGCTGCAATCACCATCTGCAGTGATTTTGGAGTCCCCTAAAAAATAAAGTCTGACACTGTTTCCACTGTTTCACCATCTATTTCCCATGAAGTTATGGGACCAGATGCCATGATCTTCATTTTTTTAACGTTGAGCTTTCAGCCAACTTTTTTACTCTCCTCTTTCACTTTCATCAAGAAGCTTTTTAGTTCCTCTTCACTTTCTGTCATAAGGGTGGTGTCATCTGAATATCTGAGGTTATTGATATTTCTCCTGGTAATCTTAATTCTAGCTTGTGTTTCTTCCAGCCCAGCATTTCTCATGATGTAGTCTGCATATAAGTTAAATAAGCAGGGTGACAATATATAGCCTTGATGTATTCCTTTTCCTATTTGGAATCAATCTGTTGTTCCATATCCAGTTCTAACTGTTGCTTCCTGATCTGCAGACAGGTTTCTCAAGAGGCAGGTCAGGTCCACACAGTCAAAGGCTTTACCATAGTCAATAAATCAGAAATAGATGTTTTTCTGGAACTCTCTTGCTTTTTCTATGATCCAGTGGATGTTGGCAATTTGATCTCTGGTTCCTCTGCCTTTTCCAAAACCAGCTTGAACATCTGGAAGTTCATGGTTCATGTACTGCTGAAGCCTGGCTTGGAGAATCTTGAGCATTACTTTACTAGCATGTTAGATGAGTGCAATTGTGTGGTAGTTTGAGCATTCTTTGGCATTGCCCTTCTTTGGGATTGGAATGAGAACTGACCTTTTCCAATCCTGTGGCCACTGCTGAGTTTTCCAAATTTGCGGGCATATTGAGTACAGCATTTTCACAGCATCATCTTTCAGGATGCTCATATCTTTCCTTTTCTCCTTTGCTTTTTGCATGTCTTCTTTTTCACAGCTATTTGTAAGGCCTCCCCAGACAGCCATTTTGCTTTTTTGCATTTATTTTTCTATGGAGATTGTCTTGATCCCTGTTTCCTGTACAATGTCATGAACCTCCATCCATAGTTCATCAGGCAATCTGTCTATCAGATCTAGGCCCTTAAATCTATTTCTCACTTCCACTGTATAATCATAAGGGATTCGATTTAGGTCATACCTGAATGGTCTATTGGTTTTCCCTACTTTCTTCAATTTAAGTCTGAATTTGGCAATAAAAAGTTCATGACCTGAGCCACAGTCAGCTCCTGGTTTTGTTTTTGTTGACCGTATAGAGCTTCTCCATCTTTGGCTGCAAAGAATATAATCAATCTGATTTTGGTGTGGATCATCTGGTGATGCACATGTGTAGAGTCTTCTCTTGTGTTCTTGGAAGAGCATATTTGCTATGACCAGTGTGTTCTCTTGGCAAAACTCTATTAGCCTTTGCCCTGCTTCATTCCGTACTCCAAGGCCAAATTTCCCTGTTACTCCAGGTGTTTCTTTACTTACTACTTTTGCATTCCAGTCCCCTGTAATGTAAAGGACATCTTTTTTAGGTGTTAGTTCTACAAGGTCTTTTAGGGCTTCACAGAACAGTTCAACTTCAGCTTCTTCAGCGTTACTAGTTAGGGCATAAGCTTGGATTACCGTGATTTTGAATGGTCTGCTTTGGAAATGAACAGAGATCATTCTGTCATTTTTGAAACTGTATCCAAGTACTGCATTTGGACTCTTTTGTTGACCATGATGGCTACTCCATTTCTTCTAAGGGATTCCTGCTCACAGTAGTAGATATAATGGTCATCTGAGTTAAATTCACCCATTCCAGTCCATTTTAGTTCACTGATTCCTAGAATGTCGACGTTCACTCTTGCCATCTCCTGTTTGACCACTTTCAGTTTGCCTTGATTCATGGACCTGACATTCTAGGTTCCTATGCAATACTGCTCTTACAGCACCGGAACTTGCTTCTATCACCAGTCACATCCACAAAGCAATAGAGGAAAACAATAGAATGGGGAAGATGGAGAAGGCAATGGCAACCCACTCCAGTACTCTTGCATGGAAAATCCCATGGACGGAATAGCCTGGTAGGCTTCAGTCCATTGGGTTATGAAGAGTTGGACATGACTGAGTGACTTTACTTTCACTTTTCACTTTCATGCATTGGAGAAGGAAATGGCAACCCACTCCTCTGTTCTTGCCTAGAAAATCCCAGGGACAGTGGAGCCTGGTGGGCTGCTGCTAATGGGGTTGCACAGAGTCAGACATGACTGAAGCGATAGCAGCAGCAGCAGAGATCTCCTCAAGAAAATGAGAGATACCAAGGGAACATTTCATGCAAAGATAGGCTCAATAAAGGACAGATGATACAGACCTAACAGAAGCAGAAGATATTAAGAAGAGGTGGCAAGAATATACAGAAGAACTATAAAAAAGGATCTTCATGAGCCAGATAACCACAATGGTGTGATCACACAGCTAGAGCCAGACATCCTGGAATATGAAGTCCAGTGGGCCTTAGGAAGCATCACTGTGAACAAAGCTAGTGGAGGTGATGGAATTCTAGGTGAGCTACTTTAAATCCTAAGGTATGATGCTGTGAAAGTGCTGCACTCAATATGCCAGCAAATTTGGAAAACTCAGCAGTGGCCACAGGACTGGAAAAGGTCAGTTTTCATTCCAATCCCAAAGAAGGGCAATGCCAAAGAGTGTTCAAACTATCACACAATTGTCCTCATCTCACATGCTAGCAAAGTAATGCTCAAAATTCTCCAAGGCAGGCTACAAAAGTATGTGAACTGTGAACTTCCAGATGTTCAAGCTGTATTTAGAAAAGGCATAGGAACCAAAGATTAAATTACCAGCATCCACTGGATCATTGAAAAAGCAAGAAAGTTCCAGAAAAACATCTACTTCTGCTTTATTGACTGTGCCAAAGCCTTTGACTATGTGGATCACAATAAACTGTGGAAAATTCTTGAAGAGATGGGAAAACCAGACCACCTTGCCTGCCTCCTGAGACACCAGTATACAGGTCAAGAATCAACAGTTAGAACCATTGATTTCCAAAATCGGAAAGTACAAATTGGGAAAGGATTATTGTCACCCTGCTTATTAAACTTATATGCAGAGTACATTGTGTGAAATGCTGGGCTGGATGATGCACAAGCTGGAATGAAGATTGCTGGGAGAAATAACAATAACCTCCGATATGCAGATGACACCACCCTTATGGCAGAAAAAACATAAAGAGGAATAAAGAGCTTCTTGATGAATGGAAAAGAAGAGAGTGAAAAAGCTGGCTTAAAACTCAACATTGAAAAAAACAAGATTATGGCATCTAGTTTCATTACTTCATGGCAAATAGATGGGGAAACAATGGAAATAGTGAGAGAATTTATTTTGGAGGGGCTCCAAAATTACTGCAGATGGTGCAGCCATGAAATTAAAAGATGCTTGCCCCTTGGAAGAAAACTTATGACCAACCTGCAGACAGCATATAATTAAGCAGAGACATCACCTTGCCAACAAAGGTCCATCTAGTCAAAGCTATGTTTTTTCTAGTAGGCATGTATGGATGTGAGAATCGGACTATAAAGAAAGCTGAGAGCCAAAGAATTGATACTTTTAAACTGTGGTGCTATAGAAGACTCTTGAGAGTCCTTTGGACTGCAAGGAGATCCAACCAGTCCTTCCTAAAGGAGCTCAGTCCTGGGTGTTCATTGGAAGGACTGATGCTGAAGCTGAAACTCCAATACTTTGGCCACCTGATGTGAAGAACTGACTTCTTGGAAAAGACCCTAATGCTGGATAAAATTGAAGGCAGAAAGAGAAGGGGATGACAGAGGATGAGATGGTTGGATGGCATCACCAACTTGATGGGCATGAGTTTGAGCAAGCTCCAGGATTTGGTGATAGACAGGGAAGGCTGATGTGCTGCATTCCATGGCATCCCAAAGAGTCAGATATGACTGAGTGACTGAACTGAATTGCTATTAGATCCATTGAAAAGGCAATAGCTTCTCTTCCTCCTGAGTGCACTTAAGTGTTCTTAGAGGTTTGTTTCTTAACATGGGATTCAGGAAATATGGTTATGCCTTTAAATTATCAAAACCACCTGTGTGGGCATGTGTCTAGGTATGTGTTGGTTATATGCTTGACTTGTGGGTAGATGGAAATTTGTTTTGGTTCATTGTTTAAGGGGCTGAAGGAACAGTGTTAACATCCAATTTTCAAAAGTTCCCATGATGCAAAAAATTTATAAGAAAGCCTTTGTTTCATGGGGACCAGTAGCTTAGATCTTTAAAAAGGATAAATTGAGGCATATTATAAATTTAAGAGTTTTAGGAAAACAATGATTGAGATCAAGCAGCACAAAAATCAGAGTGGTTAAAAATACTCAACCTAAAGAACTTAGGGGAAAGACTTTTACAGAGAAAACATGGAATTAAAGCAAGACATGATTTGATTTGGCTATAGCCTAAGTGTTTGCCTAATAAATATGCTGTGTATGATCCAATTGTTCTTCCATTGTTTAACCTTGAGGTATTTACAGTCTTAGGTTTGGGTTTGCTTACATAGGCGGGTAAGGTATTAGGATTACCTTAGTCTGATGGTTTTCTGTTTAATTAATTTAACAAGATCAGTGGATGGAATATCTATGCACACTATAACATCTGGAAAGATAACTAAGAATATTGATAATAGGCTCCACCAACATATTTAATTAGTCTTGGGTGAGGTTTATGCAGTGCCTTATTGGAAAAGTTTCCCAAATGATTCTAATATATAATTAGTCTGGAGAACTACTTATTTAAACAAGATCTTATAAATCACTTCAATATTGTTTCATAGCAATAATTACAATCACTGTTTTATTATCATAGTAGAGGATAACTTTAAATTTAGTTTTCATTTTTTTTTTAACACACAGCTTTTCTGTCTTAAAGTATGTTTAAACAGTAACTCTTAAGTATACGTTTTACTTGCCTACAGCTATTGATGAGTTCTTAGGGCATAAATTTTTATTCTCAGATTATTGTTTTGAATATAAATAAGCTTAGGAAATATACGCTAGTATTGAATTTTTAAGGAATTAAATATTCCACATTAAATTATCAGTCTGACAAAAGAAGACAATTTTGTTCATTGATTCAGATACTGAGAAGAGATTGACATCAGTGTGTTAATCTCCAGGGTGTTGAAAATTTTAGTAGAGAAAGCTATACTTGAAATGATCCTTAAAATCTAAACTGTCTGAAGATCACTCATTAATATGGTGTCACTAGAACCAAGTAAATGTTCTTTCATACAAAATAAAGGAAACAGGGAAAATAAATTAAAATATTGAAATTACATTTACTTTGGGTTTGTTTTAATACAATGTCTTTTGATACAAACCTCTTAGTTTCTTGTAAAACCTGTTTTTCTTTGATATCATTTTAAGGAAACTAGTGAAAGAGCTATTACTTATGATTGGAAATGAAACTGTCAACCCCATTTGAAGAGTGAGAGATTGTCGGATACTTAACAAAAATGAACACAATAGTAGTTGAAATGTAATAGTAATGGAAATATTCTGAAGGAGATCAGCCCTGGGATTTCTTTAGAAGGAATGATGCTAAAGCTGAAACTCAAGTACTTTGGCCACCTCATGAGAAGAGTTGACTCATTGGAAATGACTCTGATGCTGGGAGGGATTGGGGGCAGGAGAAGAAGGGGACGATAGAGGATGAGATGGCTGGATGGCATCACAGACTCGATGGACGTGAGTCTGAGTGAACTCTGGGAGTTGGTGATGGGCAGGGAGGCCTGGCATGCTGCGATTCATGGGGTCACAAAGAGTCGGACATGACTGAGTGACTGAACTGAACTGAATGGAATGGAAATATTAAAGAAACTCATATTAACCCTTTAAACAGTCATATTTTAAAGATGAGGAAACTAGGTCTTATGGAATTTATTGATTCAAGTTCATACAGGTAGGGTCAGATGACACTGGAATAAATATCTTTTTGACTTGAGTGGCAATGCTCTTAAGCTCTGTACTTTCTATTCCTGTGCTCCTTGCTTATACCCCTTCCCATGTCAGTCCTCTCAATTTGTGTTGGTTCCAACAAGGGACTCTCATTTCTCAAAATTACTGGATTCACTTGAGCCTCAAATGGAAGGTTTTGGACACTGTGAACTAAACAGAGAAGTGTTTGGTATGAAAGATAATGACTGTGAAAGCAGGGGACTCAGATTTTAGCACCACACCTGCTCTGAGAAGTTTCAGAGTGAAGAAGACTTTTACTTTTGCTTAGTTAACTGTTTCCTGCTATATTTCTACACAAATATTTCATGCCCCCTCTGGAGAGCTACTTTTCTAATATCTTAACAAATACTATTTGGGTACTTTTCATTATAGCATTTACATTCTGTATATCAAAGAAATTTAAGAGGCATGTAAGGTATTATGTATGCTTATTCTTTTTTTTTTTTTTTTTTTTTTTGCTGTGCTGTCTTCATTGCTGTATACCAGATTTCTCTAGTTGTGCCAAGTGGAGAGTACTCTCTAGTTACAGGACACAGGCTCTAGAGTGTGCAGGCTTCGGTAGCTGTGGAACACAGCCTTAGTTGCCACTAGGCATATGGGATCTTAGTTTTTGGACCAGAGATTGAACCCATATCTCCTACACTGGCAAGTGGACTCTTAATCACTGAGCCACCACATAAGTCCCTATTTTTAGCTGGCATCCGTTTTATCTGCACTAAGGGAGGTGAAACCACTCATAGAAGCTAGTATTTACTTGGATACTGCTAATAGAGTGAGTATTCCATCAGATGAAAGAAGCAGCTCATTCCATTTGTGTGTGTGCTTATACATGTATGACTATATTTATTCTTAGATCCAGGATTCCTGAGAGAGACATGTTTCAAATAGTAATTATCCTAAGATATAAAATTATCCCAAATACAAGAAAGCAGCAGTGATTCATGCTTACGCTTTCTTCCCTCTAACCTTAATTTAATATTCTTGATCTCTCTACATTTTCATTCTGCTGACTATGACTTCCAGCTTGTGATTTCCCTTATATTCCTCCAGAATATGATTAAATTTAAAAAAAAAAAACCCATGGAGTGGTATTTTCTATAAGTAATTAAAAGCATTGATCTTTTACATAGGTATCATAATACAAGACAGTGTCAGAATGATATGAACTCATATGTTACTTTTATTCTCTATGTCTAGTCCAGTAACTGGGCTTTGCATCAATGTCCATTGGAAAAGGTTAGAATAGAGGAAATAACAAAAATCTGGGTGAGCTGGAGAACCAACGAAAACAACCGATGCACTTCAAAATGCATATTTGGATTAAATGTTTATACAAAATCTCAAAGCTCTCCTTTGTTTTGTCTTTTGTAATACTTAGGTTTCCTTGTAGTTCCACCTCGTTGTATTCAATAAAGGCTTATATTTACATCTCCCAAGTCATTGTAATGAGCATAGCTGTGCTGTTTTTTTTTTTTTTTAAGCTACTTTGTGTTGTATCCATATAAGTCTTCCTCTATTATAATCATAACATGAGGTGGTTTTGTGAAAAGACAATGATACAAAGGGGCAAAAAACACATGCATTTATTGCTGCATTTGGAAGATCTTTTTACATGCATCTATATACGTATTCTTTTATCTTGTAGGCATCGTTTGGTGTTAGGTTGGTCATTTCTTTCTCACATTCCTTATATGTCAGTTATTTTTCTAATTTAGTTTTTGGTCAGATGTTTGTCTATTTTAATACACTGTTTTTCTTACATATGCTGCCATCATTTATCATCAGTTTTAACTATAATCATTTTATTTTTAAATATGAATACCATTTGTCAAACGTACAGAGTTCTCTTATCTTAGTATAAGTTTAAATGGTTTCCAAAGCATTTTCCTCTTTTATCATTATTTTAATATAAATTTATTTATTTTAATTGGAGGCTAATTGCTTTACAATATTGTATTGGTTTTGCCATACATCAACATGAATCTGCCAGTGGTGTACACGTGTTCCCCATCCTGAACCGCCCCCCCCCCCCATCTCCCTCCCCATACCATCTCTCTGGGTCATCCCAGTGCACCAGCCCGGAGCTTCCTGTATCATGCATCAAACCTGGACTGATGATTCATTTCACATATGATATTAGACATGTTTCAATGCCATTCTCACAAATCATCCCACCCTTGCCCTCTCCGACAGAGTCCAAAAGACTGTTCTATACATCTGTGTCTCTTTTGCTGTCTCGCATACAGGGTCATTATTACCATCTCTTTAAATTCCATATATATGCATTAGTATACTGTATTGGTGTTTTTCTTTCTGGCTTACTTCATTCTGTATAATTGGCTCCAGTTTCATCCATCTAATTAGAACTGATTCAAATGTATTCTTTTTAATGGCTGAGTAATACTCCATTGTGTATATGTACCACAGCTTTCTTATCCATTCATCTGCTGATGGACATCTAGGTTGTTTCCATGTCCTGGCTATTATAAACAGTGCTGTGATGAACACTGGGGTACACGTGTCTCTTTCAATTCTGGTTTCCTTGGTGTGTATGCCCAGCAGTGCGTTTGCTGGGTCATCAGTTCAATTCAGTCGCTCAGTAGTGTCCGACTTTTTGCGACCCCATGAATCGCAGCATGCCAGGCCTTCCTGTCCATCACCATCTCCCAGAGTTCACTCAGACTCACGTCCATCGAGTCCGTGATGCCATCCAGCCATCTCATCCTTGGTCGTCCCCTGGGTCATAAGGCAGTTCTATTTCCAGTTTTTTAAGGAATCTCCACACTGTTCTCCATAGTGGCTGTACTAGTTTGCATTCCCACCAACAGTGTAAGAGGATTCCCTTTTCTCCACACCCCTCTAGCATTTATTGCTTGTAGACTTTTGGATAGCAGACATTCTGACTGGCATGAAATGGTACCCTCTGTATGTCTTCTTTGGAGAAATGTCTATTTCGTTCTTTGGCCCATTTTTTGATTGGGTCATTTATTTTTCTGGAATTGAGCTGCAGGTGTTGCTTGTATATTTTTGAGATTAATTATTTGTCCATTGCTTCATTTGCTATTATTTTCTCCCATTCTGAAGGCTGTCTTTTCACCTTGCTTATAGTTTCCTTTGTTGTGCAGAAGACTTTAATTTTAATTAGGTCCCATTTATTTATTTTTGGTTTTATTTCCAATATTCTGGGAGGTGGGTCATAGAGGATCCTGCTGTGACTTATGTTGGAGAGTGTTTTGCCTATGTTCTCTTCTATGAGTTTTATAGTTTCTGGTCTTACATTTAGATTTTTAATCCATTTTGAGTTTATTTTTGTGTGTGGTGTTAGAAAGTGTCCTAGTTTCATTCTTTTGCAAGTGGTTGACCAGTTTTCCCAGTACCACTTGTTAAAGAGATTATCTTTTCTCCATTATATATTCTTCCCTCCTTTGTCAAAGATAAGGTGTCCATAGGTGTGTGGGTTTATCTCTGGGCTTTCTATTTTGTTCCATTGACCTATAGTTCTGTCTTTGTGCCAGTCCCATACTGTCTTGATGACTGTGGCTTTGTAGTCGAGCCTGAAGTCAGGCAGGTTGATTCCTCCAGTTCCATTCTTCTTTCTCAAGATTGCTTTAGCTATTTGAGGCTTTTTGTTTTTCCATACAAATTGTGAGATTATTTGTTCTAGCTTTATGAAAAATACCGTTGGTAGCTTGATTGGCATTGCATTGAATGTGTAGATTGCTTTAGGTAGTATACTCAATTTCACTATATTGGTTTTTCCGATCCATGAACACGGTATATTTCTCCACCTATTAGTGTCCTCTTCGAATTCTTTCACCAGTGTTTTATAGTCTTCTATATATAAAGGTCTTTGGTTTCTTTCAGTTCAGTTCAGTCACTCAGTCATGTCTGACTCTTTGCAACCCCATGAATCACAGCACGCCAGACCTCCCTCTCTCTCACCAACCATGGAGTTCACTCAAACTCATGTCCATCGAGTTGGTGATGCCATCCAGCCATCTCATCCTCTATCGTCCCCTTCTCCTCATGCCCCCAATCCCTTCCAGCATCAGGGTCTTTTCCAATGAGTCAACTTTCACATGAGGTGGCCAAAGTATTGGAATTTCAGCTTTAGCATCAGTCCTTCCAATGAACACCCAGGATTAATCTCCTTTAGGATGGACTGGTTGGATCTCCTTGCAGGCCAAGGGACTCTCAAGAGTCTTCTCCAACTCCATAGTTCAAAAGCATCAATTCTTCGGCACTCAGCTTTCTTCACAGTCCAACTCTCACATCCATACATGACCCTGAAAAAACCATAGCTGTGAACTCCCTGATGTTCAAGCTGGCTTTAGAAAAGACAGAGGAACCAGAGATCAAATTGCCAACATCCACTGGATCATCGAAAAAAGCAAGAGAGTTCCAAAAAAACATCTACTTCTGCTTTATTGACTATGGCAAAGCCTTTGACTGTGTGGATCACAATAAACTGTGGAAAATTCTGAAAGAGATGGGAATACCAGGCCACCTAACCTGCCTCTTGAGAAATCTGTATGCAGGTCAGGAAGCAACAGTTAGAACTGGACATGGAACAACAGATTGGGTTCAAATAGGAAAATGAGTACGTCAAGGCTGTATATTGTCACCCTGCTTATTTAACTTCTATGCAGAGTACATCATGAGAAACACTGCACTGGAAGAAACACAAGCTGGAATCAAGATTGCCGGGAGAAATATCAATCACCTCGGATATGCAGATGATACCACCCTTATGGCAGAAAGTGAAGAGGAGCTAAAAAGCCTCTTGATGAAAGTGAAAGAAGAGAGCGAAAAAGTTGGCTTAAAGCTCAACATTCAGAAAACGAAGATCATGGCATCCAGTCCCATCACTTCATGGGAAATAGATGGGGAAACAGTGGAAACAGTGTCAGATTTTATTTTTCTGGGCTCCAAAATCACTGCAGATGGTGACTGCAGCCATGAAATTAAAAGACGCTTACTCCTTGGAACAAAATTTTGGACCAACCTAGATAATATATTCAAAAGCAGAGACATTACTTTGCCAACTGAGGTCTATCTAGTCAAGGCTATGGTTTTACCTGTGGTCATGTATGGATGTGAGAGTTGGACTGTGAAGAAGGCTGAGCGCTGAAGAAATGATGTGTTTGAACTGTGGTGTTGGAGAAGACTCTTGAGAGTCCCTTGGATTTCAAGGAGATCCAACCAGTCCATTCTGAAGGAGATCAACCCTGGGATTTCTTTGGAAGGAATGATGCTAAAGCTGAAACTCCAGTACTTAGGCCACCTCATGAGAAGAGCTGACTCTTTAAAAAAGACTCTGATGCTTGGAGGGATTGCGTGCAGGAGGAGAAAGGGACGATCGAGGATGAGATGGCTGGATGGCATCACGGACTCGATGGACATGAGTCTGAGTGAACTCCGGGAGATGGTGATGAACAGGGAGGCCTGTCATGCTGCGAGTATGGGGTCGCAAAGAGTCGGACACGACTGAGCGACTGAACTGAACTGAACTGACTAGATGGACCTTTGTTGGCAAAGTAATATCTCTGCTTTTCAATATACTATCTGTCTAGGTTTGTTTCTTTAAGTAGATATATTCCTAAGTATTTTATTCTTTTCGTTGCAATGGTTAATGCAATTGTTTCCCTATTTTTTCGTTCTATTTACTTATTTTTGGTGTACAGGAATGCAAAGGATTTCTGTGTTGATTTTATATCCTGCAACTTTTCTATATTCATTGATTAGCTCTAGTAATTTTCTGGTGGAGTCTTTAGGGTTTTCTATGTAAAGGATCATGTCATCTGCAAATAGTGAGAGTTTTACTTCTTCTTTTCTGATTTGGATTCCTTTTATTTCTTTTTCTACTCTGATTGCTGTGGCAAAACTTGCAAAACTATGTTGAATAGTAGTGGTGAGAGTGGGCACCCTTGTCTTGTTCCTGACTTTAGAGGAAATGCTTTCAACTTTTCACCATTGAGGATAATGTTTGCTGTGGGTTTATCATATATAGCTTTTTATTATGTTGGAGTATATTCCTTCTATTCCTGCTTTCTGGAGAGTTTTTATCATAAATTGATGCTGAATTTTGTCAAGGGCTTTCTCTGCATCTATTGAGATAATCATATGGCTTTTATTTTTCAATTTGTTAATGTGGTGTATTACATTGATTGATTTGCAGATATTGAAGAATCCTTGCATCCCTGGGATAAATCCCACTTGTTCATGATGTATGATCTTTTTAATGTGTTGTTGGATTCTGATTGCTAGAATTTTGTGAAGGATTTTTGCATCTATGTTCATCAGTGATATTGGCCTGTAGTTTTCTTTTTTTGTGGCATCTTTGTCCAGTTTTTGTATTAGGGTGATGGTGGCCTCATAGAATGAGTTTGGAAGTTTACCTTCCTCTGCAATTTTCTGGCAGAGTTTGAGTAGGATAGGTGTTAGCTCTTCTCTAAATTTTTGGTAGAATTCAGCTGTGAAGCCTTCTGGACCTGGGCTTTTGTTTGCTGGAGGATTTCTGATTACTGTTTCAATTTCCGTGCTTGTGATGCCTCTGTTAAGATTTTCTATTTCTCCCTGGTTCAGTTTTGGAAAGTTGTACTTTTCTAAGAATTTGTCCATTTCTTCCACGTTGTCCATTTTATCAGCATATAATTGCTGATAGTAGTCTCTTATGATCCTTTGTCTTTCTGTGTTGTCTGTTGTGATCTCTCCATTTTCATTTCTAATTTTATTGATTTGATTTTTCTCCCTTTATTTCTTGATGAGTCTGGCTAATGGTTTGTCAATTTTATTTATTCTCTCAAAGAACCAGCTTTTGGCTTTGTTGATGTTTGCTATGGTCTCTTTTGTTTCTTTTGCATTTATTTCTGCCCTAAATTTTAAGATTTCTTTCCTTATACTAACTCTGGGGTTCTTCACTTCTTCCTTTTCTAGTTGCTTTAGGTGTAGAGTTAGGTTCTTTATTTTACTGTTTTCTTGTTTCTTGAGGTATGTCTATATTGCTATGAACCTTCCCCTTAGCACTGCTTTTAAAGTGTCCCACGGGTTTTGGGTGGTTGTGTTTTCATTTTCATTCGTTTCTATACATATTTTGATTTCTTCTGTGATTTGCCACTTATTCAGTAGCATGCTGTTCAGCCTCCATATGTTGGAATTTTTAATAGTTTTTCTCCTATAATTGAGAGCTAATCTTACTGCATTGTGGTCAGAAAAGATGCTTGGAATGACTTCATTTTTTTTTTTTTTTAAATTTACCAAGACTAGAGTTATGGCCCAGGATGTGATCTGTCCTGGAGAAGGTTTCATTTGTGCTTGAGAAAAAGTTGAAATTCATTGTTTTGAGATGAAATGCCCTATAGATATCAATTAGGTCTAACTGGTCTATTGTAGCATTTAAAGTTTGTGTTTCCTTGTTAATTTTCTGTTTAGTTGATCTATCCATAGGTGTGAGTGGGGTATTAAAGTCTCCCACTATTATTGTGTTATTGTTAATTTCCCCTTTCATACATGTTAGCATTTGTCTTACATATTGTGGTGCTGCTATGTTGGGTACATATATATTTATAATTGTTATATCTTCTTGGATTGATCCTTTGATCATTATGTAGTGTCCTTCTTTGTCTCT
Source organism: Ovis canadensis (assembly GCF_042477335.2). NCBI lineage: Eukaryota > Metazoa > Chordata > Mammalia > Artiodactyla > Bovidae > Ovis > Ovis canadensis. Next base: position 79,472,034 of record NC_091246.1, on the reverse strand, counting down.
TTTCACAGCCTTTGTTTTAAAGTCTATTTTATCTGATATGAAAATTGCTACTCCTGCTTTCTTTTGGTTTCCATTTGCATGGAATATCTTCTTCCAGCCCTTCACTTTCAGTCTGTATGTGACCCTTTTTTTGAGGTGGGTCTCTTGTAGACAACATGTATAGGGGTCTTGTTTTTGTATCCATTCAGCCAATCTTTGTCTTTTGATTGGGGCATTCAACCCATTTACATTTAAGGTAATTATTGATAAGTATGATTCCTTTGCCATTTACTTTATTGTTTTAGGTTTGAGTTTATACACCCTTTTTGTGTTTCCTGTCTAGAGAAGATTCTTTAGCATTTGTTGGAGAGCAGGTTTGGCGGTGCTGAATTCTCTCAGCTTTTGCTTGTCTGTAAAGCTTTTGATTTCTCCTTCATATTTGAATGAGATCTTTGCTGGGTACAGTAATCTGGGCTGTAGGTTATTTTCTTTCATCACTTTAAATATGTCCTGCCATTCCCTCCTGGCCTGAAGAGTTTGTATTGAAAGGTCAGCTGTTATCATTATGGGAATCCTCTTGTGTGTTATTTATTGTTTTTCCCTTTCTGCTTTTAATATTTGTTCTTTGTGTTTGATCTTCATTAATTAGATTAATATGTGTCTTGTGGTGTTTCACCTTGGGTTTATCTTGTTTGGGACTCTCTGGGTTTCTTGGACTTGGGTAATTATTTCCTTCCCCATTTTAGGGAATTTTTCAACTTTTATCTCCTCAACTATGTTCTCATGGTCTTTATTTTTGTCTTCTGGGACTCCTATGATTTGAATGTTGGGGCATTTAACATTGTCCTAGAGATCTCTGAGATTGTCCTCATTTCTTTTAATTCATTTTTCTTTTTTCCTCTCTGATTCATTTATTTCTACCATTCTATCTTCTGCCTCACTAATCCTATCTTCTGCCTCAATTATTCTACCATTTGTTCCTTCCAGAGTGTTTTTGATAACATTTATTGCATTATTCATTATATATTGACTCGTTTTTATTTCTTCTAGGTCCTTGATAAACCTTTCTTGAATCTTCTCAATCCTTGTCTCCAGGCTATTTATCTGTGATTCCATTTTGATTTCAAGATTTTAGATCATTTTCACTATCATTATTCTAAATTCTTTATCAGGTAGATTCTCTATCTCTTCCTCTTTTGTTTGGTTTAGTGGGCATTTATCCTGTTCCTTTACCTACTGGGTATTCCTCTGTCTCTCCATCTTGTTTATATTGCTGTGTTTGGGGTGGCCTTTTTGTATTCTGGCAGTTTGTGGAGTTCTCATTATTGTGGAGTTTCCTCACTGTGGGTGGGGTTGTACAGTTGGCTTGTCAAGGTTTCCTGGTTAGGGAAGCTTGTGTCAGTGTTCTGGTGGGTAGAGCTGGATTTCTTCTCTCTGGAGTGCAATGAAGTGTCCAGTAATGAGTTATGAGATGTCAATGGGTTTGGAGTGACTTTGGACAGCCTGTATATTGAAGCTCAGGGCTATATTCCTGTGTTGCTGGAGAATTGGCACGGTATGTCTTGCTCTGAAACTTGTTGGCCCTTGGGTGGTGCTTGGTTTCAGTGTAGGTATGGAGGCGTTTGATGAGCTCCTGGCAATTAATGTTCCCTGGAGTCAGGAGTCCTCTGGTGTTCTCAGGATTTGAACTTAAGTCTCCTGCTTCTGGTTTTCAGTCTTATTTTTACAGTATTCTCAAGACTTCTCCATCTATACAGCACCAGTGATAAAACATCTAGGTTAAAGATGAAAAGTTTCTCCACAGTGAGGGACACCCAGAGAGGTTCACAGAGTTACATGGAGAAGAGAAGAGGGAGGAGGGAGAATGAGGTGACCAGGATGAGATGAAGTGGAATAAAAAGAGGAGAGAGCAAGCTAGCCAGTAATCACTTACTTATGTGTGCTCCACAGTCTGGACTTCTCAGAGATGTTCATGAAGTTACACAGAGAAGAGAAGAGGGAGGAGGGAGACACAGGTGACCAGGAGCATAAAGGGGGAATCAAAAGGAGAGAGACAGATCCAGCCAGTAATCAGTTTCCTAAGTGTTCTCCACCATCCACAACACACAAAGAGATTCACAGAGTTGGGTAGAGAAGAGAAGGGGGAGGGAGGAGATACAGGCGACCTGGTGGAGAAAAAGGAGAGTCCAAAGAGGGAGAGAGCAGTCAAGCCAGTAATCTTGCTCCCAAGTAAAAATGGGTACTGAAGATTGGGTTCTTAAAGGTACAAAATTGATAACAAATACCAAAAAGCAAAGATTAAAAATCTAGATTAAAGGTTGGATTTTCAAAAATACAATATTAAAGAAAAAAAGTGGCATAAATTATTATATATATATATATATGAAGTAAGCTTTAAAAAATAGCATCTCTCTTTTTACTTTTGCAAAGTAATAGTAGGTTATAAAAATGAAAATTAAGGGAGTAATAGAGGACTTAAAAATAGGAAAAAAATTAAAGAATGATAGTAAAAATATATCTAGGACTTCCTCTGGTGTTGTGGGCAATGTGGGGTCAGTTCATTTTTGGATAGTTCCTTGATCCGGCTTATATTTCTCAAGATCTATAGGCCCCTTCCTATGTAGTTGATACTAACTACAGGGTTTTAATCTATTGCTCCTGTCACTTCCAAGGAGGTTGCCTCTGTTTTAGCTTCTTCTGTTTGCTGATCTCTTCAGTGTCTAATTTCCTCCCTGACACAAGGGGGCGGTGGTGGACACTTTTTTAAGCTCACTTGTTCATTTGTGCTGTGTGAGGGAGGGACACTGCAAACAAATAACATTGGCGGGTGCTCGCAGTGTCTTGGCCACACTGGGTTTGTCCCCGCTCATGGTGTGTGTGCTTTCCCTGCCTACACTGCTTAGGCGCTAGGTTGCTCTGCCGGAAACTGTCTGAGTCCGGCCCTTGGTTGTATGCACTTCCCAGGTCTAAGCTGCTCAGGTTGAGTTTCTCAGGTAGTCCTCAGAGGCCCAGACTCCGTTGGGCCTGCGTTTTATGCCCTTCCCAGGTCCGAGCAGCTCAGGTGACCAGGTGTTTGGCGAGCGTGGTTGCTGCGACTTATCACCTCCCCCGTGCCTGCCATTTGGTTTTCTGGGTGTACAACTGGCTTACCTTCTCAGGTGGATGTTGACCATCCAGAACCCCAAGAAGTCTTGGTTAGCAATGAAGCCTGCTTGCAGTTTGGTAGATATGCCTCTCTGGGGCCACAATTGCCCCCTTCCAGCTATGGCTGCCTTTGCCTGCCTATCACCAGGGTTGGATGTGCTGGTCTGCAGCCGACTAGCTCTGCTCAGTCCTTTGTTCTGTGAGCGGGTCTGATGATGTCTTAAGTTAGGGCTTTTCGTGTATCTCTAGTCAGTCCTTTGTTCTGTGAGCGGGCCTGGTGGCGTCTTGAAAGTGAAAGTGAAGTCTCTCAGTCGTGTCCAACTCTTTGCGACCCCATGAGCTGTAGTCTACCAGGCTTCTCAGTCCATGGCATTTTCCAGGCAACAGTACTGGAGTGGGTTGCCTTTCCCTTCTCCGGGGGATCTTCCCAACCCAGGGATTGAACCCGGGTCTCCTGCATTGTAGGCAGACACTTTACCCTCTTTTCGTGTGGTAGCTATCCTGCAATCTAGTTTGCTATCCCAAGTTAGTTCCCTCAGATTGCCCTTGGGGCATTCAGGCCCAGTCCTTACTCTAAGCAATGCAGCCTGCACCTCCCTGCCCAGCACCCACTTGCTAATGGCAGATGCAGACGTCTACACAGCTTCTCCGCTGCGGGAGTTACTGTTGGGCACGTACTCTGTTGTTTTTAATTATTTATTTATTTTTCCTCCCAGTTATGTTGCCCTCTGTGATTCCAAGGCTTGTCACAAACTCGGCAGTGAGAGTGTTTCCTGGTTTTTGGAAATTTCTTTTTTAAGACTCTCTTCCCAAGATAGAGCTCTGTCCCTATCTCTTTTGTCTCTCTTTTTATCTTTTCTATTTTTTCCTACCTCCTTTCAAAGACAATGGCCTGCTTTTCTGGGTGCCTGATGACCTCTGCCAGCATTCAGAAGTTGTTTTGTGGAATTTACTCAGCATTCAAATGTTCTTTTGATGAATTTGTGGGGGGAAAAGTGGTCTCCCCTTCTTATTCCTATGCCATGTTATGACCACTGCCTCTTCTTTTATCATTATTTGTTAATGATCCTGAATCTAGACATAATTTAGGATCTAGTAAAATTATGTATATATATATATATATATGTTTAATCACATATATGTATGAATATATATATATATGTGTGTGTATATACAGTTGACCCTTGAAAACAGGGGTTTGAACTGCATGGATACACTTATAAGAAGGTTTCTTTTCATGGCAAATACGATAAAACTACATGATCTTGAGTTGATTGAACCCATAGATTCAGAGGAACTATGGATACTGAGAACCAACTATAAATTATACAAAGACTTCTGACTGTACAGAGGGTCAGTGCACCTAATTCCCATGTTGTTAGACTATCAACTTGATATATCCTTGTGTATATATGTGCTGTGTATATGTTGTTGCTTTTGTTTAGTTGCTAAGTACTGTCAGACTCTTCTGTGACCCTATGAACTGTAGCCTGCCAGTCTCCTCTGTTCATGGGATTTTACAGGTAAGAGTACTGCAGTGGGTTGCCGTTCCTTTCTCCAGGGGATCTTACCACCCCAGGGATCAAGTCCATGTCTTCTATGTCTCCTGCATTGACAAGCATATTCTTTACCACTGAGCCACCAGGTAAGCCCGAGTATATATTGTAGACATATCTATACATGTAGAGGCTTCACAGATGGGGCAGTGATAAAGAATCTGCCTGCCAATCCAGGAGACATGGATTCAATCCCTGGGTGGGGAAGATCCCATGAAGAAGGAAATGGCAGCCCACTCCAGTCTTCTTGCCTGGGAAATCCCATGGAGAGAGGAGCCTGGTAGTCCATGACTGAGCACAAGTCTGTATGTGTATAAGGATATAAACTTATAAATAAGTAATATTTTCTTTTTTTACTTGATAATGATATTGAACATAAATGCATAATTTTGTATACCACAAGTGTCTCAATAGTGATTTAGTTTCTTATAAAATGGAATTATGTGTGACATGCATGATAGTTTAGTAAATTTAATCAGTCTTCATTAGTATACATGAAAAAGTATAGTTAGTAACAAAAGGGTAAACTTACCCCAACCAGATTTTCAAGATGTGGGTCTGGGATTAGATAAAAGTAATCTGAGGATGATTAGGATCTATAATTACAAATATTTGCAGCATTAAGTCTAATAGCAATATTGATCCTCACATATATAATTCCCGCTGCTGTTATTCACCAATTTAGCACTGGCATATTTCACTACCTCGCATTAACTTATGGGCTCACAGACAGTGTGATTCATGCCCCTTGTCTTTGAATATAAACACACTGTGATAAAACTTGTCTAAATTTGAAACATAAATTAGTGAAGAATTAATCAATTTGGCAAAGGTGTTAAACAACATTCTAGTCTCTTGACAATTTCAAGACTCTTATCCAGCAGGTTGTTTTAAGATGAAATTTTCTCCTGATGCAAGATTTGGGCCCTGCCATCAATAATTCAGTTGTTAATAGGAACTCAAATGTGAAGTTTAATATTCTGATAATAAATGTATTGAGTATCAATACAGGAATTAAAATCTTATTATGAAACTGTATGTACATTTTTGGTCAACTGAATAACTTTATTTCCTCCAACATATCCTTTTTCCTTCCTTTATCCAGATTTCTGTCTATCTTTGCATAGGAACAGCCTGATAGATTTACTCTGGAGATTCCTATTTTGGAAGACTTTTTTAAAAGCTTAGCTACTCTCTCCAATGTGAATTTTACCCATAACAGGAAAGAGTTTGATGCTGTTTCTTGGAATACTTTTCTCATTCTATAAAATGTCAAACCACTTGGTAAAACATCTAGAAATATAAGACAGAGAAATGTTTTGAGTAGTGTTGTTCTCTTAGGAAATAATTGGAATCTATTTCACAAGACAGACTGTTAGAATGCGATTATGATCAGAAAGGAAACTCTTCTAAACTCAAAGTGTTATGGAACCAAACTTGGATCTTCTCATCTGCCAATTTACTGACTTGGTTGTGGTGAGGGAGAGTGCAGTGTTTATTTTCTGGGCACCAAGCAAGGAGAACAAGTAGCTCATGCTCAAAAGACTCAAGTTCCCTGATGTCTTTCAGGGAGGGGTTTTAAAGGCAGCATTTGGAGTAAGGCCTGCAGGATGTATGACTTCCTTCTGATTGGTTGGTAGTGAGGTAACAGAGTGATGTTTCAGGAATCTTAATCATCAATCTTCTGGTTCCAAAGAGTCTGAGGTCTAGTGCCAGTGCTCAACATAGAGTCACCACCTACCATTTGGACAGGGATTCTAAGTTCCTGTGGAGAACTCAAAGATATATGTTATATCATTATGTATATCCTTTGAAGAGGAACTAGAACTCTGATTTTTTTTTTTTCTGAACTACTATTGGTACTTTTCTTGGTAACTGATTTTCCTTTGTTTCTGCACTCCCTTACCTCTCTAATTAGTAAATACTTAGTCTGTTCTTTGGAACTCAGGGAAGGCATAAGAGACTAGAGCCTTTTCAACAAACAGTAAATAGGGCACATAGAGAAGCTTTTCTACCCAGGAGGGCCCTGAAGAGTCCCACATGGTTTCAGTCTTCCTTTTTCTTTTGTACTTCTCAATCCAGAGGGGAAATGGGACAGGGCAGAAAAGGGAATAAAGTTTCAGATACAGAGGTAAGTCACAGACTCAACAATGGAACTTGGTTTTAGGTTGACTTGATTTCAAAATCTCATAAAATATTTGATTTTAGGTGGTGGCCACCAGATTTGAAAAAAACATTCACCAAATTGTAAACATAATTCAACCATTGTTACTACATTTTGAATATCAAATTTGGGTATCAAATTTTAATACCTAACAGATGCTTAAATTGACTATAACTTTTTGAACTTTAAAATTAGGCCTTTACATCTCATTGTCTAAATTTTCTTAGTACCAATGACATAGAATCCCTAGCATGCCAGAACGCTAATGATATTTAGTCTAACAGTAGTAGTCCTCAAAAGTCATTAACTTACTTCTTTTGGAGTAACCCCAGATCATCAATGACATGTTTTATTTCTACTGTTGTGATAGAATTTCTGCTTTAAGATTTGACATTTCTTAGCCTTATCACAAACATAGAGTGTTAATGTCTCCAGCCATAGTAGCCTGTAAAGACCATAGCTTAATTAACTACAATCTTAAAGGACAGTGGCCACTACTAGCAATTAAAGTATGTCACCAGTCTCCACATTTGTTTTTAAGTCACTGAGTCATGTTTGACTCTTTGGGACCCCATGAACTGCAGCATACCAGGCTTCCCTGTCCTTCTCTCTCTCCTAGAGTTTGCTCAAAAATTCAAATCTGTTGAGTTGGTGATGCCATCCAACCATCTCATTCTCTGTCACCTTCTTCTCTCCTGCCCTTAATCTTTCCCAGCATCGGGGTCTTTTCCAATGATTCAGCTCTTCGCATCAGGTAGCCAAATTTTTGGAGCTTCAGTTTCAGCATCAGTCCTTCCAATGAGTATTCAGGGTTGATTTCCCCTAGGACTGATTCTCCACATTATCAAAGTATAAATTATTTTTTTATATAAAACACATATTTATTGCATAAAACACAGGAATGCTGTAAAACGAGTAGTAAGGTTCCACTAAACAGTCTACTAAACCCCATTTAATCTATAATGTGATTTTAATTATAGAACCATGACTAGCCTATTTCTGGTGTTCAGGAGCAATTAATCATGTGATACAAGAAGGAAAATAAAAATGCCATTCCCCATTCCCTCTCCACATACTTTTGATTCAGGAAAAGGATAAGGACATTTTCTGTAATTTTTTTCTGTCACTTTCCTATATTTTTTTCTCTATGCTCCATTCTACTTCTATTTTTTTTTCACTATTTCTCTTTACCAATGCTCTTCCAAATCATTTGCCTCCACCTAATCAAAACTACAGCTCTACTAATTATTTACAAAAAATTCTCATATCTTTTAATTATTAAGTTTACCTACATGATGTGGGAATGATATCTAGTTCCTAATACTGGCAACTTGAATTTTCATCTTGTAAAACCAAAGTCTTTGTAGAAAGGAAAAATAAACCCTCAGATACCATAGAAAGGCATATATTTGGGCAGAGATTCCAAAAGATGGGACAAGCCTTCTCTAGTATTTACACCTCAGAATTAGCTTCCATATGTGTTCTTTCTGCTTTTCATACTTTTTTTTCCCCCTTTCTCTATTTCAGAATCTACAAATTCTTAAAGAATTTTCAGTATTTTTAAACAGGTCCAATGACTGCCATAGGAGGCAGGTTTCCCAGAGAAGGGAATGGATATAGTGGTTTTCACATCAGATTATTTGTAGTTTCTGATGTGCTTGTTAGAAACATAAGGGTTTAAATCTCTTTGGATAAAGAAAATACACATGCACACTCTTTAGGTTCTTGCTTTTGTTATCCCTCTTTAGGCTAAAAGCTTTATTAGGCCCTGACTTCTGTGATTATGGCTCCTAGAATTATGCTAGTTTACTTAACGCCCTCTTGTTTAAACTTAATCTATTTTGCTTTATTATTTTTTCCTTTCTTTTTAATTTTTTGTCTCTGAGTTGAACTGTGGTGTTGGAGAAAAGTCCTGAGAGTCCCTTGGACTGCAAGGAAATCCAATAAGTCCATTCTAAAGGAGATCAGCCCTGGGTATTGTTTGGAAGGAATGATGCTAAAGCTGAAACTTCAGTACTTTGGCCACCTCATGCAAAGAGTTGACTCATTGGAAAAGACTCTGATGCTGGAAGGGATTAGGGGCAGGAGGAGAAGGGGACGACAGAGGATGAGATGGCTGGATGGCATCACCGACTCGATGGACCTGAGTTTGGGTGAACTCCGGGAGCTGGTGATGGACAGGGAGGCCTGGCGTGCTGCGATTCATGGTATCTCAAAGAGTCAGACATGACTGAGCGACTGAATTGAACTGAAGTAGCATCTTGTTACAATCCATATTTTTATCTTTCAGTCCATACTTTTTACCCTAACCAGGTGTCTATACTTGTCCTTTCTCTGGGTAGATTACTCTTTGGCTAAAAACATTGAATATTTCTTCCCCAGATAGAAATATGTGTCCTAATCTGAAGTAGATTTATTTTTCCTTTCAAGGTTTCCTTGCTCTCAGTTACAGCAACTTCTCTTTTGACCTCAGGCCTTGTGCTTGACCTTGTCTCTAGTATTAATCAGCAAACACTGTGTGTTCCTTGACACCTAATGTTTATTTTTTATAGCATGTGGCTTCTAGTTACTAGTTCCATTTTTTACTTGCCTATTGAGTATATTGTCTTTCATGACTGATAGCAGTTTTGTAGTTCAAATTCACTCTTCTGCTTTGTTGATCTTTAGGAAATGTTGCTCAGCCTACTTGTTTTGTCAAAAGTGGTTTTAAGATAGTACTTTAACCCATAAGATCCGAGACTTTCAACTCTTAGTCACATATCCATGTAGGGATAAATGGATGAATGCATGTATATATGTATGTGTGCATGTATGTGAATGGTTTTCCCTGGTGGCTCAGACGATAAACAATATTCAATGCAGGAGACCCAGATTTGATCCCTGAGTCAGGAAGATACCCTGGAAAAGGGACTGGCAACCCATTCCACTATTCTTGCCTGGGGAATTCCATGGATAGAGGAGCCTGTGTGTTACAGTCCACGGGGTCTCAGAGTTGCATATTTATTTATCTCTAATCTATGTCTGCCTTTATTTCATCAACCTCATAAGGCATGGATCTTGGATAAATACTTTGGATTAAATGATAGGTGAAAGTTTTTATTCAATTAAAATATTTTTATCCAATCTTAACAATTTAAGAAATTTTCATGTTTTTTAGTTTTGCAGTATGTTGTAATATTTGACAGTCACTTTGGCAGTATATGAGAGTTCAAGTTGCTAAATATCATCAACAGTAAGCATTGTCAGCTTTTTAATTTTAACCATTCTCTTAATTTCAACCATAACCTTGCTATAGTTTTAACTTGCATTTGCCTGATGAAAAATTGTGTCACACATGCATTTCAAGCACTTAGACATTTGCATACATTTTTTTTTTTTGTAAAATATCTACACAGATATGTCCATTACTTATTGGGGGATGTATGTTCTTATAAATTGGGTTGTAGAAGAAGTTCTTTATATATTCTGAATAAAAATCCTTTGTCAGATGTATGTATTATAAATATTCTCTCTCAAGCTGTGACTTGCCTTTTTTTGTAGTGGTCTTTCCAGAGTGATTTTTACAATTGTGATAGTACCCATTTTATTGTTTTTCAAAAATTGCTCACACCATTATATCCTATTTAAATAATCTTTGCCTACACTGAAGTCAAAGATGTATATGTTTTCTTCTAAAAATGCTATATGCTTATTTTTAGACTCATGATCCATAATTTTATACTTGATATGAGGGAAGGGTAGATGTTTATTTGTCCTTTCAAATATCAAATTGTTGCAGCAATATTTATGAAAAGAATTTTATTTCCCTACTGATTGCCTTGTCTTTAAAAAAAAAAAAAGGTGAATTATCCATGTATGTGCAGATCTATTTCTAAACTTTATCCCTATTAATCTGTATGTATAATCTTAAGCAAATATAACAGTAGTGAATAAAAACAGATGTCTGATAAGTCGAATTCACATGGTATGAGTGCTATAGTTCTCTTTTCCTCCAGTTATTGCTGTGGTTATTCTTAGGTTGTTGGAGTATCACATATGTATGTGTATAGAATATATATATATATGGAATACTCCTGGCAAGAACACTGTAGAGGGTACCCGTTCCTTTCTCTAGGGGATCTTCCTGATCCAGGAATCAAACCTGGGACTCCTCCATTGCAGTCAGACTGTTATTGTCTTAGATAGCTTCCTTGGTGGCTACATCATACACACACATACACACACACACATCTAGCACATATACCACTTATAACACATATGTGTGTATATATACATACATTTATGAATCAACTTGTTAATTTCTAAGAAAATAAGTTTCTAGCCTCCTCTTACAGAATAAAAATTGTATCATAAATATGTCTATTTTTGCTTGCAGTGTTATTGCCAGATTCTAGAAAATGTAATCATATATAATAAATATTTGTATGATGTTTAAATTAATGAAGAAATGATGTCTGCTTGTGTAATTTATTTAAAAAAGGAACAGACTGATAGATTTTAGTATTAGAGCTTATTATAAAGAATTTAGAGAATGTGAAAACCAATTTTTTATGCATAAACGATAATCTTTAATATGTTCTTTAAATTCTCCTTGATTCACAAGTTATGGATATGCTTTTTATGGATAAGTATGGACATACTTTTCCTAAAAACCAACTTAGCATTTTCCCTAATATTTTTAATTCTACTATAGCAATTATCAAAGTATATTGAAATATTTTCCTTAGTTGCTTTATTTCTTATTTTCTCTAAGACTGTGAAGACAAGGACATTATCTTACTTTCATCTTTATATCCTGATAGCCAGGCACAGAGTTTGCCCCAAGCTCTTCTCACAAAGAATGTATGATTAAATGGCCAAGCAAATTTTTGGTGATTTTTCTTTTGAGTGTGACATCAGGTAGTGCTGATAAAACTACTCAAGATGATGAATATGGCATTCTTGGCAGTTATATTTCCTGTGACCATATAGATTAGACACAAATACTACTCCTGAGACTTGCAGCTTTGCATAGTTACTATATCATGACTGTCAACTTCCCAAAAGACATACTGACCTTTCTTAATCAGTGCATCATTTGGAATACGTGGCAATGGAGCTTCTTGACAACTTTTAAGCTTGAAAACCATAGTCTGCATGTAAAGATTCCCTTGTGTAGGTAGGCCATGATTTCCATCTTCATGCTTGTCATTAGCAGTTCTTTGCTGATCCTGCACATATTCTTTAACATGCAAGAATACAGTCAGTAGCAGTTTCTGAATTACTGTCCTAAGAATTTATGATGATCTTCATAGCCTGTTGAGTTAAAAAAAAAAAAAAAGTTTCCCAAGGGATCAGAGGTTGGTACGTTATGACACCAGCTTCCATTTTTAACATATGTCCCAGGGTAAATTTAACATAGTAATGAAATGCTTTAAAATAGACATTTCTTCCACTTAAGAAATACATACTTCTTTTAATTAAAAATATGCTGTCTTCTCCAGTGAGAAGAGAAAATCAAATGGCAGCCAGGAAAAAAAAAAAAAAAAGAAAAAAAAAATGAAATGTGCATCAAGTAGGCAATTGTCTGCTCTTGTATTTAATTTGACAATCAGGTTGACTTTATGTGCTGAAGTTGATGATATACTAAAATGATGATAATCTATTAGTCAAGTTTGTTCCCACAATAGTTAAAAATCTGAAGTGTGCAAACAAATCACTCATTGTTTTTCTTTTCCATCTTACTCAATTATTTAGCTTCACAGTTTTAAAATGTCATATCTGACCACATGCTATTAAAATATTTCAGCAATTTTATAACTGGTTCAACAATTTATAAGCACTTTTTAGTCCATTTTATGTTTCCACGTATTCTTGATTGACAGAAGTTGTAATGGATAGTTACAAATGAGAAAATTATCACATTGCATTAGAATAAACTTCTAAGGAAATCATCTCTGGGAATTTTGGTTGTTTTATTGTTCCTGTTACACTGGCAGATGTATGTGCCAAAATGTCCCAGATATAAGTGGAAATGATAAGATAATGCTACTGGCATAAAATATCATTCTGAGAACAAAAGAATCATATTAAGTACTGAAAGATAAGGAGGTATAAAAACAAGTATAGTAGCCTACCTGGTGTTTCTGCTTTTATGCATGATTTCCTACCACCTATTCTCCATATAGCAAAGTTTTAAAATGTAAATCGAGTCATACTACTCCCTTAATCAAAATCCTCTAGCAGATTTTCATGAGCAGTTGCCAGAGTCCAGCTCCAGCAGCCAGCGATTCAACCTGAAGGGATGGGTGGTGTCGGCGAGAAACTGAGGGAGCCTCTCAGTTTTTTTGGACTGCCTGTTTATTTCAAGCTTATGATTCTCTTTTATACTTTTACAAAAGCATTAGGTCAGAGGTTTGATATTTTTAGTTCCCATTGACCCAGATTTATTTTTTTCCAAAAATCATTGTTGCCCCTCAAAGGAGTTCCTTCCTCAGCGATTCTCTTATGTACTTTTTCTCAAATGTCCTTGTGAATACACTGTAACTCATGCTAATGTCTGGGCTGCATATCACATTCCTCAGTTTAATTCTTATCTTTCTAAGTCCTGTTTGCCCCTAGTATCCTAAGCTCACTATTTCTTAGAAAGGGCTTCTAGCTAATAATATCTCTAAAGTTCCTAATTTTTATAAGCTATAGTAGAATATTGTAACATTATACAGCAATTCTTAAATCTTTAGCTTCTAACTATTTTAATTATTCCTAAGCCCTAAATTCAGCAAACTCCTTTGCCATAAACACTTTACTTACAAATAGGCTTCAGATAGGAATCCCTCCCATGGTTTCAAGCTGCGGCCTCTGTGCTCACCCTTGAACACTCTTTTGTAAAAGTCTTTGAAGAAATGTCAGTGATTAATTTTATGAATTATTCTTTGAGCACAGCTGCAGATGGCTTTATGCCTTCTCATGCTCCTCTCAAAAACAATAAGCACCTTAATATTCTCTTCAGTCAACTCAGCCAAGGAAAGGAAAAAACAAATCAGAATCACAAAGCCTAACTCCTTTATTCCGGGTCCGTGCCTATGGAACAAAGGGAGGGAGTTTAGGGCCATGCCTTTATTTTGTCAGTAAGGCCTAATACAGCTCCCAACAGGCGGTAATCTTTAGAATAAACTTTGAAGTCCTTTCCAAGTCTGAACAGCCCCACATGACCTAGACTCTTACTACATCTTCCTCTATGTCACTCCATCTGTGCCCAGCTCGTCATCTGTTACAGCTACTCGACCTTTATTGCTATTCTTGCATGAGCCTGATATGCTCCCTTCCCAGGGACCTATGCTGCAACCTCTGCCTAGAGCACTCTTATCCATGTATTCATTGGCTCTTCTGTATTTCACTCTGGCCCCAGAGAAGTTTCTCTTGTACCTTAAACAAAGTAACAACCATTATGTCTCTTTACCCTGCTTTCCTTTTTATATAACATTTATCATAATCTATTTTCTACTTACTTATTTCCTTTCTTTTTTATTAGAGTATAAACTCAATGAAGACAGATTTCATTGCTTTATGGACTCTACCACCTTCTCATTTTTAGTTTGTCACCTGTTTTGTTAAAGTTTATTTTCCAGTAAATTTCTAAAAAGGAGACTGTAAGAAGTGTTGTTTGAAGGCTTGCATGTAAGCAAATATCTTGAATCAATCACCCACCCATCCTTGGAATAATAATGAAGGCACGATTTCAGAAAATTCAGTTTGTTGTTAGCGACAGTTTTGAAAAAAAAAGTCACTTTGTTTCCCTTTATATGTTAATGTGACTTTTTTTCCCTCTCCTTATTTATGGACACTCTTAAAATCATTTATCTATTTTTTTTAATTGCAAGGCAATGTATCTTAATATGATCTTCTTTCCTTTCATTATACAGGAAATTTGGTGGCTCCTTTTTTTCTAGAGACTGGGATCCTTGGTTTGTGGGGTGAGCCATTTTCTACTCCTTTGTTGTCTATTTCATCTGGGCTTTCTCCCTGTCTCATTTTGAAAATCCTATTAAGATTTTAGATATTAAATGTTATGAATAGATACTCCAAATTGATACTTGTGTCTCTTTTTTTCTAACCCATTGTTTTAACCTTTTCCTACAAGTGAAAAGATTTCCTTGAATTTATCTTCTCATCATTCTGGAGGACAAAGTCTAGGGGAAAAAAAAAAACAAAACACAAAACTGCTTTTTTAATTTCCAAGGACTTCCTTCTGCTCTAAATTTGTTATGTAAAACACATCAATCTTTATGTTTACATGCAATATTTTGCTTATCTTCGAAATAAATTAGTTTTTATGAAGTCTTCTTTAGTTTGTTTTCCTAGGTACTTCTTCTATCTTTTTGTTTTGAACTCTTCTCTTTTTTGGTGAATTTTTTTTCTACATTGCTGGGGAGCCCTAGCTCTCCCTCTCTATTCAAGAGTGAGTGGATTACATTGACAAGGTAGGTCACCTCATGGTGTTTACATGTCTATCTGCATTTTCAGTGGAAGATTTCCAACTGTTAGAATCTAAAGGGAAGAAGGTGGAGCAAGGATGCCATATCAAGCAGAGTGCCCCAGACAATTGGTTAATTCAGTCCCACATGGGAGCTCAGGAGACCCAGAGCTGGTCTAAGCAGGAGGCAAGTAAGTTGGTGTATGTAGACTCTGTTGGTCATCAGACACAGGCCACCAGCTTCTCTCTGGCATATGTAGATATCTGGGTGGCCTAGAAACAGTTCTCTGACAGAAATGCTAGTATTCGCTGAAAGGGATGATGTGTCATCCAGAGCCAATGTGCATGGAAAAGGGAAGGATATCTCTTACCATCTAGTCAAAGCTATGGTTTTTCTAGTAGTCATGTATGGATGTTAGAGTTGGACTATAAAGAAAACTGAGTGCCAAAGAATTGATGCTTTTGAACTGTGGTGTTGGAGAGGATTCTTGAGAGTCCCTTGGACTGCAAGGAGATCTAAACAATCCATCCTAAAGGAGATCAGTCCTGGGTGTTCATTGGAAGGACTGATATTGAAGCTGAAACTCCAGTACTTTGGCCACCTGATGCGAAGAACTGACTCATTGGAAAAGACCCTGATGCTGGGAAAGATTAAAGGCAGGAGAAGGGGACAACAGAAGATGAGATGGTTGGATGGCAGCAGCGATTCATGGACATGAGTTTCAGTAAACTCCGGGTTTGGTGATGAACAGAGAGGCGCGGTGTGCTACAGCCCATGGGGTCGCAAACAGTCAGAGATGACTGAGCAGCTGAACTGAACACATGTGCACCATATTAATTAGTAACTTGCTGTAATTTTTGTCATAAGTCAGTCAAGTTGATCAACATAATGGGGAAATAAACAACCAAAAACTGTGAAGGGTAAAATATGGCAGAATAGTTTGAATTAACAGAATTGGAAATGTATCAAATCATGTTTTTTCAAAGATTAATGAAACTAGGCATGGAACAATCTTAATGAAAATACATTTAATTACATTCTGTTTAATCTGATGGATCTAAAATGTAATACTTGTTTTCCAGAAACATTTTCTTGATGGTGTTGTTTTAAAAATGACCTGTAGTACTTAGGAAAGTGCTGAACATATAATACATATTCAGTAAATAGTTGTTATCTGGCAGTTAAATAAATGGCAGTGTCTAAAATTTAAAGGTCAAAAATGCTTATGGTAGAAAAATACCAATAAGTTTAATGATCTTTATTTATATTACAAAATATATGAAATAGGAAATATTATCTAAACAGAAACTAGTGCAGTAAATGGTTATTCAGTTATTTTCAAACTCATTTCCCTGAGTAGTACAGTAGAAACGAACAAAAGTATATTTTGTTGGTCTCTATCTGTTAGGGTTTTCTAACACTTTAGGGAAGCTACCAATTGCTAAAAAACAAAGAACATTTAAAACCACAGTATAGACATTGTTTGCTAATTCATACATCTTAAACATACTACCATAATATATTTCCTAAATACACATCCAAGGAAACTAAAGCTGTGTAGTACATAAAATTAAATTTGTGTATGCTTAGCACCCAGTCACGTCTGACTCTTTGTGACACCACAGACTGGAGCCCGTCAGGCTCATCTGTCCATGGTCGTTCTCCAGGCAAGAATACTGTAGTGGGTTGCCATGCCCTCCACCAGAGGGTCTTCCCAACCCAGGAATCAAACCAGGGTCTCTTGCACTGTAGGCAGATTCTTTACCAGCTGAGCTACCAAGGAAGCTCATATATATTGAATACCTATATATGTATATATAAATTGTTTTTTGTAAAGGTTATAATACTGGGAGTCTTCTTAATCTATCAGATCTTACCTGGGAACCAGAAATAACTCAATTGAGATGATGTCTCTGAGTAAAGCCTTAATGATTATATTTTGCTTTCTTTTAAATAGAATATTAGCACTTCTATGGCATTTAATACAAGCCAGCTGTTGTTCTAAACATGACGTTGTCCTTTACTTTACAAATAAGAGAATTCTTAAATTGTTGGAGAGTTTCTGATATGAATATGATGGCACAAGCAAGATTTACTTTGCAGGATCTCTTTGACTAGGAATACTTTACAACATCATGGTCCAATCAAGTAGCTAACTAACCCAGGTTGTCTTTGCCCGTTGTCAAGGTGAAAGCGAGGTCATTCAGATGTGTTCAACTATTTGTGACCACATAGACCGTAGCCTGCCAGCCTCCTCCACCCACAGGATTTTCCAGGCAAGAATACTGGAGTGGATTGCCATTTCCTTCTCCAGGGGATATTCCCGACCCAGGTATCAAACCGGGGTCTTCTGCATTGCAGGCAGACTCTCTACTGTCTGAGCTACCAGGAAATCCCCATTGTCAAAGCTCTGTGCATTAAGAACAAAAGGAGGCGTGAACACTGTTAAGGGAGGTTATTTAACCTATCACTTGCGGAAATAGTCTTTGGAGTTTTAAGCTTTAGCAAAGTCCTTAACCATATACAAGTGTCTGAAAAACGATTCTTCTTTATTCTTTTTTTCCTAGGAATCCAAATATTTAGAGATGACTTCACTTTCACTTTCACTTTATACTTCTATTCAGTTTTTTTTTTCTGGTTTTTATCATATTTCTTATTATTACAGCAATGATTACTTAAGAACATTATCATCAGAAGCAGTGATACTTAATTGCAGTGTACATTTTGTAGCCTGTAAAGGCATATCGAAGCATTTAGTGTGAATGATGAGCAGGGCATCAACACAGTGAAAGACTGAAAAAAACAAAAAAAATGAACATATTGTTGATGCTGCTGCTGCTGTTGCTAAGTCACATCAGTCATGTCCGACTCTGTGCTACCCCATAGACGGCAGCCCACCAGGCTCCCGCGTCCCTGGGACTCTCCAGGCAAGAGCACTGGAGTGAGTTGCCATTTCCCTCTCCAGTGCATGAAGGGGAAAAGAGAAAGTGAAGTCGCTCAGTCGCGTCCGACTCTTCCTGACCTCATGGACTGTAGCCTACCAGGCTTCTCCGTCCATGGGAGTTTCTAGGCAAGGAAGAGTACTGGAGTGGGTCACCAGTACCTTCTCCGGAACATACTGTTACCGTAGCTTAAATGGAAAAAAGCAAACTTTTTAAATGGAAAAAAGCAAATAATAGTCATTCATCCCTTGACATAAAGAATCTAAATGAATATGCTTCCTTCTTTTCTATGGTTAAACACTAGTTTATGCGATACCTAATCCTTTAATCAAGATTGAAATCCTTTAATCTTGCTGAGTATAGCCCAAAATGAGAGTTAAGAAAGGTATATCAGATATATTCATTATTGTACTGATGAAACTACAGTCCTTGCCCAGACAACTCATGTCCTCGATTGCATTTTAGACCTTCTTCTGATCTAGATAAGTAAATTTTTAAAAAAGGAAACAAAAAAAACATAAGCAGCAAGCAGATTTGGAATTACCAAATAGTAGTTGAAAGAGCTGAGAAAGTAAAGTTTGTTTTTTGTGATACTTAAAGCATTGCTTATTTACAGATTAATTTAAAATTTTTATACTGTGTGTTGTAAAATTTGTTTATTACACCTACTGATAATGATGATAATAATAATACTTAAGATTGAGAAATAGAGCTATAGCTTGAATGTTTCCAAAAATATATTGACTAGAAAATATATGACTGGACAACAGAATTAACTCTAAACATAATAAGTGGTCTGAAAAGTGCTTCATAACTTTTGTGAATTTCATCATTCAGAATTTTTACTGCTTTGGTTTTATCTTTGACAAATGGATATCAAGAAATACATGGTTTTCTGCTTGATCGAGAAAGTAAAATTATATGTTTTTGTATGTGAGTAGAGGAAAATGCATTATTAAATGGTAGTTACCTAAAAGCAGCTTCATAAATATCTGTTGAGAGATTATTTCATCCTGCTCACACTAAATAATAGGGCTGGCTGAATTCTTCCTATGATTTTAAATAACATTTTTTTTTTAGTCATCCTAGAAAGAGAACCCACCTTCAGTTTGAATTTTCAAATCACTTTAGAGTTACATTTGTCATTTTGCTGTTTTTCTCATTTATTGCTCATTTGTTCTCTAGAAGACAGAAAAATAGAGGAGGGGAGGGCAAAGGGACATTTGGAGAAAAGAGAACAGTAGTAAGCTAGTAGATTTAATTCCAACCATATCAATAACCACATTAGATTTAAATGCTAAATACTCCAATAGACATTGCCACATTGGAAAAAATCTGTAGCTGATTATGTATTAAATACAACATCCCTAATTAAATTTAAAGGTATAAAGTAAAAAGATGGAAAATATATACCAAGCAAATACTAATTGAAAGAAAATTAAAGCTAAAAAAAAGGGAAAATTGAAGTAGTTTAGTAATATCACATGACCTAGATTTGAGAGCAAAAGATTCCAATATGGATAAGACCATCATAAATTCATCAAAAGGACATGAACCCTAAAGATTTATGAATCCAATAACAGAGATTAAAAATACAGCAAGCAAAAACTGATAGAACAGCAAAAAGAAGTAGACAAATTCACCATTATGGTTGGAGACTTCAACAGAGTCCTTTTGATAACTGAGAGAAAACAATGACACAAAATAGGTGAGACTATAAAAGACTTGAAAAGTCTATCAACAAATTTGATGTAATTGATATACAAAAATGCAGAATTCATGTTATTTGTAAGGTCACAAAGAACTTTCATCAAAACCCACCATGTTCTGAGAAAGCTACTCCACATACATTTGAAAGTACTCAAGCTATATCAAGTATGTTCTTTGATTGCAATAGAATTTAATTCAAAATTAATAACAGAAGATGTTTTGAAATATGAAAATGAAATGAGATATTTTAAAGCAAACCAAAGTCAAATAAGTAAGAAAAATTACAAAAACATTTAAATAGAATGAATATACAGCATATAAAAATTAATGAGAGGCAGCTAAAATAGGGCTTTGAGCGAAATTTATAGCATTAAATGCCTATACGCTAATGACCTAATCTTATGTTTAGCAGAGCAAGCAACAACAATAACAAAAACAGGAATCAAGCCCAATTTTAGAGGAAAGAAAATTTGCCTAGAAGAAAGGAAATAGTAAAGATAAAAGCACAAGTAATGGTATAGAAAACAAAAACAATTTGAAAAACAAATTAGTGAAACAAAAACTAGCTATTTGTGGAGATCAGCAAATTTAACTCACTTCTAGCAAAAATGATAAGTCAAAAACAAACAAAAAACAATATCATTATTGAGAGAGTGACTATCCCTTAAAATCAAATAAAATATAAGAAAGGAATTTGAATAACTTTTTGGTAGTTTAGAGCTATATCCATTATTCCTTATTAATTCTCTTTTAAAAAGTTGAGTCTTAGTGTCCTGTCCTTCAGCTGTAAGCAGGATTTTATAATTTGTTTCTAATGAATAGCATAAGTGAGAATGATGCTGTTCAGATGAGGAGGCTGGGTCATGAAAGGCCCTGTGACTTTTTCCTCCCTCACTCTCTCTTAGATTCCTCACTCTGGGAGAAATTTTCATGTTGTGAGAAAGCTTAAGTACTTAAGCAGCTTATGGAGGGGCCATGTGGTAAAGAACTAAGGCCATTTGCCAAGAGTCATCAAGGAACTAAGGTCTTCTTCCAACAGACATGTGAATGATCCATCTTGAAACTGGATACTCTGAGTCATCAAGCCTTCAGCTGACCGCAGCCAAATGAGAGACCTTGAGTCTAAAATATCCAGATAAGCTGCTTCTGAATTCCTGAACCAGAAGAATTAGATATAATAAATGTTTGCTATTTTAAATATTATACATTGAGGTAATTACTTACACAGCAATAGATAAGTGAAAAAAAATACTCTATGCTAATTAATTTAAAACTTAGATTAAATTTAAACTTTCATGGAAGATGAAAAATACTGACACTCAAGGAGAAATAAATAACCTGAATAACTTTAAATCTACTAAAGGAGTTGAATTTATAGTTTAAAACTTTCCCCAAAACAAAATGTCAAGCACAGATGTCTTCACTGATGGCTTCTACCAAACATAAAGGAAAAAACCAACCGCAATTCTAGAAGAGAAAACACATCCCTGCTTTTTCAGTGAAGTTATCATTACCTTTATACCAAAACCAGAAGAAGACTTTGAAAGAGAAAAATATCTGTTTATCTTTCTATATCTGATGCAATTTTAGTACATTAAATCCAACAATGTATATAAAGGATAGCAGTGTATGGTAATGTGGGTTTATTCTGGGAATGCAAGGTTACTTCCATATTTGAAAATCAATCATTTTAATTTGTCATTTCAACAGAATAAAGATGAAAAACTAT